>NC_136057.1:506155667-506815794 GCF_964261635.1 Lissotriton helveticus
GGGAAGTAATTTATTATGTATTAATTAATAATTAGTTTGTAATTAATATTAATTGATAATTATGTTAATTGTTTAATTATATTTGTTTGGGGTGTGGGTTTTGGGTTTTTGGGCTAAAGTGTGGGGAGTAAATTAATTTTACTTAATTTATCATTAGCTGTTAAATACTATTAGTTATTTAATTGAAAGTATCTTAATTGTGTAATTAATGTTTTTACATTTCAAATGTAGTTGTGGGGATTTTAGGGGTAAAGGGTGGGAAGATAATTTATTTTAAAGAATTATAATTTGTTTTTTAATAATATTTGTTTAATTGATAATTATGTTTATTGTGCTGATATATATTTTTTTACATGTGGGTTCTGGGATTTGTAGGGGCATGGGAAGGGAAGTAAATACATTTTAAGCAATTAATAATGTGTGGGTATATTGTGGGAATTACATTGATTATATTTAATTAATAATGAATATTTAATTGATGACAATTAATTTGTTGAATATTTATCTTAATAGTGTAAATTTGTTTTTAGGTGCAGGTTGTGGGTTTTGTGGTATTATAGTGTGGGAAGTAACTAAACTAAATGTAAGTAATAATTAATGTTTTTGTTAATAAATAATTTCTAAATAAAAATATTTATTTGTATGAAAATCATTTTTGTATTATATTTATAATAATATTTGTAGGTATTTGTGATATGTATTTAACATTATAATGTGTCTCTACTTTGATATTTCTTTAAATATATATATATTTTCAAGACATTTATATTTTTTTATTTAAACTATTTTATTTCGTTGAAGATATTTTGTTTGTTTTTAATGTTGAACTGACTAGAGTGGGAATAGTAAATGTTACCCCTATGCTATCCAACACTTTCTCTACTGTTGCATTTACTGGAGTGGGAATAGTACATTTTACCACACTGCAATGCAACATTTTCCCTACTGTATCTCTGACTGGAGTGGGAATAGTACATTTTACCCCTCTGCGATCCAGCGCATGCCCTACTGTTGCATGTACTGAAGTGGAAATAGTAAATTTTACCCCTCGGTAATCCAGCGCTTTCCCTACTGTTGCACTGACTGGAGAGGGAATAGTAAATTGTACCCGTCCGCAATCCAACACTTTCCCTACTGTTGCACTGACTGGAGTGTGAATTGCTCATTTTTTGTTAATTATACATTTTATTGCTGTGTTAAGTGTGGTGAGAATAGTAAATTGTAGTTTTTTGTAATGTTATATCTCATGCAATTTTATATTTATTGTAGCTAGAATAGTAAATCTGTTTTTGTGTGTGGTTTAAAATATGTTGTTACTGTTGTATAGTTGTAGGTGGGAGTAATTATGTTGAAAAATGTTTTCTTTTTAATGTGGTGGGAAGTGCATATATATAGGTGCTCTGCGAGTGAACAAGAGCACTTGATTGAGGACACCCAGAGCAACATTCGCAGCTATCACATCTTCCCTATCCACAGATCCAGATAATATCAGTAATTATTTCCATCAAAACTATCACACCCTTTATCGGCATGATCTTAAGGGGTGCGCCAGTGAGAGTAATGAATAATTAGACTCAATCCGTTGTAAACAATTTTCTTTAGAAGAGCAACAGCAGTTAGAAGATCCCCAGAGTGGATAAAGATTCTACTAGGCATGAATAGTCTCCCAAATGGCAAAGCTACTAGCATGGATAGTATACCTATTGAATTCTGCAGGATATTTGTGCAACAACTTAAGGAGTGCATTAAATAATTGTTTGACCATGTTTTTAAGGTAGGTAGGCCTCTGACTTCTTGGTGCTCCGCTAAAATTGTTGAATTCCCTAGAAATAAAAAACAATAGCGTAACTTAGTTCATATAGTCGGATCACCCTGATAAATAGTGATTGTAAAATAAACTCTAAGATCTTGGTCCCTCGCCTAGCTCCAATTGTCCATAAGGTAGTATCAGCTCGGCAGCATGGATTCATTCCAGGAAGGGGGACAATAGACCACATGAGGAGTATGATCTCGCTTTTCGATGCCACCTCTATGATAAGGGATCCTATGGCACTAATTCTGCTTGATGCTGAAAAAGCTTTCAACAGAGTCTCCTGGCAATTTTTGTGGGCAACCCTGTGGAGGGTGGGTATTAAGGAGGGTGTCATGCCAGCAGTTAAGATGCTATATTATCACCTGGTGGCCACGGTCTCTGTGAATGGGGCATTAACAAACCCATTTTTAATAACCAGAGGGATTTCCGAGCTCCCGCTGTTGTTTGATATCTACATTGATCCTCTGATACTTAGGCATAAAAACAACAGAGCTATTTAACCAATTCAGACACAAGGGTGGGAAACAAAGGTATTAGCTCATGATGATTATATCTACTGATCCCTTGTATGCCCTCAACGAAGGAGAAGAGGAAACAGAGAGGTTTGGGAAACTCTCTGGTTTTGCTCTTAACCGAAATAAAACACAGGTGGTTGTTAATGAGAATATAACTATATAGGATGAAAGAGTGACAAAGAAAGAAACCTCTCTGGGAGTTAATATCTCCACAGAATTAGATAACATAGTTAAGGACAATATAGAACCTCTCTTAAGCAAACAGAATTTGGTAGATGTAATATTGTTAAAAGGCTTTTTTCTCAATATCTTGTATTTTTTTCGGGCAATCCCATTAGAGTTCTCAGCCTATTGGCTGAAGAGAATAGAAGATCTATTCTCTATGTTTTTTGGGGCATACGCTAAACCTAGAAGAGCATTCGAGTTTCTTACACTGCCAAGGGAAAGATTAGGGTGGGTTTTGCCCAATCTGAGACTTTATTACTGGGCCACCTCCTTGTTGCACATTGTAAAATTGTTGCAAGAACAGCCTGGGGCAGGGAGTACTGAGGAGGTTCCTTCTTCTTACAAACTCCTAATTGAGAAAGATGCATGGGGATATCTGTGGCAGCAATTAAATGATAGCTACTACAAGAAAGTTAATTTTAAGACATTGTATGGAGTTTTAAAAATATGGAGAACAGTTCAGAGGTCACTGGGTATTGGTAAACTTAATCTTTACACGCCACCGGCAAATAATCCAAATTTGCCTGAGATTTTTTGGATCAACCTATTAAAAGATGGGTGGAACTCGGTCTGGCTAGACTGGGGTTCTTTTTTCCCCATTGGGAATAGCCTCCATTGATGACGTTAAAATAATGTTTGGATTGAATTGGAAGGATTTTTTAAAATACTTACAAGTTAGGGATTTTTTATCCAAAAAATGGGTGGACCAATTGGATTTGTTAAAAATGTTGTATTTGACATTCTGGTAGATACCAGGGTCATGTCAATAGGGGTTATTTATAATCTCCTTAATATAGTGATGAAAGGCGATCTGGAGAAATGTTTACATAAGTGGCAAGAAAGGATCAGGATTTCAGATATGCTGTTCCTCCAGTCTTACAAAATAGCCCAAAATATTTTATTACCCGCTGGATTGCAAGCACAGTATCACAAGACCTGTTTTTCCCTTTATTATACCCCGTATAAAATCGATAAATGGGGGAAGGACAAAGGGATATGCTGTCCTCGCTGTGCTTTATATCGTGCAGACATTGTCCGTATTTTTGCTTCACATAGTATGCTTACAAACCTGAAACAAGAAATAGCTAAAATTCTTCAGGGTGTGCTGGGACTGGAATGTACCCTTTTTCTCGCCATTATTTTGCTAGGAGTGGCAGGGGAGGAGGTGGATGCTGCAGGGCAAGATCTGAACTTTAGTGCTATGGCTCTTCTGAAGCTATTCATTGCTTCAGCATAGCTGGATTTCAACCCTCTGGGATTTCAGCATTGGCTAGCCCAGCTTTTAGCTGTTTATAATTTGGAGAAAGCAATTTATGCAAGACAAGGGGGCCTGTGCTCGACAGAAAGGGTGAGAATTTGGGCTCCCTTGACAGAATAGATTGAGAGGAGCCACCAAACTAGCACGGCCGGATAGGATTATCAACAGGTTGCTGCTATGGCACAAGGCACTTTAGGGTTATTTAGAGCTTTGGGGGAGTGTGTACATTTGCTGTATATTTATTGTGTATTTTTGTATATGAGAAGGTTTTATGGATTATATATAATGTACTGATTTGTTTTAAGAGCTTTAAGAATGCATTATATATTTGTTATTAGGGGCATTTAAAATGATAACATGCATAATAAAGAAGATTTAAAAAAAAAAGATTCCTCTCAAGACTGTGACTCCTCCTAGCACCTCTGGGCTTCAACCTCCCAAGATTACAGATATTGAAGCCCGCCCAGTAGGCTCATACCCCGGTCTGAGTAGGTAAAGGATCTCCAGCACCAGTTAACAACCACCACTCAATTTTGATCCACCTCAGGAACGAGTCAGCGGAGGCTGACCCAGCCACTCCACACCCATCTCTTACGCTCACCTACCTAGGCAGACCTCACCCTTGCCACTATTGATACTGCCATGAAGGGTGTGATTGGACTAACTACTGACCCTCAATTCTTAAGTACCTCCCTTCCCAAAGGGCTAACTCCTTGGCAGACCATATTTTTAAAAGAACGGGTTTCCATGAAGCAACACAGGGGCACTCTATATGCCTATAACCCTCTCGTCCATGGCAGCCATGCAACCCCCTATGAACATATAATAAAGATAATCAGTTTGAAGGTTTTGTGGCCTAATGCCCCAGTGAAAGAGCTAGTGCTCCTCAGCATGCTACGAGGCTCACACTGTGAGATCTGCCTTCTACAAGAAATCCATCTTCTTAGAGGGGATGATGTATGCAGTCCTGCTGGTTCAACAGGCAATATTTCTCCTCTGGCCCTATCGAATGGGCTGGCATGGGGATCCTGCTCTCTGCAACTTTCCAGGGCCAGGTCCCAGAGATACCTGGCATACTCCTGTCATGAAGATTTCAGTACACACATAAAGAGTCACACTGGCCACTCGGTATGCCCCAAATACGAAACAAGAGCAATTTATCCTTCACGCTATGGAAATAGTAACAGCTGACCCTGTTGCTGGCATACTGCTGGGGAAGATTTAAACATAACCCCTGATACATTACTAGACCGCTCCACATAAAGATCTGGAGAGAAAGGGCCTTTACCACTGACAGCTCAGCTCACAATGGCTCAGAGAAGCAGGCCTGGTGGAAACTGTGCCGATCCTACAACCCCATTGCCCATTGATGGTGACCCATTGCCTATACTTTGTAGTATTTAGGGCACATGGATCTTAGGAACCATTTCACTATCACCCAGGGACACTAGCGTAACCCACTAAACTCCCCTCATTAACTGGAACAAACTCCTCCCCCAGCACTACACTAAGCATCCCTGGTGTCTTTCCTCCAGTTGGAGGTAGTGCTGTTTCTGGACACTTAGGATCTCCTTTATAAACAAGTGACAGGGAGTTTTAGCCTAGGAAATCTCTGGAATCTATCTGAACCAGAACAACCCCATTACAGATCTGTTAAATAAGTAGCCCACTGCTCTTCCAGGATCACACAAACAAGGGTACCCCTATTTGGGGCACTAAATTCTCGAAGTTTAGCCCAATGTTTTTGCTGGTCTTTAGAGAGGGGAATTCCATGCATCTCCCTCCCACGTATTTGTGGTAGAAGGTGGTGTTTTTCACCATTGCAAGAGATTTATATTGGAGTTTAAGCTTAGCCAGCTTCTGTGAGACTAACAAACCTGAATCTCCATCCAACAATTCGATTCAGCTCTTGACAGACAGAATCAAACCAACCCCCCTATTGGGACGAGGGTCTGTACGCATACCCTTCTCCATTATGTTTACTGTGATACAACACAAAATTTGGCATGCAATTTCATTGTACCACACAATGATATCATCAGCATAGTTTGGGGGGATATCAATATTTGCCTCTAGTCCGAGGGCAGCTAACTGTTGGAGATGAATAGAGTGCAAGTATGTTAAGAGCCTATGCTGATAAGACATTCCTAGAGGCAAAACCTGTCAGCGGACCCTGGCTTGCACAAGTTAAGAACTGCAGTAGGTGCCCAATGGTCACTACCCTCATACTTTTCCACCTCAAAAATCTGAAAAATATTGAAATGCCAAAAGGATGTAAATATATAGTCAATAGAGCCTGAGGACTGGCCCTGCTGTAAAGTTGCTGGTGCTGGCAAATCATTTTTAAATCGTCCGTTTAAATAAATCAGACCATGATTCGTCAACCATTGACTCAGAACTTTGGCCTCCTTTTTTATGACTCGAGGTGGAAACTGATCTGAGAGAATGGTATAAGATTCCTAGACTTCCTCCAGCTGCAGGTCCTACTGTTCTGGGAAAAGACAAGCATTGACATCTCCAGCCATTATTATGACTGCTTCCGGGTATTTTCCTAAGAGGTGCTGGAAAGAAGATTCAAATAGTTCTAGTCACCCTTTCATTTGTCGATGATCTTCTTTATGGATAAAAACATTTATAAGAAGGAAGATTCTAACAATATTATTACTCAAGCTCAATTCCACCACTGAGAATTGCATGCCACTTGACACATTTATAGCCTCCACTGATCTCTTAATAACCTTAGTGGAAACTAGTGTCAGGACACTTGCAGATGCTCTCCTTTTACCCCAGCTCCAGCCTTTGCTATTCAGTACCATAAATCCTTCTACTGTCTGGTCCTCTATCAGCCAGGACTCCAGAAGGAATATCAGATGCTAGGATTTTAGATTTTCTTCCACTTCACCACTGTTCCTCAGACGTTCAAACCAGTGGATATTCCAGCTCATGATTCTCATTGTAGGGGGTAATGGGCCTGATGTTCCATTCGCAATCTTCCACAAAATGCTGTAGGGGAGAAAACCTATTACCCTGACCCCATACTAATTGCTCAGGATGCTTGGGTGGTCTATTATTTACTATACCTACTCTTAGCTCTTTGTCACTACTAGGACATGTAAAACTTAAAAGTGCATGTCCTACCTTTTACTTATGCAGCACCAAGTCCTTAGGGCTACCTAGGGTCTACATTAGTGGTGACGAATATGTAATAAAACGGAAGTTTAAGACTTGGCAAGCAGTTTTAAATGCCAAGTTGAAGTGGCAGTAAACTGCACAGACCAGCACTGAAATGTCAGGCCTGAGACAGGTTTGAAAGGCTGCTGGTGTGGGAGGCCCAATCACTGCTGCAGGCCCACTAGTAGCATTTAATTTACAGGCCCTAAGGATATGGTATACCACTGTACAAGGGACTTACAAGTAAACTAAATATGCCAATCAAGTATACACTAAAGATTGGGGGAAGCACATGCACTTTAGCACTGGTCAGCAGTGGTAAAGTATTCAGAGTCCTAAGGCCAACAAAAATATGCAGCAAAAAGAGGAGGTAACCAGGCAAAAGTTGCTGGGGAAGTCCACCCTAAGGATGACAGGTCTAGCATATTCTTAGGCTTAAACATCTGCAACTCATTAGAACAGGCAGTGGAGCGCAACTACAGGGACCTGTTAGCTACAGCATGCACCAATCTCAGGTATGGCAACACAGGAGCATCTCCTGGCTGGGTAGAATTGCTGCAATAAAAGCGACCCTCTTCCCCAAAATAAGATTCTTTATGAAATGAAGACCCTTTTACTGCAGCCTTCCTCAACACCTCTTAGGGAAACTGCAACAATTCTTCAAGGCCTATATCTGGAAGGGCAAGAAACCACGTATCGGTAACCTTGCTAGTTATGTCCTAATGGGTCTCCACAATGACTTGACATATCCCCTTCGCTCTCCCAGGTGTGAAGCTATTACATTAGCGTTGAGTGCTGCTAAACAAGCTATCCTATCCAAGTGGGTCACAGATTATGCCCAACTAATGCAGATTGGCTACTTAAGCTATGGAACCTCCTCGGCATGGAAACAATAATGACCTCCCTAGACTATAAGCTGTCACTATTCAATTTCACTTCAAGCTATAATTTTTTGCAAAATCCATTTACTTTACAGCTTCACAATATTGTGAACTTTTCAACTTGGCACAACTTACTATTAAAGACAGACATACCCCTCTTGCTAAGTTAATGCACACTAATTCATTTGAGGGAACCAACTGCTTCGTTTTCAAAAGGTGATAGTAAGACTAGTATAGGAGGTTAGTCAACTCGAGGTGGTGAGATCCTGTGATTATTTGGAAGTAGATGATAGGCTAAACAAGGCTAAATTATAGACAGATATGAACATACCTCTTTGTGCATTAATGATTATCCTAGTCTAAACCAAAAGAACATTTACTGGGCTTGCTATAGACCCTCCAATAAAGATGTAGTATGCCAATATATTTCTATCTCTTCTCACCGGTTTTGTTCCCTTCTAATGTATGAGAAAATATGCAGAATATTGTACAACAGCTTCCATACATAAGAAAACCAACTTCATTGGCCACCATCAGGCTAGAGCTTAGCACTATGCTAGCTGAAGTGCTGCTTGTGCTCGTATGTACCAGAGAGAAGTGACTGGCACCTTAACCATGATTCTAATTGGACTTTACTAGGATTGGTTGCAAATAAAGCCTCTGTTCCAAAGGAGATTGGTAATGAGGCTGATCATTGATGAACATGGAAACTCTTAGTCCAGAGTCACAGATATTGCTTTTATTTACTCTTGAAATACTCTTGGCTTCCTCCTTAATACCATGAGTAAGCCATGTGCACATCTGGCGCACTTCTTGATATAAAAATTAGGCCAGGGATGCAAGAAGAGTAAGTAAGTAAGTAATCATTTATTTGTACATGATTAATTAAAATCTTTACAAAATTATAAATAACATCAGTAAATACATATAAAAAAAATTTCATTTGTACTTAGTCTTACCAGATTAAAAAACAATTGGTTAAGATCATTTCATGGTTATCCTTAAACCTTACAGTGTTCGTCACACGCTCTTAAGTCTTTTTCCTATTAAGTCAAAGAACTTTAAACTCTGGCAGTTCAATTTGGTGGTGTGGGGTTGAAGCACAGTTTAACAGCCTGCCTGCAAGTCCGAATGCCATATAGTTTGAAGGATGGTCGTAATAAGTTGTACCTCAAGTCCTTTAGTTTGGGACAAATGCAAATCGCATGGATGATGTCCTCCTTGCCGATTTTACACAGGCGACATTGCTGTGAGGAGTTTTTTCTCTCCCAGGGTGGCCAGTGTGGGAGTATAGGGATTCCTCTGAGGCGTAATTTTAGAAACTTTTCTTTGATTTTTATTTTCATACCAATATTAAGGTATGCTTGTGGTTGTATTCTTCCATAATCCCCCAGCATTATCCAGCCATGCGCTCTGTTTGCTAGTTCCTTCTTGTCTTCAATTGCTGAGATGATGCGTGCTGATTTTTTTTGCAACTTTTTTGAAGGACAAGAGGTCTATTGAGGCTTCCTAGACGTAGGTCAAACCTAAAACTTGAAGTGATTCTCTGGCCGAAGATTTATGGTGCCGAAGTAGCTCTTCCCATACATTGGAACTTAAGGAGCCAGTTTCTGCAGTGCGAATCCTATGCCAGCTGGCTACATACGTACACCGCCTTTCTATTGTTTGTTTAAGGATGCCGAATTCTAGCCAGATCTGAGCAGGAGAGACGTATTTTGGGAGATTGAAAATAGCCCTGTATGAATTGGCTATGACTATGTCCAATAATGCTGCATCCTTCCCGTGAAGCGATTCACTCCCGTATGTAAGGGTCGGCTGTAATTTTGCACGCAACATTTGAAGGAGAGGTGTAAGTGTGAGATCGGGAAGTTTGGCCTTTAGTGATTTTATAGCCAGATAGGTCATAGTTGCCTTCCCTCGTAAAGAGTCGAGTTTTTCTTTAGATGTATTTTTTTAATCCAAAATTACTCCCAGGTACTTGTAAGTGGTTACCAGATCCAGCTTTTCTTCATTCAGGTGCCAACAAACTCTCCTTTTTTCCTATAGTTCACAGCCATGACCTTTACTTATTGAAGTTTATTTGAAGGGCATTCTTTACTGAAAAGGTATGTGCTACATTCAAGAGGTGCTGAAGGCCCGTTGGCGTCCGACTTATCAGCACCAAGTCGTCCGCGTATAGCAAGTTGGAGAGGGTGATTGTCCCTCGTTTTGGGTGCATGATTAGGGCATTTGTCAAGTTCCCCAGGTAGATCGGCTAGGAAAAGGTTGAATAAGATAGGTGCTAATACACACCCCTGTTTTAACCCTTTTGTTGTCCTAATGGGCTTCGAGAGATGTGTGCCTGCTCCAAGTTTGATTTTAATCCAGGTGTTTGAGTGGAGTAGTATTAGCACATCCAGGAGGTGTTTCGGTATTCCCCAGTTGTCCAGTTTCTGCCAGAGTTTATTGCGGTCCACATGGTCAAATGCAGCAGTATAGTCAATAAACGAGAGATATAAAGGTGATTTAATCTCTTTTGCTGCTCCCATCAGCAAGGACAGGGCCATGATGTTGGTTGTGGTCCCTTGACCTCTGCAGAAACCCGTTTGGTGGATCGGGATGATGGAGTTTTTGGATGCCCACGACGTAAACTCCTCCAAGATGGTTCCTGCGAAGTATTTGGCCTCCACATCTAGGAGGGCAATAAGCCGATAGTTGTTTGGGTGCTTCTTGCTGCCATGTTTAAAAATTGGGCAGATGACTGACCCATGCCAGGACTCAGGAAGAGTCTGGGTATGCCTTAGACTATTGAATATTGTTGTTAGTGATACACTCCAAAACTACACATCTGATTTGTACAGCAAAGGTGGCATACCATTGGGCCCCGGGGCTCCAGTGGGCCTCCCCCTTGTTATTTGCCGTTTGGTGTCCGCTGGCACAGTAGTCTTTCGCCCGGACTCAACAGACTTCGAGCAACTTTCTTCCGGCACTGGTTTGGCGGATTAGATGGGGTCATAGCCCCATGTTCACGCATTTCTTGGGTCCTTGTGGCCTTATAGCAGTTATCTTTTTCTTCTGTTTTAAACCTTGTGACTTTTGTGCAGGGTTTTGTGATGTATTCCTATAGGTACTGTATCGATTCCCCTATTCCTGACCCTGGTTTGGTTAATAATTAACTAGCAGCCATCCAACGGTGCAAGAACCGTTATCTGATTAAGCCACACCACGGCACAGAAGCGCGTTATCTGATTAGGTCATAACGCATGCCATCTAATTAGACAAGCGATATTCCTCCAGCCCCTGATAAGGCATACGGAGTTCTCAAAACAAATCAAACCTACAGCGACCTGGGAAATTCCCATAACCATTGTTTTGATTTCACCGAGAACTTCAGCAAAAGAATGTGCGAATGAGCCCGTTCATATGACATCCTTATTGACGTATATATGTCCATCCTTACGTCAATCTCGGCACCTTTCAGGTATAAATATTACCGACATTGCCTTAAGCAAACACATGCGGTGGTGACGAGATCGGAGCAGCGAGACGTGCTGAGGAGCCCAGCAGAGAGCGAAGCCCACAGACGCTGCCCCGCCTTCCTGACGCGCTGAGAACGAGACGCTGTCTTTCTCCTGCCGAGAAATCCAGCTCCGGCGCTTCCATGCAGCCCTCGCAGGCAGCTGGAATATCAAGACCTGGGATAAGAGATACCAGCCCTCCATCATTCTAGATCTCAGGTACAGAACTGAATAACCCCTTGCAGAGAATTCTCGAATCAGTCCCTTGGCAAAACAAACTTAACTTAAACTGCTACTTATCTACTCCCGCCCACGTATTAGGCTTAGGTCAGGTACATTGGGGTAGGCGTGGTTAGAAGCACCAGTTGAGTACGATTAGTCAAATGTATATATGTATGTATCTATTTTATCCATTTTAAAGTATCATATGGCTCAGAAACCATATCAATGCTTTTACAGTATTATTGTATAATTCTGTCTCTACTGTATGCACTTTACTTAACTACAAGTATTGCAATAATAGCGATTCATTTCTCTTGTATGAGAAAAGAGACTGATCAATAAATAACATTTTTTTTTTTAACCACACCCATCTCTTATTTCTCTACAAACTGGTGAAACTAAGAATGCACGTACTGACTGAGTAAAATAAGTTGTCTATTGTTTTCACACGACTCTAGAGATACACTCTTGATTAGGGGAGAGCAAAGTTGTCATGTTCTATGGTTGTCAGAAACTAAATCCCTTCTTGTCTATCCAGGGAGGTTAAAATCCTCCTTGTCTATTCGAGAAAGTTTCTAGTGAACTCTGAGCTAGCTGGCAAACACAAACCTTTAAGTCTAATATCGTCGGTAGAAGACCTAGTTAACCTCTGCCCTAGGTCTATACTATTGAAGATATTATTCCAATGCGCAGAGCCTATTGGGATAATAGGAACTACACTACATGGCGCCCAACCGTTTGGATAGGCGATAAAACTAACGCAAGACATTAGAGTAACTCAGTTGTGCTTTTTCACACAGAACCCTTTTTTTCCCATAATACTCCAAAGACGTCTGGAGTGGGTGAAAGGTCATATCCGCCAAACCTCGCAGGAGGAGACTCCTATGTATGGTTCATGGTTTACTCAACGTTGAAAGATACTCTGTTCCAAAATATTGTGCATCTAATCTTTGTTTCCATAGAAACCTGATCTGCAAACAAACAGAATAACCTTCCTGTCAGTAAAATGACAGAAAGTGAAGAAGAAAGGGAGACAGTTAGACTAGCAGCTGAACTCCTAGTAGCAGACAATACTCTGCTGGAAAATGACCCAGATGCAATACTCATCCCGGTCAACATAAGGAAATCTATAACCCTAAAACTTATAGAAAATGGACTGACACCAAGAGGTGGTACAGTCATATTCGTAATTGAGGCACACGAATATCGGCAGACAGAGGTATTCTATTCATGGATAAACTTTCCAGCAGCAAACGCTGTAAAAAAGGACTTCCACTATTACAAAATAGAGGAACCTCCTAGTGAGTACACTCCTTTCGAGGAAGTGGAAATACCACTCAAATTCCAAGAGCACCTGCTCTTGTTTCATGGCGCCCTAAAACATAATAATCACATCACCAGGCTCGGTCCACTAGGTAGACCAGGAGCAACGTGGCCGGTCCTAGCCGGATATACACCACATCCAGACATTGAAGAAATGCCTGCACCAGAGCTTTTAGCACAGCTAAAACAATTAATAAAAATACATAAACAGTTAGTCCAATATGTAATGTGGACGTCAACAATCCAACCAGCAATTAAAGTTCCACAGCTGACAACTCATCAGGGGAACACAAATAAAATTACACCACAGAACATACATTCCTGTCTAGGTAAGGTACCCGCAAAACAGGAACAAATTCCTTTCTGGCTAGCACAAAAAATAACTCAAATAGAGGCGGTGTTTCCAGATACCACCCCTGTTGAGAAACATAGGATTCTGACTATCTGTCTTCCAATGGGAATCGCACCACATGTGGAGGACTGTGACACTTGGGGAACAGTCTTTGCTTCCATTTACACAAAAACACATGGTGTACCATCCATGTCAGTAATACCAGATGTGCTAAAACAGATTCAAGATGAATACGGTCCAGAACCCGCTTTAACTCTCGGTATGAAATTACTGAAAGACTTCAAGCAGGTCTCTGCAATATTATTAGCCAACATAAAGGGAGAAGCAGCAAATGTGGCGATTCGCCAGAGGTTAAAAGAGACAAATATAGCAGACCAACCATCTGAAATTGCCAGAATCATAGAAAAATCCTATGAAGAACTAGGAAGAGATCGTTTGGGTGGAATACCAGTGAAACCCCAACTAGTTGAAAGTCCTGAAAAGGTATTTATAAAAAATAATTTAAACACTCAAAAAAAGAGCTGGGATGGAAATAAACAATCCAATCCTAAAGAAAAAAGATTCCAGTCCAGAGGAAGGTCTCCTCGGCGGAGAGAAAGATCTCCCGACCAAGGACGCAAGTCTCCCCAAAGGGAGCCCTCTGTGAAAAAATACAACCTTAGAAATAGGGATAATATAAAGAAACCTGATAGATATCAAGATATTGATACACGTCCCTCTCAATATTTTCAGACTTCCTCGCAGAAATCGGAAAGAAGAGGACGATCAGAACAAAGGGAAGAGCACGTCAAGTCCAAAGACAGAGAACCTGCTCATCTGAATAAAAATTACAATTTCCAAAAAAGAAGGTAGCCAGTATTAAAGTAATCAACAACGCCGAGAATACTGAGGACACATCTGAAAAACGGAGAATGGGCTCAGACAATGCTAGACAGCGCAGCAGAAGTGAGCATAGCTCACAAAGTCCTTATGAATCATCTGGAGACAGTGGACACGAATGAATACATTCAGGTGGAAACTGCAGATACCAGAGTTAGCAAACCTCATAAAATATATGAAATAACATTGCGTATAGAAGGGGATAAGACTAGAAAAATAAGGGGACTATTTTGGGATAATCTGTCCAAGGGCTATGACATCCTTCTAGCTGAACGAGACTGGCCTCCAGAGTTTGTCAGGGAGTGCCCACATGGCGAAGAAATAATTATGTCCAAACAAAAGGAGTCTAAGGGGGAAGAAGAAAAGGGCACAGGCCGCCCCCCACTCAAACCATAACACACAACGATAGGCCTGTCACCCAAGACACTCTTAGGAAAATACTAAAATGGCATGGATAATGATGATATGAGTAAACTATATGCATTATCACCACCCCTCAATTTTTCTGGTGATTCAAATCCAGCCAGGTGTCAAACATTAATGCGGTACAGCCATGGTAAACAAACAATCTGTCGTGATACCTCCACCCACCAGACACTACTTGTGGAAAAAGTGTGGAGAAGAGAGTGAGCCCCTCACGGAAGAACCGCCAATCGGGTTATCTGACTCACAATTGCCAGTGTACCCAATTATCATCATTGGTGACTCACTCTCATGACAGTGGGAAAAGGGAACAGAAAAAAACTAACAACATGTAACAGTGTTTTCTCGATATCAGCCCCACAATCTGCTGATAGTTCCAATCAAAACAAGTCAACGTATTGCCCTTGCTGTACTTTTGTGTACAAATAACACAAACCACAAAAACAAGAAACCCCCAGTGAGAAAGAAACGTAAATCTCACACAATTAAAACAGAAGAGTTCACTGGCCACTCATGATTTATTCTGGGCTGTGAAACCTTCTGACATAAAAATGACTCACACCATATATGCTCTTAGGTGGGTCATAGTGCCAACATGTTTCGTTGCTTGTACTTTCTGCAACTTCTTCAGGGCAAATGGGGGTGCCCACTGTTATTGCCACTGTATTTCAACACACACCTGTGATGGAAAACACGACAGATTTATAAAATACAATGAGCCATAGATTAAAAACTTCCCATCTTCATTGCTGAATTTGAGATTTAAACATAATCCCAGACTGTGGTACTTAAAAACGGATGTCAATGCACATAATCACCTGGGGTTAGCGTTTCTCACGCATACCTGCTACCCCTACAATCAGTATGCCCGTGTCCTCAAAAGATCACGTGTTGATTACGAAAACCCACTGTCGTCGGGCGTCCTGCACACAGAAACAAGGAGACGAGCCGATTTTAATCAAAATGACGCTTCACCGTCAACTAACACAAAATCTCCCCGCATAATACATAAAGCGGTGCTTATAGTTAGATTTTGAGGCAACAACTTTTTGCACGAAGGGAGAATCATTATTGTTTACATTATGCCCATCTCAATAAAGCACCACAAGTCACCGCCCGTATCAAGGCCCGGGACCCCCCTCCTTCATGACTCGTATCTCGTCGCCTCGCCAGTTCTATGGCAAGGGGCTTACCTACGCTGGAACAACTGTCCTGCCGAATAACAGCCGCGCCCCATCCTGACTCCAACCTGCCGGATATCGAAGGACGCGTGATGACGTGCGGGTCCTCGCAGGTCATGTGACACACTTACTACCCGTGTGGCGGCCATCTTATAGTGTGTTCCGAAACCTAGCGCAAAGGGCAAATAGCACTTCTGAATAAAGCTAAACATTGCTAAACATCAATGGGGGGCTCAGATGAAGAAGGTAATATACCGTATATTCATAGGAAACTTCTCTTCGGGGAGTAACCCAGCCCATTTCCAGGAACTACAAACCCAATTATGGCGTGTTCCGCAAACTCACATATTGAACAGAGACCACTTCTGAGCAAAGCAAAACATTGCTAAACGGCATTGGAGAGTAAGAGGGGAGGAACTGATCTGCCATATAATCATGGGCAACTCCTTCTAGAGGGGCAGAAGGGACTATTTATAGTGAATGAAACATCATTATTTTATATTATAGAGTGTGAAGTGTGAAAATAATAAAAATTGATATATTGAGTTTAAAGAGCGTCTACTCCCCGAATGAGAACCTGTATGTCAAAAAGATCGAATAATCATAGGGGTCACAGATAGGTGATATAAACTGTACTCTATATGTAGGACACACAGTCAAAACTGTCCCTAGGCTGCATACTCCAATGATCAGGGATATACATAGTCCGTAAGGATCATCGTTTAGTTATTTTGTTCCATTCAATAAGGTCGTTCAACCCCTCGCGGTCGACCTGTTCCTGATAGATCCAGCGAGCTTCCTTTCTTGCCAAAAGTTGTTGCCTCAAAATCTAACTATAAGCACCGCTTTATGTATTATGCGGGGAGATTTTGTGTTAGTTGACGGTGAAGCGTCATTTTGATTAAAATCGGCTCTTCTCCTTGTTTCTGTGTGCAGGACGCCCGACGATAGCGGGTTTTCGTAATCAACACGTGATCTTTTGAGGACACGGGCATACTGATTGTAGGGGTAGCAGGTATGCGTGAGAAACGCTAACCCCAGGTGATTATGTGCATTGACATCCGTTTTTAAGTACCACAGTCTGGGATTATGTTTAAATCTCAAATTCAGCAATGAAGATGGGAAGTTTTTAATCTATGGCTCATTGTATTTTATAAATCTGTCGTGTTTTCCATCACAGGTGTGTGTTGAAATACAGTGGCAATAACAGTGGGCACCCCCATTTGCCCTGAAGAAGTTGCAGAAAGTACAAGCAACGAAACATGTTGGCACTATGACCCATCTAAGAGCATATATGGTGTGAGTCACTTTTATGTCAGAAGGTTTCACAGCCCAGAATAAATCATGAGTGGCCAGTGAAGTCTTCTGTTTTAATTGTGTGAGATTTACGTTTCTTTCTCACTGGGGGTTTCTTGTTTTTGTGGTTTGTGTTATTTGTACACAAAAGTACAGCAAGGGCAATACGTTGACTTGTTTTGATTGGAACTATCAGCAAATTGTGGGGCTTATATCGAGAAAACACTGTTACATGTTGTTAGTTTTTTTCTGTTCCCTTTTCCCACTGTCATGAGAGTGAGTCACCAATGATGATAATTGGGTACACTGGCAATTGTGAGTCAGATAACCCGATTGGCGGTTCTTCCGTGAGGGGCTCACTCTCTTCTCCACACTTTTTCCACAAGTAGTGTCTGGTGGGTGGTGGTATCACGACAGATTGTTTGTTTACCATGGCTGTACCGCATTAATGTTTGACACCTGGCTGGATTTGAATCACCAGAAAAATTGAGGGGTGGTGATAATACATATAGTTTATTTGTATCACCATTATCCATGCCATTTTAGTATTTTCCTAAGAGTGTCTTGGGTGACAGGCCTATCGTTGTGAAGAAATAATTATGCCTGCCTTCTCAAACCATATTCCAATTCATAAAAAATATACACTTGCAAGAAAGTGGGCAGTAGCTCAAGCCCCTGCCTTATATAAAAATCATGTGGGATGGGATGAGGACTCTCCTCCTCACAAAATCCAGTTAAAATCACAACCTACTGCACAGAGGCAGTACCCGATTAAGCAAGAAGCTAAAAAAAAGGTAAAAGAGATCCTAGATCAACTTGAATACCAGGGGGTGATTGAAACTTGCACCTCACAAATGAATAATCCTTTGTTTCCTGTCTCCAAGCCAGACAATTCATATCGTCTTGTTTTGGACTACAGACACCTTAACTCATGTTGCAAAACATTTGCAGTACAAAACTCGCATAGTGCTGCACTAATGAATAACATAGTGCGCAAAAAATACAAAACCACTTTAGACATTTCTAATGGATTCTTTTGTCAAAATATAGCACCAGAGAGCAGATATTTGACGGCGTTCTCAATAAATGGCACGCAAAATAATTTCTGTCGTTTGCCCCAGGGGTTCAAGAACAGCCCAGGATTATTCTCAGCGAGAGTAACAGAATTACTACAAACATATGATGACGAGGCATTATCTTATGTCGACGACATCTATCTAACAGATGATGACTTGGATACTCACTTGAAGAGAGTGAACACCATAATACTTGGGTTCGCAGCAGAGGGTTACAAATTCAACTTTAAAAAGTCAAGAATTGCCCATCTAACAGTCCTGTTTTTAGGATATGAACTATCAGGTGAAGGCAAAAGCCTGGCTGACAATTTCCTAGAAAAATGTGCTGTAATCCAAGCACCTAGAACACTGAAAAACTTACAATCAATTCTAGGCTTCCTAAACTTCGGAAGAACTTACATTATAAATTATGCAGAGAGAATTAAACCTCTCTATGATCTAATAAAACCAGATTTTAAAAGAATCAATTGGACTCAAAAACACACAGAAATTTTGAGATCGTTACAAACAGATATGTTAGTTAAAACAAAACTACAAACACGTGACAACACACGCAACCTTGTGATTTGAGTCATCCCAGGAAGATGCGGATTCACATACCTGACCTCTAATGAGGGAGAGAAGGTACCAATAGCATACAAATCACATTTGTACACAGAAGCTGAAAAAAGGTTCAGCATTAAAGAAAATATTGTTCATGCGGTTCAAACAGCTGTAGTAGAAGAAAAATACCAAGCAGACGGTAGACAGGTTACAGTCAGAACAGCAGAATCAGCTTTTGAGGCATTAACAACACCATGTAATTTACCGACAACTGCACTAAATCCAGAATGGATACAATGGGTAAATTCTGTTGCTACAGACAAAGTAAAATACTATTTTGACCCAGAAATGAAAGAATTAAAATATCTAGAATATGAGAGAGAATACCCTCTGCCAATCGACATTCTGCCTTTACGACAGTACGCCTGTGTAATATATACAGACGGGTATGCTCAACCCTCAGTGTGGGGAGAGCTGGCTTACAACGCCACATGCGAAATTGTAAAAGAAGTGTGGCGAGGAGGTAAATTAAGACCTCTACTTACAAAAACACACTCAGTGGAAAATAATTCAGAACAACAAACTGAAATAATTTCATTAAAAATGGCGCTAGATAATGCCGATCGCGAATTCCCGACACTTATTGTGTGCGATTCGTATTACTGCGTCAAAACATACAATAACGATTTGAAGAAATGGATTCAAAACAGTTACAAAGATGACACAGGTGCCACAATAAAGCAGAAAGCACTTTGGGAACAATTAGTTATTTTAAAGAAAGAACTACCAAAAACTCACGTGATACATTCACTGAGTCATCAGCGTGATGGCGTTCACGTTGCAGGGAATTCATTGGCTGAGACAGCCACAGCGGGAGCAACTAAACGGGCTTCCGTGGCTACAAAAAAGCGTACAGTAAAACACATTGACGGTGAAACTGTGCTGGCGGTGAAAACGTCATCAAAAGGCGACTGCTCAGCGTTACCGATCAATTATCCACTCAATTATACATACATAATCGATGCAAACTCAGTCCCTTTTGCTCGAATCCCTGGAGTGGGGGATAGAGTAATTCCAAACACGGACAGGAGAGGCTTGTTAATAGCAGACGCACATATGGGTGAGGGTCTCAGACACCTTAAGCAAAAAGATTCTCTGGAAGAATTACAATCAGTGTACTGGTGGCCAGGCATGAACCTGCATCATCACATTTTTGTAAAAAACTGCCCAGACTGCAATAGAGATCGCAGTGGCGAGTGGGGAGGACTATTGCCATGGCATTTCACTCCAGATAAACAACAAACAATAAGAAAGCACCCATCATGAAAAAAGCGCTATATTAACATAAAAAGACTAATTTTCACTTATAATGTAGACCCCAGCGCTCGGCTGACGTCTGGACTGTTATAAAAGGATGTGCAAGTCTATAATGGCATATACGCTAGGAGCATGCTACGTTTTGACTAATGTATTCCCTTTAGCCCTCAAGCTTATGGGGAAGCATGGCCAAATGAGCATTGCATAGCGGGACTCTTCTCACTTCCTTCCTGAGGGATACGGGATGGTGTAAAGAAAAAACCAAGACATAAAGCAATCTATAACGGAAAAGGTTTTAGGTTCGGGAGCTGGGTGGGTCAAACATTTAATAAGTGTCCAACGTAGTCTAAATAACCTGCCAAGGAATTCTCTGAAAGGGTTCAGTCCGTACGAACTATTGTTCGGGACTAGAATGATGATCCAAGATCTTGATAGTCAGACTTCAGTGGTTAAAGACAAAAGCTTTGATATCAAAGATCGTTTGGCTATTTTACAGGACTTAAATGAAACAAGAAAAGACCTGAGCAACATAAAGCTGAAACAACAGCCAACAACCACTGAAGAGAAACCACCTGTCCCAGCAAGGCCTGTCTGGATTCCAAAAGTCGGGGATCTAGTCAGAGAAAAGATCGCGGTAAAGAAGGAATTTGGGCCTTCTTACAGAAAAGCAGTTCCTGTCTTGTCTATCAACGGGACAAGATCAGTAGTACTACCGCCCCTTGCTGGTAAAAAGGAGAACCAAGTTGTATCCATCGACCTGGTTAAACCACAATCATGTGGCCAATAACAAACAGTAGGCCAAGTGGACTCCCAAGAAGTAGCAGAACACCAATGTTTGCTACGAATACAGAGGCTCAAACTGGAAGACTGATCACCTTTGGAAAATCTACAGTGAATCAACAAAGACTATGCAACAAAGCAATGGAACTTGAACCTCTTAAAACCCAAATTAAAACTTTTCATCAAGAAACAACAACCTCTGATGATGTAACTGCAGACTTTGCTAATGAAACAAAGCAAAATCCAAAAGCAATTGGAACAATTGACAGAACAGCATACGGCTACTTCATCAACTTCGATGATTCATCTGAAGACCTGAGTGAAGCAAAGAAACAGCCATCAGCAAAAACTTTTAAAGACAAAGCTAAGGAACTTTTTCAACAGCTGAAAGAAACCTATCTGATTTCTCCATGGATTGAATTTTGGGTGGCCTTCGGTGCATTTATCCTCATTCTTTGGCTCATCTTAGTACTATGCTTGGGACATTTCATTGAAGGAAAATATGCTAAAATGGACACAGCAAGCCAGAAAATCAACTTGGTCCTTAAACCACACACATCTTCACACATCGAGAAAAGAGAACTTTCTTCAGTGAACTTCACAGCCAATCCTATACCAGGCGGTGTAGCATGGGACAAAACTGATTATGAAATCTATGGTCCGGTTGAAATCCTGAAGTATCCACACCAATTCAAGATCTCATTGAGTGACTTTGTAAAACCGAGCTCATTTGCTGAAGATTGGGACTTTGAAAGTATTAATGATATGATGTCTGATCTTGTGATCTGCTAAATTCACAGAACATGATTATTTGCAGGGTTCGTCTAATTATGATCAGATGTTCTGCTATAACCACTATGGTAACCATTATCTACATAAATCTGCACAACCTAGAAATGTTTTGAATTATAACCAATGGGAACATTGTGCTACTCCTCCAAAAGATAGCTCGAAAACATTTTATGATAAATATTCATACTTTTCAGGGTTTAACACAAGTAATGCAGAAACATTTTATTTCAAATTGTCAAATAAGACAGGTATGAAGACCATGCTTACAAACACAAAATTGATATATTCCGATTCATTCTTTGAACAAATGAATACATTTGGGTTTGATTTCTGGAACAATAATATTGAAGCAAAAACTGTTTGGGGTACAAGAGATTGGCAAGTACAAGGTATAGAATCATTGTTTAGAGCCTGCATGATCCCAGAACAAATTATATTTTTGAACGACACTATTCAACAAACTACCTGTCTTGGCTTAGCCAAAATCAAAGATTTGAACAAACCGTCTCTTCCAAAGCCAACAGTGAACAGTAATAGCTCTAAAGATGTTGAGATAGACGTAAACCATATTTTAAACCAAAACAGAACAGATCCTGAATGGAAAAAATGGTTGATCTGGCCCACAGATACAAATAACTGTCAAGACAGATTCCTGAACAAAATACAGGGGTTCACATTGACTAGGCCAGACCCTAGATATTCCCAAAGACAACATCCAGGGATAGTAACCACCTACAGCGTGGGCAAGCTCTGCCTTCAATGGCTACAAACATCCACACTGGTTGAAATTAAGCAACACCTAACTTTACTTACAGAAGGTGCTGACTTGCATGATTTCATATTGGGACCACGCAAACAGCGTCAAAAACGTTTCATAGCGGCCTCTATATATGCAGCTTATAACGAAGTTTGGAAAGTAACTCAAATTGAGACAGCAGAAAAAATACGGGAAATTGACCGTATTAATTTGGAAAAATCACTTTCTGTGGTGGACAATGGGTTAATGACTCTGTCCTCCAGAATATATTCTCTGGACAGCATTGTGTCTTCAGCAATCGATATAATATCGCAAGACTTACTGATGTTACAACACGGTCAGTCCCAATTGCGTTCTATTGTACAGCTTGGCTGGACGTTACAAAATCTGCGTTCTTGCTATGTGCCCTGGCGTTTAATCAACACAACGTCATTATTTAATATCTTTAACCTCACTGATAAACAAATCAGTTTGGCACAGAAGGGTGCTGACTACACAATTCTGAGCATTGAAAAACTTAAGAGATTACCATTGACAATGTCAGAACGACCTGTCATTGAATGGATAATACATGGAATAATAAATATTCCGATAACTACTTTCCAGTTTCAATTCTGCCAAAAATATATACAGGCAGGCCAGTATGAAAGGTTGGGTAAAGGATACATTAAGTCAATATGGAACTTGCCCTATACACACGAATGTGTAAGTAATAAAGGCCAGAAAGTGTTTCTCAGTGGCGATAATTGTGCAAGATCACTAAGTGGTACACTTCTGTGTCAGGGTATTAGTTTGCACGGAGCCTGTGAAGGGACTTCAAATAACCTTTCATGTTACCAGCTAGGCACACCTGCAACACGAATAGAACCATTCTTTAGGAGACTCTCGAACGGGAGTTACATTCTAATAGTAGATCGCAGATGTTGTAGTTTGCTGCCCGGAAAACCTTATCTCATAACTGTGACTAGGAAGGTCATGTGCTGTGAACATGTATTGTTCCCCAGCGATTCTCCAGACAGGGAGGCAAGGTTATGGCCCGATTTGAAAATTGCTTCTATTCGAATAGATACTTTAAGCAGAATGAAGACTGTGCTCCTACAGACGCCGACAAGGCTCACGTCATCAAAAGAAACGTATGATCTCCAAGTTGCAAGGACAACAGAAGAGATTCATTCATTATTATCAACTAATTCCCCCATACATTTCGCAGAAATACTGAACGAAATCTTAAATATTTCTGATACCACTGGTATCTCCAGTGTATTTAAAGCAGTGTTTTCGGGTGCTTTAACTCCATTCAAAGCCATCCTGGGTGTTTTTCCAGACTTTGTCCATTCCATTTTTGGCGGACTTCCTCTCCTTTTAGGACTAGTAGCGGGTATTCTATTTTTGATCCTGTTATTTCGCTATGGCAAACCATGTCACAGACAAAACACCTGCGACAAGGGAAGAAATGATCCTGGCGATTGGCTACCGGGACCGGGTAACTAAAATCCTTGGACTATCCCGGCTTAGAGACCTGAACATGACCTGGTTTCTTTCATTTAGACCAATGTGGCAAAGTTGTGTTATGCCTGTATTAAGGTGCTTGCTATGCGGCGAAGAATGCGTGTTGGACACCTGTCTGGCACTACAATCGGATGTGCCAATGGACGCAGATACCTTGTTGGGTCCGGTAACGGCTCATGCATTGTGCTGTCCCCAGCGGCTACCAATCCTGATGACGGCATTCGTGGAGTCTTCACCACTACGATTGAGGGGTAGTGAAGTACAAGATGAAAGCAGCATCTGTCAGGTACGACCTTCAGTCAGCTATGCTGATCAAAACATCAATGGAGGCAATCATGCTCAGGCTCATGAATGCATGGTAACAACTTTTTCCGAATTAGTGGAACTTACGCAAGAAGCTGTTGACAGTTTTTTCAACAGTCTAAATGATATGATGTTTTCACCAGAGCAGCAGGAATAACTTTGAGCAAACTAGCACTCGGAGTTCCTCACATCCTGAATTTGGCCTTCAACTTTTTAAAGAAAAGCGATATGAAAAATTTTCTCATCATTATTTTCAGACTGCAAGAACTTTTTCCCCAATTCCAAAATATTTACGATTTTTGGGACACTTATCTTCTGCTTAAAGTAGACATTATTCTTAGAGAACTAAATTTCTATTTTAGGTAGTCACGAGACATTCGCTATCCTCTAGCACTATTATACATAACTTTATGATTGTGATGAAATGGTCTCGCATTCTTTTTTCTGTATTAAGAGCCATTTCATGTGTGGTTTTCGCATTTAAACATGCTGAATTTAAAAATATGCATTATATGTTTAGCATTATTAGACTGTTTGTGCATATAGTACACGTGATAGTACATGTGATTGTGTTTCATATATTTTATAAATCCAATTTTCCGAATACATATGATTGTATTTTGGGGTGGTACGGTATACACAAACGCTACTGGTTTCACTATGCCTAGATTTGTAAATATGGACATAGTCTACGTGGAGTGGGTGTGATGTATTCCTATAGGTACTGTATCGATTCCCCTATTCCTGACCCTGGTTTGGTTAATAATTAACTAGCAGCCATCCAACGGTGCAAGAACCGTTATCTGATTAAGCCACACCACGGCACAGAAGCGCGTTATCTGATTAGGTCATAACGCATGCCATCTAATTAGACAAGCGATATTCCTCCAACCCCTGATAAGGCATACGGAGTTCTCAAAACAAATCAAACCTACAGCGACCTGGGAAATTCCCATAACCATTGTTTTGATTTCACCGAGAACTTCAGCAAAAGAATGTGCGAACGAGCCCGTTCATATGACATCCTTATTGACGTATATATGTCCATCCTTACGTCAATCTCGGCACCTTTCAGGTATAAATATTACCGACATTGCCTTAAGCAAACACATGCAGTGGTGACGAGATCGGAGCAGCGAGACGTGCTGAGGAGCCCAGCAGAGAGCGAAGCCCACAGACGCTGCCCCGCCTTCCTGACGCGCTGAGAACGAGACGCTGTCTTTCTCCTGCCGAGAAATCCAGCTCCGGCGCTTCCATGCAGCCCTCGCAGGCAGCTGGAATATCAAGACCTGGGATAAGAGATACCAGCCCTCCATCATTCTAGATCTCAGGTACAGAACTGAATAACCCCTTGCAGAGAATTCTCGAATCAGTCCCTTGGCAAAACAAACTTAACTTAAACTGCTACTTATCTACTCCCGCCCACGTATTAGGCTTAGGTCAGGTACATTGGGGTAGGCCTGGTTAGAAGCACCAGTTGAGTACGATTAGTCAAATGTATATATGTATGTATCTATTTTAAAGTATCATATGGCTCAGAAACCATATCAATGCTTTTACAGTATTATTGTATAATTCTGTCTCTACTGTATGCACTTTACTTAACTACAAGTATTGCAATAATAGCGATTCATTTCTCTTGTATGAGAAAAGAGACTGATCAATAAATAACATCTTTTATTGAACCACGCCCATCTCTTATTTCTCTACGAACTGGTGAAACTAAGAATGCACGTACTGACTGAGTAAAATAAGTTGTCTATTGTTTTCACACGACTCTAGAGATACACTCTTGATTAGGGGAGAGCAAAGTTGTCATGTTCTATGGTTGTCAGAAACTAAATCCCTTCTTGTCTATCCAGGGAGGTTAAAATCCTCCTTGTCTATTCGAGAAAGTTTCTAGTGAACTCTGAGCTAGCTGGCAAACACAAACCTTTAAGTCTAATATCGTCGGTAGAAGACCTAGTTAACCTCTGCCCTAGGTCTATACTATTGAAGATATTATTCCAATGCGCAGAGCCTATTGGGATAATAGGAACTACACTACAGTTTATTTGTCACCGCGTCCTCTGTAGTATCCTCATTATTGAAATGCTTCGACAGGTATTTTGTCCATACCTCCTCTGATATATGGGAGTTTTGGCCTAGATGCTCTGGATTCTTTATTCTTTTGACCATTTGCCAGAACTTAGAGCTATTTTTCTGCTTCCCTTCATAAAGTAGTTTTGCCCATAGGTCTTCGTTTCTTTGCTTCTGATTTTCCCATTTCATCCGTTTTAGCTGGTTTTTTGCTTTTTGTAAAACAATTTGCAGGCTATGGTTTGTTTGATCCTTCCGCATCTGTCTCAATGTTTGGTTTATTAACCTTTTTGTGTTTTCATTTCTGAAGTTAATTGATTTTTACTTAAAATACCCTTCCCTTGACATAAGTGATTTGGCGAAATTTTTATCAATTTCTCACTGATGGTTTGAGTGAAGTTTTGCCAGACTTCCGACAGGTTAGTTGAGGTGCTGGCAATTTCAGTGCAATGAGTTTTCGCTGTAGAGCTTATGGAGTCGATGTTGTCGGCGTTACACTGTGACGGCCTTAGATTTTACATAACTTCAGTGGCAAGGCCTGTGTGTGGTTCGGTTTCCAGTTGCGAGTTGACTCTTATTATAGCCTCTAGAGGTAGATGGTCGCTGAGGTCACTTGTCTCTATTCTGAAAGTTGTTATCCAGCAAAACATGTTTAGTGATATGAACATGTAATCAAGGTGGGAGGATTGTTTATTCGAGTGGAAGGTAGCGACTGTCTGATCATCTTCGACATAACGTCCATTCAGGGCCCTTAAGTTAAGTTGTTCCAGGTAACGAAGTAAGTTTTTTGACTATTTCGTTGATTTGTTATTTTTTGTCAAGCTTTGTGTTGGCACATCCCACGCATCATTCAATTCTTGAATGAGGTCATTGTCTAGGTCTTTGCCGATGAGAAACATATTGAAGTCCCCCGCCAAGATGTCCTAGTCTAAACCAAAAGAACATTTATTGGGCTTGCTATAGACCCTCCAATAAAGGTGTAGTATGCCAAGATATTTCGATCTCTTCTCACCGGTTTTGCTCCATTCTAATGTATGAGAAAATATGCAGAATATTGTACAACAGCTTCAATACATAAGGAAACCAACTTCATTGGCACCATCAGGACAGAGCTTAGCACTATGCAAGCTGAAGTGCAGCTTGTGCTCGTCTGTACCAGAGAGAAGTGACTGGCATCTTAACCATGATTCTAATTGGACTTTACTAGGATTGGTTGCAAATAAAGCCTCTGTTCCAAAGGAGATTGGTAGTGAGGCTGATCATTGATGATCATGGAGTCAGAAACTCTTAGTCCAGAATCACAGATATTGCTTTTATTTACTCTTGAAATACTCTTGGCTTCCTCCTGAATACCATGAGTAAGCCATGTGCACATCTGGCGTACTTCTTGATATAAAACTTAGGCCAGGGATGTAAGACGAGTAAGCCACATAGGGTTTCAAAAATAGCTTGTCAGCTATGTGTTGTTAATGATTTCAGCTTGTGTTATTGATGATTTGTCGGGAACGAAGAAAAATAACTCAACTTCTGGAATGATTTCCCATTAGGAAGATTAGGGAAGTGCTGGAGCTGGAAAAAAATGGACTCCAGGACCCCATAAATTACAGGTCAAGGTGTAGCAGAGGAAAAGGTGTGGAGTTGCAAGGGGTATAGTCATGAAAAACTGACAGTCAACTATCCATACATTTGTAAATCATCTACTGCAAAGAAATGTGCAACAAGGACACATGTGACACTAAATATGTTCCAGCTAACCTGATTGATTACAAAGAGTCTGCATTTAAAATATCTGAGAAAGTTAAGAAACCTGTTGCACAGTACTTGGTATGGAAATATAGAAACACAAGTACTACTTGTCCTAGAGTATCTGTTGTTGCTGAGAAGTGCTGGTACTCTCCCATTTAAATAATTGGAGCAGTGACGAGAAGCGCTGGTACTTCCCCTTCCAAATAAAGAAGTACAGGTACTGAGTACCCAATAGTATCTTCCCCTTTAAAGCACTGCTTCTGCTGAGATATTTGTGTGCCTAACACTTTTTAGGCGGATTATAATAATTGTAAAATAACAAGTTTGGTTAATGTAGTCCCATGAGAGTTAATGTGCCAGCTACAAAGGACATCGTGTAACATGAGGATCTCAAATTTGTATTTCATGTTGATAGGTAATTGTTCTAATGCTTTTGTTACTTCCAGTTCCTATGTTGCAATCCTAATACAACACAGTCAGACATGAACCAGTGTCAAGGAGCTGCATGCAGATTGCAAGTCATGGGTTTAGATTTATTTTTTTCTCAATCAGTTGTTAGTCCAAATCTGCCAGGAAGTGATTCTTTGGATAATAATAAAGTCTTGTAAGTTAGTACATACAAATCCTATCACATCATGTTTTCAATCCTAAATTTGTGTTTCTCTCAACCACATATTCTTAACATTTAGGGGCCAATTACGATGTTGAGTGGACCACAACGACAGGCCGTCCGGTCGGTCTGCCGAACATCTAGGACAGTATTCTGACAGCCGGATTATGATACCGGCGGTCGGAGCGCACTATGTGGGAAGAAAGACTGCCACCTCTGACAGGCTCAAGGTGCCCATGGGGGCGGCGGTCAGAGCCTAATCCTTACAGTGGAGGCTGTGCCTGTGAAGGCACCGCTCTAGGGAATCAGGATGTCAGTTTTCAACAACCTTTTCATGGCAGTCCGAACGCCATGAAAAGACTTTCCGAGTGTACTAAGGGGGCCCCAGCAGGGCCCCCATACCCCACAAGCCTCCGTAATGTGGCTTGGTGGCACATATGGTGCCTCCCAAACATCCATGCACCGTGTGCCAGTAACACTTTGTATGGAGGTTTAAAAATATTCCTTTTCCTATTGTGCTTGTGCTGTGCTTGTGCTGCAGCCCTTTTCCAGGTCGCACCACAATTCACAATAGAAAAAGGGATGTTTCGAACCGCCTACATAGTGGTTGCATCCTAATCTGGGTGGGACCTCCGACTACTTGCCCACTCCTGCTGAGATGGCGGTCAGATGCTCGTCTGACCACCATCGTAATAAGGCCCATAATATCTACAGGTATGGACATATATGACTCCTACACTTTAAAACCCTCATTATCTTTTGTAACAATTCCAGCACACTGATGTACACTCATCGGATTTATAGTCTCTGTGTATCGTGTAAGTACCCTGACACCGTACACTGGGAAGAGTAACTCTTTTAAAGACGGTAATAAAAAATAAATAGTAAATGACATTTATATAATAATGTGTGCAATTTCTCATACACACAGATAAAACTGGCATTCTTACTGTGCATACACATCTGTTACATAGAGGTGATTGAAAAAAGTTAAAAACCTGCCTCTAAATCGAAGTTTCGCTGAAGTACTTCCAGCTTGAATGATACTAAACAAAATATGGGCTGATGGCCCTTTAAATGCGGCCTCTGTTTTAGACCCTGCAGGAACTGAAAATAAGAAAGCCTCCTTGTCGCCTGCACCTCAACAGAAAGCAGACAAAGCGCTGGTGCTGCTGAATTGTGTCCCAGTGGCAGAAAATGTCACCAGGATAAATTCAGCATCTTTCACTAGATTAGCCGGATCCCAGATCCAGCTCAGAAATAGCAGATGGAATCAGGATCCCCTAATTTCCTGCACTCGATCAGGGTACTGCATGTGTTTTGTATATACTCTAGCCAGATTACTAAATAGGGATTTTTTCATACACATTTTTAATTTTTATATGACAGTTTAGCAGATCAAATGATGGTTTTGTAAATGAATTCTAAATATATAGATAATGTTCTACGTTGATGGAACATTTTGTACAGTTTATAAATCGTGTACAAAGAATAGTTTTTTAATGCTGCACTGTGTTTCCAATTACTTGAACGGAGACTTTATATTTGTGTACAAATTATAATTGTTAAACACGTTTCATTCCAAGTGTCACAGATAAGTGAGCAGAACTTTGACATTCTTCCATAGCACAATTAAAGGACCTTCAAAGCCAGCCGCACCGACCAACCAGAATCCGGTATTTTAGCAGTTCTCTCAGAGATTGTGCCAAAAAAAGATAAAGTGTGAGTCTGTAAATGAGTACAAAAGTACATGCCCGGCTTGAATGGCAATCCCTTTTAAGATGCCGACCGATATGGCAAGAGTTAAATGTTTAATGTTCAATAGAATGTGATGCCATGCCAAATCTATAATTGTGCCGCTTTGAAATGCACCTATGAATGTTCTTCTAAGGTCCTATGTACAATAGGCTTATCAACATGTTATAATAAGGACTGCAAGACTGCAGCAATATATATTTTTGTGTGTGTGTGTGTGTGTGGGTATGCATTTATGTAGATATAGCTATAGATAGATATAAATATAGTTAAGTGTATAGATGTAAAAAAAGATATACATGTAGATATAGATACAGATATTTTACAATTTGGCAACAATAGTCATGGTCTAGCCACCGCACTTTCCATTGAAAAATATGTATTCACTCAATTTTGAAGTGCCTATAACTTTTGTCCCTATGAACAGATCTACACCCCACTGGAATTGCTTGATATGGACAGATAAAGGTTTGGCATGCCAATTTTTGGGCAGATCCTTTCAGAAGAAAATTACTTGGAGGATGTTAGCTTTTGCATAAAAATAGATCTTTGTTTGTTTTATATATATATATATATATATATATATATATATATATATATATATATATTAACCAACAATTTGTCCTGTCGCAGCGGGAGCTCGTTACGGTGGGTGCCCGCGGAGAGACCAGGGCAGTGTCTCTAATTAATCCAATACACTCAGCCCTGAATTGCAACTGACATTAAGTCCCAAGTTACGCATAAAATCAATTATCAGGTACTGTGATGGTTGATTTAACACGCACATGTGCATCACGAGCGTTAAGGAAGCGAAGGATCCTTTAAAAATAGGCACGCTTTCCATGCAGTAACTAAAACAGTCCTCGCTGTTATGCACAACCCACATTCTGTAATGCATGACGCAATGCATATTAACAATACAGTTGTAACTACAAGTTCCATCATGCCCCAGATAATTAAAGGGATGTGCAATGATATAAATATGGAAAGTGAAAAGGGACTAATCACTAATACTACTGTGAACAGGAACTACGGTTCGAAACGCGTAGGAGGTGTTGTGTCACGTTTGAATAAATCACTGCGATAAAACCAAGAAGTGTGCCGCGATATTCTTTTTTGTATTGGATATATATATATATATATATATATATATATATATATATATATATATATATATATATATATATATATATATATATATATATATATATTTAATATATATATATATATATATATATAGTATATATTATATATATATATATATATATATATATATATATATCCAACACAGTGAGGGGACCCATTAGGAAGCAGCCACACACGAACTCCGTAGTGAACTCTTTATTTTTCAAGAACCTGCCAGCAGGAATTCAAAGGTGACGATCTTCAAAGTAAATCAGCTGCCAAATGCATTTCGAGAGACGAGCTCTCTACTTCAGTGGCATATTCGTCATCAGCCAGAACTCTCCCCCTTACATAATCAGTCCCCGCCCCCTGGGCGTTAGCAATCAGTGGCGTTTGTGGGATCTGTAGTCCGTGTCAGGTAGGGATTAATCCTGGCGAAATGGATCCAAATTTCAAACCAAGTGGGAATGAAGGCACATCTCGATTGTTTCCCTGCCTTGCTTCCAGTTCTTAATTTCGCCCTTTTAAAGCCTCCACATTAAACCTAGGGGGTCAGGGAGGATCTACTATGCCCCCTTATGGTCATTTCCCCCTTTGTTTTGGCCTCCTCTTGTCTCTCAATCCTACCGAGAGACAAGATGGCGGCCGCTCCGGACTGTTTAGAATGTTGACAGACACCGGAGAGCCAATCAGCTTCGCTACGCGAAGTTCCGTTACGCGTAAAGTCCGCGAACCGGAGCGCTGCCCGGTCCGCTGTTACAGATATATATCTTTTTTTGAACGTTAATTTCTCAAAATCCACTGAAGCACATATATTGAGACCTACAAAAGGCACATCGGGCTACCAGTCCCTACAATTTTGCCAAGTTTCGTGCAAATCCATTCAGCCGTTCGGGCTAAAAGTGAGGCCAACCGCCCTATGGAAAACTCAATGTTAAAAACACGTTTTGGGACCCCCCTTTTTTCTCGGCCCCCCCTTGATGAACCCCCCCCCCCAAATTTCCAGGGGCTGCTCAGAAACAAAATGTTCCATTTTCCAGAAAATTTCAGCCAATTCCGTCCACAAACGCCAAAGTTATTAGACATAGAATTTTCAAAAATCCCATAGGGAAAAAATCCTAACTATATATACCTACTGGCGACCGCCAGTAGGTAATATATATGTATATATATATATATATATATATATATATATTACCTACTGGAGGTCGCTAGTGGGCAGTTATAGTTAGGACCTAGTTAACATAGGAAAATCACAACATTCTATTCCCAATACCTTAAGCGCCGATTGACGAATCTTCGCGAAGTTATCAAAACTTATGGCCCGCTTCGGTCCGCTCCCACCTTGAAGGTTTCGGTGTGACTCGGCAAGCGGGGGCTGAGAAAAAAGGTGGGTCCCAAAACGTGTTTTCTCCATGCAATTTTCCATAGGAAACTTTAGACACAGCTACAGCCCGAACTGCTGAACGGAATTATTTATTTATTTTTTATTTGGGAGATTTATAAAGCGCATGGTTACGCGCACCGGCGTGTCCCCGCGCTGAGAGTATACAGATGAGAAGATAAGAGTTTACAGCAATGCTTGGCGGAAGAGATGGGTCTTGAGGGCTCTGCGGAATTTGGTCTCAGAGGGTTCAAGCCGTAGTTCGGAGGGTAGCATATTCCAATTCTTGGCTGCAAGGAGCCTGAATGATCTGCCCCCCATTCAAGCTTTGTGTATTTTGGGGACAACAGCCAGACCCGTGCCAGAGGATCTGAGCATCCGCTCTGGTCTGTAAGGGGTGATGAGGCTGTTCAAAGGGCTGGGTGCTCTACCTCCAAAGATGCGATGGCATATGCATAGAGCTTTGAAAGTAATCCTTTCACGGATTGGAAGCCAGTGAAGGAACCTTAGCACAGCTTTGGAGGGTGCTCTCCTGGGAAGCCTCAGCACCAGGCGGGCTGTGGCATTTTGCAGTACCTGGAGACGATTGAGATTTTTGGCCGTGATACCCAGGTAAAGTAGGTTGGCATAATCAAGTCTCGATGTGACCAAGGCATTCACAAGCGTTTGTCTGGCACCCACTGGAAGCATATCAAGAACTTTGCGTAGGCTTTTAAGTATCCCAAAACAAATTCCAACCACCCTGTTTACTTGAGGGGTAAAAGACAGGTCAGAATCAAATAGAACCCCAAGGTTTTTGGCCTGTTGACCTGGTACGGGAATAGGACCGAGGCAGTCCGGCCACCATGCCGAGGTCCACACAGAAGGGCCCCCCCCCATCACAAGCACTTCCGTTTTGGAGCCGTTCAACTTCAGGCAGTTGTTAGACATCCAGGAGGCAAGCTCCTGCATGCAAGCACTGAAGTTGAGTGCCGCAATTTCGGGTGCCCGTGATAGAGGGATGACCAGTTGTGTGTCGTCGGCATAAGATACCAGTTGGATGCCGTACCTTTCAACAATGGTGGCTACAGGGGAGGCGTAAAGGTTAAACAGGGTGGGGCTGAGGGCTGAGCCCTGAGGGACCCCTTGATTGAGATTGAACACCCGAGAGTAGTGTTCTCCCTGTCTAACCTGAAAACCCCTCTCAGTCAGAAAGGACTGCATCCAACTGAGTGCCATCCCCTTCACTCCACCACTGTTGAGACACTGTAGCAGGGTGGAATGTGCTACAGTGTCGAATGCGGCACTTAGGTCGAGTAGGACAAGAGCCATAGTATGCCCCTCATCTACCCCTTACCTAATGGTTTCGGTGGCCAGGAGCATCGCCGACTCCGTAGAGTGACGTGCACGAAAACCAAACTGGGTGGGATGAAGAAGGTTGGCTTCCTCCACAAAAGTCATAAGTTGGCGATTGGCCACCTTTTCTGCCACCTTGGCCAAGTATGGAAGGAGGGAGATGGGCCGGAGATTGTCTAACCGCTCCCAGCTTAGATTAGTTTTTTTTTTGAGTGGTAGCACAATCGCTTGTTTCCATTTTTTGGGTACTGTGCCAGTCGAGAAAGAGAGATTCAGAACATCTCTAATGTAGGGCTCAAGAATTTCCAAACTTCCTCCCAGAAGTTTAGGAGAGGCCGGATCACGGGGGGAGCCTGACTTGATCGAGCGACAGATCTGCTGAAGCTCATTAGATGGAGGAGTGATAAAGTTGCCAAGACTGTTAGCGCCCTTAGCTAAAGATGGATTTTCACAGAACTCTATTGCCTTCTCCTTTCCCCCTGTGAAGGCAGAATAGATCGTGGCCACTTCATCCGAAAAGTAGGTGGCAATTCGGTTACAGGATTCCTCCGAAACCAAGGAGGGATCAACAGATGAGCTACATAGGGAAATTTCTTTATACATTTTAAATAGTTCCTTAGTGGAGTTGTGGGCATCTCCAATCCTGTCTGAGAAATAGTTGGTTTTGGCGCGCCTGATTAGATTATGATATTCCCTGCGTTTACTAATATAGCTCAGTTTGGCTTGATCAAGATAAGCTATCCTCCATTGCCTTTCTAATTGCTTGCATTCAGTTTTCAATAGGCGAAGTTCCGCAGTAAACCAGGGGGCGGATTTGTGAGGTCTACTCCAGGGTTTCTTATGGCAGAGGGGGGCTATGCTGTCCAAGGCATTAATAATGCGCTCATCCAGTCTATCGGATGCTATAACAGCATCCTTCCCTCCAGGTCTGCCACCACTAGTGAGGGCGGAATCAAACCCTGCCTTCGAGAACGCCGTCCATTTGCGACTCAAGTACTTCATGTTGGAGAACTTTTGGGCCTTACCGGCAGGAATTGTTATTATAAAAGGAACTAAAAAGTGGTCAGACCAGGGGACCGGGACTGGGGACTGGACTTCTACCCCTGCCCAGTTGGAAAAAATAGGATCCAACAGATGACCCTTAAGATGGGTAGGGGCTTTAGATCCAATGGAAAGTTGAAGGGAGTGAAGTTGCTGATAGAAATCAGTGATATTTTTATCTGCTAGATTATCCAAGTGGATGTTAAGGTCTCCCAACAGTAAAAACTTGTCCCTACGCAGGGCCATCTCGGTAATGACTTCAGTCAGGCTGGTGATAAATTGGGTAGAGGGGCCAGGGGGACGGTAAATCAGTAAGCCATTCATCGTATTCCCCGTATTCACCTTAATTGAGAATGCTCCTGCCTCACCGTCGGCAACAGCAAGAGATTCGATATGACAACTCAATGATAGTTTGGATATTATCCCTATCCCCCCGCCTCTGCCTATAGGTCTGTCCAAATGAGCCAGAGTGTAGTCGGCAGGAAGAGAGGCGACTATATCCGGCTCAGAGTTAGAGTCGAGCCACGTTTCCGTAAGAAACAGTAGGTCGAGTTTCATGTCAGATAACAGATCATATATATCCAGAGAGTGTTTCCTCATGGACCTGGTGTTAAGTAGGCCACAACTAAGTTTAGTGTGTTCAGCCCTGGTAGGAGATCTACTCAGCCAGTTATAGTGACATACCTTACAGCTTATGGAGTCATCCACATTCACACTATGGAGGCAGGCTTTGGCATAATCGGGACATAGGTCATGGAGTTGTTGCGCACTCCACTGTATGCGACTCTCATTTTCGCCAAGGGTTGTGGCCCCTGGTCCCGTGCGGTCACGGACGGGCACAGACGGGCTTCACTTTGGCGTGCCTTCGGCACGCCGCCGGCGCACCCGCTGCGCCCGTCCGCTGCGCCTCCGGTGTGAGTGCTCCATTTTGTACAGGTCCGGTCGTGAGGTGGGGAGGGGCTTAGCACTAATCTGCTTCCCCTCACCTTCCTCCTCACCCAAGATGGCGGGACCTTAACCAGCGTTTACTCGGCTGGAAAGGCAAAATCAAGGCAGGACTCACGATAAGTGGGCGGGTCGGAGTCTGCAGCAGAGGGGGAGACACGCTGTGTCAAGCGACCGACAGCAGGTAGGTTTAAAAAAATAATTAAAACCAAATCGGCGCTAAATAATACAGTATGTCACAAGTGACAGAAAAAAAAATGCACAGTTTTAAAAATGAAGATTTCACACATTAAGTCCCGGCTTTCCGCCTCAGGACATTACACCAAATTTGACAAAAAGGTAGCCCTTGGTTCAGAAAGAGCCCTTTTTGTTAAATGGTGTAAATCCGTTCAGTAGTTTTTTTAAATATTAATGGAAAAAGAAATATATATATCTGGGCGGAGCCTAACCACACATCTCATCGTGAGATCTGATTGGCTGTCAGCACTTCATCCAAGAAGTGTTGGCAGCGATCTTGGGACCAATATACATGCTAGCACCCCATTAAAAAGCATTGCAGTTAATAGAAGGTTTTAAGGCTTTAGATACATTATAAATCATTTGTTGATGGTACCATACTCATTTTAGGATTTCTAAGGTGATTTTACCGTGTGAAAAAGCCTTCTGCTGGGATATCATGAATCATGTTTGAGAGAAAACTATTTTCTCATGCTTTTCCCGCAGAGGTTTGGGAGGTGATCTATAAGCTAAACTGAGAGCATATTTTCTGTAAATTCACATTATCTATCTCAGTCATGTGAGAATGAAGTCTGACATTCTCAGTAAAACATGTACACCCAACAAGGGCAGAGACTGTCAGTTGATTCCTTTGTGTTCTACTACAGCTTCCCAGAGTGTTCTTAAGAACAACTAGAGCGCTAACAGTCCTACTTATGACGAACGTATTGCACACCTGAGCCATCTTGATTGGAATAAAGTGGTAACTCTTAAAACATTTAATTTAAAAAGGAACACAATGTGGGGGTTTATTTTGCCATAGAAAGTATGATTAGTGTTGCAGAAAGAAAAATTAGGGCACATTTTGAGTGACTTCTCAAATCCTCTTCTATTTCATTAAAAGATTCTGACATGCAGACTTAAACATGCACATTCAATACCAGCAGCAGACTTCCCTAGTGAGCAGTAGCTTTACTACAGTGATCTAATAAGCAACTAGAGTGCTAACATTCTGAATTTATGGCAAATGTGTGACACATCTGATTGCCTTCTTGATGGAATCAAATTAAAAAGCTGAAAGTATTTCCTACTGAGGAGACTGTAGTAAATGAGGAAATTAGGAAACTTCATAACAAATAGGTCTCCCTAGATGGCCACCAGAGACAAAAGAACCCAAATGTAGCACAAATATCACCCAGATGTAGCCCAAGTATAGTCCAATGACAGAATGTCCCAGAGTGTTCTAAAGAACAACTAGAGCGCTAACAGTCTACTTATGACAAAGGTATGGCACACCTGAAGCCATCTGGAGTGGAATAAAGTGGTAACACTTATAACACATACTTTGCAAAGGAACAAAATGAGGGGGTTCATTTTGCCATAGAAATTATGATTAGTGGTGCAGAAAGAAAAATTAGGGCACATTTTGACTACTCAAATCCTCTTCTATTTCATTAAAAAATTCTGACATGCAGACTGAAACATGCACTTTGAATACCAGCAGAAGACTTCCCTGGTGAGCAGTAGCTTTAATACAGTTATCTAATGAGCAACTAGAGTGCTAACATTCAGAATTTATGGCAAATGTGTGAAACATCTGAATGCCTTCTTGATGGAACCAAAGTAAAAAACTGAAAGTGTTTACTACTGAGGAGACTGCAGTAAATGAGGAAATCAGGAAACTTCATAATAAATAAGTCTCCCAAGATGGTCACCAGAGCCCAAATGTAGCATAAATATCATCTAGATGTAGCCCACGTATAGCTCAATGACAGAATTTCCCAGAGTGTCCTTAAGAACAACTAGAGCTCTTACTGTCTTACTTATGACAAAAGCATGGCACACCTGAAGCCATCTTGATTAGAATAAACTGGTAACACTTAAAACATTTAATTTAAATAGGAACAAAATGAGGGGGTTCATTTTGCCATAGAAATGATGATTAGTGGTGCAGAAAGAAAAATTGGGGCACATTTTGACTACTCAAATCCTCTTCTATTTCATTAAAAAATTCTGACATGCAGACTGAAACATGCACTTTTAATACCAGCAGCAGACTTCCGCGGTGAGCAGTAGCTTTACTACAGTGATCTAATGAGCAATTAGAGTGCTAACATTCAGAATTTAGGGCAAATGTGTGACACATCTGAATACCTTCCTGATGGAATCAAAGTAAAAAACTGAAAGCATTTCCCACTGAGGAGACTACAGTAAATGAGGTCATTAGGAACTTCATACAAATAAATCTCCTAAGATAGCCACCAGAGACAAAAGAACCCAAATGTAGCACAAATAGCACCCACATGTAGCCCAATGACTGAAGTGTGCTTTTTGCAGTTTTATATAGTGCAGACTTGTCAGGTATTGGATCATGGAAGGCAGGAAGAATTGGAGTAGGGACATGGACTCGGATCACAGAGGACAGGAGGGACATGGAGAGGTGCACCAAATTGACTCTACAGGGCAGGCATCAGGTTTGCAGCAACACAATACACCACACAGGGCATGCGGGATGGGAGTGCAGCACAACAATCCATAGAAAGCAATAGGGAGGGGACAGGACCATGCACATGGAGAACAGAGAACAGAGGGGAAAGAGGCAATGGTAGTTAACTGACCATAATGGACAGACAGGAGAGAAAGGTGCAGCATAATGGACCATAAAGGGCAGGAGGAACGGATCAGGGGCATTACAATGGAACAGACAAGACAGGAGGGAGGGAATAGGTGTCTGCACATGAGAAACAGAGGTCTGGGGAAAGGGGGCAGGGCAGAAGCAGCAAGATGACCATGGAGCTCAGGCAGGATGGGCACTAGAAGCAAAACACACCATGGAGAGCAACAGTGGGACTATATTGGCATACAGACAGACCATGGAGGGATGGTGGGAGCGTGTTAGGGGCAGCTAGCTGACCACACAGGGGAGGTGGGAGGGGCTGTGGCAGCACAGAAGACGATGCATGGCAAGCGGGAGGGTTAGTGGCAGCACAATGGCTATGATTGGCAAGAAGGAGGGTGCAGGGGCATGCACAAAGGACCATTGAGGATAGAAGGGAGGGTCAGGACCTGGGCACAGACATGAGAGTACAGGGGAAGGGGCCTCACAACAGACCACATGGGGCAGGAAGGAGGAGCAAGTGCAGCACAACAGACCAGGGAGGGCAGAATGGGTGTGGCAGTAAAATGGACCATGGAGGACAGGATGAAGAGGATAGGGGCATTGAATGTGGACAGGCAGGGTGTAGGTGGCAGGGACAAGTTACAGTCATCTGACAATGCTAGGCTGGTGGGAGGGGAGTGGCAGCTCAACACTCAGAGTAGATAGGAGTGGCAGGTCCATGGAACATGGTGGGAAAAAAGGATGGAGCAGGGGCATGCACACAGACATCGCAGGGCAGGGGAAAATAGAATAGGGGCAGCAAGCTAAGCACAGAGGCTAAGCAGGAAGTCAATGATGGGGCATAGAATTGGGCAATGGAGGGCAGGAGGAGTGGACTGGTACATCATGCTAAATGGAGGGCAGTGGCAGCATATCAAATCAAGCATGGCAGGAGGGAGGAGGCCAATCCATGGATTCAGACAGCAGAGGATAGGCAGCAGGTGGATGGGGCAGCAGGCTAACTGGTCAGAGAAGGCGGGAACATCTCCACACAGGGCAGTAAAAAAGGGAGCCGAAACATGGACTTGGACACTGGATGGCTAGGAGGAGGGAAGGCAGGAGCAGCAAGCTTGGATGGGGGCAGTACAATGCCAGGCCCTGCTTCCAACCCCCCACCATCCATTGTGATATGCATCTTACTTAACGTTAAAAAAAAACTAGCATTTGCAGAAAAAAACAAAGATTACTGGGAAGGTATAGTTAGACTCAGATTTCACTCATACACAACCAATGAAATTCAGCAGTTATAGTTACCTGAGATAACTATAACTTACGACCCCATAATGTACTGCTAATGACCTCAGACATTACATCATTCATGACATGGTCAGTTACACCACTCATGACATCACTCATGACATCTCAAATGAGCTGTGAATGGATGTATGACGTTACAACGCATGCTTTTACCACGCATGCTGTTACAACGCAGTTTTTACTACGCATACCATTACAACGCATAGCGCTTTGGGGTGCTGGATAGTGAATAGTTTAATTTACTATTCCAACTCCAGTCCCCGTGGACACTAGGGAAGGTGTAGGATAGTAAATTAAATCTATTCCCTATCCTAGAGCTCCCCCCAGCGCAATGCGTTGTTATGGTTTTTATTGTAAAACCTGCGTTGTAATAGCACTCCGTGGTAAAAGTTGCGTTGTAAAGGATGTTTCCCGCTGTGAATGGAATGGAACTAAAATCGCTAGAACTTTATTTAAGGATAGTGTGTGTATATTAACATCCCTTTTTATTCTTTTCGTTCAAGTAAGAACCATTATAATACGCAACATGCCCAGATTAATAAGGCCGATAGCCTTTCACTTTAAAGTAATGTGTAGTCAATTGTTTATGTTGATGTTTACAATTCTAAGTATGTTTATTATGAATAAGTCACGTTGATGAACATACAGGTATGGCGGTCACGGGGCAAGATATGCTGAAATGACATTGTGTGCATGTTAACACTTGTTTTCTTTTCTTTATTGAATAAATTCCTGAATTTTCGCATCGTGAACTGTCCAATATGACCACCAGCTTTTTAGATTAAAGTAATATGTAGTCTTTTGTTAATGTTGGCAACTGTAGGCATTTGAAAACGGAAAGGGGAGCAGCCAGACTGCACTCAATTAAATACAAGAATCAGGATTAACAATGTTTGACTATTATTAAACAAAGAGGTTTGAAAAATGCGTGCAGTAGAAAAAAAGGCCCTGCAAGCCTTTGCGAATACTATAAGAGAATCACCAGACTGTTATCTGGATAACCTAATGCACTGCTGTGTCACTCAAGAGAGTGTACAGAATCATGAACGTTATATCAATACAGTATAATCAACATTTGTTGTTTCAAAACAACGCTGGAAGATTCAATGCTATTTGTCATTTCCTAAATGTGGATAAATGTATTTTTAAGTTCAAGTTCAAGTTCAGGAATTTGTATAGCGCACTACTCACCCAGAGGGTCTCAAGGCGCTTGTGGGAGGGTGGGTGCTTTACTTATCGAATAGCCAGGTTTTTAGCTGTTTTCTGAAGGAGAGGTGGTTCTGTGTAAGGCGGAGGTGGGTGGGGAGAGAATTCCAGGTTTTGGCCGCTAAGTAGGTGGCTCTATGGATTCACGGAATTGCGGCGAGGGCTTGATTGGACGATCGTAGTTGGCGGGTGGGAGTGTAGAAGGATAGTCGTGTGTTGAGGCATTCGGGTCCAAGGTCGTAGAGGGCTTTGTGTGCATGGGTGAGGAGACGGAACGTTATTCTTTTGTTGACGGGGAGCCCGTGGAGGTCTTTCAGGTGGCCGGAAATGTGAGCATGGCGGGGGATGTCTAGGATGATTCTGGCTGAGGCGTTTTGGATGCGTTGGAGTTTCTTCTGTAGTTTGGCTGTGGTCCCGGTGTAAAGGGTATTTCCGTAGTCCAATCGGCTTGTGACCAGTGCGTGGGTGACTGTCTTTCTTGTTTCGGTGGGGATCCAGCGGAAGATTTTTTTTAGCATGCGTAGGATGTTGAAGCATGAAGATGAGACGGCGTTGACTTGTCTGGTCATCGAGAGGGAGGAGTCTAGGATGAAGCCCAGGGTACGTGCGTGTTCTGTAGGTATGGGTGCTGTACCCAGGGCCGGTGGCCACCATGAGTCGTCCCAGGCAGAGGGGGTTGATCCTAAGATGAGGACTTCCGTTTTGTCCGAGTTTAGTTTTAATCGGCTGTTCTTCATCCATTCGGCTACTTCTTTCATTCCTTCGTGGAGATTGGTTTTGGCGGTGTTTGGGTCTTTGGTGAGGGAGAGGATCAGTTGGGTGTCGTCTGCGTAAGAGATGATGTTGAGGTTGTGTTGTCTCGCGATGGGTGCGAGGGGACTCATGTAAAGGTTGAATAGGGTGGGACTGAGTGAAGATCCTTGTGGTACGCCGCAGATGACTTCAGTGGCCTTTGATTTGAATGGGGTGAGGCAGACTCTCTGGGTTCTTCCGGTGAGGAACGAGATGATCCAGTCCAAAGCCTTTCCTTGTATTGCTACGTTGCTGAGGCGTTGTATGAGGGTGCTATGAGAAACTGTGTCGAAGGCGGCGGAGAGGTCAAGTAGGATGAGGGCAGCTGTTTCGCCGTTGTCCAGTAGCGTTCGGATGTCGTCTGTAGCTGCGATGAGGGCGGTTTCAGTGCTGTGTTTGGCTCGGAAGCCGGACTGTGAGGGGTCGAGGGATTTATTGGATTCAAGGAAGGCGGCGAGCTGATTATTGACGGCTTTCTCAATGACTTTGGCAGGGAATGGGAGTAGCGAGATGGGGCGGTAGTTCTTAAGTTCAGAGGGTTCTGCTGTGGGTTTCTTCAGAAGGGCGCTGAGTTCGGCATGTTTCCAGATTTCTGGGAAGGTAGCGGAGTTGAAGGAACAGTTGATGACATCGCGGAGATGGGGTGCGATGATGGTGTCTGCTTTGTTGAAAATGTGGTGGGGGCATGGGTCAGTTGGCGATCCTGAGTGGATGGTGTTCATCAGGCGGATGGTGTCTTCGGTAGTAATTGGGTTTCAGGCGCAAAGGTAGTTAGAGTGCTGTTTTGTTTCGGAGGTGGGTGGAGTGAACTGGTCTTTGGGCTGGTTTTCAAAGCTGTTATGTATGTCGGCGATTTTGTTGTGGAAGAATGAGGATAAAGAGTCGCAGAGGTCTTGGGAGGGAGTGATGTTGTTGGAGCCGGCGGTGGGGTTGGTAAATTCTTTGACGATGTTGAATAGTTCCTTGCTGTTTTGGGCGTTGTTGTCGAGTCGATCTTTGAAAGCTGATTTCTTGATGGATCGGATGAGTTGGTGGTGTTTGCGGGGGGCGGTCTTGAAGGTGGTGTGGAAAATTAGCACGGTTTGGTGAACATTATCTGCGCCATCTTGCCTCTTCCCCCGATGCCACACTTTTCGTGCGCACCTGCCATTTTAAAATGCCCTGATCAGAACAAGCCCTCTTTCATGCCACTGGCCCCCGACATGGCCCTTCGCCCTCACCAAGCCTGCACGCTGACCAACCCCCTGCTTGCACCTGCCTTGAATCATAAACCCCTCTTCAGCGCTGCTCTGCCTCAGACCCCATCCTGTTCCCAGCGCAACACCTCCCTTCTTCCCTTTCATGGTCCCCGGCCCTTTGATGCAAACCCCCCTTTTTTCCCCGTGCGCCAGTTTGTCTTCCTCGTTCCCAGGCCGACACCCAGCTCTGCCGATACTATTCCTTGCCCCTCCCCGTACAATAGAAAGCTCCCCTCATCAAAGGACCCCCGAGTTGATCAAAGCCCCCACCCCATGAGATCCGATCGAACCCCGCATTCCATGAATGGGCGGAATATCCAGCTGCGCGATATTCATCACCTGTTGTGACCAGGGTGGGGACTTCTACTGTAAATGTGTGTGGGAACGGGCCCGGAGGGGGGGATTCCGGGAATGTCTTTCCGTACATCAAAGCTTTGCCATAAGTATGTAAACTGTAATAAAACCGCAAACCCTGTATATAAGGGCCAGGCCCCAGAAATAAGTTAGAGCACCCCAGAACGATACCTGCTGTCGGTTTTGCCGTGTTCTCCTCCGGAGAGAATAAAACCTTGTTTCCTGCTTTCCAGTCTCCAGCGCCTGCCTCTTCATTGATTAATAATTCGTGGGTCACAGAGGCAATACCGCCGGGCAAATCTCGATTGTCCCCGACCCAACCCAGGTTTTTACAATTGGCGTCCCAAGCGTGGGGCCCATCAGCGACTCGTGGATCCAGTGGGAGAGGTCCCGACGACAGAGTGAACGACTGCAACGATCGGGAGAGCTCTTGCCCAATAGACCCTCGTCTGGCAGCCGATCATCCGAACTTCACTAGTTCCGAACAGACCTCTCTCGAGCGATCTACGGTCCTGACTGGGGACCATTAGGAGTGCCGTGAGAAATACGAAAAAAAGAGGACGAACAGGCGCTGGATTCGGAAGACAAGAAACTGTCCATACGGTCCGGGTAAGGTCGTGTAAACACGATGGATTACGAAATGATTGCTTGATTGTTTAAAAAAAAAAAAATATATATATATACTAGTATTACTCTTTGTTAACTTATTTGGAGATTCACTGTCTGCACGCGGAGAAACAGTAGGCTCTTTCCCTCTTGCAAACAGTGAAGGATAGGTAACGCAGCCGTCGTGCCTATTTTTCTCCCCCACTGACTCTATTATTTCTTAACGGTTTTTGGGAGATTCCCTCTCCCTCACTGATTAACTGGGTTCTTTGACCCCGAACTACTGGTCGCAGATTGTCTTCTGGAGATTCTCTGTCTGCAAACCGGAAATAACAGATTCCTCTTTGCGGATAGTGAAAGGGTAGAGGACGCAGACTTTTGCGCCCTACTTACTCTCCCCATTGATTCTACTCTATCTTATTTATTATTGATTGTTCCTCGTTATTGGTTACTCTTTTTTATTTTTGTTCATGAGGTATTCACTGCCCGCAAACAACGTAGAATAGAAATATTCTGTCTAGTCTTTGCGCACAGTGATAAGATAGGCAGTGCTGACTTTTTGTCCCTCGCTACGAGCCGTCATGTCTGTCTTCTCCCCACTGATTGATAATTGGTTCAGCCCGGACCGTGTATTAGAGGTGGATCATATAGCTCCACTGGAAGGCACCCCTAATAAGGACATGTTCATAAACTATGGATTAGTCACCATAGCCTATAATAAATTGTGGCACAGGTATACCAAAGAATGTCAAGACAAACAGTGGCCACTGGTAGGGTCCTTTGACCTTGATAAAATAGAAACGTTGGAAATAGCCCTTCGCAATAATAAGACAACGCCTATTATGCTCGACAGTCTCGGTATGTGGCGCAGAGAGGCTATGCAACGACAGAGAAAAGACGAGGACAGATCAGGTAGAGAAACATATCGACAGGACAACCCTGAGGCACCACGACCAAAAAGTTATCCCCTGACAATATGCAAAAGACGGCCAGACTTAGGGCAAGACCAATGCGCTTTTTGTAGATACGTCGGACACTGGAAAGCCCAATGCCCGACTCTACTGAGCGTGAGTAGGGGCAGAGGGCCGACAGGGACGACAGGCCGGCAGAATGAGAAAAAGCGCGAGGCAAAGAAGAATCAGACTCGCATGGACAGTCCAGATAGAACCACCACGTTTGATTATGCCCGATGGCACAGATTTCGCCAGAACGATTTCAGCGACATGTTCGAATTTTCCTAGGCCGGACAATGTAAAGACGGGAACCCAGCCTAGTTCTAAATTAACAGACAGAAAGAGAAAAATTATGGCCATTCACTGTTTTATGTTTGTCTTTGGATCTTGTGTATCATGCTTTTTACTGTCCCCGCACCCCCCGTTTGAGTTTGTGTGTACGTAATATATGAATCTGCGTCATCCCCCTGCACGTGCTTCCATGTTACATAAACTATGTTAATAGAAATTTTAGCATGAAACAACCTGGAAAGAAAAAAAAAAAGAAAATGGGAAACGAAATCAGTAAGCCGCTGATAAACATGAACTTTTATTTTAACATAACAAGCAAAGAAAAACACAATAACGCTAGAAAAACAAGAACGGTAAACTGTAGAACATGAAAGCCAACAGAACACCACCCCCCCACATTCTGGAACCTTCCAAAGTAGGGCAGGGTTACGGCTACGCCCAACCAGCGGCAACCCATATAAGGCGGGCCCTGCTGCCAACCCTTGGTCAGGAAATCTTAACGTATGGGGAGCCGGAGGAGAGGCAGGGGCCAGCGGAGTCCAGCCGCGGAGGCCCTAGGTAGTTGCCGGTAGTCCCGCCACATGCCTCCTCGGCCCAGCCGCAACGGGCCTGGAAAGTTTCAGGTAGTCCCGCCACATGTCCACCCGGTCCGGCCGCCAATGGCCAGGGACCGGGGCCAACTGAGTCCGGCTGCAGCCGATAACCTAAGGAAGCCCGGCCCAGAGAAGGACGAGACACCTCTTCCTTTTTCCTTCCGTGACAACCGCAGCAGCTCCGGACGGCGGTATGCCCTGTCCATACCTCCGCAGGAATGCGTCCAGGTCGGGCTGGGAGGGAGAGGCGACGCGGACGAGCCTCTCCCACCTCCATGGATAGGAGGTCTCCCAGCCCCCGGCCCAACGCCGAACACCCCCAGCCAGGCGATGGTGCCCCAATACTTGCGCAGCACCGAACGTGCAATGGTGCCCATATTTTCGGAACACCGAATCTGCAATGACTGCACCGATACTTGTGCAGCACCGAATGTGCGCCACAGGTGGCCATACTCCCACAGCACTGAGCACAAGACTTGGGGAGCACCGGATGTGGAGAGACCTTCATGCGGGCCGATGAAAAAGAGCAGCATGGGGTGCACCGGAAGAAGAAGACGGCGCGAACGAGTCTCCCTCGCCCCCCCCCCAGGTGGGGGCATCACAGCCGCACCCCAACTGAATGTCCCGCTTCCACAACACGAAGTTCCACTCTCTATTTTTGTCCCCAAAAAGGTCTCTTCCACTCTTGCAGACTCGATGAGAGGGGACTGCTGCAGGGCCCCAAAAATGGCGTCTGGGTCTGCTGGAAGGCGGGCCCCGGCTGCTAGAGTAACTTTGAACAGCAATATAACTCGGCCGCTCGCCCACCGGAGCACGAGCCCCCACCTCCGACAACATCTCCACAGCCTTGAAGATTCTACAAAGGTCCCCGGAGGAACCCTCGGCCACTGCAGGCCTCCGGTAAGGGACAACTGCCTTGATCGCCAACGAAATAAACATGACATTGCCACCCCTTCTGTTAGCATGAATTCTAGAACTGCCGAAAAGGACTCTGGTCCAACTGCCGGTTGTAGGAAACATTTTTCCTGACGCCACTTCCGGACTAACCCGGCCCCGCCAAAAATGGCGCCGGTATCGATAGGAACTTATGAACACCTCGTGGTGTCCCTTTTTACTATACAAACTTAATGTTCTGAGACATATATGACCCTTTTTGTACACTTGACAAGAAGAAAGGAGAGCTCACTCGGGGAACATGTAAACGGATCCCGTTAAAAATGATGATTATAAATGTACAATGTATTATGTTTTTATATATATAGACCGATGTATAACCTCGCTTATGATGCACGCACACGGTATGCATATAGGAAAATCTGATTGCAACTAGTCTGACTGTGCTTCTAAATTATGAAATAAACGCCCCCGGCCAACTGATAGACGTTCTAAGCTTGCTACAAATGAATTGCTAAAACTTTCTAACGTTTTTATTGCTACAAAATGACACCCCACTGTACGCACTTTAGCCATTGCCGTGTCCGGCCAAATACGACTGCACCCTCATAAATCCACGTGCTATGATTTTGCAAAAATAAAGGTCTTCGAAATAATGAACGGGTATTGCATGCTTTATTTGAAAATATGGGATGGGCGGGAGAGTTCTTTTCTGTGCACCCTACTATGCTCTCTCTTTAAGGTTATTAAGAAGATGGCTGCCCAGCCCTGGAGGACGGATCGGGTCTACGACACGACACTCTGCCTTCAAGGTACGCGACTGACTCATGAACTCTCGCATGGAGGAAGACCTCGACTTCCAAGGATGGGTAAAACGAACGGTATAAATGAGGGAATGTAAAAGAAAGGGTAAAATAAAACGATGTAAATGTTATAAAGTACAACGATTCAAAGGTATTAGGGAACAGAGCTGACCCTAGAACCGAAGAACCCTAGAACGTCACAGCGTTGAAGGAGATTTTAAGGACCCCGATAGTGAGATACATCTGCTAACTAGATACCTCGCACTAGGCACCTCTGGTTCCCTTTTCACGTTTCCCCGCACACGACCTATAAGGACACACTGCCCCCCCCCCCCCGACTCCAGAAACCATATCCCCGGGGACTCTACCCCGATGAGGAAAGACGAGTATGAGGTAAGTAAAGGACTCTCGAATCCATGTATTTGATATGCGCGAATGTTGTCCCCCTCCCTTCCCCTCTTTTTCCTCCCTCTACAGGTTACATCAGGGGCCGCAACCGAGGTATGACGAGGATCTGAAGCCTTGCCCCGTCTAATACGCGAAGCGGACCAACGCTGCAAGGGTACGACTGTCGGAGGAAGGAAGGACCGGATGTGGGAGCACGTGGCCTGACTACGGACTACGGAACGTCTGCGACATGGGCCAAGGCGAGACCGCGACAGAACAGAGCTACAGGACGAGGCACTATCTCCAACAAAATGAGAAGAAAGGGCTAACCTGATGCCCCTGCTCCATGTTCGAATGTGTGCCGAAAGGTCCCCGCTCTCTAGACGCGGTCATGAGCCCGCTCATCTGAATCTCTTGTTTCCCTAGTTTGTTCCCGATCTGGCCTTGCTCCATCCCCCCCTTTTTCTCCGACCTACCCTATGGACTATTTGAACACTCTTCTTCCTCCTGAACTTATTGACTATTGATCCCAAAGGACGCAGGGCGAAAAAGACCTTTTTGATCAGAAACGCGAGGAAAAGGTCGTGCTCTGCAACACACAACTTAGAATAGAGCTGGACTCGTAGCTCCACCGCCGGTGCTCCACAGTGCCAACAGAAGACGAAAAAATTGCTGACAACTTACTAAACTTCGAACATTCCTTCACTATCATTTCTGCTACGTCTCGTTTCTCTCCCAGCCAACATCGTATTAATTATGTAACAATCCATCAATGCACCTTATGAAATGTACTCACTGCTCTCACTTCGAATCACCTTTTGCATTGCATTACTATGACTTTCCTGCTACACAAGTTTATCAAAGTTTATCAATAGGTCCGCCTCCTAAAACTAGAGATCTTAAATGTAATGTTTACTACTCCTTCACCTAGGGTTCCTACTGCTTTTTCTTATGCCCACCAGAATAGAACTGAGTAGAAAATGAACCAGCAAGATGTCTTGAATATGTTAAAGGGAGGACTGTGGAAAATTAGCACGGTTTGGTGAACATTATCTGCGCCATCTTGCCTCTTCCCCCGATGCCACACTTTTCGTGCGCACCCGCCATTTTAAAATGCCCTGATCAGAACAAGCCCTCTTTCATGCCACTGGCCCCCGACATGGCCCTTCGCCCTCACCAAGCCTGCACGCTGACCAACCCCCTGCTTGCACCTGCCTTGAATCATAAACCCCTCTTCAGCGCTGCTCTGCCTCAGACCCCATCCTGTTCCCAGCGCAACACCTCCCTTCTTCCCTTTCATGGTCCCCGGCCCTTTGATGCAAACCCCCCTTTTTTCCCCGTGCGCCCGTTTGTCTTCCTCGTTCCCAGGCCGACACCCAGCTCTGCCGATACTATTCCTTGCCCCTCCCCGTACAATAGAAAGCTCCCCTCATCAAAGGACCCCCGAGTTGATCAAAGCCCCCACCCCATGAGATCCGATCGAACCCCGCATTCCATGAATGGGCGGAATATCCAGCTGCGCGATATTCATCACCTGTTGTGACCAGGGTGGGGACTTCTACTGTAAATGTGTGTGGGAACGGGCCCGGAGGGGGGGATTCCGGGAATGTCTTTCCGTACATCAAAGCTTTGCCATAAGTATGTAAACTGTAATAAAACCGCAAACCCAGTATATAAGGGCCAGGCCCCAGAAATAAGTTAGAGCACCCCAGAACGATACCTGCTGTCGGTTTTGCCGTGTTCTCCTCCGGAGAGAATAAAACCTTGTTTCCTGCTTTCCAGTCTCCAGCGCCTGCCTCTTCATTGATTAATAATTCGTGGGTCACAGAGGCAATACCGCCGGGCAAATCTCGATTGTCCCCGACCCAACCCAGGTTTTTACAATGGCCAGGTTGTCAATGGTTGTGTTTTTTCTCCAGATTTTCTCGAGGGTGCGGCAGAACTTCTTGGATTTCTTAAGGTCATCGTTAAACCAGGAGGCTTTTTTGGTACCTTGCTTGTTTTGATGGTTTTTCAAGGGTGCTAGTTCGTCGGCGCTGAGGGTGATCCATTGTGTGAGGTTGGTGGCTGCTTGGTTTGGGTCCGATGATTTGGCAGGAGGGTTTTGGTGAAGCGAAGAGGAGAGCTGGGCGGTGGTGATTTTGTTCCAATTTCTTCGGGGAATAGGTTGTGGGGGGTTATGGGGCGTGGTCTTCTTGTAGTTGAAGTGAACTCAGCTGTGGTCCGTCCAATGGAGAGCTGTGGAGTGATCGAAGGAGATGTGTTTGCTAGAGGAGAAGATTGGGTCGAGCGTGTATCCGGCAAGGTGGGTGGGGGTGTCAACAAGTTGTTTGAGTCCGAGATTGGCCGGGTTGTCCAGAAGGGTGGTGGTGTTGTTGTCGTTATTCTTTTCCAGGTGGAAGTTGAGGTCTCCCCGTAGGATGTAGTTCTCGGAGGGGAGGGCATGTGGGCTGATGAAGTCAGTGATGTCTTCGCTGAATTGTGTGCGGGGTCCTGGAGGTCTGTAGATGAGAGTGCCTCTGAGTGTGGTCTTGGGGTCGGTGTGGATCTGGAAGTGGAGGTGTTCGGCGGTAGCGAGGTTATCGTCGGAACTGGTCGTGATGCGGATGGTGTTCTTATGGACGATGGTTATGCCTCCTCCAGTTTGGTTGATGAGGTCCTTTCGAATGATCTTGTAGCCGCCCGGGATAGCTATGGCGATGTCGGGCGCTGATGAGGCGTTCATCCAGGTTTCCGTAAGGAAGGCGATGTCCGGCGCTGTGGTGTCGAGTAGGTTCCAGAGTTCAATGGAGTGTCTGTGGACCGAGCGGGTGTTAAGCAGGATGCACTTTAGGTGGTTAGTGTCGGAGCTCTGTTTGGAGATAGTGGATTTGGTGTGGGTCCTGATGCAGTCGAACTTGCAGGAGTGGCAGGTGAAGGGTCCATGGGTGTGTCCTGGGGCGGCTTGGTAGCAGGTTGGGAGTCGGCCGGGGTTAAGTGCTGAGAGGGATGCGGCGTTGTACGTAAAGTGGGTGGGGTGGGTTTTCCGTGGGCCAGGGGGTCTGGCGCTGGGCGCGGTCCAGGCGCGGACGGGCGCAGACGGGCTTACCTTTGGCGCACCTTCAGCGCGCATGGGGCGCGACCGCTGCGCGTGAACGCTGCGCGCAAAAGCATCTGTCATATGTGGATAGTGGAGGGGGGTGGGGCGAGGGAGGATCAGCTGGGAGGCGGGAGCAGGGTGGAGGGACGGGTTGGGAGGCAAACAACAACAAAATGGCTGAAACAAAAGCGAAACCAGGCGAATCACTCAGGCAATGCGATGTAGCGCTACGATATAGCGCTACGATGTGGCACAGTTTAAATGCAACTAATGAAGCAGACCAGCGCAGTGCTACGATATCAATATGGCACAATATGTATGCAGGCAATGTACACAGTTCTGCGCAGTACTACGATAATAATTTGGCACAATTTAAATGAAATCAGTGTCCGGCGCAGCGCTACGATACCAATCTGCCTTGTGCAAAGAGCACGCTGTGTAGAAGACCAGGACAACGATAGCGGGGAGCGTGGGGAGCGACCTCCTCAACAGGAGTCAGGATGGTCACTTTAATTGAGTCTTATTGTTGAATGTTGATTATACTGTATTGATATAACGTTCATGATTCTGTACACTCTCTTGAGTGACACGGCAGTGCATTAGGTTATCCAGATAACAGTCTGGTGATTCTCTTATAACTTTAGCCATTTGTACATTTAAATAAGGATGCTACAATGACGTCTTGTATCGTTATCAAGGTTCGGACGAGCTGAAACGCGTGGATCACGTCCTTTGCAGATTAAATACTTCCAAACTACAACATGAGTGCTGATTCCTTCCTTGTAAGAGTGATAGGAGATTAAATACATAAATATAAAATTCACTGAAAAAAACACAAGTTTCACGGACATTATAGTTAGAAATGTGCATTTAAAAAACCTCAGAAATTCCCTGAAAAAAAAGCAGGTTTCATGGACGTCATAGTTAGTTGGACAGTTCATTCGTACAAAACAAGAGAAATTCAGCCGTTATAGTTAGTTGTGCTAACTATAACTTGCGCCCCTGCAATGCACTGCTGATGGCGTCACATATTACATCACTCATGACATGGTCAGTGACATCACTGAAGACATCACTGATGACATGTCAAATGACATCACTGATGACATCATCCACGTGATTATCTGATGCACCTCCTCACAACCTAAAATACAGATTACCATTCTCAAAACCATAGACACACCAATACTAGTACAGCTACTGTGCACTATGCATGTAGACCTTTAACAAGCTACATACTATTGATACACTCTTCTAAATACCCAGTTAATACCTATGCAGTCTAGGAATCCTTCTGCCTTTCCCATGCACTTCTCCATTCACCCATCGGGCACTATCTACGTATCCTATCACTCCACCAATACCTAAGCACTTATAAATTCAGCACGCACTTTCTTTGCAACACTGAAATTACTCCAGTTATTAGTTGTATACTTAAGGAATGGCGTAGTCACTAACACAAGTGCAGGTACAATATTTTGTACACTATGCATGCACACCTCTAACCAGCTACAAACTATTGATACGCTCTTCTAAATACCCAATTAGTATCTATACAGTGTAGGAATCCTCCTGTCTGTCCCATGCATTTCTCCAATCACCCATCCAGCACTATCTACTTATGCTATTACTCCACAAATACCTAAGCACTTATACATTCACTATACACTCTGTTTGTAATACTGTAATTATTCTAGTTACTAGTCATGAACTTATGGAATGGCCTAGCTACTAACACAACTATAATATTTTGTGCACTATCCAAGCAGACCTCTAACTAGCTACCTACTATTGATACACTCTTCTAAATACCCAGTTTGTACTCATGCAGTGTAGGAATCTTCCAGTCTGTCCCATGCACTTCTTTAATCAGTTATCTACCACCATATACTTATCCTATCACTCCACCAATAAGTAAGCACTGTCATCATTCCAGTTTCTAGTGGTATTATTATAAAATGACCTAGGCATCAACACAAGTACACATAAAATATTCTGTGCATAATCCCTACAAATCGCTAAGCAGATACATACTATTGGTCCACTCCATTAAATACTGAAGTAGTGCCCATGCAGCATAGGATATTTCCTGTCAGTCTCATGCAATTCTTCAATCACCCATCCAGCACTATGTTCCTATTGTATCAGCCTGCCAATACCTAAGCACTTTTGGGGCAGATTTACAAGCACACTGCGCCATCAGTACGTCACTTTTTATAACGTAGTGATGGCGCCAGGCACTCCTTCTTCTTTACAAGGAGAGGAAAAGCCACCCTGCATGGTTTTTCTTCTTCTTGTAAATACAATCCCTTCATATACAGAACTTTGCGTCACCCTAGAGTTGGTGTAGCAAGGCGCAACAAGGAGAATAGTTTTCATTTCTCTTCATTTTTTCCTCTTTTACACCAGTTCCTAAATCATAAGCGCTCCTCCCTAAGACCATTGGGTCTGGTTGTATCCCCAGTGCAGTTAGATGAGCTGCCTGATGAAGTTTTATCGGGTCCAGATCTGACAAGAATAGGAGCTATCAGGGCCAGTCTGGATAGGCTTAACGCCCTCAATTGTAGTATATATCCGACTACACAGCCCATATTGGGGCCCGCTCTGTCTCCATCTGTAGGGGGCCCAGTTCCTATTAGTAAACCTTTAACCCTCAAGGTACCAAATGCACAACTAGAGGCAGCAATCCATAGAGGAAACAGACAAGCACCCACTAAACGGAAAAGAGCTATGGATCATCGTAGGGCTGGTTACCTAAAACCCTCAAAGAAATTCAAGGATAAATGCTTTAAGGGCTGTGTGAAACCTACAGGGCTGGGGGTAACTAGGAACGACCATACTAATACTTCTACGCAAGGGTCTCTTCAGACCGGTGCCCAGGTGACATGCACCCCGAGCGAGCCGGAGAGCGAAAAGCAATTGCCCAGTACCATACTGGCAACCCCTGTCCAGTTGCCCCCCTTAGCTCAAATTGAGAAAATGATGAAATCCCTTATACTCCCGGTCCTTGAGAGGGTGAAAGTCTTGACTGAGAGGCTTGATCGTTTTGAGCGAGCCACTCTTGATAATTTTTTCTCACTCAAGTCTTTAATTAAACTACACTCTAAAATCAGGGAGGGGGTATCAGAGATACCTAAAGATACTCAGTTGGACCTAACATCTCCAGAGGCGAGGGGGCAAATAGCACCAGAGGAAGCCATAGTGCTCCAAGTGTGTGTTAACCCTGCTACCCAAGATGGATCCATTCACACCAATGATCAAACCAGTAATACTTATAATCTGGATAAAGGGCCTAAAAGACGCCGCCAAAGTTTGACTATTCAGAGTAAGGTTACCAACACTATTACGGGAAAAAGTGGGGGCCTAACGGTAAACAATCTGAACTAACCCATATGCCTATCCCAGTTAATAAGGGTAACATTGATCTCCCCCATATTAATCTACCACCAGAATGTCAGCCGTATGTAGTCGTGCTCACTGGGGTACCACTCCGCAAGCCTGGTGATCAAGAATCGTATGATAAACTCAAAAACAAAACGATGTTTTGGTTAAATGAGAATAGACCTCTTCCTAGCTCATTTGATGGACAGGTTCTCCACGTGAGAAGAGTTAGCTGGGTCGGGTATAGGATTAAGGATCCGACAGGAGATTGTATCTTGGTTAATTTCAGGGACGCCAGGGTTGCTAGGTATATCTGCAAACTACAGTCTTGATCAGGGAATTCAGGAATAGGCACATATGAACTTAGCCATTTCCAAACTTTCCCCGTCTTCCACTCCAATGCTAGTCACCATTCTAGGGGTTGGAGGGATAACATGTTCCACCGTCAAGATGATCATGACTCCCACCAGTGCTATATGCCTATGGGTGGCCGAGTGGTATACAGGTTGGGTTATGGCTGGTGACATGGTGCTCGCTCCCCTGTTAATAGTCCACAAAAGGTTATAGATTTGTCTGGGTATAGAGAGGGGACCAGGGTTCTGGAGGGCGGAGTCCCAGATCGGTTCAAATCTGTCTCCGGACCGCTGGATCCAGAAAATATCTGTAGGCCTGGGGACTGGGACGACATGCTTATGGAGACTGGTGTTGGCCTTAGTTCGGTTGCCACATTGCATTCCTCTGAGGTAGTAAATATGAACAACGAAGTGAGGATCCTCAGCTGGAATATAGCAGGTATCTCCACGAAACTAGATGTTCCTGATTGGAACTTACTTATGGAGTCTTTTGGGATATGTATCTTCCAAGAGACCTGGAGTGTGGAGCCCTGCCAAAAGGTGGGTTACACAATGTATTTTGTACCAGCAAACCCCCGCCCACTCTGGAAGAGGTCGCCCTTCAGGAGGCCTCCTTATTTGGATTAGTATTTCCCTGGGCTGTCACACCAGGCACCTAGCATGTAAATCCCCGGATATACTAAGACTGTCAGTCAGGGGACCACGGCGAGGGCGTACTCTGGAGATATTTAACATTTACGCCAGAGGTACTAAAGGTGGTTCTCAATCTCCAACTATTTCTATGCTTGAAGAGGAACTCAGTAAGTGTAGTAAGAGCTTGCATGTCCTGGTCGCTGGGGACTTTAATTGTACTTTCGAGCCCCTTGCGGCTGAGGACATTCTGGGTACTTCCGATGAGGATGTAAGAAGGGGTATTCCTGCCCTTACTATCCCGCCTATCAAGAGATGGTCCCAACGGTCCATCCAGCTTAACATCTTAACTTTGGAATTTGGTTTAAGGGCAGTGAATGGTAGAACATCATCGGACCCTTCAGGTGCCCACACATTCAATAGGGTAGACCACTCCTCAAGGATAGATTACATCTTACTCGACTTTAAGCTCTGGAGTTGCTTGCGTGACATGGAAGTCCTGTCTACCGGTGATAGCGACCATAATCCGCTATCTTTAAGTTTAGACTCTTTGTGGTTGCTCATAGATGGCCTACATGAACCACAATTAAGAACAACCTCAGAGGTTCGCCCATTTAATGGAGGGAGGCGCCCTAAATAGTGTATGGTTGCCCTGGACGAGGGGAAGGTACAGAATATAGGGGCCTTGATGGAAGCGGCCCTGACCGAGCTAGACACTTCCACCTTGGATCCCTCAGAGGTTCTTGGGCTCTTTAGCAATACCACCAAAGCCTTGGGAAACCTATTTATAAAACCATGTAGGGATTCCCTTGCAAGGGAGCATCAGAAACCTAAGTGCAACTCGGGCTGGTTTTCTAAAAAGTGCCGGCAGACGAAAAAAGCCCTTGTGAAGGCTGTTAAGCTGAAAGACCCAGAGCTGATTCGGGCTGCCAGGAAGGATTATAGGCTCTCCATCAGTGAGGCAAGAAGGGATTGGGATGACCAGTTTTGGAGTGACCCAAAGGTAGCCAGTGCGGGGAGGGACTCCGGTGGTTTCTGGAACTTGGTAAGGATCAGGAACAGGCCTGACAGTACCCTTTTCACCTGCAACATTACTGGGCAAACGTGGTTTGATCACTTTTACCTTCTCTATTCTACCCATCTAGTTGATGGGCATGGGTTGATTACAATACCTTCATTGGGCCACTCTGGGGAGAGCGAGGCCCTCCCCTTTACAGCTAAGGAAGTGGAAGATGTGATCCAATCTTTAGTGCCAAATAAAGCAGCAGGCCCTGACGGGATACCGGGGGATCTGCTCCGCCTTAATTCCAAAGAATGGGGAGGCTTATCTCTTCCTTACTTAATGCTACCTTTTATGGTGCGGCACTTCCAGATTCTTGCAAGGGGCTGAGGTCATCCCGATCTTTAAAAAGGGCTGTCGGGACGACCCAGCCAATTATCGCCCTATAAGCCTAATAGATTCTACCCAGAAGGTAGCTGGAAAGGTGGTTCTCGGGAGAGTGCTCCAGTGGGAGGTTGAGAACAAAATCCTTTCGGATTTCCAAGCAGGCTTTCGGTCAGGCACGGGGACCATTGAGCAGGTTTTTAGACTAAAGCTCATATACTGGAAGGTGGTTGTGCTAGGCAAAGGCAGTCTTTATCTGGCCTTTATTGACTTAAAGACTGCCTTTGACCTGGTGCCGCAGGATCGGTTATGGGGGGTACTTTCTGATTTAGGGATCCCTGCATATATTTTGTCCTTACTGGTGAAATTGCATACTGGGAACTTTGCTCAGGTGAGGTGGGGTACTCAGGGCCAGAAGACGGCTAAAATCACAGTGAATAGGGGTGTCTGCCAGGGATGTGTTCTTGCCCCCACTCTGTTCTCATTATATGTGAACGGAGTGGTGGAGCACCTCTTGAATAAACCATCTGATTCTCCCTCCCTGGCGGGCAAGAAAATACCAACTCTCCTATTCGCTGATGATACCCTCCTCATTTGTAAGTCTCCAATGGGCTTACAGAGCCTTTTGGATAATTTCCAGTCTTTTTGTACCAGTAGGGGGCTCAAAATCAATAACTATAAAACCAAGTATTTGGTATTGAATCCATCCAGGAAGCTTGGCCGACCACCAGTATTGAACCTTGTGCCCCTGGAAAGGGTTAAGGAATTTGACTATTTGGTTATCCGTCTGTCTGATTCCATGCAGTGGGGCCCTCACCTCCAGAAAATGTTGCTGTGACATAAAAGGGTTGTGGGGGTTCTTCTTAAAGAGCAGCGCTCGTCCTCATTTAAACCTATTGCCCCAGTGTTAGACATCTATAAAGCAAGAGGAGTTAGCGCAGCACTTTATGGGGCCGAACTCTGGGGATCAAATAATATTGACTATCTCTCCAGATCCGAGAATACATTTTTGAAGGATTTGATGTCCCTCCCTCAGAGCACCACGACGTTGCCCCTGTTGCTGGATATGGGTTGGCGTTCGATTAAAGACCAGGCCCAACTCCGCCCGCTACTATTATGGGCTCGCCTGCGGAGGGTTCCTGAACTTGATAGCTATGCGGAAGGACTGCTAGAAATATTGTCGATGCCTGGCTGGTCTAAAATTGGATGGCTCAATGATGTCAAAACTTTGCTTGGTAACCTGGGACTCGGGGATGCTTGGGTATCTAGAAGCGCTCCCCCCAAAGCTGTCCTCAAGACTATGTACTGGCAGTGGGTAGCCAACAAATTAAGTTCCTATCCCAAGCAAAGCAGGTCAATTATCGAGTTCCTCAGGATTAAGGACGTGGCCTTCTGTGAACCTTACCTTGACTTGATTTCAAAATCCCTTGATAGGGCTTTGTATTTTAAGTTTAGGGTGGGTTTGTTGCCATTGAGAGAACTGTCTGCTCGCTGGAATATTCCGGCGCAAACTTCCCCCTTTTGTATATTTTGCATCTCTAGAGTGGAGTCTGTTGTCCACTTTTTATTTGAATGCCCGGCTTACAAATCTCTGAGATCTAGGTGGCTAAAACCTCTATGCAGGGAGCTGGGTACCAGACATCATATAGTCACTCTGCGAATCTTGATGTCTGACACCCGGCCCCTGTATGTTTGTGGTATGTCCAAATACCTAGGCTGGGCTTGGTCGATCAGACTTAAACGGCTAAAAGTCATTGTTTAATTGTGGTCATTTATTTAGACTTTTTTATCTAATTTATTGAAAGCATATTATTTTAATTGATTAGCCGAGGATTTTAAATGTCATGGTTTTCATCTGTTCTTTTATGTAAATGCTTTTAAGATATTTTTTTATCGAAATAAAGCTGATTGACTTGACTTGACTTTTTACTCTTTCAATGCATGCTGCATTCCACAGCATACGTTGAAAGTGGAAAATGCCTTTACTGATTGTTTTTGTGCAGGAAGGTGTCCCTTCCTGCACAAAAACAATCTCCGCAAGACACAGACATCCTTGCACCATGGTGCAAGGGTGCCTGTGTCACCGCATGGCTGCAGTTTGTGCAGCATGGCAGAGGGGAGGACAGAGTTGCAATATATTCATTTTCATATGTCACATCCATGTGCTTCGGAAGTGCCACAGTGCAGTGCAGCTAAAGAGCTTGCAGTGTCACGCTGCAATACGTCCTCATAAATCTTCACCTATAAATTCACCATACACTACTAATGCATTCTTTCAGTCAATCCTGCTGTATACATATATTCAATCAAACTTTCACACATTACCTTGCAATTATAGTTCTTTCTTTAACCAGATAAGGTAGTTCTGATAAGAACTTTTTTTCTTCTTTTTTCTTTTGTATTTTTTTTAACAATTTTGTATTTTTTTGTTTTTTTCCAAAACATTAACAAAAAAAAGAACTAATAAAACAGGAAACTTTTGGAATTACTTATCATTCCAAAAACAAAAAAAATTAACAATGATGGTTGCATTGCACAGCACAAACTGCATCCACCGACTGCTCACCTAAGCCTATACGTTTCTTACACTTTACGCAGTGTTGCTCGAGGAAGGCGAATTGTGGCCTAATGTCTATTGCAGGTGTTCCTGAGGACGCTCCAGATGTACTTGCCACAGCAGGTGAGGGGTTCAAAGCAGCTCGCCTCATTTCCTCCCAAGCAAGATTGAGAGGATGTGTGGTTCGGAGATGTTTGTACATAGAAGCAGTGCCACACGAGGATTTTTTTATTCACTGCCTCTTGACAGAACTCGGTCACAAATTTCGCATGACACCTTTCTCGCATTTACTTTCTTCTTTCCAGGTGTAAAAGTGAAGAATTTCCACACTACAAATTACGGCCTCTATGGATTTGGTGAAGATACTTCCTCCTGCCGCTGCTGCTGTCCAGATGCCATTTTGTTTGTTTGGACATTTCACTCGCACAAAACCATAGAAATTCCTCCATTATAGTTAGTTCAGCTAACAATAACTCGCGCACCCGCAATGCACTGCTGATGATGTCACATATTTCTTTGATTCCTAAGTCTACACAAACAACCACCCATTCAACAACAGAATCACTTATACATGACGTCACTAAATAATAGAACACTATCAAATGCACTTATACACATATATAGATATTGACACATCAGCAGTCATCTTAGTCGGTTATGCAGTCATCCTACTCACTCATGAAAAAAATTATTCACACTTACATTTACTCACTTACACAATTATACCCACAACACCTCATTTATTCAAACACATAGTAACTCATAGTTAATATATTAAAAAATCACCATTACCATTATACACTCATTCATATAGCTACTCTCACAATCAGTGACTCTTACATATAATTATTTATATACACCAACTCTCACATACAATGCTTTTATTTTTTTACTTTGTTGAAGATATACGACAAAAACATGTATTCGCTCACAAACACACAAATAAATACACTCAATCACCAAAACAACTGTTTCCAGTTACTCTTAAACCTATACACCTAGTCAATCAACCATTCACACATCTATGCATAGAGTTACACACACTCCATCCAACCACACACAAACTCAGTGTCCCATACAAACTCACCCAACTAATCAATAACTAATATACACACTCATGTAGTTAGTGACCAACTGATGCAGTATGTTATGCAACAACAGAGACAGTGATGCACACATTCACATAGTTTAGTTACTAATCCATGTATTAAGTGAGACACTTTGAATTACTCACTTCAACAGACAGTCAGACAGCTACTAAATCCTCCACCCAGACAGTTATATATCCACTCAATCTTCAATACAGATTAGTATATATATAATACATATTTAAATTTCAAACTAAACCACATTCACTGGATGATGTCATCCGTGATGTCATTTGAGATGTCATCAGTGATGTCATTAGTGATGTCACTGCATGAATGATGTAATATGTGACATCATCAGCAGCGCATTGCGGGTGCGCAAGTTATAGTTAGCAGAACTAACTATAACAGAGGAATTTCTATGGTTTTGTACTAGTGAAATGTCCTGCTAACTATAACACCCCTGAAACCTATGTTTTGTTCTGTGAATATATATATATACAAGAACAACAAAGGAGTGATACATAAAAGAAAAAGAATTTTCCAATGTCCAAGACAACGAAGCCTGGACCGAGCACCAATACTGCGTGAGATGCTAATAATAACACAGGAAAAGCACAGTGAAAAAAGGAAACATTCAATGTTTGAAAATAAAACCCTCACTCATCAACATAGTTGATGACATGCTTCATCATGGTTTTTTTTTACCAAGGAGACCAGGTATCTGGAGTGTCCTGTATCCCTACCCCTCTGATTGTTATTTTGGTATATATACATATACCAACACACACACACACACACACACACACACACACACACACACATATAGTTGTATATATATATATATATATATACATACATCTATACATACATTCACTGAAAAAAACCAAAGGTTACAGGGATGTTAAAGTTAGGCTCAGATTCTAGTGAAATTCAGCACCTACCTGATATAACTATAATGTATGCCCCTACAATGCACTGCTTCTGACCTCACATATTGCATCACTCATGATATGGTCAGTGACATCACTGATGACGTCACTGATAACATCTCAAATGACATCACTGATGACATCATCCAGTGAGTATATGCGTTTGTAAACATTTTTGAGTTTTAAAGATATATATACTATGCGATTGCATACCTTAAATGCTATTCTTTTTGTACTACTAATGAGTGATACTATTTCTAACATGTGTATTTTGAGAGGCTGTGAGATTGTCTGAATGTGTGTGCAAGCAGTTTTCAGTATGGCTGTATCACTGTGTGAGAGCTCTAAAGGTGATTAAGAGGGATGTGTGAGTTGCTTATGGCTGAGTGAGTTCCTGTGTCTATCGTTGTGTAAGTGAGTAAGTGTGTGTGATTTGCTATATGGGTTGGTAAGTGGCTGTATGAATGGGTTAGTGGCTGTCTGAATGGCTGTATGGTTGAGTAAGTGGGTGTGTGAGTGGCTGTATGTGTGAGTTAGTGTGTGTGTCTGCGTCAGTATGGATGAGTGTGTGGCTGTGTAAGTGGCTATGTGAGTAGCTGTATGGGTGGGTAAGTGTTTGTGTGAGTAGCCATATCAGTGAGTGAGTGCTTGTGTGAGTGGCTCCATAGGTGAGTGACTGGGTATGTACGTGGGTGCATGGGTGAGTGAGTGGCTGTTGGAGTGAATATATGGGTGAGTAGGTGTGTGAGTATCTCTATTACATATAAGTATAAGTATAAGTAGTTGTATAGATGAGTGAGTGTGTGTTTCAGTGGCTGTTTTGGAGAGTTACTGTCTGTGTGAGTGGCTGTACGGGTGAATGAGTGAGTGATCATGTGAGTGCTTGTATGGATGTGTGAGTGGGTATGTAAGTGCTTGGGTGGGTGCATGAGTGGATGCATAAGCGGTTGTATGGGTGTGTGAGTGGGGCTATGAATGGCTGTATTGTTGAATATCTGGGTGTGTGAATAGCTGTATGGGTGACTGAGTGGCTATGCGAGTGACTGTATGGGTGAGTGACTGGCTGTGTGAGTAGGTTTATGGGTAAGTGGCTGTGTGAATTACTGTATAGCTGAGTGAGTGGGTGTGTGAGTGGCTCAATGGTAGAGTCAGAAGATGTGTGAGGGGTTGTATGGGTCTGTGAATGGGTATGTAAGTGGTTGTGTGGGTGTGTGAGTGGGTGTATGAGAGATTGCATGGGGGTGCAAGTGGGTGTGAGTAGTTCTGTGGATGATGCCATCAGTGATGTCATTATTGATGTCATTTGAGAGGTCATTAGTGATGCCAACAGTGATGTCACTGACCATGTCATCAGTGATGTAATATGTGAGCTTATAAGCAGTGCATTGCATGGCATAAGTTATAGTTAGCCCAGGTAACTATAACAGTAGCATTTCACTGATTTTGTATGAGTGAAATCTGTGCCAAACTATAACATCCCTGTAACCCTTGGTTTTTTCAGCATGCTGGGGGAGGTGGGGTACAAAAGGGGGTGGTGATGGACGGAGCATCTGAACCAATCAAACACTCACACCCAGTCAAAAGATCTGGGTTTGATCCATCACCATTCTTTAGCCCACTCTGCCACCCCAGTTCAGACACGCATATATGCAAATCAGTCTGACCCTGTGCCTCATGGGAACAGTCCAGCCCGAACTGCCAAGCCATGCCTTCCCTGGACCAGAAACAAGCTTCCGAGGACCGGTGTCTGGCATTCCAGCCGTCTTCAGCCCGGCTTGCTTGAATCCAGTGGCAAAGTGAGCAAGGGAATCATGTCTGAGCATACCCTGCCACACTTATGGCGGCCAAAGCGGTACAAAAGGGGGTGGTGATGGACGGAGGAACTAAACCAATCAAACACTCACCCCCCCCTTTTGTACTGCTTTTGGCCACCATAAGTGTGGCAGGGTATGCTCAGACGTGAGTCCCTTGCTCACTGTGTGCAGGCATCAACTGTACTGTTCTTAAGTGGTTTGCCTCATACCTGAACCAACTATCTCACCCAATCAAACGAAACAATTCTACCTCACCAGCAGTACAGTCACACTAGGTGTCCCCCAAGGTTTAATCCTGTCTCCTACCTTGTTCAACCTCTACATGGAACCCCTCTGAGTAATCCTGAAGCAAGTGTAGGAACGAAGAAAGATACTCATAGAGATCATAAGGTAAGTTTAGTGCAGCAAGCCCCAAACGCGTCTTGTACATCTGATAACTGCAGAGAACCTGCCAACCGTACAGTTTAACTGTCACAATGGAATGTTGGAGTAAGGTAATGCGGGGAGTACCAATGGGAACAGGTTAAGCTATTTACATCGCAAAGGATGTCTCATGCCAAGTGGTGGCTCGTGCCATCCTACGTCATTACAATAGCAAGCCAGAATCGCCTATCATCTCTATGTAGATTAAACCCAACTCTACATTAAAATCTTGTCACCTAAAGACATCCAGCACCTAAAAAGCACTTCCTTCATGGTAAATCCTGGCTGACTAACAAGCACCTAAAGCTCAATCCCAACAAAGTTGAACCACTCCTCCTCCAGTCGAAAGGAAAGCCCTATCCTGTTCTCAACTAGCATGACAAACTAACTGCATTAAACTGTAAACTCTCTATGTCCATCTATGTTAAGTCATTAGGAATTACACAAACTTGAACTTGAAAGACCATATGAAACCTCAGCAAAAAAAATATTTTACACGTTGTAAGTGTAAACTTCAGCTCAATCCTTAGTCCTTTCTAAACTGTACTACGGTAATGCAACGATCACTGGTACCCCAAAAAGCCAACTTATCCCCATGAAATGCACACTAAATGCAGGGGTTAGACTTCTCTCTGGGAGGAGCCAATATGATCACATCACTCCCACACTTAAGAATCTCAACTGGCTGCCAGTTGAGACAAAAAGCATACTCAATATGGCCTGCTTAACCTACAAAGCTCTTGACACTGAAAAACCTATCTTTCTCGCAAACAAAATATCAAAAGCTGGCTAGAGGAAGCCCCTGCAAAGTTCAAAGACACTGCTCCTGATCCCCCCCACCAAATTCAAGAAAGAGAAATCAGTCACACGCTTCTTCTCTGGGAACGCATCTATAATTTCGAACACTCTGCCACAGGACCTAAATGACAATCAATCATTTCGACACTTCAGAAAAAACTTCAAATTACTTCTTCTCAACAAATACCTAAGTCCACCCACTGAAAAACTATGCCGCCATCTTCAAAGTATTTAGTCAATCTATTACACCATTTATTGTATATTATCAGATTTTTTGCCTACTATTTTACTTGTAAATTCTTTATAAATGTTAAACTCTGTAAAGTTCTCTGATACCCTCGGGTCAATATGTGCTATATAAAACTTGAAAAATAAATCAAATAAGTTATTGCCAAAAAGCACAAAGCGTCAACTGTGGATATATGGTTGCACTGGACCGGGACAAAGTCACTAGTCCAGGCCGACAATGATGGAGCTTGGGCCGGTTACTGGGACCCAGTTAGGCCCACTGAATTTGAGTACCTTAAATTCTGTTTGCTGAACATTATAAGGTCCCGCATCAAGGATGCACCAAGCAGCCGAGGTGATGCGTCAGTTCTGAGAAGCTGCAAAGTGAGATCCTGCATTGTCATCAAGGATCCAGTTGAAGAAGGCTTCTGATGCAAAGTCTGGCTTTGAGGATGCGTCGCGCACTCAAGGCAATGCATTGGTTCCGATGAGCTGCGATGCTATGATGCAAGAAACTGCATCGTCATCCAGGCTGCCGTCGATGAGAGATATGAGAGGGACTGCATCAGGGAAGCTTCACACAGTGGTGGTTCCGATGCAGGCTGCGGGTTCGATACGGACTCCTGGGAGAAACCTAGCAGCAGAGGCAATGCATCGCTTCTGCTCTGGATTGAGCCACGCAACAGTGGTGATGCGTCAGTTCTGCTGGGCCCACAGACAGGGTGCCAGAGCAATTTCAGGCCCACTTCTAAGGGTCCAGGACTGGGGTGGCACAACTTGGCAGGGTCGGACTCAGAGATGGCAGAATCCAGCTGCTGGGTTCAAGGTCATTGGAGCCTTCTGTCCCTGAGGCTCCAGCCAACTAACCCTTGGAGTCACTTTTGAGTCTTCAGTTCTACAGATGACGGTCCAGAACTTCTCACCCAGGCAAGAGAGCAGCAGATCAGCATAGCAGGGCAGTAGTCCTTCAGAACAGCAGTCCTGCAGAGTGACAGTCCTTTTAACATCACATGTGTCCTTCTCCCTGGTAGAGTACCCACAGATCCAAAAGAGTAGTGAATAGTTGAAGTCTGGGGTCCAATATTTAAACCACAGCCTTCCTTTTTTTTTTACTTCAAAGTATTTTATCAATTTCATACTCAAGACATTAGCATTTCTGTTACAAGGTTAGCCAATCGTAGTTTGTACAACAGTGTTAACAGTCACTTCGAAACATATGCTTAGCTAACACCGCCTGACGTGGTTTAGTGAGAACAAGAGAAAAGATGATAGAAAAAAGCAGGAGAAAAAGGGGTGAAAGTAGGACACAAGAAAGGTTCTTCTAAATGTGAGACTTATGAACGCCTGACCAAGCTGCCACATCACTGGGTTGCTTGTGGTGAGATAGGGAGACAATTCAGTCCAATTGATCCGTAGGGCCATAGTGATTGCGCTCATTTACATTGTTTTCGCCGCACTTGAAGGGGTCAGGGGGTGTTGCCGGGACGAATAGGTTTCATGGGGGTTCGTAGAAGTCAAGGTATGTGTCAAGTGATTTCCACATCCAAGGTTTTAGAGATTTCCCTTTGGAGTCCCCATGCATCCTGTCGTCCCTATCCTGGCTCCACACTAACTACAGGGGGTATAAAGCCCTTTGTGGTCAGGCAGGACACAGCTTACTTAAGTGTAAGTAGGGCTGAGCCCAGCCCTGCTCTCCCATCCTGCCACTGATGGCCCATCCAGGCACAACTAAGCTCTCTATTGTGTGTGACTATCTAGGAGGAATACACAGAGCCCACATGTCAGCTACAGCCCGTCATGTGACCCAGAGACATGCTGTAGGCAGAAAAAGGATACGGCAGGAAAATGACAATTTTCTAAATCTGTCATTTTCCAAATTGTAATTTAAATCCAACTGATTGCGGCTATTTAATTACATTTCCAAAGACACCAAATATAAACTGGTAACTTGCTCTCATTTGGAATTCATCACTTATTATATGTATTAAGGTAAATCCAATGTTAACCTATGGGAGAGGTGGCCCTTGCAGTAGTGAGAAACGTATCTAAGAGTTTTTCACTACAAGGATATGTAAAAGTAAAACATACATATCCAACTTTTTAAAGCTCTCTGGGCTGTCCAGGGCTTCCCTAGAGGGGACCTGCAGGCATTAAAAAGGAAGGCTTGGGCCTAGCAAAAGGTTCATTTTTCCAAGTAAAAATTGCAGTTATATTACTGTACACACAGGCTGCAAGTAGTTTAGGTGCTACTTAAATAGTTTGCACAATCAGTTCTGCGGTCCCACTAGTAGCATTTAATTACAGGCCTTGGGCACAGGTATTGTCATTTTACTAGGGACATTAAGTAAATTAAATATGCCAATTGGGTAGAAGCCACTTCTACAGTGTTTTAAAGAGAGAGCACAAGCATGTTATCATTGGTTAGCAATCTAAACTGTACACAGTCCTAAAGTCAGCAAATTCAAAGTCAGCCAATGGGAGGGTTAACTGTAAAAAAGTTATGGGGGAAATCACGCCAAGGATGCCAGCTATAACAAGAACATTACAAGAGCATTACTGCTGTGTATTGTAAATGGCCACACATTTCTTGGCCATGTGTGCGGGTTCTGAGCAGGGTCTGGCTGAAGTAAAATTCCTGCCTGCCAACACCTGCTGTGCACAGCCATTATCTAAAGGGCACATGTATTGGGGAATGACTGCCCATGGCATGATGGGGACCTGTTATGCACAGCCAAAGACCTCATGCTGTTGTGTGGCGTGTAGATCTCCGAGTGAATTTTCCTGATTCATGCCCTTATATAGGTACAATTCACATTGCCCTTATATAGGCATAGAAATCAATCCCTTATTTAGACATAGCCCATGCAGGCCAAATACAGGCATGGCTACTTCCACCCGTACCAAACGTCACAACGCTTTCTAGGAAAATCGGCTTAAGCAGTTAGGGAACTTCTCCTTGCTTGAATATTGATTTGTCCAAGAACTCATGTACTTTGCAAAGAACAACTATTCCCTAGGGGTTCTTTCCTGACGTTAATATGCCCGACTTTACGTCAATCTATGGCATTCCTAAACACCTTCAATGTATAAATATACCTTCACTTGCTATAGCAAACTACGGTGGTTCGGAGCAGTTCGACTTTCTACTTGCCCGACGCTACAGCAAGTGCCGAGGGAAGCCGACCCTCCAGCAGATGCACTGATCAAGAGGCTGCCTTTCTCTCGCCGAGAATCCAGCTCCAGTGTTTCCAAGCTCCCCTTGCGGGGTGTTGGGAAATCGAGTCCTGAGACAGAGATACCAGATCTCCTTCATTCTAAAATAAAGGTATGGAGCTGATTTGAACCTAAAAAAACCTTTGGTAGATTCTTGGCAAAAACAACTTAACCTATGCTACACAAAACTTACTTCTTCCCGCGTACTAGACTTAGGTTAGGTACATTGGGGTAGGCATATTTAGAAGCACCAGCTGAGTATTTTAGTCAATGTTATTTATGTATGTATTTGTATATGGCTTAGAAACCATACAATGCTTTTACAGTATTATTTTATAATACTATTCTCGCTGTACGCATTATACTTTGCAGTCTGCTTAACGATTGTAGCAGTACACTTCTCTTGTATGAGAAAGAAGACTGTTCAATAAACCTTTTTATTGAAAACGCCTGTCTCTCTATTTCTCTACAAGCTCTGTTGAAACGAAGCATGCACGATTGACTGAGTGAAATACTTATCTATTGTTTCAGCGAATCTAGAGATATATTTCTTATTCTTGGGAAACAAATTTGTCATGTTTATGAGGTTGTCAGAAACTAATCCCTTCTTGTGAATTCGAGAAAGTTTCTAGTGACCTCTGAGCTAGCTGGCACTCACTATTAAGTTTAGTATATTCTATAGAGACCTAGTCGACCTCAGTCCTACGTCTAATCTATAGGATATATTATTCCAATGCGCAGAGCCTATTGGGAATATAGGAACTACACTACATAGTGCCCGACATTTGGTAAGGCACACATTTAATGCTAGATACTAAAGTAACTCAGTTGTGCTTTTGTCAGAGACCCCTTTTCTTATAAAATACTCCAAAAGACGTCTGGAGTGGGTAAAGGAATACAATATCCGCCATAACTGGGGGGCGCTAGAGGGCGCACTACAGAATGGCCGCCTAAAGGTGAGCCTCCTGTAGCCTGGGACAAAATCCTTTTAATTATCCTTATACCCCGCCATCGGATCTTGCTAAAAACGGGAGCGATTGTTGCAAACCACCATCTCAGACGTCGGTGAAAGTTCCGAGTGATTCTACCAAGGGGGCAAGCTGTTAGCTCAATCGGAAGATCCCGCCGGGAGGAGTGCTGGAGGACTAAGACGTGCTGTAGCCGGGTGCAGAGACCAGGAAACACCGCTGCCTCACACGAGGAGTAAAGGCCGCATGATCGCTGATAGTGAAACCACGACCGGTGGGGGCTGCGCTTAAACCGGTGACGCCCGGCGGAGGAGAACGGACTTCACATAAGTTAAGTCCGGACTGAAAATAGAAGGTGGGGGCCATTCCCGGAGCGAATAATTTCTACCGGTGTAATACGGAGCCGACGGCCGAGTGCCCGTGACTGTGACTGGGTCCGAGTGGCGTGATTGCAACCACACGGCTGCAGTGCAACGGGGGCTGAGCGAGATCCGAAGCAGAAGAGCAGCTTGCCTGATTTCTCGTGATTCGTGGCTGAAGGAGGTGCCGGGATGCCCCATAGGAGGTGAGAGCTGACTAGTGTGAGGCCCATTTTGATAGCAGGAGGAAAGGGAGAAAATGGCGATTGCGCTCCTCCTGAAGCAGTGACGCTCGGCAACAGGCCCGTTTCCTGTTCGCCACCTGGACTGACGTTGAGGAGATACCGGGTACAGTGATAAACGACTCGGGAGCAGTGAACGCACAAAGAGAGGAAGCTGTGGGCAAAGTACAAGGTGGACATCGCAAGGAGCGGAGACATAAAATGCTGGTTCTGTGAGCACGGTGTCATTGTCTGGTGCAATAGTTGACATTGGAGTGTGGACCCTATTACCTGTGACTGTCAGCATAAAGAGCCACGGACCTCATACAGCGGTACTGAGGAGTGCCTAGCAACCACTTTACATTATTGGATATATGTGCAACTGCCATCTTGGAGCCTGGAGGCGTGTCATTTAGAAAAGCGTGGTGGGCACAAGCTTGCATGGATTTCACAAGTAGGAGGGCATAATATCTCGCGTCGCTGCTGTCTCCATACCAGAAGAAAGTGACCACGAATTGAAGGACAGCCACATGGTACACGCGTGAGAACGGGCATTGGAGATGAGCTGGTAAAGCCAGAACACAGCCGGATTTGTCAGTGGCAGAAGTGGACTGAGGCAGTGGTCACACTCATTTGCACTGGGGACTGGTCATATTGACTGTGGCTGGTAAGGAGGACGTAAGGGGCCACGAGACTGCTACAAGTGTGCAGGTGTGGCATAATGGGTCGACCAGATGCGCGACAACCGAAGATCACATTTGAAAATTCAAAAAAAGGGTCAAACACTGGGCAGGATAAAACCCCTTCACGAGGTAATGATCACTTGCCGGGGGAGACATCCACCGCAGACGTGAATAATCAAAGTCTCTTGCAAGAGATCAGACAAGGATTTGCAACAATTGTGGAGAAAGTGGATAGGATGTCGTCCCGCAGGGACGCCATAGTCCACAAGATGGACCAACACGAAGAGCGCATTGTGGAGACGGAACGGCGCATATCAGACAATGATAATGTCACTGCGGGGCATACAACGCAGCTAGCCAGAATGGAAAACCTCCTGCGCATAATAGCAGCGAAAAACGAAGATTTGGAGGCCCGCAGTAGATGGAATAACATACGAATTACAGATGTGCCGGAATCCACAAACACTGGGCGTATGGAGGAGTTTGTTGAAAAAATGCTTAAATCTGCAATTGGAGCTGATGCGTTCTCCACTCAATTCATAGTTGAAAGGGCTCACAGATCGCTAGGTCCAACACCTAAACCAGGTACCCCCCCAAGGCCTATAATAGCGAGGCTGCTTAATTACAGGGACCACGAAGTAGCATTACGTACGGCTAGTACTAAACAAACATTGCACTATGATGGCCTTGCGTTTTCAATTTACCCGGATTTCACACCAATACTCCAAGAGGAGCGACGTAAATTTATTGCGGTGAAAAAGAAGCTGAGAGCTGCGCAGATAGACTATGCTGTGTTATATCCAGCTAAACTCAGGGTGACCCACCAGGGAAAGCAAAAATTCTTCAATAATCCACAGCAGACGGAAGACTACTTGAGATCGCTGCGTTTGGACCACAAAGGACCGAGAGATGGAGGGCCGGCGGGACAAGCAAGTACACCAGATCCTGAGGAAGGATCCTGAGGATAGACTGTGTGAACGTGAGACAGAACTTATTAGAGCTGTGCAGTTGGATATTCAGACCCTTACAGGTCTGCTGAGCCGAGGGCGAAGAACAATTGTAACCTGGGCAGCGATGATCTCCGATAGTTCCGGTGGTAACGTATCCCAGGCCCCACCCCCCCTCCCGGACACAGCCCTGGGGAGCTCTAGGTCATAGGGCTGGGGGAGGGGTGGTGGCAGTGTGATCAACTAGATAGTTCCCCCAGCGGGTATTCCCCCTGGTATCGAACTATTGACTGAATGTTGACACTGTTGGTTTTTGCAATGTGTGTTGTTTTTTTGCAGGGTGGGTGGGCTGACCAAATCACTGGCAAGTTGGGGATGCTACAGTGGGAGGGAGATGGGTGGGGGGTAGACCACACGCAGGTTGTGGTGGCTTTAGTATTTCTGGGATGGTGTCTATTTAGGGTAAGAGTTGATGTGAGAATTGGGATGGGGGAGGGGGATGAGTGGTAAATGTCTGCCATGGTAGGGGGATGTCAGTGGGTGGGGGAGGGACATGGAGTGTGGTTATAGTGCAGTATGCGTACGAGTGAGATTACAAATCCATTGGAAGATGTATTATGGTACAAACGAGCAGAGGTCGGGTCATGTAGGTGAAGATATTGGCAGCATAACTACTAGTGATGATGGCTGATGATGGTGAGAGTACAATATCGGTAATGTCCTGGATTGTGCGAGGCCTCAATGATGCTAGAACGGGTAGGAATGTGATTGCGTACTTAGACAGGCACAAAGTGCATATAGCTTTATTACAGGAGACGCATATACACCCACGCTCTGACCCCAAGTTTGCAAGTAAGTGGGCAACGATTAGGAAGTTTTCATCATATTCCTCATATGCCAGAGGGACTGCAGTGTTGATTAAGAAGTCACTTCACTTTCAGGTGCTGGGGGATATTTTAGATCCTAATGGTCGTTTTGTGATTTTATGGGGCAGATTAGGCACTGACACGGTTGTGATAGTGAATTGTTATGCTCCTAATGTTGACACTCCGGAATTTTTCACAACACTTTGGGGACATGTGATGGGCGTGGGTGCTATGCATATCATTTGGGGAGGGGATTTTAATGTGGCACTAGTTCCGGGAGCGGACAGATCGGATGGTTGTGGTCAGTATAACAGACAAGCAAGAGATGTCCTGATTGGCATAATAGAGGAAGCTGGGTTAGTGGATAGTTGGCGGTTGACTCACCCCATGCACAGGGGGGGAACACACTTCACAACACACGCAAACACATGGGCGCGTCTTGACTATTCCTTTCTGTCCCGCGGATTGAGCGTAGGCATGGGAAAGGTAAGGCACCTGCCCAGAACGTATTCAGATCACTGCCCAGTGCTGGTACAGCTGGCTGTGCCAGGACATGACAAAGTACGACCTCCATGGAGACTGTTCCGCTAGATATTATTAGATGCGGTGTTCAAGACGGAGTTGGGAGAAGAAATAGAGGCCTTTTTCCCAGAAACAAAGGTTCGGTAAACAGCGTGGAAATGGTATGGGAGGCATTTAAAGTCACGATTCGAGGTTTCTGCATATCTAAGAGCTGTGGGGTGTTGAGAGATATTAAAAGGACAATAGGAAAGCTAGAAAAGCTAGAACGAGAACTGAAAGAGTTGGAAACTGAGATGACGAGGGGTGGAGATACAGGTGTACACAAGAAATTTAGGGACAAGCTTTCCGAATATGAAGAGGAGGCAGCTAGAGAAGTAAAGTATAGGAGTAAATACTGGACTGCGCGTCGGTACTGCGAAGGGGAGCGGCCGGGCAAAGTACTGGCAGCTATCACGAGCAACCCTAGTTTCAGTACCCATATACTAGAGATTATTACACCAGAGGGTATGCGTTGTCAGGACACGCAGGGAATTCAGAGGGAGTTCTTGGCGCACTATGGGCAGCTATATACTTCACAACAAGCCGATGATGTGGACATAGGGGATTTCCTGGATGATGTTGCGTTGTGGTGGCTAAGTGATGTGCACAGGTTATTTCTTAGTGCACCACTAGAGTTGGATGAAATACGAGAGGCGATAATGTCACTAACTAATGGCAAGGCAGCGGGCCTAGATGGGCTGCCTGCCGAGTTCTATAAATGCTACATAGATATTATGGCACCAGTCCTAAAGGAAGTTTTCGAGGAGTCGTTGGAGGTCGGGGAATTGCCTGGATCGATGAGGGAGGTAGCGATAACCTCCCTGTTGAAACCGGGTAAGGACCAGATGGACACGGATTCCTATAGACCGTTGTCTCTCATCAATTGTGATGCTAAAATACTTGCTAAGGTGCTTGCGACGAGACTATCACTGATCATGACCAAGATAGTGCTGCCAGACCAAGCTGGTTTTGTACCAGGGCATGCCGCAAATAATAATCTTCGTACGCTGTTCTCTCTGATCCCAACTATTGCCCCGGAGCTCCCAGTCGCGGCCATATTCCTCGACGCAACGAAAGCGTTTGACTCTGTTGAATGGAAATACCTTTTTGCTATATTGCACAGGATGGGCTTTCCAAAATTGTTTGTGGCATGGAAAGAACTGCTTTATACCAGACCAGTTGCTAGAGTGATTGTCAATGGCGTGTTGTCACCTCAGATGCTCATCACAAGAGGCACTAGACAGGGGTGCCCTCTCTCCCCTATTATTTGCTATAGCGTTAGAACCACTATCATGTCGAATTCGCCAATTACATAGGGATAGTGCCTTCAACTGTTTCCAGCGCCAAATTGGGGTGTCGCTATATGCAGATGACATAACCCTATATGTGAAAGACCCTCAACTTAACCTTAATCCTATCTTGCGTGAGTTTCTTGTCTTTGGAAGACTATCAGGAGTGCAAATAAATTGGAAAAAAATCGCAATTTTTCCCGCTCACATGTGCGGTAACAAAATTTCAGCTGGATTACCCACTTGAATGGTGCGACACTGATCTTCGCTACCTGGGTATTGTGATATCCTTGGATAAGGAGGAGACGCTTAGACTCAATTATGGCGTGGCCATTACTAAAGTGGCTGACAATGTTAAACGCTGGATGTCACTGCCTCTGTCCATGGCGGGCAGAGCGTCTCTCATAAAGATGATGGTGCTACCGCGTTTTTTATATCTATTTCAAAATATTCCTTATTACCCCGGCGCATATTGTTTTAAACGGTTAAGATCTGAACTCCTTCGTCTCTTTTGGGGGGGAAAGCAACCGCGGTTGAGATGGTCCATTTTGACTCAACCTTACAGGAAGGGAGGTTTTTATGTGCCGGACTTTGAAATCTATTACATCAGTGCACAAGCGCAATATGCGTACTATTGGATGAATCCAACACCATTTATGCCGCAGCTGGCGGCAGAAGATTGGGTTGCGCGACCTCTCCTCCTCAGCGGCATGATTCAGGGTACGGAGGATGTTATAGATACACCATTCACCACGGTGACATGCACAATAGATGCGTGGCACAGAATGGCGAAGGTCCTTCGGGCTACGCTGTTGTATTCCCCCATCATGCCACTCACATATCACCCCTGTTTAACACTCCTACAGGAGAAGGGATTTCAATTAATGTGCAAGCGTATTAAGATTGCTACATGGGGTGATCTATTCCTCAATGGGCAATTCCGAGCTCAGGAACAGTTGTTTCAAGGAATACAGCCTACTCCCCTAGAGGTATTTTATTATATCTGGCTGCGACAGGGGCTGAAGGACGTATTGTCGCACTTTCCGGACGAACCTGAGGTAGTTTTACCGTTGCATGCCATGCTGATGTCAGATGGCCGCCATCTAGTTTCCAGATTGTACAATAATGTCAGATTGCAGCGCGTAGGACTGGAGAGCTCGGCACGCCAGTTGTGGAGTGCGGATATCGGCAGTGAAATTACTGAAGAGCAGTGGAACTATTGTAGTAACATCACAGCCAATATATCTTCTAGTTGCAGGCTTGAAATCATTCATTTCAAGTTTTTACAAAGATTTTACTATACACCAGTTCTGAAATTGCGGTTTCAGTTGGCAGATAATGACAGACCGATGCCGTGCAGAGGGGGCGGGATTTATCCAATTGGCATGGGAGTGTCCTGGGGTGTACGAATACTGGACTCAGGTGCACGATGCATTGCAGATCATGACAGAGGGAGTAATTAATAAGAATCCACTTATTATATTAATTGGGATATACACTGAATACACCTAAGCCCATTAGGAGATTTCTGGACATTGTTCTGCTACTTGCGAAGAGAAGGGTTGCATGTCGGTGTGGTAGAGGAAGAGCACCGAAGTTTAAGGAATGCTTGAATGATGTAATCTATTGCCAGGGTCAACACAATGTTTATGCTGATTTGTTGCCTGTCCGAAACAGGCCAAAAGATATCTGGGGTCCACTGCAGGTATACCTGATGAAAAATGCAACGCCACATAAAGATGCAGACGATGACAACCAGGTAGATGTGTTGTAGGCAGGAAACTTCTATAAGATATATCTTCCAGCACTGGTGGGGGTCTGCTAATAACCTCTTCAATGTATACTGTATTGTGATGTTAGAGATTTAAGGGTAATGCTTTTAGAGAATGCTAATCAAATTCACTAGGGTTTATCTACCCCCTGCGACCTAAATGCACGATCTCCTACAGGGTGTGTATCATTGTTGTGTGACGGGAGCCCGCATGTTCTTCTTGTTTGATCAGATTACTGGCTCGGAAAGATGTTTGTAACCTATCTGACTGTTTTTGACAAAAATATGATAAATAAATGTTTAAAAAAATATATATATATCCGCCATAACTGAGTAGGACGAAAATCCTATGTATTAGATTTTGTTTGTTCAACGTTGAAGGATTCAGTGTTCCAAATATTGTACACCTTATCTTTGTTTCCTTAAAACTTGCTCTGCAATTTTCATTAAACAATGTCGGTTAACGGCGACAACAACGCAACCGGTGGAGCTGAAGTAAATCCAGCAGCTTTTGGCTTTTGACATAACAAGTTTCCAAGAGATGGACCCGGATGCTATAAATATCCCAGAAACTTTGAGAAAAGCCATCACTGTGAAACTTATTAGAAATGGCCTATCATCTAGAGGTGGTAGGGTAGTTTTAGAGGCACATGAATATCATCAGGCAGAGGTATTTTATTCATGTATAATCTTCTCTGAAACAAATCCAGTATTGAAAGTGTTTCACTTCTACAAAGAAGATGAAGCTCCAGAGAAATACATTCCTTTGAAGGATGTTGAAATTCCACTAACATACCAAGAGCATGTGCTCTGGTTTAAAGGCGCCCTAAAACATAAACATCATATGACCAGGCTCGGTCCACTAGGTAGACCAGGAGCAACATGGCCGGTATTAGCCAGCTATACACCTCATCCTGCCATTGGAAGGATGTCAGACGAGGAACTACTAGTTCAACTAAAAGAGCTAATCAAAATCCACAGACAATTGGTTCAATATGTCATGCGGTCCTTTACTGTCCAAACAGCAATAAGGATTCCGCAACACAACCCTTACCAGGGGAACACAAATAAAATGACACCACAAACTATACAATCAGTCATTGGTAAATTACCCACAAAACGTGAACAAATTCCATTCTGGATAGCTCAAAAAATTACTCAAATTGAGCCAGTATTTCCTGATACTACCCCTCATGAGAAACACAGGATTCTAACAATCTGTTTACCAATGGGGATCGCTCCACACCGGTAGGACTGTGACACTTGGGGTACAGTCTTTGCTGCAATCTACACTAAAACACATGTTGTTCCGTCTATGGTGGTAATACCAGACATCCTGAAACAGATTCAAAATGAATACAGGGCGGAGCCTGCTTTAAATCTAGGTATGAAATTACTGAAAGTTTTCAAACAGGTCTCAACAATAATATTAGCTAATATTAAAGGTGAAGCAGCATCCGTGACGATTCGCCAAAAGTTAAGAGAATTTGATGTAACTGAGCAATCATATGAACTGGCCAGAAAAATTGAAAAATCCTATGAAGAACTAGGTAGAGACAGTTTGGGCGGTAAACCAGTGAAACCCCAACTGACTGAAAGTCCTGAAAAGGTCTTTATTAAAAACACTCATACTCCTCCTAAAAAGAAGTGAAAGAATACTAAACAAACTTCTAAAGAGAAGCGTTCTCAATCCCGAGGTAGGTATCCTCAAAGGGAGCCCTCTGAATAGAGGTACAACCTCAGGAATAGGGATAATTTGAGAAAACCTGATAGATATCAAGATACTGATACACGATCCTCTCGTACCTTTCAGACTTCCTCTCAGAAATTCGAAAGAAGAGGACAATCAGATCACAAGGAAGAACACGTGATATCCAAAGATGATCAACACGTTCCAAAAAATAAGAAGCTCAATTCACCAAAAAGAAGGTAGCAGGTCTAAAAATCAAACATGCCGAGAAACTTGAGGACACAACTCAAGAACAGGGAATGGGCTCAGACAATGTTGGACAGCGCAGCAGAAGTCACCATAGATCGCAAGAACTTGAAGGATCACCTGGAGACAGTGGACTTGAATGAGTACATCCAAGTTGAAACTGCAGATACCAGGGTTAGTGTCCCACATAAGTTATGTGAAGTAACACTCCGGATGGAGGGGGGCATAACTAGAAAAATAAGAGCACTCTTTTGGGAGAAGCTCTCTCAGGCTTATGACATACTCTCTCAGGGTTATGACATACCTTTAGCTGAACAAGACTGGCCACCTGAATTTGTCCGGGAGTGCCCACATGGCAAATACATCATTATGCCAGCTTTCTCCAATCATATTCCAATTCACAGAAAATATACCTATGCCAGGAAATGGGCAGTAGCCCAGGCTCCTGAATTATACAAAAATCATGTAGGATGGGATGAGGATTCTCCTCAACATGAAATCCAGGTAAAAAATCAACCAACTGCACAACAGCAGTATCCAGTTAAGCTAGAAGCTAAAAAACAGGTCAGGGAGATATTAGATCAACTTGAATACCAAGGGGTGATTGAAACATGCACCTCGTCCATGAACAATCCTTTGTTTCCTGTCTCCAAACCAAACAATACATATTGTCTAGTTTTGTATTACAGACATTTAAACTCTTGTTGCAAAACTTTTGCAGTACAGAATGCACATAGTGCAGCACTAATGAATAACCTTGTGCGTAAAAAATACAAAACCACATTAGATATTTCTAACGGTTTCTTCTGTCAAAACATTGAAACAGAAAGTAGGTACTCGACCGCTTAATTATCAGGACACAGCGTCAATTCTGTCATCTCCCCCAGGGATTCAAGAATAGTCCTGGGTTATTTTCAGCCAGAGTAACAGAGGTTCTATAAACCTATCATGATGAGGCATTATCATATGTCGATGACATCTATCTTACGGACGATGACTTGGATAGGCACTTGAACAGAGTGAACACCATTATTTTGGGACTCGCCTCTGAAGGGTACAAATTCAATTTTAAGAAATCGAGAATTGCCCACCTCAACGTCCTTTTTCTAGGATACGAGTTATCAAGTGAAGGCAAAAGCCTGGCAGCGAATTTTCTAGAGAAATATGCGCTGCTCCAACCTCCAAAAACGCTGAAAAACTTACAGTCAATTCTAGGTTTCCTAAATTTTGGAAGAACATACATTCTAAACTACGCAGAAAGCGTTAAACCTCTCTACAAATTAATCAAACCAGATTTCAAACCAGTTAATTGGACTAAAAAACACAAAGAAATTTTGCGTTCAGTCCATACGGACATGTTGGCAACAACACATTTACAGACTCGCGTAAACATATGCAACTTAGTGATCCGAATCATCCCAGGAAGATGCGGTTTCACATACCTAATCTTTAATGAAGGAGAAAACGTACCAATAGCTTACAAATCACACTTGTACACATTTGAAATTCACTTCTACAGAACAAATTCTGACGGCGATTCAAACTGCAGTAGCAAAAGAGAGAGCCTCGCACAGGGTAAGTGCATAATGGTTGTTACTCCTGTACTTGCCTTAGAGATAGTGACAAAATCGAGCACTCCAAATGCAAAGGCTTTACATCCGAGATGGATACAATGGGTTAATTCTCTTGCTGAAACAGACTTTGAATACGTTTTTGACCCTTTTATGAAAACACAAGAATTTCTACAATATGAATATGACTGTCCTCTGCCTACTGAGATTCTGCCTCTAGAGCAGTATGAATGTATCATTTATACTGACGGATCAGCACAGCCCGCTATTGAGGGTAAACAAGCTTATAGTGCTGCGTGCGCGATTGTTAAAGGTCGCTGGTGAGATGCCAAATTCCGACCAATGGTCACTAAAACTCAATCATTCTACAAGCATTCAAGATGGCGCTTGAAAATACTGAATGCGAGTTCCCCACACTCATAGTGTGCGATTCGTATTATTGCGTTCAATCTTACAATGAATACTTACAGAACTGGATTGAAAACGGTTTCAAAGATGCAACATTTGGCACAATCAAGCATAAGTTGCTATGGGAACAAGTAGTTACAGCAAAAACTACAAAAAACTTACATGATCTATACACTGAGTCATCAACTTGATGGCGTTCACATTGCAGGGAATTCATTGCCTGATGAAGCCGCAAAGGCAGCTGTGCAAACGGCTTCCCTAGCTGCAATCACTTGTTCAAAAACTAAAATAGACGGCAAAATAATGCTAGCTGTCAATGCCACAAGCAAAGGCAGCAGTGCACAGTCACAACTATCCACTCAAATACTCATACATAATTGATGCAAACTCCGTTCCTTTTGCTCGAATTCCTGGAGTGGGGGATGGAGTAATTCCAAACAGGAAACGTAGAGTAGCTTTGATACACAAAGCACATTTGGGAGAGGGTCTGATACATCAGGGGATCTCTAAATCTATACTAGAATTAAAAGAGACGTACTGGTGGCCAGGGATGAATGGTCACATTCACACATTTGCAATTAATTGCCATAAGTGCAACAGAGATCGCAGCAGAGAATGCTGCCAGATACCTGACTACGGTGTAGCCAGCCCAGTACAGACACCATTGTTAGACAGCATTAGACTTTCTACACGCAGACGTCCCTATGGACAGATGCGTCCCCATAAATATTAAGACAAGATTGATTTGGATGTGGCCTCAGCGCTCAGCTTACGCTCGAACTGCTATGAAAGATTTGCGAGTCTTTATCGGCACATATGCAGGTGGCACGCTACATTCTGACCAGGGTCCTGCATTTAGCTCCCGAGCTTACAAAGAGGCCATGGCCAGCATGGGCATTGCTTTGCGGTATTCGCGTCCATTCCATCCTGAGGGAAATTCGGTGGTGGAGAGAAAAAACCAGGACATAAAGCAATCTATAACAACTAGGGTACTAGTGTCCAACGTAGTCTTAACAATCTGCCAAGAAGTTCTCTAGGGGGTATCACTCCATATGAAATCCTTTTTGGAACTAGAATGATTGTGCAGGAGCTTGATTGTCACACTTCAGTGGTGGAACAAAAACCCTTTGATATCAAAGATCGTTTGGCTGTTTTGTAGGGCTTAAATGAAATAACAACCAAACAAAGTAACGTACTCCAGAAGCCAACAACCACTGAAGAGAAACCATCCGTCCCAGCAAGACCTGTCTGGATTCCAAAGATTGGGGATCTAGTCAGAGAAAAGATCACAGACAAGAAGGAATTTGGGCCTTCTTACAGACAACCAGTACCTGTCCTAGCCATCCACGGATCAAGAACAGTGTTACTGCCGCCCCTTGCTGGAAGAAAGGAGAACAGGTTTGTGTCCATCGACCTGGTCAAACCACATCATGTGGCCGATCATAAGTAGTAGGCCAAGTGGACTCCAAAGATGTAGAAGACGCCCAAATGTGGCTACTATCCAAGAGGTTCAAACTGAGAGACTCATCACCTTTGAAGAATCTGCAGTGCGAAAAGAAGGACTATGCAACAAAGCCATGGAACTTGTACCTCTTGAGACCCAAATAACAGTTTGTCAAGAAACGCCTGTCTACAATGAAATAGCAACTGACTATACAAATGTAACAAGTGATCAAGTGGTTCCAGCGATTTCACCAAATCCTGAAGCAATCCCTACAATTGACAGAACTGCCTCTGGCTATTTCATTAACTTTGATACGTTTTCCGAGGATCCCAGCGAACCTGAAACTAACGCCAGTAAAAAGACACTTTCAAAGAACAAGCAATAGAACTTTTTCATCAACTGGAAAAGACTTACTGGTTTCACCATGGATTGAACTTTGGATTGTGTTGGGTGTACTTTTTCTTCTACTTTGGTTGACTCTTGTATTTACTTTGGGAATGCTGATAAATGGAAGATATGTTAAAAAGAACACAGCAAGTAAGAACATCAACTTACTCCTCAAGCCACACAAATCATCTCATCATGAACAAAGAGACTTGTCATCAGTGTACATCACAGCCGTTCCTATACCAGGTGGTATGGCTTGGGACAGAGCTGAATATGACATTCTTGGTCTGGCAGAGCTGTTGAAGATTCCACACCAATTGAAGATTTCCTTGAGAGACTTTGTTTCATCTAGTACCTTTTCTGATGATTGGGACTTCGTGACTGTTAATAATATGAGGTCAGACTTAGAAACGTCTGCAAAATTTACAAATCATGAATACTTAGAAGGCTCATCAGATTATGAACAAATGTATTGTTATAATCATAAGGGTCCACATTTTTTGCATACATCTGTAAATCCTTGAAATGTTTTAACTTATAACCAATGAGAACATTGTCCTACGCCACCAAAGGGTAGCTCAAAAACATTTTTGGGCATATTTCCATACTATTCAGGGTATAATGTTTCAAATCCAGAATCATTTTACTTTAAAAATGTAAATAAGACAGAAATGAAAAGTATGTTGACAAATACAAAGCAAATTTATTCTGCGGCCTTTTATGCTCAGCTGTCTACATTAGGATTTGACTTTTGGAAAGACACCATTGAGACAAAAACTGTATGGGGCACAAAATACTGGCAAGTGCAGGGATTAGAAGCTTTATTCAGAGCGTGCATCATCCCAGAGCAAATAATGTTTTTGAATGACACTGTTCAACAGACACCTTGTCTTGGGTTAGCCAAGATAAAAGATTTAAACAAACCGTCCATACCTGCACCTACACCTGATAGCAGTAACACTTCAGAGGGGGTGGTCGATGTACATACTGTTTTGATTCACAACAGAACAGGTCCTGAATGGAAAAAATGGTTAATCTGGCCCACAGACACAAACAACTGTCAAGATAGATTCCTGAACAAAACAGAAGGGCTCACAGACACTAGGCCAGATGGACTGAACACTTATCTTTACTTAAAGATGGCCCTGACCTGAGGGACTTCTTACAAGGACCTACTAAACCGCGTCATAAACATTTTATATAAGCTGGTATCTATTCTCTTTATAATGAAGCGTGGAAGATTACACAAGCAAAGACTGCAGAACGTATACGAGAAATTGATCGTATTAATTTAGAGAAATACTCTCTTTGTAGTTGACAATGGGTTAACGACTCTGTCATCCAGAATATATTCTTTGGACAGCATAGTATCCTCTGCCATATATATAATGGAACAGGACTTGGTCATGTTGCAACATGGTCAGTTGCAATTGCGTTCTATAATGCTATTAGGCTGGACATTACAAAACCTTTGTTCCGGCTATGTGCCTTGGCGTTTAATCAACACAACGTCATTGTTTTCTGAATTTAATCTCACAGATAAACAAATCAAATATGGCACAGAGGGGAGCAGACTATACGGTGCTGAGCATTGAAAAACTAGAAAGATTGCCATTTACAGTCGCTGAGAAACCAGCTATTGAATGGATAATACACTGTACAAACACTCTGCCTGTTACAATTTTCCACTTACAGTATTTCTTAAAACGTATACCAGCAGGCCTATATGAAAGGTTGGGTAAAGAATACATCAAGACATCCTGGGAATTACCTTATATACACAGATGTTGGAGTGGGGGGAAAGAAGTGTTTCTTAGTGGTAATAATTGTGAAAACGCACTAAGTGGTTCTCTCCTATCTCAGGGTATAAATTTACACGGGCATGCGATGGTCCCTCTACAATTTATCCTGCCACCTGCAAGGTTCACCAGCTGCAGTGATTGATCCAATTTTTATTTTAGAAAACAAAAGGTCCTAAGGATAGTTCAATAGAATAAACAGTGAAATTATAGACCGGAATCAGTACTATAATCAAATTTTCTCCACCCAGCCGGGTGAGGAAATATTTAATGTATGATCAAGGGGAAATCAATTGACCTAGAGCAGGTCAAATACAAACATTTAGATAGGGCACAATCCTGTACCTAACCCAAAGTTAGAAAACATATAGTAAGAAAAGTAAACAAGTCAGGAAAAGAATTTAACAGGCAGAAAGCGTTGGAGCCAATTGTCGCTTGCAAAATGTTACACAATCTCAGCAAGTTTCGACATACAGTATCTATAGGGCAATATACAGATAGATTAACTGCAGAACTGTTTAATCGTCGACGTTTCGATCCCTTGGCTCCTAATAAACCGGGATCATCATCAGGACTGTATTAATCATTGCCTGTTTTTAATTGCAGACGCCTGTTGAGGTAAAAGGGGAAAAATAAAGAGAACAACATAAGGCATCCGCCTAGAATTGTAGAAGCATTTTCAGTAGCGAGGTCCAAAAACACATCCATCTGGCAACTAGTGATTAAACAGGTGACCATAGTTTGTGGCTATGTGACATGTTCAATGCGCAGTCATGCAAGTGAGGGACGCCTCGTAAACCACAGCATAGTGCAATTGGAGGTCGAAACGTCGACGATTAAACAGTTCTGCAGTTAATCTATCTGTATATTGCCCTGTAGATACTGTATGTCGAAACTTGCTGAGATTGTGTAACATTTTGCAAGCGACAATTGGCTCCAACGCTTTCTGCCTGTTAAATTCTTTTCCTGACTTGTTTACTTTTCTTACTATATGTTTTCTAACTTTGGGTTAGGTACAGGATTGTGCCCTATCTAAATGTTTGTATTTGACCTGCCCTAGGTCAATTGATTTCCCCTTGATCATTCCCCTTGATCATACATTAAATATTTCCTCACCCGGCTAGGTGGAGAAAATTTGATTATAGTACTGATTCCGGTCTATAATTTCACTGTTTATTCTATTGAAGTATCCTTAGGACCTTTTGTTTTCTAAAATAATTGACTACCCATGGTCCAAGGTATCCATCGGGCTCCCTTGTTTACTTAAAATGATCCAATTTTTAGGCAACTTTCTAATTGAAGTTACATTATGTTGAATGATCACAGCTGCTGTGGCATGTTTCCAGGTTTAGCCTATCTCGTAACTGTGTCAGCCAGTGTCACTTGCTGTATGCAAGTATTGTTTCCAAAAATGAAGACAGACCGGGAGTCGCCATTATGGCCATCACTGAACATCTCTTCTATACGAATTGATACTTTGAGCAGAATGAAAGCCATTCTTTTACAAAAAATTGTGCCATTGACCTCGGCCAAAGAAACCTATGACCTGCAAGTCGCAAGGACTTCTGCAGAGATACACACCCTATTAATTACAAACTGCCCTGTACATTTCTCAGAAATGTTAGGTCGTATCTTAAACATGTCTGACACAAGTAGTATTGTACATGTATTTAAGAAAAACATTTCTGGACTGTTAGCACCCTTTGAAGCAGTCGTAGGAATTTTTCCAAACTTCGTGCACTCTGTGTTTGGCGGACTGCATCTCGTTTTGGGACTCGCAGCAGGGATACTATTTTTGCTTCTTTTGCTCCGATATGGGAAGCCAAATCACCAGCGATAACCAGATCACCGTGGAAAACACTCTTCTGGCGATGAAGTGTCGTGAGCGCATAGTTAACATTTTGGGATTAACTCGTTTGAGAGAATTAAATACCACATGATTTATGCAATTCAGACCAACCTGGCAATGTGGAGAAGAATGCGTGTTAGACATCTGTCTCACACCCCATCAGTCATGCCAACGGATGTTGATGCTTTGCTGGACCCGGTAAAGGCCCATGCGCAGTGTTGTCCCCAGTGGCTACCAATTCTGATGACGGCATTCATTGAGATCTCACAGACGCAAAATGCTGACGTGAGGTACGAGAGGAGAGCGGCACACAGGTACCATCCAATTCGAGCATTGCTAACGCGACCAACCCTGAAGGCGATGCTTTGCATCTTTGTGCAATTAATCTTCTTAACGAGGTAATCCAACTTTCACCTACAATGGTAGACAAATTATTTTTAGACTTAGAAGACTTGATGTTTTCTCCAAACAGTAACACTGACTTTTGAATTGGCATACAATGTTCAGAGAGACTCTGAATTCGGCCTTCATTTCTCAAAACAAGTTTCTAACTTTGGAACTCTATTTTTTCTATGATCAAACTTTTGTTTTTCCAAATTTTTCTTTTTTTCTTTTTTTGGCACAAAGTAATCTGCTCATAGTAGAACTATTCATAGAGAACTAGAATTCTTTGAAAAACTTCCAAGAGACAATATTTGACCTTGTCCACATTCAGACAGTTTTATAATCTGCCATGAAATGGTCTCAACTTTTTTCTTCTGTAAATAAGAGCCAGTTCATGAATGTATTTTCGTTATTCATTCGGATAGCATTTCAAAATGTCATCTATATGCTTTGAATGAAACAATGCTTTAAATGCGTACAGCACAAATGCTTTTCATGTACAACCAATTTGAATGCCTTTTTTATGAATTTGTGGGTGGGTTTTAACACGTCTTGTTTAGATATGTTTTAATGTGTTTAGAACTTAGTAATGTCGTACATAATAAAGTGGAGTAGGTGTTGTGTGGCGTTTAGAGCTCCGAGTGAATTTTCCCGATTCATGTCCTTATATAGGTACAATTCACATTGCCCTCATATAGGCATAGAAATCAATCCCTTATTTAGACATAGCCCATGCAGACCAAATACAGGCATGGCTACTTCCACCCGTTCCAAACGTCACAACGGTTTCTAGGAAAATCGGCTTAAGCATTTAAGGAACTTCCCCTTGCTTGAATATTGATTTGTCCAAGAACTCATGTACTTTGCAAAGAGCAACTATTCCCTAGGGTTTCTTTCCTGACGTTATTATGCCCGACTTTACATCAATCTATGGCATTCCTAAACACCTTCAAGGTATAAATATACCTTCACTTGCTATAGCAAACTACAGTGGTTCGGAGCAGTTCAGCTATCTACTTGCCCGACGCAGCTCGCTACAGCAAGTGCCGAAGGAAGCTGACCCTCCAGCTGACGCACTGATCAAGAGGCTGCTTTTCTCTCGCCAAGAATCCAGCTCCAGTGTTTACAAGCTCCCCTTGTGGTATGTTGGGAAATCAAGTCCTGAGACAGAGATACCAGACCTCCTTCTTTCTAAACCAAGGTATGGAGCTGATTAGAACCTAGAGAAACCTTTGGTAGATTCTTGGCAAAAATAACTAAACCTATGATACACAAAACATACTTTTTCCCATGTACTAGACTTAAGTTAGGTACATTGGGGTAGGCGTATTTAGAATCACCAGTTGAGTATTTTAGTCAATGGTATTTATGTATGCATTTGTATATGGCTTAGAAACCATACAATGCTTTTACAGTATTATTTTATAATACTATTCTCGCTGTACGCATTATACTTTGCAGTCTGTTTAACGATTGTAGCAGTTCACTTCTCTTGTATGAGAAAGAAGACTGTTCAATAAACCTTTTTATTGAAAACGCCCATCTCTCTATTTCTCTAAAAGCTCTGTTGAAACGAAGCATGCACGATTGACTGAGTGCAATACTTATCTATTGTTTCCGCGACTCTAGAGATATATTTCTTATTCTTGGCAAACAAAGTTGTCATGTTTATGCAGTTGTCAGAAACTAATCCCTTCCTGTGAATTCGAGAAAGTTTCTAGTGACCTCTGAGCTTGCTGCACTCACTATTAAGTTTGGTATAATCGATAGAGACCTAGTTAACCTCAGTCCTACTTCTAATCTATAGGATATATTATTCCAATACGCATAGCCTATTGGGAATATAGGAACTACACTACAATGCAGTAGGGGTTTGTTGCACACTGTAGGCTGGATGGAAGGCCTGGCCACCTGCTGCCAACCCCTGCTGCACATGGCTGAAGTCCAGGGGCTGAGGTGGATGGCCTCCTGCGGGGTGGATTGTGCAACGGCTAAGTCTGAAGGCCAGGAGTTGCAGCCCACTATGCACGGCTGTTGGACTTGGCCCTTTTTGCAGGGTCATCCCTGAACTTTTTGCCTTCCTCCTGTATTTTCTCTGACCTTTTTTTTTGGTTTTATGACTCTGGGCACTTTACCACTGCTGATCAGTGCTACAGTGCATATGTGCTCCCTATTATAAATTAAGGTATGAATTTGTGATTCCATGATTGGCTGGGTTGGTTTACCTGTCAGACCCTAGTACATTGCACCATGGGTGACCAGGGCTTGTAAACCAAATGCTGCTGGTGGGCTTGCAGCACTGGTTGTGCCACCCACAGAAGCAGTCTGTAAAAATGGGTGGCTGAGGCCTGCCATTGCAGAGCCTGTGTGCAGTCTGGTACTGCCAAGTTGACTGCCCACGTGCACCCACTTGTCAGTTCCTGAACCTTCTCTTTTCTTCATATCAGACACCCCTATGATAGACCCAAGGGCAGGGCGCATTGTATGTATAAGGTATTACATGCCCTGGTGTGTGTGGCATGTCCTAATAGTGAATTACAGCCATTTTCGTGTTTCACTATTGCAAGGCTAACTGTCCTCCATAGGCCAGAATGGGCAGTTAGATTATTACATCTTATAATCCTAACTGACTTAGGGAACATGGTAGAAATTCGAGTTTAGTATGTCTGAACTCATAATGATAAAATACATCTTTTGATGAAGTTGATTTTAACATTCTGTGTTTGAAAATACCACTTTTAGAAAGTAGGTATTTTCTTGTCTAACTATCCAAGCCTGCCTCTGCTAGGTTGTGTATTCCCTGTCTGGAGTTTGAGTGACAAGGCTGGGGGATTCCAGGAAACTGGTGAGTCCGCCCAGTGGTGAATAGAGAGATGTGCATCTAGATGGGAGGGAGGAGTTGCACCTGGGACCTGAATAGGGCTGTGCCTTCCCTCAACAATGCTGGCTCCACCCCCTGTGGTGTTGAAATTAGCAATGTATGTGTACATAAGCGGCGTGCATTTGTGTTCACTGTACCCCTTGTTGTAAGCAGAACAAATAATTACGAAACACTGACTGTGTTATCCCGCCAGCATAAGACCCATGCACACATGTACACGACAGCCATTTTAGGTACCATGGTCTCTCTGTTTGCGATCGATCATCAGCCCCTCCCCTGACCCTGCAAGCATCCCCCATGCACCCTGACCGCCCCCGCTCTCACATGAGCAAGCCGTGAACCCTCCCCTCCCGCATGACTCTGTCTCTGGGAATCACACCCCGCGCCTGACCAACACCTCCTTTTCTTGGTTGACTCCGACTAAATACTATGCCGATCTCTAGACTTGTATGAAGAACCCAACAACAAATGTAAATTAACAATGTATTGCATTCTGCCTATCGCATCGGCTATATAGAAATTGAACTTGCTTATGTAAAAAAGCGGCGACTGTTGAAATTAGCAATGTATGTGTACATAAGCGGCGTTCATTTGTGTTCACTGTACCCCTTGTTGTAAGCAGAACAAATAATTACGAAACACTGGCTGTGTTATCCCGCCAGCATAAGACCCATGCACACATGTACACGACAGCCATTTTAGGTACCATGGTCTCTCTGTTTGCGATCGATCATCAGCCCCTTCCCTGACCCTGCAAGCATCCCCCATGCACCCTGACCGCCCCCGCTCTCACATGAGCAAGCCGTGAACCCTCCCCTCCCGCATGACTATGTCTCTGGGAATCACACCCCGCGCCTGACCAACACCTCCTTTTCTTCCATGAATACCCCTCCTTTTATGACCCCTTCCTCTGAGCCTGATTGTCTGCACGGACCGCTGGTCATCCCTCAGCCTGAGGATACAGTTCTTTGCCCACTACTGTATGCACTCGCCCCTCTTCAAAGGGGGCTACTATTGATCATGACCGCCCCACCCCCTGAGATTCGATCAGGCGCACACATTCCAAAAGAATCAGCAGAACACTCAGCTGCGTGACAGCCCCCTCCTATTGTATGGAGGATCAGGGCCCCTACTGTAGCCACGTGTTGGAATATCTTCATACTTCACAATGTCTTGATTGTAATGAAGAATGTCTGTGTGCCATAAACCTGTGTATAAAAGACGAAGCCTCAGAGAAACTAGAGAGAGCACCTCCTGAAGACACTATGCGAGTGTCCGAAATGACAGGCTCTCCTCATGAGAAATAAAAACTCTATTCTTGTATTCCTGCTTCCAGCGCCCGTCTCTTTATTTGGTAATCGTTCAAGATGGGAACTAAGAGGCGTCCTGCGCCAGCAGCCTGGGCATCAGGTGTGATATGGGCTGACTTTTCCACAATTGGCGTCCCAACGCGGGGCCCATCAGCGACATAAGGTCCGGTAAGAGAGGTCCGGACGATGGGGTGAACGTCTAAATGATTGGAGTATACCTGCCTTGAGAGGGCCCTCGTCCGGCTGCCGATTGAATGAACTTCACCGATTCTGAACGGACCTCTCTCTCAAGTGACCTACTGTCCTGACTGGAAACCCACAGGAATGCTGCGATAAAAACATGGAGAAAAAAGGCGCTGGAGGAAGGAAGGCGTAGAATTGCCCACATGGTCCGGTCCGGGTAAGGTTAAGTAGGACGTCTTTACGTCTGATTGGTCGGATGGCTTCTCCATCTGATTGATTGATTGATTGTTTTGAAATCAGTATTTAAAATACTGGTATTGTTCATTGATTGGTTCATTTAGCCTCGGTTGCTACTTGAAGTATTGGTTCTCTTGGAGACATTCTCTGTTTGCAAACAGCGACGAATAGGAACGTTCCTCTCTCTTTGCAAATAGTGAAGGATAGGTAATGCGGACTTTTGTTCCCCGTTGTAATCCGTCATGCCTATTTTTCTCCCCACTGATTGATTGGTTGCTCTGTTGCTCTTTGAGACATTCGCTGTCTGCAAACGGGGAAGAATAGGAATATTCTGTCTCCCTTTGCAGATAGTGAAGGGTAGGTAATGCAGACTTTTATCCCCATTGTAATCCGTCATGCCTATCTTTTCTCCCCATTGATTGTTTGTTATCGATTTTTATCGATTATTGCTCTTTGAGATATTCCCTGTCTACAAACGGGGAAGAATAGGAATATTCTGCCTCCCTTTGCAGATAGTGAAGGATAGGTAATGCAGACTTTTGTCCCCGTTGTAATCCGTCATGCCTGTTTTTTTCTCCCCACTGATTGATTGATTGTCTGAACATTTATTGTTCAAGGAATAGTTCTTTTGAGGCATTCTCTGTTTGCAAATAACGTGGAATAGAAATGTTCTGTCTAGTCTTTGCAAGTAAGGAAGGGTAGGTAATGCGGACCTTTGTCCCCCGTTGTAATCTGTCATGCCTATCTACTCCCCACTGATTGGTAAACCAGTTCCACCCGGACCATTTATTGGAGGTAAGTCATCTGGCTCGACCAGGAGGGTACCCCTAATACAAAAGGACAAATATAAAAATGCGGATTAGCCGCTGTATCATGCTAGCAAATAAAAGAAAAAAAAATATATATAAAAATCGTTAGGGAAAAGAAAAGGAATGGAGTGAAATCAGTAGGCTGCTGATGAGATCTCTTTTCAACCTCGCTGAAATGGAAACATAGGGAACAACCCCTCAGGAAATATGAAACTGGTGAGGAAAGCCGAACTTAACGCTATGACTTCGAGACAGCTTGGCTTCACCACCCACCCCGCCCAATTAACGACAAACCTTAGGCGAATAATAGAAAATATACAAACACTATAGCGAAGTAACAGGTGAAAACGTTTTATTTTTAACAAACAAAAAGAACATTTAAGCAACTATTTACATGACAAACGGCTGCAACGGCAAACGAAACCCACAATGCATTTCGCCATCTGCCTGACGCCGTTCCAGTCCTTTCTTCCCCAAAGTAGCAATGTTGGGCTACTTTGGGCTACTTTCTAGTAGTTTTTGGGCGTTTTAAAGTCTACAAAAACCGTCGAGGGCGGTGGGGTGGAAGGACCACTACGCGAATAGCTCGAAGGCGGCGCCACATGCCAAGGCCTGTCCCCCGGATGAATCAAGGGACCCGTTCCTGGGGCCGTGGCGAAGAGCGTCCGGCCGCCATCAACCGGAGGCCCAGCCCGAAACGTACTAGGCGCCACTTCTTCAATAATGGCTGCAACAACACTGGGGGGGGGATGTCTTGCACATGCCTCCGACCCCCCCCCTCGTCCTCATCACCTGGTCCGGCCATAACAAATGTCAAGCGAGACGCCGTGGGGTGCAACGGGAGGGAGAGGCGGCGCGAACGAGCCTCTCCCACCTCCCCAGGTGAAGGCTCCCCAGCTGCACCCCCAACGCTCCTCGCACCCGGCAAAGGGTTCGTCCACTGTGGCGATGCTGCGACGCCTCGCCCGACAGGTTGGAGCCCGTCTGCTCATTTGACCCCGCGATTGCCGGTAGCTGCCGAACTCTCAAAATGGCGGTCGACCTTGCAAGAACGGGCCCAGCATGAAGGAATGGCCCGGTTGCTTGTTGATTCCACCATCATAAAAGTTCTCCTCGACCTTGAAGATTCTAGAGGAGCCGCGGGAGTCCCCGACTCCCGCAGATACCCCCGATGGGGAATGACTGCCATAACTGCCCGTGGAACGATGAAAATGTAGCCGCAGGACGTCGGCGCTCCCATGCTGACGCCAGCCTCGATTTGAATGACTAAAATCCTGCAGACTACAGTTCGGAACAGTTCCGGTGAAAAACCCAGTATGACCCGGTAGGGAAAATTGTTGCCTCCCTCCCCCTTTGACTGATGGTTCATACTGCCGATCCCTTTCTGTTGCCCTTCAACTGAACTTTTTGGACTGCCGAAAGAGGTTCTGGGCCAACCACGAGTTAGTGGAGATTTAGACTACGCCTGGATCTGCCTGGACGCACCCAAAATGGCGCTGGTACAAATGAAACTTTCAACTCCTTGTTGTACCCCGATTGCTCAACTTTGGTGTCAATGAAATATGCATACAGTTTTTAAAAAAAAACAATGAATTGATATGGGATGGGTACTGATTATGTGTTCGGACAATGAATTGAAGTGAGATGGGTGCTGATTGAACATTCGGACAATGAATTGTTGTTAAGTTTGGCGCATCATGAATATTGAAAATTCGAATTTCAACACTTATGATACTCGCTCACACTGAAATTTCGATATGATTTTATTGCACTTGTCGCACTTTCATTATGAAATCAACGATCACCGACTCCATTAGGTTTTTCGCTAATAAAGTATCCCCACATCTACAGTTCCAGCCTGCTCCGTGGCCGGCCCACAGGGTTGTAGGCCCGTATTTATGCACCGACATTTTTTATTAAAGATTTTTGGAAAAAACGTACGTAGTTGTCACGTGTAAATTGGTACGTTTCGAATAAATGACCACTGTTTCCGATATAACTGAATTACAGGTGAAATGGCTCAGCTCGATTAGTTAAGGTTAAAAAGTATAATACGCAGAAATATTGCAAATATGAATGGTCCAGGTTTTTGTTGTATGTACTTTGCACATTTTCGTACAGCCCAAAGCAACCGCTAAAAAAGACGCTGGAATTCAGCCTATACTTTATATGCTACCCGTATCAGGAAAATTGTGCTAAAATGCCCCTAAGTCGCCCCGAAGGAGTGCCACCTGGCCTCCCTACATACGGTCCATAATACCACACTTGGGTGACCTATGCTGTCCACCGGCTTCCGATAATCATCTCTCCCACACTAAAAGGTTAATCTGGGCTTAAATGCCGAGTTGGCAAGAACTGCGTTCCGTGGAGATAGACCGAGTATGTAGTAAGTAACAGCCTTTTCGGGTTTATGCGCGCTGATGTGTTTTTAAAATGCTGCCCCCGCCCCCTTCTTTTTCCCTCTTTCTGCAGGTCACTTTGGAACATCGATTAAAAATACGAAAAGGAAAATGGTGATCTAACGGACGAAGAGACGGGAAAAAGGCGTTCGATTATGGTACCCACGCACCCCGAATAATACAACCAAAAATAATGTGCACACATGATTAAGCACTTCACACTTAACTAAATAGGGAAAGATTTAAAGAATATTCTGAGGTGAAGTTTAAACTCTAGTACCCTCCGTTTGGAGGACTAGGAATGTTGTCAGTGTTTGGAAATTACTACATCCTTTCCGCACCCTCATGGACCAGAAACTCAAAGCTGCCCTATTGTTCCCCCAACTGACACCCACTGTTGCCTCAGCCTGGAAACACATTAGCCCGACCAGGTTAGTTCTTGACTGGTTGCCAAAGGCGTAAGTGTGTACAACCACAAAGACCAGTAAAGGCAGCCGACAATGAAAGGAAAGAAAAGGGTAAAAAGAGCGTAGGATGCTAAGGATGCGCAGCATACAGGAAGAGATCATTATGGCCAATAACGGTTATATGTCTTGTCTTGGATTTTTGTATATAATACATGTACTGTCTCCCTCACCTGAGTATGTGTGTACGTAACGTATGGAGCTACGTCACCCCTCTGCCTGTGTTTTCGTATTACTTAACCCCTGTTGTTCTGTGTTGTGCGCGCACTGAATGACCCATTATTGTACACGTCTCTCTCTCTCTCTCTCTCTTTCTCTCTCCATGTCATACGTGTACCGAATGGACCATTTAGAGGGCGGTCTCTCTCTCTCTCTCTCTCTCTCTCTCTCTCTCTCTCTCTCTCTCTCCCTCTCTCTCTCACTCTCTCTCTCTCTCTCTCTCTCTCTCTCACTCTCTAAAGCTCCCCCTGTTCCCTCCTTCTTTGTATGGTAACGTTGTGCCCCCCCCCGGCACAACACCTAATTGGGTCTCCTCGAACACAAAGGTGTTTGGAAAAATTGACAGGAACTAAAACGATTGTGACTTGCCATATTACTACCTCTCCTTTCTGCAAAACGATAGAACCCGAGTTGGTAATGAAGAAAAGGACAGGTAAGACGACGGATGTCCCCTAATCTGGCCTTTTATAGGGGGACTATAACGTCAATGGCCTTCTGTTTCCCAGTTCGCTAGAAATGCAATTCCCAATGCACCGATCACTTCACCCCTCTGCACTTAAGTGCGGATGTCCAGAGTACCCCACTTCTCCCGATTGACCCCAGCTCCCTGTCCAAAGCGTCCCCGTTTCCCCCGATTAACCCCAGCTTCATGTCAGCTACCCTCGAAGCGTAATTGATGACCTTGATTAACGGCCACTCCCCAAGAAAAGCATGTTTTACATCTGCCCCCTCCCCCTTCTTCATGACGATAACGCCCCTGCTTACAAGAGTTAGCCGACCCCGAAGGGAAATGTAAGATTGTTGATACTTGGGTTAAAGGGAAGGGCGAGTCTCTACATAAGGACTTGATTTTGAGTTTTGATGTAATGCACTGTGTATAAAGGTCCAATTTCTCTCCACATACGTCACAAATGAACGCCAAACAGGTTTTTTTGAATTCAATGGTAATGCCCTCCTACATACTCCATAAATAATGACTTCTGACTGTGACCGATGAACTTATCCCCCACCTACATAGGATTGGGGACGGAATTGAGATGCATAAATGTCTTCTCCTGCCAGTTTTTCTAAAACTTATTTTGTACCCATTCAAAGATACAATCACCGGAGGAGAGGAGCTGGACGTGACGCACAGCCTGGCCACAGATCATGAAGCACGTGTGACCGCGACCAAAGGTGGAGCCACCAAGCAACGAGACGCGGGACGAGGCACCACTCTCTAACTCGGCAGATTAAGGAATAAAGGGCCGCCTTGAAGCCCTCGATTTGCTGCCCCACTCGTGCCTGAAGTCCCCGTCCTTTTTGAGCCCGACCGATGGGCCTGCCTGCTCGATTATCCTTTGCTCCTTTTGGTCCCTTGATGTGCTCAAAGATCTGATCCCACTCCGCCCTCTCTTCCCTTGACTATTCAACAACATCACCCTTTTCGCATAAACTTTTGACTATGGAATGAGGTTTTTGCCACAGAGAAAGAAAGACACACAGGTGCCCAGCATGAGGCACCCCTAAGAACATGAGTTAAGAAACAGGACTGTGATCTAACAGCAGAGGACTGATCGCACCCTGCAACGTGTAAGGATGAATCCGAGCTGGACCTATAGCTCCACCGCCGGTGCTCAACAAGCGCCAACAAAAGAAGACGGACTCCGTTAAAAAGACATTGAGACGAAAACCCCCTTCCTGAACTTTCTACTCACCCCCTTGACCAAAAATTGCTTGTATCAACTTGAACTCCTCCCTCAGCCATTTTGTATTGCTTTCTAAAAAGTTTCATCGGTCACCCATGTATCTAGTTTTCCAAAGCACTGATAAGACCCGAAGGTATCAGAGTACTCTTACTGTATGTTGATGTCACCAGAGAGAAAGTCTGAACTTGATTCTATAATGTTTCGGAACCACTTTTCTTGGTTGACTCCGACTAAATATTATGCCGATCTCTAGACTTGTATGAAGAACCCAACAACAAATGTAAATTAACAATGTATTGCATTCTGCCTATCGCATCGGCTATATAGAAATTGAACTTGCTTATGTAAAAAAGCGGCGACTGTTGAAATTAGCAATGTATGTGTACATAAGCGGCGTTCATTTGTGTTCACTGTACCCCTTGTTGTAAGCAGAACAAATAATTACGAAACACTGGCTGTGTTATCCCGCCAGCATAAGACCCATGCACACATGTACACGACAGCCATTTTAGGTACCATGGTCTCTCTGTTTGCGATCGATCATCAGCCCCTTCCCTGACCCTGCAAGCATCCCCCATGCACCCTGACCACCCCCGCTCTCACATGAGCAAGCCGTGAACCCTCCCCTCCCGCATGACTCTGTCTCTGGGAATCACACCCCGCGCCTGACCAACACCTCCTTTTCTTCCATGAATACCCCTCCTTTTATGACCCCTTCCTCTGAGCCTGATTGTCTGCACGGACCGCTGGTCATCCCTCAGCCTGAGGATACAGTTCTTTGCCCACTACTGTATGCACTCGCCCCTCTTCAAAGGGGGCTACTATTGATCATGACCGCCCCACCCCCTGAGATTCGATCAGGCGCACACATTCCAAAAGAATCAGCAGAACAATCAGCTGCGTGACAGCCCCCTCCTATTGTATGGAGGATCGGGGCCCCTACTGTAGCCACGTGTTGGAATATCTTCATACTTCACAATGTCTTGATTGTAATGAAGAATGTCTGTGTGCCATAAACCTGTGTATAAAAGACGAAGCCTCAGAGAAACTAGAGAGAGCACCTCCTGAAGACACTATGCGAGTGTCCGAAATGACAGGCTCTCCTCATGAGAAATAAAAACTCTATTCTTGTATTCCTGCTTCTAGCGCCCGTCTCTTTATTTGGTAATCGTTCAAGATGGGAACTAAGAGGCGTCCTGCGCCAGCAGCCTGGGCATCAGGTGTGATATGGGCTGACTTTTCCACAGTGGTGTGTCCGATGTCTCTGCCCTGCACTGTGAAAGGAGAGAAGGAGTCATGTTAACAGAGTGCTTCAGGGCTGTGCCTTCCCTCCACAATGCTGGCTCCACCTCCGGTGGGGCGTCTGATGTGTCTGCCCTGCACTGTGAAAGGAAAGAAGGAGTCATGTAAATAGAGTGCTTCAGGACTGACCAGAACTGGTTTGGATTAGGCAAAGTCCCCTCTGCCCCCAGAGGACAAAGGATTTTGTGGTATAAGTATTGGGACCCTGATCCCAAGAATTTAGATCACTTTTGAACAAACAAGAAGAAACCTTTGCTGAGGAGTGGAACCTGAAGAAACTGAGGAGAGACTATCCCTAAGCTGAAGTGCTGCTTGGGGGATTGGCCTGCAGTGGTTTGCTGACGGCCTAAGAAAGGAGAAAGGGACTTTGTGTACTTTCATCAACTTGCAATGATCTCCAAGGGCTTGAGAAAAGAGCTTGCCTCCTGCTGAAGACTTCAACCCCCAGCTCCATAGAGTTCCTTCGGAAGTGCCTGCTGCTGTTTTGGGCCTTCTGAGGTACTGGGCGTCGCAAGGAGATGGAAGTGCGACTCAAGAGGAAGAAGCGTGTCGCCGTCGCTGCTGCTGCCGTCGCATCGTGGATGTCGCCGCTGTAGCTGTCGTATTGCACCACAAAGCGAGATGCATCTCGCAATGAAGAGGAAGCGTGTCGCCGTTGCTGCTGCTGCTGTCGCATCTTGGATGTCGCCGCCGTAGCTGTCATATTGCACAGCATCAAGAAAAGCACCTCGTATCCACGGAGAAGCATGCCGCCGTATGAGCTGCTGTTGTTGCATCACGGATCAAGGGTGTCGCCGCTGCAGTTGTCGCATTGTGCGTAAGCGTCTCGCAACGTCAGAGAAGAGTGCCACCGCCGAAGCTGTTGTCGTCGCATCATGGAACAAGGGTGTCGCCGCTGTAGCTGACGCATCGAGTCGAGACTTTCGCATCATCGGAGAAGCGTGCCACATCTGGAAGAACTTCACATCTTTATTTTTTTGCACCGGAATTTTGCCGCATTTCCATCGTAACGCACCGCTTGACTCAAAGTGTCGCATTTTAAGAACTAAAGAGAACTAAGCTAGACCTACCATTTTAAGTACAGGATTGTGGACTTTTGAAGTTTGTGGTCTTGTGATAAGTCTATATAAAGAATACCATTTTTGATATTAAACTTGTGTGGTGTCCATCTGTAGTGTTGTCACTGGATTACTGTATGTGTTCCGAAATGCTTTACACACTGCCTCTGAGATAAGCCTGTCTGCTCGTGCCAAGCTACCAAAGGGGTGAGCAGGGGTTATTTTAGGAGTGTACCCCCTTACCCTGACTAGAGACAAGGGTCCCTATTTGTCACAAGTACCTACCTGTGCCAACTAGAGAACCCCAAATCTAACAACGGCCAAACTCTGTGCACAGATTCACCGTCCATAGAGGGTTGGGGGCAAGACCTGACAGCAGTCCATCTGGCCAACCCTATATATGCACAATGTGTATACATACATATAAATACTTACCTTCACAATAATGTGATAGTAGGTAATCCATGTACAATTATTATCTCTCCTGTTATCCCTGAATAAAGCAGTGAAATAATGATCTACTATTACGAGATATGACCTTCAAAAGGGGACATACCATGCGGATTTTGGTGTTTTCCTCATCAAATCCTGATCTCCCGGTTTTCCACTATAATTTGTACCTGGTGTTGATAGGCTGGTTGGACCTGCTGATATATTTAGGGGTAAATTAGTCTGCCAAGGAGACGACAGCAGACTCCGAACAAACGGGACTGGGGTTAACAGGAATAAAATAATAGGGGAATAGGGTGAGTAATTGAAGGCCCGAGGTGAAAAGGAATCTGCAGACAATATCAAGATAATTTTTAACACAGTTAACAGATAACTTACCCTTGACTTGAAAATGGGAGTTTGCACATTTTAAGCACGCATTCACAAAATGCTACACCTTTTCACACGAGCGTCAGAAGGAATTACCGAAAGGGTCCCCGTTTCTGCGCTGTCTCTTTTCAGTACATGTTCTGACTCAATTAGCCACTGCTCCTTGAGTTTAGTTGTCAAGATGTATTTGCATTTCTTTGTGTGCAGTGCAACAGTCCCTCTGCAGAACAGGAAATATTTCTTCAACATGCAGCGACAGCTCACAACATTCCCTTCCTTTCAGGTTAGCATCTTTGAACAAATACAGACAGGGATTGGCTAGGTCATAGGTAGATGACCTTTCATCCTCCAATAGGGGTCTGGCGTTTAGGTTTGGCCTTTGGAATGCTAACACTGTTGCTGGGCTAAACGCAGAGTTCCCCGGGCCTTTATTATTTGCTCAGAGGGCATGACCACTTCAGGCAAGTCTTTCATGTGAGTCAGCTTTTACTGATCCATGGGAAAATTCCTCTGTGTTGTCATGCACAGTGTGTTCACGTTATCAACGGATAACATAACAAGGGAAACACATCTCTATTTCAGTTTTTAGTCACAGTAGCCAAGAAAGGCCTTAATAATATCCGGTGAGGGAACTGTTTTGTTTAGTGAATATGTTTAAGCAGCAATCACGAGTCGGTGCTAAAAGCCAGTACCAGCGAACACTATTGCAACGAATTAGAATGGACTGGGATGTTCCCGATTTAAAACCAATTTCTCGCATCAACGGGAGTGACAAGCCCAGAAGTGCTCAGCACACTCTTAGACAAGGCTGTTTGAAGGCTGAGAAGGTGCTATGCTGGGCCTCCTTTTCTCACACCACCCCAATATTTAGGACAATGCCAATGGTGACCAGGTGAGGGAGGGAGCAGCACAGCAATCTTCTGCCAGGACAGTGGCTTTCTTGTGCAACCTGCCTATCATGATTAGGCCATTCTGAGGCTCAAGCCGAGCTACCTGTCAGGACACAAGGGGTTGGTTGTGCTGTTCAACAACCTTGCCACTTACAAGCCTGGGGCTGTGACTTCAACAGACCGTTCTTGAGGATTTGGCTGTGATGTTAACAGCCGTAGTATAGCTGTATTGCCACAGACTTGGCTGTAATGATTAACAATCTTACCTGCATTGTCATAGCCTTGGCTGTGATGCCTAAAAGCCTTTCTTGTCTAGTGCCATATGCGGTGCTATGTTGGTAACAGGGCTCTGCAGTATATTCACTAATGTCAGAGACTTCTCCAACCCCTCGGCCACTGATAACAGCAACACACCCAACCAGGAACTCTGTGACACCCTGGTGAACATCTTCCACTACAAGATCACCACCATCTACAATAACTTAAAATCCCAGCCCACAGCAGCTGACACCCTCAACCGCCCAGCTAACACAAGTCCTGACCCCACCCTCAAGCTCACCACCTGGGACTAGCTCACCACTGAAGACACCACCGCCCTCATGAACTCCATTTATTCAGAAACACTCTCTGACCCTTGTACCCACCACATCTTCAACCTCTGGAGCAAGATACTCAGTAATGAGCACACCCCCCAACTTCAACGCATCCATCTCCACTGTCATCTTCCCCGAGAAATGGAAAGAAGCAGAAGTTAAGGCCCTTCTCACTAAACCATCCACCGACCCCAGCGACCTCAAGAACTACCATCCAATCTCTCTGCTCCCCTTTCCAGGCAAGTTCCTCGAAAAGGTCATCAACCGCCAACTCACAGAACAACTGGAGAACAACAGTCTTCTGTACACCTCCCAATCCAGATTCCGCACCAACCACAGCACCAAACCGCCCTGATCGTTGCAAATAACAACATCAGAGCCCTCCTGGGCTGGGGGGAAACAGCGGTCCTGATCCTCCTCGACCTCTCAGCCGGGTTCGACATTGTATCCCACCTCACCGTTATCAACAGACTCCACCAAATTGGAATCCAAGGAAATGCCTTCAAATGGATCACCTCCTTCCTCACCGGAAGAACAAAGAGAGTCCACCTACCCCGTTTCACCTCAGAACCCAAGGACATCATCTGCAGCATTCCTCAAGGCTCGTTCCTCAGCTTCACACTGTACAATGTCTACATGACCAAACTGGCCAACTTAAATAAAACCAATGGACTAAACATCATATCCTACACCGACGACACCTAGCTCACAATTACGCTGTCGGAAGACCCCTCCACCACCCTGGCCAACTTCTGGAGATGCATGTCAAGCGTCTCCTACTGTATGAAAGAACACTTCCTAAAGCTCACACAGACAAAACAGAAGTCTTGATCTTCGGGAACAGCGCCTCATTGTAGAACAGCTCCTAGTGGCCCTCTGAACTTGGGTCCTCACCCACTCCAACATACCATGCCCGCATTCTAGGCATCATCCTGGATAGGAAACTCACCAGGAAAAACCAGATCAAAACAGTCTCTTTCGCCTGCTTTCTCACACTTTGCATACCCTGCAATTCTTCAAATAGCTCCCCATCAAAACAAGAAGAACCGTCACTCAAGCCCTAGTCACCACCTGGCTTCCCAACGGCAAAAAAATCAATACGGGACTCACTGTACACCTCCTGAAAAGACTGCAGACCATACAGAATTTTTCTCCCAGACTCATCCTCGACCTCTCCTGATATACCCACATCACCCCCCACCTCAGGAGCTTCACTGGCTGCCCATTCAGAAGAGATGTCAATTTAAGATGCTGATCAACACTTGCAAAGTTCTGCACAACCTGGACTAGCATCCATCAACCACTGCTTAAACATCGACTAACCTACCAGACACCTGTGCTCTCCCTCCCTCCTCCTCGCTCATACCCCCTGCATCTGCCAAAGCAACAGTAAAGGTCTCACCTTCTCCTACCTCGATGCCAAGTCCTAGAACGACCTCCCACTTCACCTCTGAACCTCATCCTCTCTGCTAAATTTCAGGAAAGGAAAGGACAAAAGACCTAGCGGCTCGACTGAACCCCTCCTCCACATCGTTCACAGTGCCTGGATACCCTCACGGGTGATTGGCTGTGCTTTACAAATCCTTTCTGAATGAACATTAGAAAAGCCCATCTTGCTTATACAAGAGCTTAGTAGGTACTTTCTGTGCAGCAGGGCAATAACATTAATTGTCTTGTTTATTTTATTATGTGTGTTCACCTTGCCTCTTCTCCTATTCGTTTCCTCCTACAATGTCTAGTGCGACCTCACAGGACTTTCACAGTAGCAAGATCTTGAGAAAACAAGTGAAGTTGTGGCTGACATCTTGAGATGAATTCTCTTGTTTAAAGGTTTGTTATAATTGCCGTTTGGAGCAGAGCGGACATCCAAGGCTAGAGTTCACAGCCGGAATCCTGAGAACTTAATGTAGCTTGCAGTGAATGCCGTTCCATCTGGCAGAAATCTACAGAGTCATGGTATTTCTCGTTTTACCTTCAGAATCTCAGTAAGACACTTCGAGGGTATCTTGTGACTCAACAATATATACATATCAGATGTACATTAAAAATTAATTTTGTCTTTACGAGGTATATGCACTGGGGTGGATCCAGCAAAGAAAAGGAGAACCTTCATGATGAAATTTTCTGGCCCCTTTGGTGGTCCCCCTAAAGCTAACCTCAAGACAACCAGACGGGCTAATGGAGGGACAACGACCTGGGGTATAAACAACTACAGCCAGTCAAGGTATTACTTATTGCATAATCATTAGACCATGCAATGTCTAACTGCCTTCCTCTACCCATTCCCCCAATCCTCCCAAAACGTAGCTTTTTTTCCTGACAGACAACCCCGATCCAGTATGTTAACTCTTTTAACAGAGTTAATCCTGTCGAAAACTATCGGGCTAAGGAGATCCATTTCAAACATGTCTTTCTTCTTGCCAATAATATAAAAACAAATAACAGTTTTTTTAACTGGGCTGTTAGTTTAATTCGTATCCTCTACCTGGGCTGGATCCCAAAAATAACTAGAGCAAAATTTAACTCGATCTCTCTCCCCATCGTCCCAGAATCCCTGGATCTGAGGACACTGCCAAAACATATAGATGTAGTCTACATTTGCGGCAAAGCACTTGCAGCAGCATTTGGTTCCTTGGCCTCTCAACTTTAAAAGCCTTTTAAGGGTACAATACACTCAGTGTACCGTAAACAGATGAATTCTTAAATGAGCAGCTTTAACAACAGACCTTAAAGTGCACATCAATACTTGCCGTAAGTGTGTGATGTCAGTCCTAGGCAAGTCACTCCTCCAAGACTCATCCAGAGACCATGAAGTCAAGTCTTTCTTTACCTAAATCCAGTACCATTGGGCCACCTCCTTCCACTGGAAAAGGGGTATCAGTCACTTGCTTTCGCATTCTTTATTGCCTTCCTCATCTTTACCAAGCCTGTGCGCCCAACTCTGTAGTTGATAATATTCAAACCTTTTATGGGCTGTGATATTCTCAAGGAAGACCCTTGCGACTGATTTGTTGTTTAATGGTAACTGACTCCATTTATTTATTCCTGCTTCCTGCAGAGGCATGGTCAGATTGTCCTGTAGGCAATTAGGGGTCCCGGGAGAGTTCCAGATCGGGGTGGCAGAACTATAGTAAGGAATCTTCAAATTTTTACGAATCTAATACCAGAGCTCACTGGACGCTCTCATGCTCTTTAATTAAATTTTCTTTAAAAAAATGTGGGTGGCCAAATTTAAAAAGGAAACTGTCAGCATTGAATGGTAAATTTTTCATCCTGGCTAGATGGAAAGAGGAAAAAGAGACTGCTTTGCCAAAGAGAGATTTAATGTTCTTTGGTTGAAAATCCCTGCAATAAAAATGGATATCAGAGCCAGCGATGCTGCCTTCTAATTTCGGCTTCCTTAATTTATTCCAAGCGATCCTCACCTCTTTATTGACCAAATAAAGCTTGATATGTCCCCTTGCAAGAATTTTAAGGCTTTGGAGTTAAAGTTCAGCGGAATCGCATCAAAAATGAACGTACATTTTGGGAGGATCGACATCTTCACCATATTGGAGCGTCCTAAAATTGAGAGTGGTAGGCCCCCCCCAGAGCCTCACCATTGACTTAGCCTCCTTGATTTTTTTTTATCAAGGTTTGCCTGGGCCAGCCTATTAAGGTCTTTAGTTATTCGGATCCCAATCTGGACCCTGGATCCCTGTCTGGACCCCCGGTCTATAGTAATTGAACTAGAGAGGGAACCATTAACAAGGATCTTAGCAGAGGGGGTCCTATAGATGGTGCAAATAGCTCCAACAAACCTCTCACCCAAACTGAATCAGTTCATTGTACATCAGAGAAAACGCTAACTAACTGTCGAAAGCCTTTGCTGAATTGAAGGTAAAAACAGACAGGGGCATGGGGAAACAGTGTTTACAACACTGCCTCCACAACGCAATGCCATTACAAAGCGGTTGTTACAACGACTGCGTTGTTAGTACGCAATACCATTACATCGGAAGTCATTACTACGGCTTGCTGTAGGGGGCGCACTGGTATTGGACTTAAAATCCAACAACTTCCCTGCTGTCAAGCAAACTGGAGTAGGAATAGTAAATTATACTATTCCTAATTCCAGTGCACCCCTACATCGTTGTAATGACTTGCGATGTAATGGTATTGCGTACAAACAACGCAGTCGTTGTAACGACCGCGTTGTAATGGCATGCGATCATGCTTTATTCGAGGCTGGTGCTTTACAGATGATATATATCAATTGCACCGATCAGTTCATGCATTAAGTCTTGGAGCTGGGACCCTTTTAAAACCCTTGTGATCGGGTTGAACCACAAGGCCAATCACTGACTCCAACCTCTTAGCAAGAACCTGCTCATATATTTTATAATCGCAGTTCAGCAGGGAGATTGGTCTGTAAGACTCGCACCTCTTGGGATCCTTGTCTGGTTTAAAGATCAGGCTGACAACCACTTCCTCCCACATTTATGGGTATTGCATTCCTTCCAAGAAGATTCCATCTATCAGTCTGACCAAAACAGGGACTATTACCTCTTGACGAGAAATATAAAACTCATTAGGTAATCCATCCAGCCCAGCCGCACTAACTTTCTTTAGATTTTTATCTATGAACTGGAGCTCTTCTAAAGTGATTCTCTGGTTAAGCAGTCGGGCAGAGTTTTCGCAGAGCAAGGGAAGAGTTACACTATCAATATACTCCTTCACTTCAACCTCCGAAGCTGTAAGATCTTCTGTATATAGATTTTGAAAGAAGGCTTCAAAGGCTTCAAAGGCAAGTTCAATCTCCTCGCTGTAGGTGTAATCCCTCCCTGAATCGTTAGATATCATTTATTTTATTAAGTTTCTCGTAACTTCGGAGTGAAATTTCCAGGCAAGAAGCTTTCCGCGTTCCTCCCCGTACTCATAATTACTTGCCTACCATTTTTCCTTGAAATTTCATCTAGATGGTCTGCTAAAGCTTGCTTTGCTGACCTTATTTCATTGTCTACCTCAACCTGGTCTTGCTCCCCTTTTTGCGAACCTCTTTTAGACATAGTTTTAAGTCTGTATTTAGACTCTTTACTTTTTTTTGCTGCCAAAATAATTATTCTACTCCTGATGAAAGCTTTGTAAGTGTCCCATATCACATGATTTGGCGCTGAATAGTCTTTAACCGTAAAAATTCTAGAAAATCACTCTTCAGCTGAGTAATAATTGTAGTATCCCATAGCAGAGACCTATTGAGAGTGCATCTATTTTTAGATGACCCCTTTTTTAGTCAAAGATCTAAGGCTACTGCCGAGTGCCCATGTTTTTCATTGTATAAGGTATAATTATGGTAGCCGCTAGACCCCATCGATTTAACTTTCTATATATCAACTAATCTCAGATCTTTCATCATTATTCCCATAAACCATCTAACTTTTAGAGAGCTGATATTTCCCCCTTTTGTAGTTTATCAAGTTTACGTTTCAACAGAATATTAAAATCCTCTCCCAGAATTATTGGAACTTTAACTTCTAATAAGTGTTAGCATAAGGATTTCAGGGGTGCATCATCGTCAGTGTTTTGGGCCATAAAACCCGGTCAACACATACCACTTGAGCTACCTTCTAAAGTAAGTCGGGATTAGCTACTTTTTGGGGCGTGCATGATACAGACAAAAGTCCAAGAGACCCAAACAGAAATGCTCTAAGGATTAATACTATCTGTATGCTGGATATCCCCAAGCCCCCGAGCATCTTATTGTGAAAAAATTGTATCGAATCAAGCGAGCAGGAAAATAAAGTCACAGCAAGTAGCAGCTGCTAGTGTAGATCCCCTCCAAGCCCCTTCCATAGGGATAGTGCAGCCATCTTCTGCCTCAGCCGTGCAGAAAAAGAAAAAAAACCAAGTTAAAATAACAGTTAATTTTAAAGTTCAGGCCAAATCACAGATCAATGTTCTTGATAAAACTGTCATACCGTCTTCTACTATGAACAGACCTGGCCCTGAGGGAAACATTGCAGGGAATTCAGCTAATATGGAATCAAATTTGCAAAAAAAACCAGGGGGAATACACCAAGATGTCCCTACTGCTAACAGATTCCGTATACTAGGGGATATGGGGGACACTCCCTCGGATGAGGGGGGACAAGACTCGATCTCCACTATAGGAGCTACTCTACCTAGCCAAACAGGAAATACCCAGATGCAGCAAGGTTTGATCGGGATGCTAGATGCACTATCACTAGAGATCAGATATAAGTTTGCGATCTCAGAGAGAAATCAAAGCAAGATTCAAGAGACCTGAGAGACGTTGGAAGTCAGAATGTAAGCCATTACAGAGAGAATTAGTGTAATGGAAGCTTCTTTGGTAACCCTTAACAAGGAAGTAGAGCTAAATCAGGCTCAGATACAGTCCTTAAAGAGAGGGGAGAGGGAGCTATTGGACAAAATGTAATCCTTGGAGAACAACGCTAGGGTTATTAACATCAGAATCCTTAATATTCCGGAGGACCTTGTGGGCAATAACGTTAAAGGTTTTGTCACTGACCTATTAAAGGAATTTATCCCTGGCGGTCTCACTCACTCTGGTATTGGAAGGGGACTTTCAGAGGATCCACCAAGACTCTTTCTCCAAAGACCCCAACAGGAAAAAACTGATGAAAATCCTGGTCAACTTTAAAACCTGAACTCTTAAAGAACGAATTCGTTCAGTTGCTTTGAAAGCCAGTAGCTTTACTAAATGGGAGCTGGGAAAACACATTCCCGAATTTCGTTCATTGGGCACTAGCGCCAATCTGAGGTTCCCGGCCCTGTGAAAAGTCATGTGGGATAATAAAATGTATAATTTTTGGGATCCAAGAGGTTGGAAATTTTTGGGAGCAATTAAAGACCCAACAGCAATGTAAAGATTAGATTGTCTTATGCCGGAGGGAGGGGAGAGCTCAAAAATGGTAGCAAACAACCATACCCTATGTTTTGGGGGAGGGTTCCCCAGGGTGGGTTGGGGCCATTTGAAGTAATATTTTTGTTAAGATACCAATGGGTGGGGTCCAGCAAGGGGAAAAAAGATATTTAGTCCTCAGTTATAGGTTTCTAGGTTTTAGGGCTCATAGGTACAATGAGCCTGAGCCAGTCAGTGGTGAACTAATGAAAAATCCAGGTCAAGATGCCAAACCTTAAAGGCTGTACCCCCCTAAAAAAAATAACGTGGAATGTGAATGGGCTGAGAGTCGCTAGTAGAAGGAGAAGGATCCTGCAATATCTAAAACAGGCCAATGCAAATGTAATAATTTTGCAAGAGACCCATCTCTCACTTGAGGAATGGAAGAGTTATTTTTCTAAACAGAAGTGAATCGTAGACTCAGTCCACACTAACCAAAGTACTGTACTAAGTGAGTGGGTTTAATCCTTAAAAAATAAGCTAAGGCTCTTTTGGGGGATACCAGATGAACTCTTGTGACTCAGCAAAATATGCATATTAGAGGTAGGTGATTTGGAAATTAAGCACCTTGATCATTTTCCGAACATCGCCACTCAAGACTTAAGTCTGGTATAAGAGGGAAAACTATTCCTGATGTAGTTGTGTTCCATGCTAGTCCCATAATCGATATGTTTCAAAGCATGTGAGATGTTCTAGCTTAGATCTGCTTTAGTTTTCGTTACCTGAGTTCCTATCTCCTATGGCTTAGTAATAACTATTCCTCTCCAGTGTAAGACATCTATTTCCATGGTCAATTACAGTATATGACAAGGACTGACAGCGAGCCATAATATTGGGCTTTGTATGATCCTCCAGAAAGAGGAATTCCAAGAGCAAAGAAAGAGAAGGATTAGGTTTGTGAGATTTATTTACAGATCTCCCTACCCGCAGTACCCTCCCTTAAATCCTTCCTTTCATCTGGCCACTCCGAACATCTAGCCAATTGGAATTGCAGAGTCGGTACAGTCGGTGCTGCCGGAAGGTAGGCATCTGGAGGGTACTACTCCTGAGGAATCCCGGATTGTGACTGTTAGATCTGGCATCCTTGGTGTGGTTTCACCTGTCTTTTTGCTTTTACCTCCTGTCTATTTGACTGGGTGCTGGATTTCATTTTTTCTGGTTTGTATACTCTGGGAACTTTACCACTGCTGATCAGTGCTCAAGTACAAGGGCTCCCTGGTTAAATTGTGATTATGATTGGTTATCCATGATTGGCATATTTCATTTACTGGTTAGTCTCTAGTAAAGTGCACTGTGTGTGCCCATGGCCTGTAAATCGATATCTACTAGTGGGTCTGCAGCACTAATTGTGCCACCCACATATGTAGCTCTGTAAACATGTCTCAGACCTGCCACCGCTGTGTCCCTGAATGCAGTTTAAAACTGCCATGTAGACCTGGCAAGTGCACTCACTTATCAGGCCCAAACCTTCTCTCATAGTACCTGTAAGGCACTCCTAAGGCAGGTCCTAGGTAGTCCATGGGAAGGGTGCAGAGTATGTAAAGGTAGGACATGTACTGGTGTGTTTTTCATGTCCTGGTAGTAAAATACTGCCAATTTAAATTTTTCAGTATTGTAAGGACTCATTGGAGCTGCCTTGTAACATCTTACAAGTGTAACTTAAAATTGGAAAAATATAGAGATTTTGAGTGTGGGTTTCGTCAGGATTTGAAAATAAATCTGTTAGTAAAGTTGTTTTTTAAATTATGTTTGGAAATGACACTTTTAGAAAGTGGGCATGTTCTTGCTTTACCTTCTTGTGCCTCTGCCTGCCTGTGGCATCAACGTCTGGTTTAGACTAGCAGCTGGGTTGTATGTGCATTCACTCTGGACAGTCGTACAACGGGAGTTGAGGTGTGCCCTGCATACCCTGATGGCAAATCACCAGGCTGGTGATAGGCCTTCCTGAGGTAGAGCAGTGGGAGTCGTTTCACATATACCTGATTAGGGTTGTGCCTGGCCTCTCATAAGGCTGTCGCCACCCCCTGGGGTGTGTCTGGAGTCAAGGCCGGGCAGGATAAAAACTAGTGCACTACAAAGGCAATCCTTTGCAGAATGCCTACTTCAGAGGCCAAAAGGGGTATAAGTATTGGAACTAAAACCCCATATTGTTGGAACACTTCACAGAGCTGTAAGGAGGAGTATTGCCCCTTTGATGTGTGCTGCTTTACTGGGTTGGCCTGCAGTTGCTGCTTCTGCTTTGGGAGAGGAAAATGGCTGGACGTTGCATGTGTATCCTGCTTGTGAAGTTTCTCTGAGGGCTTGTGTGGCTTGCCTCCTGTTTGGAAGTCTCAGGGTCATCAAACCCCTCATCTACAGCACCTGGACTCCATTGCTTGAAGTCCTGAACCTGCCAAGTGGTGCCAATTCCAGTTCTGGGCCATTGGAGGTGTTCGCTGAGCTGTAACTTCCAGAAAAGCATTCCTGATGCTGTCACCGATGCCGCTGCCTGCACCAACACCGTGGTCTCTGCTCGCTGGGAGAGCGCAGCACCGACCTCGAAAACACAGCAGCCCTGGTCTCATCACCGCCATCGCTTCATGTTGTCATCATCACCATTGCCTGTACCGTGGCCCTGGACAATGATTTTGATAACACCGCAGCCCTGGTCTCAGGGCCACCGCTTTGCACCATCATGGGCACCACTGTCGACAACACTGCAGCCACTGGTCTGGAGACAACAGCACCATTGACTCCGACTTTGTCACCCAATGCCGCTGCCTGCATCAAAGCCATGATCATCGCCTAGTGAGGAGCATAAGACACTGACCGCAATGGCACCGCAGCCCCGGGTCACCCAACGACAGCGCCACACTGACACCTCAAAGCTGCCTGCACCGAAGCCACGGACACTGCATCGTGAAGTGCACGATACACTGCCTGCGACGACACTGCAGCCCTGAGACTTACGATATCAATGCTTCTGGCTTCGATCTCATGGAGTTTGACCTGCAATGCGTATGACTTCAAGGACTCACCGACTTCCGCAACAACGTGCAACAACGTGCAGCAGGAAAGCCTTGCGACTCAAGCGAAGCCTCACATCTACACTTCACCGCAAGGTCCTCGATACCTCTTCAACTCCAATGTACTGTATGCAGGTCTTTCCTGATGCCGTCACCGGCCCTCGACTCCATCGAGGTCAGACTAAACTGTTGGATTTGTTGGTCCAGGCACTGAGATAGCCCAGGTTGGTGCTATGGACTTCAAGGAACTGTATTTTTGCTTTATTCTTAAGAAATTCATATCGTTACTTGTGTATGTTGGATGTTAATTCTTTTGGTCTTGTTTTGTTCAGACAAATATCGACTATTTTTCTAAACTGGTGTGGTGTCCGTTTTCTACTGTTTCACTGTGTTACTGTGTGTGTTTTGTACAAATACTTTAAACATTGCCTCTGAGATAAGCCTAACTGCTCATGCCAAGCTACCAAAGGGGTGAGCAAAAGTTATCTTAGCTGTGTAAATCCCTTACCCTGACTAGAAGGGTCACTACTTGGACAAGGTGCAAGCCACTGCCAACTGAAGACCCCCATTTCTAACAGTGACATGGTCCACGCACGCTGATAGTCGGCCATCTTGGGGCCCGTCTTTCTGAAACAAACATATGCATGTCAAAGGTAAAAAATGGTAATCAGTCAAAATATCAACTCAAAATATCGAATGGACATAATATCGAGTTTTAAATATAGAATGGACAAAATATCGACTGGACAGAAGATAGACATCAAAAATATCGTTTTTAAGGTAAGTAATCTAATATCGATTGTTAAAAATATAGACAGTTAAAATATCTGAGTATATAATATAGGTTATTAAAAATATCGAATTTTTAATAATATCTAAAAAAATTTAGTGTTTTTTTTATGTGATTATATGTGTGAAAAGTGTGTATTTATGTTATAATTTATCTTAATTAATGAAATTAGTTTTTTTAATTTTTGCGTAATTTAATTCTGTAGCCGGTTGTGGGTTTATAGGGGAATATGGTGGGAAGTAATTTAATTATAATTAATTAAATATGTAAATTTATTTATAGGTATTTATTTTTAATTAATTGTTAATTAATGTATATTTGGTAATTAATTACATTTTAATTGGCAATTATTTTTATTTAATTGATTAATAGCTAATTATGTTAATTTTACTAATTTATTTTCTGTAGCGGGTTGTGGGTTTATAGGGGAATTGCGTGGGAAGTAATTTATTTATAATTAATTAAATATGTTAAAATATTTATTGGTATTGTTTTAGAATTAATTGTTAATTAATTTTTTATGGGTCATTAATTAAATTTGAATTGCCAAATAATTGTTTTAATTGATTAATTGCTTATTATGTTAATTTTACTAATTTATTTTCTGTAGTGCGTTGTGGGTTTATAGGGGAATAGGGTGGGAAGTAATGTATTTATAATTAATTAAATAAATCAATTTATTTAATAGTATTTAATTAGAATTAATTGTTAATTCATTTTTAAATGTTAAATTATTAATTGTTAATTTGTAATGAATTTGTATTAATAGGTAAATAATTGTAATACTTAATTAAAAATTGTAAATTTAATTGATTAATTATTAAATTTGTAATTACTTTTAATTAATTTTTATAGTTATTAATTAATATTTATTGAAATAATATATGAAGTATTTAATTTCCCTACTATTGCACTCTCTGGAGTGGGAATACTAATTTTTACCACTATGCTATCCAACGCTTTCCCTACTATTGCACTCTCTGGAGTGGGAATATTAATTTTTACCCCTACGCTATCCAACGCTTTCCCTACTATTGCACTCTCTGGAGTGGGAATACTAATTTTTACCACTATGCTATCCAACGCTTTCCCTACTATTGCACTCTCTGGAGTGGGAATATTAATTTTAACCCCTACGCTATCCAACCCTTTCCCTACTATTGCACTCACTGGAGTGGGAATAGTAATTTTAACCCCTACGCTATCAAATGCTTTCCCTACAGTTGCACTTACTGGAGTGGGAACAGTAATTTTAACCCCTACGCTATCCAACGCTTTCCCTACTATTGCACTCACTGGAGTGGGAATAGTAATTTTAACCCCTACGCTATCAAACGCTTTCCCTACTGTTGCACTCACTGGAGTGGGAATAGTAATTTTAACCCCTACGCTATCCAACGCCTTCCCTACTGTTGCACTCTTTGGAGTTGGAATAGTAATTTTTACCCCTACGCTATCCAACTCTTTCCCTACTGTTGCACCCACTGGAGTGGGAATTGTAATTTTAACCCCTACGCTATCCAACGCCTTCCCTACTGTTGCACTCTTTGGAGTTGGAATAGTAATTTTTACCCCTACGCTATCCAACTCTTTCCCTACTGTTGCACCCACTGGAGTGGGAATTGTAATTTTTACCCCTACGCTATCCAACGCTTTCCCTACTGTTGCACTCACTGGAGTGGGAATAGTAATTTTTACCCCTACGCTATCCTTCGCTTTCCCTACTGTTGCACTCTTTGGAGTGGGAATAGTAATTTTAACCTCTACGCTATCCAACGCTTTCCCTACTGTTGCACTCTTTGGAGTTGGAATAGTAATTTTTAACCCTACGCTATCCAACGCTTTCCCTACTGTTGCATTCACTGGAGTGGGAATATTAATTTTTACCCCTACGCTATCCATCGCTTTCCCTACTGTTGCACTCTTTGGAGTGGGAATAGTAATTTTAACCTCTATGCTATCCAACGCTTTCCCTACTGTTGCACCCACTGGAGTGGGAATAGTAATTTTTACCCCTACGCTATCCAACGCTTTCCCTACTGTTGCACTCACTGGAGTGGGAATAGTAATTTTTACCCCTACGCTATCCATCGCTTTCCCTACTGTTGCACTCTTTGGAGTGGGAATAGTAATTTTAACCCCTACGCTATCCAGCGCTTTCCCTACTTTTGCACTCTTTGGAGTTGGAATACTAATTTTTACCCCTACGCTATCCAACGCTTTCCCTACTGTTTCACCCACTGGAGTGGGAATAGTATTTTACACTTCTGCTATCGTACGGTAATAATATTGGATATTATTTAATTATATTATGTTACTATATATATATGTTTTAACAACTATGATTGTAAAAAATAATTTTTTATAATTTTCATGAATTATTTAATTATTATGAGTTAATTTAAGTATTTTTAAGTATATTTTAGTAAATAATTTTTACTATTAATTCAAGTTAACCCTGTTAATAAAGTCGATATTTTTATAAACTATATTTTTGTAAACGATATTTTGGACTCGATATTTTTGTACTTACCTGTTTGTAGATACAAACTCGATATTCTGTCTGTCGATATTTTATCCTCGATATTTTTGCAAGTCGATATTCTGTCCGTCGATATAATGTCAGTGATCCGTTAAAAATGTAAAGTAGTGAAAGCACTGGCTGTGATAAGTACATAAGTGAGCACCAGAATGAATATGCCTGTGTTTGCACCCATTTTCAGCACGGCTAAGGAAATTTAGATCTCCCTCAGATGTTTAGGACATGTATATATAAACATTATATACATCATTTACCATAAGTGCTACTATTTGTCCCTGGTGATCGGACCCTACAAATCACATAACACAATGCCACTGTGTTCCACAATAAGGTACTAGCCCTGAATATTTTGTTCATTTGCCAATATGGTCACATTACAATATGGCTGCAGTACAGCAGACTGGATCTCAGCCTGTCTATTAGGTCACTGCAGAAGAAAATGTGATCCTAGGTCTGTTTAATTCTGTTCCACTGTGGCCACAGCCATGAGCAAGAAACATGTACCCAGTAGTAACCTTTACAGGCTTTGTATGTATGTAGGCATGTATCCATCTGTATGTGTTATTTGTATAGAGTAAACGTAGGCAAACGGGAGAGAAGCACTGAGTGAAGTGGCTGCCTTCCTAAATTATTATTTCCACAAACAACCATGTTTGTGTTTTTCCATGGCACAGGGAATTTTCATAAACCTGGATTTTGCCTATTACTCCACTAAATCACTTATGAGTGACAGTGATTCTATATCTGCTTTATCCTCTTTGAAAGGATATGACAAATATACAAACTACTACACCATAATGGGTGGCAGTCATTAATCATGTTTTTCGTTCCCTCCCAGACGCTCTTACAACTTCTGGCAGAGTTAAGCTTCTGAGTTTGGACAGCACTCTCACTGATGAGCCAATGGGTAATACATCATGGTTTTCCACCCCCTTATTGTCCCCTCTGTCCATGCTACAAGAAACAAACATTAGTGGCAGTATTATATTGAAAAGAAGACATCTCCACACAGGTTAGGATTCAGGGAGCGGCTCCTCCGCTGCTTTGGGGAGAGCCGGGATCGAGTTGCTGGCAGCTTCACCACATCTCCTGCCCTCGATGGGGGGCCCAGTCACACCCGGACCCCCAGGGGACGTCGCACAGCTCGGGGAGCCCACCTACGGCTCCTTCTGCCGCAGTGAGTTTTTCCCGCGGCTCGGAGAGTTCATCCCCGACCGCTCTTCTTCTTGCTGGGCCCGATCCCACCTGGGCCACCGCATTGCCAAATCGTTGGACTCATCCCCTGCTGCCCTCTCCGGCTCCCCGCCTGGCCAGCACCCTCATGTGCTGCCGCGGGAGCCAGCACCACAGTTCTGTCTGTCCACTCCGGCGAGCAGACGCGGAGTCCCGCACTGGTCTCCTGGACCTCAGGGGCCTGGGGATGAAGTCCCGGGGTCCCAGGCTCCCGGCCAGCTTTACGGGGAGCACGATGGCACTACCCGAGTCACTCCTGCGGGGGCCAGGGTGGGCTCCTGGCACCGCGCGCTAGCCTCCTCCTCTTCTTCGGGCCCAGGGATGGGGTCCCGGACCCCTTTTGCATATTCTGCACGGGGTTGCGCGACGGCACGCCCCCTTCTCTCTCATTTCAGTGGGGGCCAGAGTGGGCTCCTAGCATCCTATGAGGGCATTCTTCACTAGGAGCGCAACGGCGCTCCCCACCTTATTCTTACAGCGACGGGGCACGGAGTTAGGATCCTGGGCCCTGCGGGAATTCTTTGCGGGGAGCCCGACAGTGCTCCCCGGCTTGTTTTCTCCCATGAGGGGGCACAATGGCGCTCCACTCTCTCCAGTCTCGTCGGGGGCAAATGTGGGCTCCTGGCACCCCTTTTGGGCACTTTCACAAGAAGGGCGACGGCGCTCCCTGACTTTACTTCCTTCTGGGGCAGCCCCTGGGACCAGACCTGCCCCGGGGGCATTCTCTGAACCGGCAGCGGAGCCCCATGGGCTCCGTCGTCAGTTGGCCACAGGTCAAAGGTTGCTCACCTTCTGGGGGGCATATCTCAGCCCCCAGGGGTCTGATCTTCCTGCTTTTGGCCTCTTCTTGCTTCAGGAGGCGCTCCCCAGCCACTGGGAGCACTCTCCTTTGCTCTCTGGGTCTCTGAGAGTGGGGATTCAGCAGGGACCTGTCTTTACTGACTCCATGCACCAGCCTTTCGCCTGCTCTCCTCCTGGGCCTCTCTTCTCCATGCGCAGAGGCCCCTGCTTCTGCGCACTGGTCCTGGACTCTTCTCCTGGCGCAGTCAGTGGGTTCCTCCTTCCAACTGCCCATTGCCAGGCTCCACACCTTCCGCCTCAGCAGACCACACCCCAGAGAGGGCTTGTCTTCCTGTGCAAGCACTTTTAAAAGTTGAATAGGTGGCTGGCAGGAAGTCTCTGTTTGTCCTACCCTTGCTCCCTCCTTCCTGCCCAGCCTCTGGGTTTGTTCAAAATGGCGTTGTCCATGGTCTCCTGCCACATGGTCTCTGAAAAAGCCCCTTGCCCCCTCGTTGCCTTCCCTCCTTGGTGCAGACTGGTGCCTGGCACCCAGTGATAGCTGCTGATGGATGAGCCTGTAGCCCCACCCATCTTCTCCTCGTGGAAAGGAGGCCTTAGCTTGTGAAAAAAGGTTATCAATCCATCCTGCTGAGGTCAGCCCTCAGCCAGGGTCTGGTTATCACTGGCTCAGAGAACTATGACAGTTCTGGATGGCCCAAACGCAGTACAAATATGACTTGGACTCTGCAGAATACTCTTTCTCACATCCATTACAGTGGATTTTCGTCCGTGTCTGGAATCCGTAGGCCTTATGAAAGTTACTCTAGCCCATGGGCTCTACACCTCCATAGGGGAATAATGAAGTGAAAAACAGTAAAGCACACTGACTTTCCCTGGCATGTTCCTTCTCAGTGTATAAAGCCTATTCCATGTCACCACCCAATTCTCATAAGTCCTGCCACATTATTCACTTTGTAGCTGCTCCTGGACTGCGCACGCTAGGAATCTCCCCTGCGCAGCCCCTACATGTGTGCACATGCATGTACACCTGTGTAACCAGCCCGGTGTCCCTTACTCCAGCTGCTGCGCAGTGGCCTAGTCAAGCCAGGGGGACACCAGTAAAATCCCCATGCAGTCTCCTTCATCCTGAGTACACTGTGGGTGAGTCCTAACTTATTAGGCTCCCTAACAGTAAAAGCTCAACAATTAGGTGCTCAAAAAGCGAAAAATCTGGGCGGGCTATAGTGTCAGAACCACTTTCTAATAATGAACATCATTGATGTAAGGGAAATCACTTTCCCTACTTCCATCCACACTTTCATGCAGGAATGATGAAAGAAATGGCACGGCAGTGTGTTACTGGATCTTTATTGCACATCCAGTGGATTATTGCAGCTGGAGTGGTACAGGGCCATGCCAAGCACACCACACAATATGGGCCCGTGGAGGGCCAGCGAGAGTCCATCCGGGGATGGCAGGTACTGCGGAAGAGGAAGGGTACAGTCCACAGTCTGGTCGCCTTGTCAGACAGGATATGGCAGTCCATGTCGCAGTCCAAGGTGAGTGCAGCGGAGTGTATTGGGGGTCAGTGGAAGGTCATAAGGCCATGTGGAACACCAAGCAGAAACAGGCCAGGTGGCGGAGATGAATGCTACTGCCTCCTTCTGACAACAATCCCATCCACGTCCTTGTCCTCGTATGTGTGCTCTGCCCCACCTGTGAGTGTTGCAGTACCAGCTGCGGCACTGTGTGCCACTGACACATCAGGGGCCGGAGGAGGATTGTCGGCCACACTGTGTTGCAGTGGCACATCAGGTGTCGGAGTGGATATGCCTGCCACACTGTGAGGCTCCGACACACCAGGGGGCGGAGATGTGGACAGTGTGGGGACATCAGCATTCAACAGTGCCACGCCTTGTGGCAGCAATGCCATGATGAGGATCTGCAGGGCATGGTAGATCCCAGCTACATTTTGCTGATGTGCAGCGTGGCTGCCATCCTTTCCGCCTCCAGCCGCACCATGTCCTTCATGAGCCTCCGCATTTGTGCCAGCTCACGGCTGGAATCGTTGGAGCCAGTTTGAGTGGACAGGTATTCTTCAGCAATGTCAGTCAGGGCTCCTTGGAGACCATGGAGCAGGCAGTGGGTGACCGTTGGGGACTGGAGTTGGTCCCTGATGGGACCTGGACACCCATGCATGGCATCCATTTTGGTAGCCATGAGGCCGCACCTGCTCAACCGTCTCCCTCTGGCCCTCCAGCACACGGCATTGGAAAGCCATGGTTTGTTCCTTGGGGCCTTGGGAGACAGCCGTGGCTGTGGGTGTCTCCTGCTGGGTGCTTTGGGCAGTGGGTGGGGTCTCCTCAATTCAGCTGGGCGGCCCTGATCCTGGAGGTGAGTTGCGGATGATGTCCATGATGTTTTGGAGGGTTTGGGTGTTGATGCTAGCGGTGTCCTCCTCGTCATCAGTGAAGAGTGGCTGGGACTGCTCTGCAGATGGTGTTGATGGTGCCCCTGCAATGGGAAGGGGAGATGGTGTATTAAAATGTGTCCACATGTATGCAGCCGCATGGTACATGTTGGCATTCAGACAGCATGGCATTGTCATTGTGACAGTGTGTAGATCAGGGGCATGACCCAGAAGCATTGTTGGTGTGCACTGCTTGATTGTGCATGTGTGCCATTGTGGCGCTCTCCACCCGTCCCCCCAGTACCTGGTGGTCACTCACCTTGTAGTTGTGTTGTGTCCTGTCGAGCAGTGTCCGGTCCCCCAACTCCAGACACAGTCTCCACACTGATGACTGTCGACACCAGCTCCTCCATGTCATCCAGCATGAGTTGTGGCGCTGGGCTCCCAACATCAGTCTGCATTGCTGCCTACTGATTGGATGCCAGTTTCTCCTTGGTCTTTCGCTTGATGTCAATCCATCGCCTCTTGGCCTCGTCCATTGACCTCCTGTGCTCCCCGAGGGGATTCACCTTGTCCACGTTGTTCCGCCACATTCCATTTTTGGTTCCCAATGACACGTTGGAGGTGACAAACAGTTGTTGATGGTGTTCCATAACCTCCATAATCAGGATCCTGTTTTCTTGTGGACTGAACTGTGTCTTCCTCTTCTTCTTGTCCTTGCCCTTCCCTGTCCCCGAGATCCCAGGCTGGTCATCCGTGGTGCTTGTGGGGTTGTGCTCGTCCTCTGCACCTGCTACGGCTGCCTCCATGGTGCTTGGGTGTTGGTCAGTTTGTGTTTGGGTGTTTTTTCTACTTTTATAGTGATATTTCCCACCTGCCATGTGTGTATTGCAGGCCTGGCACTGCTTATTGCTGATTTCCTCATCGCGCTTTGGTCCATCGCATGTTTTTTCGTGTTGAGGTTTGTGTTTTTATCGCCGTGGAGGTGGTTGTATCACGGACATTGGCCGCGGTTTCGGCAGACTATCGCATGCTACCGCGCTGTTGTGAATTCCATGTTAAGACAGGGTTATTTTCCTGTCATCGGCTGCGATGTGTAAAGGTGCATTATGATTTTTTGGTGATATATAGCACATGTTCTTGTGAATATACCCCTCTATTGCTTGTTTATTCCACTGCAGTGCCCTTGCTTATATGTTATGTTAAATGATTTATAAGCGCGCAGCTGCCCAGGCAAAGAGGCGTCCCGGCGCTACTAGATCTAAAAGATACAGATTCAACTAGAAGCCAGCCAACCATAGTCGCAAACTCTATGATAACGGGAAGAGGAAGGTTTTTATGGCTTTCCGGAAAGCCAGCATATCCTCCATTCCGCGAATATGGACCGGCAAAGAGTTCTACAGCTTGGCTGCCATGACCCGAAAGGAGCGACCACCAATGCGGCAAAGTTTGGTCCGTGGTACGATCACCAGGTGTTGTCCGAATGAGCGCAGGCTACGCTGGGGAACAAACGGGGTCAAAAGTGGACGCAATAGTTCCGGGCACCCGGATTTTAGAATCTTAAACGCCAGGCAGAGAGCTTTAAACGGTATGCACCTGTTACAACGCATTCGTTACTCCGCACTACCATTACAACGCAACTTTTATAACGCATACCATTACAACGCATTGCGCTGGGGGGCGCTATAGGATAGGGAATGGTATAATTTACTATCCAACACCTTCCCTAGGGTCCACGGGGACTGGAGTTAGAATAGTAAATTATACTTACCACTATCCAGCACCCCAAAGCGCTATGCGTTGTAATGGTATGCGTTGTAATGGTCGCGTTGTAATGGTAGGTAGTTGTAACGGTATGCGGAGTAACGTCATACATCCGCTTTAAACAGGATCCGGGAATTGATCGGAAGCCAGTGCAGTCTTCTGATTATGGCTTTAACAGAACACCGGCGAGGGAGACCTACCAGGGTTCTGGCAGCCGAAATTTTGGATTTTTTGTAGTCGCTGTATCTCGGCTTTATTTGCCCCCAAAAGCAGCACACTGGCATAGTCCAAACGCGATAGTATTGTAGATTGGACGATGAGCTGCCGGATTGCTGAATCAAAGAACTTCAGGAGGGGATTGAGACCTCTTAGCAGGCCAACACATGTGGCTGCCACTCTCTTCGTGTGGGTCTGAAAGCTAAATGATGAATCCATCCAGACTCCTAAGTTCTTAACAAGAGTCTTAGGCGTAGGTATAATACCCAGCGAGGCCGGCCACCAGTGTTCATTCCATTCCTACTGTTCTTCCCAGCCAGTAGGATCTCAGTTTTGCTCGCATTGAGCTGTAGACAGTTGTCTGCCATCCATTGGGCTACTGCTGCCAACCCGTCTCCGAACCTCGTGGCCGATGTAGATGGCCCTTCAGCTAAGGAGATAACCAGCTGGGTATCGTCAGCATAGATCACATGCCTTTGCCACAGCCACAAGAGGCTGAACATATAGGTTGAACAGAGACGGGCTTAATTCAGAGCCTTGAGGAACCCCCTGGCCGATGGAATGGGATTGAGACATGAACGGCGGCGCCGATACCCGGAAAGAGCTATCCTGTAGAAAAGATCTGGACCACTCTAAGGCGGTTCCCGTAATCCCTACTGCTTCCAGACGATACAAAAGGATGTCATGCAACACCGTATCAAAGGCAGCGCTAAGATCTAATAAGATCAGCGCTGCACTCTGACCGGCATCAAGGATCGTCCGTAGTTGTTCAGTCGTGGCTAGTAGGGTGGACTCGGTGCTGTGGCCCGGTCTGAAGCCATTTTGGGACGGATCCAGAATGTCATTGAGGTTCATGTATTGAGATAGAACATTATTTACATGGGCCTCTGCGATCTTCGCTACCCATGGAAGGAGACAGGTTGAGTATAAGACCTAATGGCTGCTGAAAAAGCGCCAGAGACTCTATGAATTGTCCGGCCTCATAGGATCCGACGGGGAACCAGATTTCACTTTCCTGCATAGTCTGGCCAGCTCTTCGCTAGAGATCTCTGGTATAGCTGTCAGGATGGAACCGTCAGCTTTAATGCTAACAGGGACCGGTAAGCCTGGGGGACGCTGAGGAAAGGACTTATACATTTTTTGCACTTTTTGTACAAAGAAGATCGCGAGTTCCTCACATTGTTGTGCAGATGTTATACTAGAAGCAGTAGCTCTGTTTCTCTTGAGCTCCTGAACAATTTTGAAAATACATTTAGTGGGATTGGAACTAGCTTTAATTTCTTCAGCGTAGAACCTAGCACGTGCAGAGCAGATGGCTTTATGATAAAGATTTACTTTGGCCAGATAGATTACTTTATCCCCATCTTTGTACTCTCTTCTCCATACCCGTTCAGCTTTTTTGCATTCCTTTCTCTGGGCCCTCAGAGCCTCATTGTACCATGGATTTGAGTTAGTCCAGCGCCCCTTAGTCCATTTAGCCGGAATCAGGGCGTCCAGACTCTTAACAATCCACTCACAGAAGGTGGTATATGCCACCTCAGGATCCTTCATGTCTTCCAGGGGAAAAAACCCTAGAAAGGAGTGGATGTCCTTCAATTTAAGTTTATGCCAGGGCCTCTTAAGGGTCGGGTTCACCCTATCCGCCCTGAAAGGTTCAGTAATCTCCAGACTGGCTTCTATTAAATAGTGGTCTGTCCATCCCATAGGCTTGGGTGTAGCTATACTTACTGCTGAAATATTGGAAAAGACCGAATCCAATATATGCCCGGCCATATGGGTGGCAGCTTGAACTAAAGGATCTAAATGTAAGGCCGCTAGATTGGCCAACAGGTTGCGGATAGTCGTGTCATGGGCCTGATCAAAATGGAGGTTCAGATCCCCCAAAATCGTGAAGTTGGCTGATCCCACTACCAGTGAGCTAACAGCCTCTAAAAATGCCTCAATAAACTTAGGAGCAGGCCCCGGGGGACGATAGAAGTATAGTCCAGAGAATGTGAAGTGTGCGCTTATTTGTAGCCCAAAGCGAGCACATTCACAGCCCCATATGTTTTCCTTTGAAAAAGAGCAGGGGTATTGTGCTTTATAAATAACCGCTATACCCCCCACCCCTAGAATCCCTGTTAGGGTAGTAATTAAATAGCCTGCAGGGAGAGTGAGACTTAATATCCCCGTCATGTCGTCTCGCAACCATGTTTCGCAGATAAACAAAACATCTGGGGATTCCTCCACAACAAGCGTCTGAATCTCCATATGGTGCTTAACAAGTGACCTTACATTCAAATGGAGGACCTTAATCTTTACTTGTTTATCAAGACCCACCACTCGACCCACCCGGCAGGGCGTAGGGGCGGTGAAATTACAGGCATCACAGCGCAGGCCTGTCTCCCCTAATTGAGACGGCAGTTACCCACAGATCTCGCTCCCCGATTTCAAAGTTATAAGTGTCTCTCTATCATAATGAAGGGGCTGCGGCGGTCCTCGACCAGGGGTACTGGCGAGAGGCGATGTCCTGGCGATCACTGGCGCAGACGGGCTTGCCTTCGGTGCGCCGCCCGGCACACCCGCTGCGCCCGCCCACTGCGCGGACGTTTTATGGTGGCCATATATAGGGGGGGGAAATAGGAGGGCGGGAGTCTCAGAAACAACTATACCGTCACCCCAAAATCTTCCCAATATGGCGTCAAGGCCCGTGTGAGTCCCTAGACAGCACCTATTCGGCTGCAAGGGTTCGCTGTGGCACTGCGGGTGAGAACCGAAAGCGCGCAGAGTAAGTGCAAGGCAAAGGAAAAATCAGTGTTTAAAAACAGACAGTTTTAAAAATTATTCATAAACTCCTAGCTTTCCCGGCTGAGCCTCAGGAAAGTATCGATCGAATCTAGCAAGCGCGCGGAGTCACAGCGCAGTTTAAGTAGCTTGGAGGGCGGGGGTCTCAGAAACAACTATACCGCCACCCCAAAATCCTCCCAATATGGCATCAAGGCCCGCGTGAGTCCCTAGACAGCACCTATTCGGCTGCAAGGGTTCGCGGTGGCACTGCGGGTGAAAACCGACAGCGCGCAGAGTAAGTGCAAGGGCGGCAAAGGAAAAATCAGTGTTTAAAAACAGACAGTTTTAAAAATTATTCATACACTTCTAGCTTTCCCGGCTGAGCCTCAGGAAAGTATTGAACGAATCTATATAATTTTGTTTTATTTTTGTTTCAGTTGTATTGCTTAAATGTGCGATCGTGTATTCATTAATTCAATTCCTGTTATAATAGAAAGACGTTTCATGATAGAAAGGCTCAATGTATTAACTTTTGTAATGCCATTCGTGTATTAGTAACACTTTAGTACAAAATTAACTTTACAGCTATCGGGGCAGGCACGCTTGGAAAGTCTGTTTCCATAGTGTCTGTTAAACTATCCATACAATATTGTTCCTATCGCCATCTGCACCGAGATACATACATTTTGTCACATGGTTAGTTTTGATGTGCACTAGTAGAATTTATTATTGTGTAGCATTCCCATTAGGCTCAATCCCACATATGGCATACGTTCAAGTCCTAGCTTAAGGTTTCCACAGGTATGCTAGTACTTAATGGTCTGCTATGAGCAATATACATTTATAATATACATAGATAAAAATTCGAAGCTTGTGTGTGGTGGAATGGGCTTCAGTACATATGGTACCAGTTAGGCTCGGTGTGTGTGGTTATGGGGATGTGAGGACCGGGGCGCGTGGGAGAGTGGGGTGTGCTGGATGGATTAAACAGCTTGTTTCAGTTTGTTTGACTACATTTACTTCGGTAACCAAGGTCCCCAAATTGAGCTGGAAATGATTTACCTGCCCCATGAAAGGCTGTGCAATAGAAATGCCTTTTAGCTTATAAAAAAAGTTGACATATTGAAAGTGAATGGGCTAAAAGCAGCAGTATCGCTAACAAGAAAAAACACACACAAAACTACTTTATTCAGCCTTCCAAGGGCAACTTTATGAGCAGACATATAGGTTAAGAAGGCGGCCAAGCAGTTTATCATGTAGAGAGACTGTTCTGACTTGTTGTGTCTTTTCTCTTAAAAACAGGCTGCCCTAAACTTGAGACTTCTTTTGGAGGCAAAATAATGACCAACTCTCCAGAGATAAAGGTGATGTGCTGAAGACTACACTTCCACATCGATACCTGGAGAGTCACACACGCTATCTGCTTCCCTTCCTCCCCCCCACCAATTCAACACGGAATATGAAATTGTGCTTCTTGACTGGAAGAATATATGACGGACTGACAGTGCCCTGGTGAGCCCTTTCAACGTCGGATGACAGAAGCTGTATTGGCCGCAAGGACTACTGTATATTTCTGATTTTTTTTTAATTAGTTTACGATTTTTATATTTTCGTGAGAGAATAAGGCCACATTGATGCATCGATATACGTTAAAATAACAGGCTCGTGAGTAACTATTCCCCTAAATGTTATTGCACACACACAATACCAGTGATAAAACTGGGCCTTAAACACAGTTCTCGTTTAAAAAGAAAGGTAATATTGGGCCCGGTGAAGAGGTTTAACGAGTTATATGCATAGTTATAGCTTACACAAAATGATATAATGTGATAGATGGTATGCATGAAAAACTGAAGTATGGAACAGGGCCGTCTTAAAAGCATTATAGGACCCCGGACAAATCAGTGCACCTACATAACCACTCACATGGAATAAAAATGTTTAATGGAAAATTTGAGTTAAATTCTGGTCTGCATGGGGCCCTATGTTTGTGGGGCCCCCAGGCAACTGCCGAGCGTGCCCATGTGTTAAGACGGCACTGGTACGGAATGGAAGAGGGAAAGTGAAGAGTACTAAATTTCGCACTCATATGGATTTTAAGAGGTCCAAGTTAGTCATATTGTAGTTACTGTTGCACTGGTAATGGGTGGGAGCTGTTCTGACAGCCATTGAAACATATTTTCCCCATTCCCTCAGAGATTGCCAAGGACATGGTAGTAAAAGGTTGAGGTAGTAACAGGGTGCTCTAAAGGTCAATTATTTACTTTCCCTTCATGCGATCAGTCTCCTTTGGTTCTTTAGATTCCTTTAGAACTTCGAGATATATATATGCCTCCTGCATCAGGGTTTGATGACTCTTATAGCATAACAGCCCTTTGCTGAAGGCATTGTTGTAGGCGCTGAGCCTGAGCCATAGGCTGAAGGCTTAGGCGAGTGCTTATAGGAGGGAGAGGGTCTTTAACAAATGATATACCGAAGACAGAAGGGCTCAAAGCAGTTGCGGCTCCTGGAGGGAGTGCTGCGGGGCGGCGGCGGGCCGGGGGAGGGCCAGGGTGGTGGGTAGTAAACTTCAGCATACAGCCCAACACAGTTAAGTACATACCTAAATAAATAAAAACAAATTACATTGCGCGTTCTGCAACCCCATTTGTGTTGCAGCGTGCGCACTGTCATTCGTTTAATTTATTTATCGATGTACTTAACTCCGGTCGGCCGTTTGCCGGAGTTTAGTACCCCCCACCCTGCCCCTCCTCTTGCCCGCCCCGCAGCACAGCCTACAGGAGCTTTGACTGGCTCAAAGCTATCTGAACATTCCACTCACTAAGGGTAGAACATTCTAAATTAAAATGCGAGAAACAGAAAGAAAAACCTTGACATTTTGGAGCAGGTGGACTATATATCCACCATTATTGGCCATGATTTTGGCCAAAGTCGCACTTTCACCAAACTCTAAATCAGGCCCTAAATTTGCATGGCAAACCTGGCTCCTGATTGATTACTGCCAACCCGAAATCACATCTGTTGAAATTTCCACAATGAAAATTCACACAAATTATCGCTTTGAAATTTCTCGATCCTAGGTTCTAACTTTAAACTTTGAACAATTATACCTACTGTTCTCTTCCACAATTCTCATTGAAATATTTTTCAACAATTAGCAATAATTTTTTCTATATTTGTTTCAGAATTGTACTATGTTGAGAATTGCTTGAATTTTTCACCTCCCTGTCCTGGGCCGAGCATCTCTGGGGTCATAATAGACTAATGTCAAACTTTTTGTGAGTGTGCTCAGGCAGAATCTTTGTGATGTGCAAATGTGGTATGTGACGGCTCTCTAGCCTTATCAAGTCAGTCATGGCCCATGCTGCCACATCTATGATCCTTTATCTTTTTGTCTGGGAGTATTAATCTAAGACCAACTGGCAGCTACACTTAGTTGTGTGACCCAGGAAACAGGCTTCAGGCAACAAATGGTTAGGACAAGAAAATGCTAGCTTTCTAAAAGTGCTGTTTTCAGATTTGTAATTTAAATTCCGACTTTACCATTGAAGAGGGTTTTAAATTGCAATTATTTATATAACAAATTCAACATCCCTACTCCCGTTAGAAAGTTTTCTCTTATTACATGAAATGAGTTTAGTTCATTTTATCCCATGAGAGAGGCAGACCTGGTAGTGGAGAAAAAAAGAATTTAAGAGTTTTTCACCACAAGGACATGTAAAAGTTAAAAGTACATGTTCAACTTTTTAAATCCACTGCACTCTGCCCGATGGGCTGTTTAGGACCTATCCTAGGGGTGGGTTAACTTATATGTATTATAAAGAAAGGTTTAAGCCTGGCAAAAGGTTTATTTTGCTAGGTGGAAATGGCAGTTTAAAACTGTACACAAGGGCTGCAATGGCAGGCCTGAGACATGTTTAAAGGGCTACTTAGGGGGCTGGCACAATGAGTGCTGTAGGCCCATGAGTTTTTGTCAAAATGGGGAGTGATCCTGTCATGAACCTAGGGGGCTGGGATCAATTAATTGTTATCAAAATGAGGGTACTTCTATACTATTAATCTTGGGTGTTGTTTCACACAAAGATACACTATCCAATCATATCTCTTATTGCCACTAATGACTTCTATACATTTATACCTTTTATCCTTGAGCATACAGCTACCACATGTCTATTGTTCAAATCAATTTGTGCACCCAGGATATACCACAGAGTAGAGAGAAGACATGTCATGTACAAGTTATGTTTATTGACTGATGTCATTCTTGCAAACTTCAAAACATCTCCACTCAGTTGTGTGCTACAGACAAATAATATATATATTCTATAAATCCTTAACACAAAAAAACATGGCAACAAATGAGTGTTATTTCATGTGTGTATCTATTCATCCCTCTTTCCTCCTTTGTTTTGTCTTCGTTCCCTCTCGTGATGTGTTTTTTTTCCTTGCATCATCCGGCTCTGGACTATTGCTTTGATTTGTAAATTGTTGTGTATAGTAATTTTCATTTTTGTATGGACTTCATAAATAACTTGACACAACAGTAGGTGGTACAGATAGGAGCAAGACATCACTATACATATATTCACAAAATTTAAAGTTATTGACAAGACCTAAAACATTGATCTATTTTTCCCGCATCTAATCGTAAGGCATTTGTAATTGTGAAGGAAAATGTCCTATAGCGTGACCCTGTGATGGTTATCTATTCTAGATATTTGGGGCAATATTTTAGCCCTCAATATACACATTCCTAAAGTTACTAAAAGGCCGGCCATTTTGTGGTCGGAGATCTTTCCACAGGTGATAGCGGTCCTAACACACTCTTCGTCTATTGTGAGATGTTCTTCTTTATTTCTGTAGTATGGTAGACTCCTGGCCACCCAGTTTTATATGCTGACATTTTCTGACCTTCTTATGGGGCCAGGCAAAATGATTTGAAGACAAAAGGAGTCTAAGTGATGGCCAATGGGTGCAGGTGACATCTTTGCAGCATTCAAAACAGGAGGCTAGCACACACAAGCACTTAGAGATTCTTCTTCAAGCAGGTTCACAGCTGAGTTCCTGTCTTTGCCTTCTCCTTGGCAGAAGAAGCAAATGCAGTCCAACCCAGCAAAGCACACACAGCAATGGGGCAGTACTCCTCCATACAGCTCTCCAGCTTTACTCCTTGGCAGAGTTTCCTCTTGAAGTGATCTAATTTTCTGGCTTTTAAGGTCCAATACTTATGCCCCATTTTTGTTTTGTTCTCTTTGTGGCAAGGTTCTCAGAGCCCAGTCCAAACCAGCTCTGCCCTCTCTGGCCCAGCTTCTCTACAGGAGGTGAAGACAGCTTTTTGCAGAGAGGGCACAACAGATTCAGGTGCTAGTGAAGTTCCTCCCACTACTCTAAATGCAGCCCAGATCTATTCAGCCCCAATATGAGTCACCCAGGAAAGGCAGGACACACCTCATCCCCCCTTTGGGACTGTCTAGAGTGAATGCACATCTCCAGCTCCTGTCAAAACCAGAAAGTGAATACAAAAACAGGCAGAGGCACGCAAAATGGTTAAACAAGAAATTCCTACCTTCTAAAAGTGCCATTTTCAAACACACAATTTAAAAACGATCTTTACTAAAAGATGTTGTATTGAATTCTGAGTTCAGAGAGCCTAAACTTAATTTCTCTATCTTTTCCCAATGAAGAGTTACACTTGTAAGATGCTACAGTGGAGGTCCCATGCTATTCTATGGGACAGACAGCCTTTCAATAGTGAAAAACGAAATACACAGTATTTCACTATCAGGCCATCTAAAACACACCAGTGCATGTCCTACCTTTCACATACACTGCACCCTGCCCATGGGGCACCTTGGACCTACCTGAGGGGTGCATTACATGTAAGAAAAGGGAAGGTCAAGACTGGGCAAGTGAGTGCACTTTACACATCTGAAGTGTTAGAATGCACAGCACTGTTTCATATTATTCAGTGTTTATTTTGTGCTATGCCCAAGGCAAAAAGTAGAGTGTGCTATCTTGGATCGCCCTCCGTCTGTGCGCCAGAATATAGCTAAGAACTTTGGAGCCTCATCAGGTACCCAAAACAAGATTCACAGCATATATGAATTGTCCAATACAGTTCAGAAATATTAATCCATATTTGATTCCAGTTTCATCCAACTGTAATCTCAAAGTAATCAATGATTCTGTGTTTTCATCATTCCATATTTCACTTTATTTCAGTGAGTGCCTTCCAGGCTTTACTCATATAACATGCAGAAGTTCAAATTTATTATAATCCAACGTGATGAATTTGATCCCATTCCAATGCATTCTGGGTACTTTTTGTGGTTACAGTGTTTAAATAAACAGGCATTACATAAGTCAAGGTTTAAGCAACCAAAGAATACGATATCATAGAAAAGTCTTGGATCATGGATCATGCTTTTCTCAAAATGTCTTAATAATGGCAATCTCTGAGATACCTTACAGCATCTTTGGTGTCAATTTGTCACAAGCGACAATGGCCAAAATATGGGTACATTGAGTCCAGTCTTTCAAGGATCTGTTCATTTACAAACGAGTGAATAAATACAGGTCTATAAAGTCATGCAGATGCTCCTTATGTACGTAGTGATCCACACCACCTAATGGCACAGACCACAATGTCTATTAGTGTTGCGCAGAGTCTCTCCATAGTGAAAAATCCCTCATGGTGGGAGCCTCTGTCAATCACTGTTGGGAGACAATCAGCAGAAACTGACCAAATTACATGGGGAACACGCCTGACAGAGCCAGGTAGGGGAATGGAAAGGCAGGTCACTCCCTGTTAATGGGTGACTCCTGAGGAAAAGTCAGCCCATATCGCACCTGATGCCCAGGCTGCTGGCGCAGGGCGCCTCCTAGTTCCCATCTTGAACAATTACCAAATAAAGAGACGGGCGCTGAAAGCAGGAAAACAAGAACAGAGTTTTATTTCTCATGAGGAGAGCCTGTCATTTCGGACACTCGCATAGTGTCTTCAGGAGGTGCTCTAACAAGTTTCTCTGAGGCTTCGTCTTTTATACACATGTTTATGATGTACAAAACATTCCTTATTGCAATAAAGACGCTTTGAAGTAGGAAGAAGCATGCTTGGAATCCCAGCTTCAGGCCTATTCCCATACCAGTCGCTCAGATGTCATTCTCCCCTCCTGAATGTAACAAGAGATTGTGATCTCTCAGCCGGACATTCCTACAGGACACGAGGGCAGGAGGGGATGATCAGATCAAAGGTTGGGCAGGCGATAAGATCGGGGACTTCGGCTGGTGTATCACGGTTTTGTTATGCTGGGCAGGAAAAAAAGGGGAGGTACATCCACGAGGCTTGGTCTTAGGACTTGGGACCGGGTCGAGAGGCCAAGTGCAGCTGGGGGGGGGGGTCGTCAGCTGAGGGGAAGGGTGTTCTTGGGAGGAAATGGGGGGTGTGGGTCAAGCAGGAGTGTTACTTCTAGGGCAGGGTCACGCAGAGGGAGAGGGTCTTATGGCCGATGCATGAGCAGTGCGTGCGGGGAGGGGTGCCGGGAACAAACAGGCAGAGAGGCCATGGTGCCTAAAATGGCTGTCGTGTACGTGTGTGCATGGGTCTATGCTGGCGGGATAACACAGTCAGTGTTTAGCGATATCCGTTCTGCTTACAACAAGGGGTACAGTGAACACAAATGAACGCCGCTTATGTGCATATACATTGCCATTTTCAACAGTCGCCGCTTTTTTGCATAAGCTAGTTCATTTCTATACAGTCGATACGATTGGCGGAATGCGGTACATATGATTTTACATTTGTTGGGTTATTCATACAAGTCTAGAGATCGGCATAATACTTAGTCGGGGTCAATCAAGAAAAAGGTTCCGACACATTATAGAATCAGGTTCTGACTTTCTCTCCGGTGACATCAAAATACAGTAAAAAGTGCTCTGATACCTTCGGGTCTTGTCAGTGCTATAAGAGACTTTTGGAAAACTAATACATGAGTGACCGATGAAACATTTTTGAAAGTAATACAAAAAATGGTTGAGGGAGGAATTCAGTTCGATACAAGCAATTAGTCAAGGGGTGGGTAGAAAGTTCAGGAAGGGGGGTCTTCGTCACAATGTCTTTTTAACAGAGTCCGTCTTCTTTCGTTGGCGCTGTTGAGCACCGGCGGTGGAGCTATAGGTCCAGCTCGGATTCATCCTTACGCGTTGCAGGGTGCGATCAGTCCTCTGCTGTTAGATCACAGTCCTGTTTCCTAACTGATCTTCTTAGGGGTGCCTCATGCTGGGCACCTGCGTGTCTTTCTTCTTCCGTGGCAAAACCTTATTCTATCTAAATGCTGCTCTTCTTCTCTGAGTCAAAAGTTATGCGAAAAGGGTGATGTTGTTGAATAATCGAGGGAAGAGAGGGCGGAGTGGGATCAGATCTTTGAACACACCAAGGGACCAAAGGAGCAAAGGATGACGAGCAGGCAGGCCCATCAGTCGGGCTCAAAAGAACCGGGGACTTCAGGCACGAGTGGGTCAGCAAATCAAGGGCTTCAAGGCAGCCCTTCATTCCTTCATCTGCCGAGCTTGAGAGTGGTGCCTCGTCCCGCGTCTCGTTGCTCTGCGACTCCACCTTTGGTTGAGGTCACACGTGCTTCATGATCTGTGGCCAGGCTGTGCGTCACGTCCAGCTCCTCTCCTCCGGTGATTGTATCTTTGAATGGGTACAAAACAAGTTTTAGAAAACTGGCAGGAGAAGACATTTATACATCTCAATTCCGTCCCCAATCCTAAGTAGGTGGGGGATAGGTTCATCGGTCACAGTCAGAAGTCATCACTTATGGAGTATGTAGGAGGGCATTTCCACTGAATTCGTAAGCCTATTTGGCGTTCATTCGTGACGTACGTGGAGAGAAATCGGACTCCTATCGACAGTGTATTATATCAAACTCGAAATCGAGTCTTTAGGTAGAGACTCGCCCTTTTTCTTTTTAACCCAAGTACTGACAATCTTACATTTCCCTTCGGGGTCGGCAAACTCTTGCAAGCAGGGGGTTATCATCATGAGAGGGGGGCAGAGGTTAAACATGCTTTTCTTGGGGAGCGACGATTAATCAAGGTCATCAATTACGCTTCGGGGATAGCTGATATGGAGCTGGGGTCAATCGGGAGAAGTGAGGACGCTTTGGACAGGGAGCTGGGGTCAATCGGGAGAAGCGAGGATGCTTTGGACAGGGAGCTGGGGTCAATCGGGAGAAGCGAGGACGCTTTGGACATCCGCACTTAAGTGCAGAGGGGTGAGGCAATCTGGGCATTGGGGATTGTATTTCTAACGAACTGAAAAACAGAAGACCATTGACGTTATAGTCCCCCTATAAAAAGGCCAGATTAGGGGACATCAGTCGTCTTACCTGTCCTTTCTTTCATTACCAACTCGGGTTCTATCGTTATGCAGAAAGGAGAGGTAGTAATATGGCAAGTTACAATCGTTTTAGTTTCTGTCAATTTTGCCGAACACCTTTGTGTTTGAAGAGACCCAATTAGGTTTGTGCCGGTGGGGCACAACGTTACCACACAAGGGAGGAGGGAACAGGGGGACCCTCAGAGAGAGAGAGAGTCGTCCGCACTCTAAACGAACCATTCGGTACACGTATGACATGGAGAGAGAGAGAGAGAGAGAGAGAGAGAGAGAGAGAGAGAGAGAGAGAGAGAGAGAGAGAGAGAGAAACGTGTACAATAATAGGCCATTTAGTGCGCACACAACACAGAACAGCAGGGGTCAAGTAATACGGAAACACAGGCAGAGGGACGACGTAGACCCATACATTACGTGCACACAAACTCAGGCGGGGGAGACAGTACATGTATTATATACAAAAATCCAAGACAAAACATAGAACAGTGACTGGTATTATATACAAAAATCCAAGACAAAACATAGAACAGTTATTGGCCAAAATGATCTCTTCCTGTATGCTGCGCATCCTTAGCATCCTAAGCTCTTTTTACCTTTTTCTTCTCTTTTATCGTCGGCTGCCTTCACTGGTGGCTTTAGTTGTATACACTTATATGCCTTTGGCAATTGGTCAAGAACTAACCTGGTCGGGCTAATGTGTTTCCAGGCTGAGGCAACAGTGGGGGTCAGTTGTGAGAACAATGGGGCAGCTTTGAGTTTCATGTCTATGAGGGTGTGAAAAGGAGGTAGTAGATTTTAAACACTGGCAACATTCCTAGTCCTTCAAGCGGAGGGTACTTGGGTAAACCTCACCTCGGAATATTCCTTAAACTTTCCCTATTTAGTTAAACGTAGGAATTTTATTCATTGGTGCACGTCATTCTTGGTTGTATGATTCGGGGTGCCAAGCGAAGTCATATTTTGTAGTTTCCGCTTCAGGCTGTCCTCCCAAGCGCTAAGTTCAGGGAGAGAAATAGCCATTGTTCACTCGTCGTGTGTAAGCACCATAATCGAACCCCTTTTTCCCATCTCTTTGTCCGCTAGATCACCATTTTCCTTTTCGTACTTTAATCGACGTTCCGATGTGACCTGCAGAAAGAGGGAAAAAGAAGGGGGGCGAGGGCAGCATTTTAAAAACACGTCAGCGCGCATAAACTCGAAAAGGCTTTTACTTACTACATACTCGGGCTATCTCCACTGGACGCAGTCCCTGCCAATTTGGCGTTTAAGCCCAGGTGGACCATTTAGTGTGGGAGAGATGATTATCGGAAGCCTGCGGATAGCATAGGTCGCCCAAGTGTGGTATTACGGATCGTGCGCGGGGGGGAGGGGGTCAGAACAAAGGGCAGTCGGTGCAACGTGGGGGGGCGAGCTCGTGCTCTCCTTTATTATTATTATTATTACATTTCTTAAGCGCTCAGCTACCCGTGGGTTTCCCGGCGCTGAGGAAAAGGGATAACCTACAGTGGTACGGGGTCGTTTGTCGTTCGTACCGGGGGGGGGGGGTCAGGTGGCACTCCTTCGAGGCGACTTAGGGGCATTTTTAAAACAACTTTCCTGATACAGGTAGCATATAAAGTATAGGCTAAATACCAGGATCTTTAGCGGTTGCTTTAGGCTGTACAAAAATGCAAAACACATACAACAAAAACCTGGACCGTTCATATTTGCAATATTTCTGCGTACTATACTCTTTAACCCTTCACTAGTCGAGCTGAGCCATTTCGCCTGTAATTTAGTTATATCGGAAATAGTGGTCATTTATTCGAAGCTTACCAATTTACGCGTGACAACTACGTTTGCTTTTTCCAAAAATCTTTAATAAAAATGTCGGTGCATAAATACGGGCCTACAACCCCGTGGGCCGGCCAGAACTGTACATGTGGGGATACTTATTAGTGGAAAACCTAATGGAGACGGTGGTCGTTGATTTCATAATAAAAAGTGCGACAAGTACAATAAAATCATATCGAAACTTCAGTGTGAGCGAGTATCATAAGTGTTGAAATTCGAACTTTCAATAATCATGATGCGCCAAAACTTAACAACAATTCATTGTCCGAATGTTCAATCGGTACCCATCTCACTTCAATTCATTGTCCGAACACATAATCAGTACCCATCCCATATCAATTCATTGTGTTTAAAAACTGCATACATATTTCATGACACCAAGGCTGAGCAATCGGGGTACAACAAGGAGTTGAAAGTTTCATTTGTACCAGCGCCATTTTGGGTGCAGCCAGGCAGATCCAGGCATAGTCAAAATCTCCACCAACTCGTGGTTGGCCCAGAGTCTCTTTTGGCAGTCCAAAAGTTCCGTTAAAGGGCAACAGAAAGGATCGGCGGTATGAACCATCAGTCAAAGGGGGAGGGAGGCAACAATTTTTTCTACCGGGTCATACTGGGTTTTCACCGGAACTGATCCGAACTGTAGTCTGCAGGATTTTAGTCATTCAAACTGAGGCTGGCGCCAGCATGGGAGCGCCGACGTCTCGCGGCTACATTTTCATCGTTCCGCGGGTAATCATGGCAGTCATTCCCCAACGGGGGTGTCTGCGGGGGTCGGGGGCCCCCGTGGCTCTTATAGAATCTTCAAAGTCGAGGAGAACACTTCTGATTGTGGGACTCATTTCTTAATCAACAAGCAACCGGGCCATCTCTTCACGCCGGGCCCGCTCCTGCAGGGTCGACCGCCATTTTACGAGTGGACGAACCCTCGTCGGGTGAGTGGAACATTGGGGGTGCCGCTGGGGGCCTCCACCTGGGGAGGTGGGAGAGGCTCGTTCGCGCCGCCTCTCCCTCCCAGCGCACCCCACGCCGTTTTTCTCGGCGCTAATATTCATGATGGCCGGACCAGGCGATGAGAGGGGGGGGGGTCGGAGGCATAGGCAAGACATCCCCCCCCCGGTGGCCTGCAAGGCACCGCTTCAGGGCCGGACGGGGAGCTTCTACCAAGCCGTGGCTGGACCCGGAGATGCGAGGGGGGGGGGTCGGTGGCATGAGCAAGACATCCCCCTGTGTTGTCGCAGCCATTATTGAAGAAAGAAGAGGGGACGCCCGGATCCCGTCGGCCTCGGCTCCTCTTCTGGCCCACCTTATGCGACAACCTCCGGCCAACGGCTGGCAGCAGGACCCGCCCTACACGTGCCGAAGATCTCGTCTTCCGGATGGGCGTAGCCGCGAACCTGTAGCACTTCGGGAGTTTCCAGAAAGGGGGTAGGTATCTGCTGATTTGTATCTATCTCATGTTACCGTTATTGGGGCGTGGCAGGCGGTGGGACAGACATGTTTGGAGCAGTGAGGGGTGGCGAAGCCTGGTTGCCTCGTGGCCGTTGCGATGTCAAGCTTGGCTTCTCTCACCATTTTCATGTTTCTTATTACGGGCTTATTTCTAACGTTTCTTATTTCTAGCGAAATCATGTGTTTTATCGTGAGCTATTTCTAACGTTTTCCTATTTGTTGCGAAATCAAAAACTCATCAGTGGCCTACTGATTTTGCTTTCTTATTTCTTTCTTCCCTTTTTTTCCTAGCGTGTTTCATGCTAAAGTTTCTGTTAACAGGATACGGTGATTACTTCGTTATTGTTGCATATGTCCTTTTTATTAGGGGTGCCCTCTGGTCGAGCCAGATGACCTACCTCTAATAAATGGTCCGGGTGGAACTAGTTTACCAATCAGTGGGGAGTAGATAGGCCCGAGAGATTACAACGGGGGACAAAGGTCCGCATTACCTACCCTTCACTACTTACAAAGATTAGACAGAATATTTCTTTTCTACGTTATTTGCAAACAGAGAATACCTCAAAAGAACTATTCCTTGAACAATAAATGTCCAGACAATCAATCAATCAGTGGGGAGAAAAACAGGCATGACGGATTACAACGGGGACAAAAATCTGCATTACCTATCCTTCACTATCTGCAAAGGGGGCAGAATATTTCTATTCCTCCCTGTTTGTAGACAGGGAATATCTCAAAGAGCAATAATCGATAAAAATCGATAACAAACAATCAGTGGGGAGAAAGATAGGCATGACGGATTACAATGGGGGACAAACGTCTGCATTACCTATCCTTAACTATTTGCAAAGAGAGGGGAACGTTCCTATTAATCGCTGTTTGCAAATAGAAAATGTCTCAAAGAGAACCAATACTTCAAGTACAATCAATCAATCAATCAGATGGATAAAGCCATCCTACCAATCGGACGTAAAGACGTCCTACTTAACCTTACCCGGACCGGACCGTGTGGGCAATTCTTCGCCTTCCCTTTTCCAGCGCCCAATCGTTCTCTTTCTCCATGTTTTTACCGCAGCATTCCTGTGGGATTCCAGTCAGGACAGTAGGTCACTTGAGAGAGGTACATTCGGAATCGGTGAAGTTCATTCAATCGGCAGCCGGACGAGGGCCCTCTCAAGGCAGGTATACTCCAATCGTTTAGATGTTCACCCCATCGTCTGGACCTCTCTTACCGGACCTTATGTCGCTGATGGACCCCGCGTTGGGACGCCAATTGAGGAAAAGTCAGCCCATATCGCACCTGATGCCCAGGCTGCTGGCGCAGGGCGCCTCCTAGTTCCCATCTTGAACAATTACCAAATAAAGAGACGGGCACTGAAAGCAGGAAAACAAGAACAGAGTTTTATTTCTCATGAGGAGAGCCTGTCATTTCGGACACTCGCATAGTGTCTTCAGGAGGTGCTCTAACAAGTTTCTCTGAGGCTTCGTCTTTTATACACATGTTTATGATGCACAAAACATTCCTTATTGCAATAAAGACGCTTTGAAGTAGGAAGAAGCATGCTTGGAATCCCAGCTTCAGGCCTATTCCCATACCAGTCGCTCAGATGTCATTCTCCCCTCCTGAATGTAACAAGAGATTGTGATCTCTCAGCCGGACATTCCTACAGGACACGAGGGCAGGAGGGGATGATCAGATCAAAGGTTGGGCAGGCGATAAGATCGGGGACTTCGGCTGGTGTATCACGGTTTTGTTATGCTGGGCAGGAAAAAAGGGGGGGGGTACATCCACGAGGCTTGGTCTTAGGACTTGGGACCGGGTCGAGAGGCCAAGTGCAGCTGGGGGGGGGGGTCGTCAGCTGAGGGGAAGGGTGTTCTTGGGAGGAAATGTGGGGTGTGGGTCAAGCAGGAGTGTTACTTCTAGGGCAGGGTCACGCAGAGGGAGAGGGTCTTATGGCCGATGCATGAGCAGTGCGCGCGGGGAGGGGTGCCAGGAACAAACAGGCAGAGAGGCCATGGTGCCTAAAATGGCTGTCGTGTACGTGTGTGCATGGGTCTATGCTGGCGGGATAACACAGTCAGTGTTTAGCGATATCCGTTCTGCTTACAACAAGGGGTACAGTGAACACAAATGAACGCCGCTTATGTGCATATACATTGCCATTTTCAACACTCCAATACACTAATTTTGATGCTATCCCCTCACCAAATGTATCTATGGGCACCAACACACCCTGGAATGGGAAAGCCAAGTTCTATACTTTACCCTTCCTTGAAAGCATAGTGTCATGAGATACTAGCACCTGCATAAACAGAACGAAGTGCATGGCTCGGTCGAGCCCTTTGTTATGCATTACAGATTATAGCTTTGGCATTATAATGGTTCGAAGTCACATGGGATCCTGTACATATGAATCTTAAACTCATAATCAGCGCCTCCACGTGAATAGTCTGTTCTTCAAATACAAGCAAGCCACCTTGGTCATTAACTTTAGGATGAATCAGTCCATGCCCTTCCAACTATCAGAGGGTGGTGAAGATAACTGAGCAACTTTTGAGGGAGGTAGTTAGGAACTGTCCTGTCAACGGAAACGGTGGTAGTTTTAGGCGAAATTAAAGAATAGATCTGAGACTAAAAAGATGATGTAATTGAATGTGTTTCTTCCATAACAATCTCATTAGCAGGGCTCATGTTTGTGTGTTTGTATGTGTGTGTGTCCATATTTGGTAAAAGTACAGCGTAAATCTAGCAGAAAGTGCCATTCACAATGATGCTTTTCTGTTACGTTTATCTTTTACTTGTCCATTCGAAAATTGAGCAATTTTTTAAATGATTGCCATAAACTCATCTCCTGTTTCTAAATAATCTTTGCTGTTATCATCAGCCACGCACAAGCCTCCAAGCCATTTAACCAAACGACAGCTATTTTTATCACATCTGTGCTCTGATGTCCTTTGTGAAATTGGCTGTTGAAGTAGAAAGCAACCTGTGACAGGTGAGGCGCCAGTCACTATCTAAGGGTTACTTGTCTATGAGCTTTCACTATTAAAGATGATCAGCTCACTAGATTTCACTAATCGAGTTTCTTTAAGAAGTGTTAACTGTACTGATTTCCATATACTGGTTGGCAATGAAATGTAGATTTGAAATATTTTCAGCAAAAGCGAACAAATAAGACATGTTGATTTAACCAAATTATTAATATTGGACATCTAATTAGAACATTGGTGCTGCGTTTTAACCGACTGTGAGCTAAGGTTTCCTATGAAACCAGGGGATTCAGTAGCATTGATGGCATACATGAATCAAGCTAATGTGCTTTAACTTCACATTCTTCTGTACCATCTGTTCATCAAGGGCTAGGGAGTTTTCAGTTTCAATCTGCCAGACCGAGGCCATTTCATCTGTCAGCCACATTCTCCAGGGAAAGGAATGAACAGACTCCTAAGTGCTTTGAACTATCATTGCCCAGCCAGTCTAAAAATATTATCTAAGAATTATTCAGTACGTTGCCATCAAATGTAAAAGGTTGAATGAAAATAAGATTAAGAACAGCAATAAAAGAAACACCATCACATTAGGCACCATTGACTGGCATACTTTAAAACTGAATATAAAAAATATTCCGAAATTAAATATAAGCATTTTTAGTCAGTACATGTGACATTCTCTACCAGTACAGGCGGATGTGGATATATCAGTCTCCTGAACTTAATTTTGATGAAGTTTGAACATCTTGAGACTGAGAGATTACACTGACAGGTTACTTGGCTGGCAAATACCATAGCCAGAAATTCCGAAATAATGTGCAAGATTCGCCATAAATTGCTCACCTCCCTGTCCATAAATGGCTCACCTCCCTGTATGTCCATATGTGGATGTGCAAATTAAGATATAGGCACATGGGTCAAACATAGAAAGCTAAAATGACATTAAATGTACTTGAACCTGTAGATGTTCGACAATAAAGTTCTCCTTACTCAGTTGAATGCAGATGCAAGAACACCGGGGCCCCAGTTCCCCAATTCAGGACACTTTTCCTTCACATGAATGTGACCAATACACGTCTTTACCCCAGAATGGGGAATAACCATACAGATTCAGACATAATGGGGCATAATATCAAGTAAGGGCGTTACATTATCGCCGCTTTTATCGGCAGGAAACTGCCGACAAAGCGGCGATAATGGGCTTGATAATATGCTCTATGCATTCCAATCGAAGCCCATGTTAGATGTGAAGATATCTAACATGGGCTTCGATTGGAATTCATGGAGCATATTATCAAGCCCATTATTGTCGCTTTATCGGCAGTTTCCTGCCGATAAAAGCTGCGATAATGTAATGCCCTTACTTGATAATATGCCCCAGTGGGTTGTTTTCCACAGGTTTCCTCAACTTTGGGTATACATTTGCTGCCATTTATGACTTGATCCCAATTGGTGGTAAATGTCAGCGGGGACTAGTACAAGTTGGAGTGCAGAAAGGGAATTTAGTGTGAGGGGGGGCTGTAGACTGGTTGAGGGGGGCAAAGCTGTATGTATCGGCAGAATTACAAGGCTGATAGACAGTGTGCCTGCTTCAGGAGGTAATCATTCTAAATGGCAACACATGATCAGTTCAATGATGGCACTATTAACAAAGCTTTTCTCACAGGCATGACATAATCAATAAAAAGTTAGATGTTGGAACTTCTTACTAAAAAACCTTTGTGACTCAGACGCTAAGATTTTTCAATTTCTTTAAGTAAAACGGACTGTGTTTAAAAAATATATAATTTATTTTAAAGCAATCACAGACATGGTGGTCTGCTGACCCTAAAAGGTCACCATCCCTTTGATGTGAGAGAATCGTGGTGGGTCGCAGTTTACAACCTGCCTCATGAATTTACATGAGGCAGTTCAATTTGCAGCCAACTATGTTTAAGTATTTTGCAACCCGACCTATTAGTACATAGGCTGCTTCACAAAATCCCATTGAATTCGCTAAAAGTCGGAGCGCAAATTGTGACTACTTTCAGTGAATACAACGTTCATACATCAGGCCCCTAAATCTAAATCAGATCTGCGGATCAGTTATTATAGTAAAAACAATACTGCTCTATAGGAATTCATAGAAAATGTAAGATCCAAAGTTAATCTTTTTGGACCGCTAGATTCGGACCAAAACGTCCTTTGAGTATTATTGCTGCAACCACAAGATTCATGTAGAACAGAGCGCTTAGAGTTCTGAGATGAAACTGTTGAGGTTGTGTTTTTGGTATAAGCTTACCACTGTCTCCCAGTAGTTCCGAAATGAAAAAGGTCTTAGGGACCGATTACGATGTCTGGCGGAAAGCCTCCTCCTGACATTTGGAATCTCCTCGACCACGTCAGAACACTGAGCCACACGCAGAGTACACGTGTTGGTCAGAACCACATGGTACACTCTTATGGACAACGTTTCCGCCCACGGTATTACAATGTTGTTTCCCAACAACCTTTCCACGTCGGTCTGACATGAAAAGTGACTTTGGCGGCCCCTGTCAGGCCCCCCTTAGCTCCGCGGCCTGTGGCTGATGGCTGAGGGGGTACCTAAGAGACCCTTTGTAAAGCTCTGCACTGCTGGAATCTTATAGGAGCATCACTCTGTCCCGCCTTCTCATACGTCCTGCCTAATCCAGCGCCAAGACGCCCACGGGCATACATGTGCTATACAAATCGACAAATCAAATCAAATCATTTGGCAGGCACCATGTGGTGCAGGGTTTTCCGCAAACTCCGCATTTCCCCATAGGAACCTGTGTTACGGCTGGTTGTCGAGCTCCCCTAGGGAACAATGGGACTCCGATCGAACAGTGTTCGTAATCCGGCATTTGGAACCCCCAACCACAAGTCAGTCGATCCTGATTCCGAGTTGGTGTCGGGCAAAGGCTTTCTGCTCAACATCATAATCGGCCCCTAAGTCCCAAAGTTTCCAAAAATTTGCTAATTTACAAGAAAAGTGTCCAGATCTTTAGGATCTGTTCTTTAGACTCCAGTCTACATATTCCATTTGCAAAGTTCTTACAACAACTCTGTTCAGTCCACAGTAATATGTCCAGTTCCAATCAGTTAACTGGAATCTCTGAAGTAGTAACAACCACAGGACCATCAGCAGCAGCCAGCTGCACGAGGTAGGTTTGGGAGGTTTATGCAGGCAAATGTTCATAGTAAACAATTGACAAAGTTTAATCTAGACATGCAGGTTTTTGCTCTCCTACATGATCTTGTGCACCCTCCATCTGAGGGTGGACGTTTCACAGAGTTAAGTAGACTTCACTGGCAGGATAAGGACTCTTGGAGGGTAGGCAGGAACCTAGTGACATTATTCCTGGATAATGTTGCAAGGGAGCAGAAATTCAAAACAGAGCATTTAACTATTTTCTTAACAGGCCTCGGTCAGTCCAACAGAAGTTCTTTTGATTTGGTTTGATTAATTGGAAAGGTTAAAAAGCTCTCTGCAACCCAATATAGAAGAGTCCTGGTGCTAGCAACTTATGGAAAGGGGCAAATTGGATGTTCAGGAAAAGAGCCGCATGTTCAGCTTGTTATAAAATGGCCAAGTTATATCCAGTAGGTAAGTATATAGGAAGTCCATTCCAAAGCTTGGGGATATGATGCGAGAACAATATGGCACCAGTTCAATCACAGTTTAATTTCACGATGGTGAGTGGAGTCTGGAAGGAAATTTGAGTAATCACCTGGGAAAGTTTGGATGGAGGTGAGATGGCAAGAAGATGGGTGGCTTGTGCAGGGTTCTATTGCAAAGATACAGAGATATAATAAGTATCACTTTATGTAGAGGGAACTCGTTTAGCATCTCAAGATGACAAAAAATTCAAACTTCCATGATCGGACAGGATTAGCCTCACACCGGTATTTTGTAAAAATGTTTTGGTGTGCCCAAATATATGGTAATGCTATAATCTAAGCAGCAGGAGTAACCAACTGAACCATTTCTTAATAATGGTAAGAGGGCAGTGTAGAAACAATATTGGCCAAACCTTTAACTAACTAGTGAGAAACAAGTAGAAGCTACCCTATTCACTTTGGAAGCCAGTGAGACTGTGGACATCAATAACGCATCTGAAACTGTAAACTCTTTCAAGTGGTGAGGAACGTCAACTTTGAGTCAAAGAACACAATGCTTTGGCCCAGTTGGATGGAGCTCTCTGTAAACAAAAATGTCTAGTTTTTTTTCAGTTCAATTTAATATAATGGTGCTTGTCCAATTTAGAAGCCTACACTGGTATTAGCCAGATTGTGAGCCATACTGATGCAAATCTGTGTGTCATCAGCATATGATTAGGAGGCAAAAGTAAGGGAACCAATAAGTTTAGCAATAGGAGCCAGATAGATATTATTTAAAGTGGATACATAAATTAGGCCGATGGAACTTTCCAGATTTATGAAATTTCCCAGGTGAGAAGCTGAATTTACAGTCCCTAGAGAGCTTTACTCAAGAAAGGAATGTGGCCATGAGAAAGCTGTTACTTCTTGTCCACACAACAAAGAGATCAGACAGAAGGATGGTTGTGGTTCAAGGTGTTGGAAATGGCCAACAAATTGATGAGAATAAATGCCATGATCACACCACAATCTAGTGCACTCCTGCGATCAACGGAGGATGCTAGTAATATTGGTTCAGTGACATTCAAAAATAGTGTCTCAATTGTTCCATTATAGAGATTCTTCTCTACCTGGAAGTCCACTCCCAGAACATTCCTGCCCAGCTCCCTAATTGACAAGAAACAAAAAGGGGCAGATCTAAAATGAAAAGACACTTTTACAAATGTTATAGTGTTAAATACATTGTATTCCAAACAGAAAAAATAGGAGAAGGAACAAGCATACCCATCTCCTCACACTGGTTACCTCGTCCATAGTGCATGTTTCAATCTACCTGCACAAGAAGCAGTGAAGCCCAGAACAGGCTTCCATGCCCTGCACCAACAAAGCAGACCTCTGGTAGGAGATACACATGAATCAAAACATGTTCAGAAGGGTAAACATCCTTTACAACGCAACTTTTACCACGCAGTGCCTTTACGACGCAACTTTTACAACGCAAACCATTACAACGCATTGCGCTGGGGGGGCGCTCTAGGATAGGGAATACGTTTAATTTACGGTCCAACACCTTCCCTGGTGTCCACGGGGACTGGAGTTGGAATAGTAAATTAAACTATTCACTATCCAGCACCCCAAAGCACTATGCGTTGTAATGGTATTCGTTGTAAATACCGTGTTGTAAAGGCATGCGATGTAAAAGTATGCGTTGTAACGTCATACATCCGTTCAGAAGTGGCAGTAGTGATTTTAAAAGCTACACTGGTTATAAATGTCATACTTTTGTTAGGTTGGGCTCGTTTGAAAGCAAATGCAGGCACACTTTGAGAATGAGAATTTACTATCTGACCATTTCTTTCGGAATAACCACTACCAAGTTGCCTGTGTGCCAAGGTATCTTTGACCTTTGGCTATCATAATTTGCTATACTCAGATCGAATACGAGTATCCGACTGTGCAACTTGGTGATTGTGCAACTTGGTAAGATGTGATTGCTGTGAGAATTATTTCTTGGACATTCCCAACAAAATAGTTTGGGTTTGTTACAGTTTAAATGAATAATGTTTATTTCTTGTTGTTACTCGAAGAGGGGTCCAAGCCCCAGAAGATCTATTATTATCTTATTGATATTATTAATAATGCTATCATTTGCTCTTGATTACTTCTTGGGGTATATGTGGCTCTATAGATCGATTATTTTAGATTACCCACGTCCATTTAGTCCCCATCAGCTTCATTTGAATACATAAACAACTGGACAGTAGTAAGATCAGAAGGAAAATGAGTATATATGTAAATGAATGGCAGGCAAAAGCAATTACTGCACATTTATTCTCATCTAGTCAGACGAGTAAATATGGGGCCCCACGGCTGATAAAATTAGGATTCTTTTTAGTGATATGCTTTTTATCTTCACCACTATATTTTTTTATTCTCTAAATATACCAAAATGCAAGTCGCAATATTTAGTTTTCACTCGAAAATCTTTTCCCATATTACATCATTACCTGGCTGGTGCATGCCTTGCTGGCGTATATGAAGTTGTTATGTATTGTATGCATATTTCATTTCAGAAGATAAATGTTTAGCGAATGATAAGGTCCTATATACAGTGCTGTGTGGGGAGCTCTCACGGTAAGAACCAATTCCATTACAACGAGCGATTCCAGCCAAATTCTCAGTACGAGTTACATAAATAACTCACATCTACTGTAGTTATTCCACGACCTTTCCTAGAATAATTCTGATGCGTTGATACTGTATTTGTTATAGATAAGAAGTGTTGCCATAACCCAGTTATGTGTTTTAATGATGGCTTTTATTTCGGATGCAGAACGTATTTTTAGTTTATGTAGTAATGTGCTGCAAGTCGTTCACAGAAAGTCGTGGTCATCACACATGCGCGCGATCTCACACCCACAAACGCTCACATCCCAACCTCGTTATTAAGTTGCAGATTTATCAACAGCCAGGGCAGGACTGGCTACCGGGCAGTTAAAAATGCTGCGGAGCTACAGCTCACCAAAAACCTTCTTCAGACACACTAGCACAGCTGCGAAGGTCTCGATAGTTGGCTTATTTTAGGGCTTTATGTATCAACATTCCGTTTTGCTATTCCTAAATAGCTATTTTTAAGGAATCGCTATTTAGAAATCGCAAAATGGTATGTATGTAGGAAATCGCTTCTTTTTAGCGATTCCTTAAAATTCCTAAATTGCGATTAGCAAATTGCTAATCGCAATTAAGGAATAATTTCCCATTCATTTCTATGGGCCAGGAGGCCCATAGGAATGAAGGGGAAATTTGCGATTTGCAATTTGCTAATCGCAAATTGTGAATATTTTCAAGGGTGCAGGGGTGTCTCAAGAACACCCTGCTGCACCCCTGAAAATGACATGTGTGTGCATATGGCGCACATACATGCCCTAAGGGCATGTATGTGCGTCACATGGCACCTTTTGATGTTTAAAAAAATGCTTTTTTAAAAGAATTCGCCACTTACCACCAACTAGAAGTTGGTGGTAATTTGCAATTCCTTAATGGCATTTTGGAATGTTTTTTTCCTTGATACATTGCCTTTAAGGAATCGCAAAATTTGCAATTCCTTAAATGCAATCGCAAAATAAGGAATGGCAAATTTAGCGATTCCTTATTTTGCACCAAAAATGTTTCATACATACCATTTAGCGAAAATGGGTTCGCAAACGGCGGAATTCTGCGAATTTCGGCGTTTGCGAACCCATTTTGCTTTGATACATATGGCCCTTAGTTCGGCAAGAATTACACGTACATTTTGCAGTTCGTTATTATCCGTGTGTCCCTGCGAACAGTTGTACCCAATGGCTTGCTTTTCAGAGACTAGTAACATCTACGGGCCTGTGATCCTCGCGATATTTTCCTGTACTAAGGCAGTGGTTGTTGCTGTTGTGATCCACAGACTCCTGTTAAATGCTTTTAAGTCTGTAGCACAGACACTTATGTTTTTTGCCCCACCCACCCTACAAGTCTATATTCACTCGATCTGTTGCTAACTTTTTTCGGCTTTTTAACAATGTTAATCTTATTGTGTTTTGCACCCTGGTTTATTTTAATTTGTAGGTTTTGAAACCTTTGACTCGGTTTTATTTCAAACTCCTGCAGCACTTTGGCCTGGAGGTTGATGCACCAGAAGTTAGATCAGTTTTAATGTTTGTTCTGGTACAGGAACATGTTTTTTAAATGTGTTAACTGTTATGATCTACTGTTGCCTTTCCCCGTGCCTATTTATCTCTTCTCTACTGCTCAGCCAGAATGAGTGTTGGTGTGCTTGGAGATGTCTGGAATGTTGGATGATTGATGATGTCGTGGAATGATGGGTGCCTGGTGAGGTTGTGATTCTAAGTTGGAGTGTGCAGGCTGAGCAGGACAGAGGCTGCTCCTGGTGGGGCATCACATGGACTTAACATCGTCCTGTACCTTTCTGATGCTGTTATCTTATGAATAAACCTCCAATACATCTATACATGACCTGGCTACAGGACTATCCTTTATTTACAACACTGGCGATGATTTAAAAAGAACCTGCGTGTTGCTGAAGGATTACCCTGGAACTAAAGATTTAACAAACCACAGGAACTTATGAACTGGAATGCCAAGGAAAATAATTCCCAAGAATAAGGTTTTAAAAAAAAAATTACGCTCTGGTAAGCCCCAGCACTGTCCTTTGTCAACAGGACAGCCTGCAGACCAGGGCGTTTGACTTCCATTTGACTTTCTACTGCTTATTCTAGTGCAGTTACTGTGAAGATTACTACAATCCTGTTAACATGCGTCTTTTATTGCTGGTTTTTGAACAACTACAGTGAACATTGCTGCCATCCTGTTGTCTTTGAAGCCTCATGCCTTAGGACTGTCTCTTCAGTTACAAGGGTTTCCCTGAGGCGCAATAGGTTTGGCACATCTGGCTGAATTTTCCTGTTTAATTTCGGCCCTCAGCCCCTGTTGGGAGTGTTAAAGAGTGCCAACAAAGTCTGCCCACAACCTTTGCGGACAAGGTGTGTATTTTCTACGGTGTGGGTAACCTGACGTCTTGAGAGAGAACTTAATCAATTGTATTGCAAGGAGGGTTTTATTGTGAGTAAAATGGCACACTTAATGAGTCTATAAATTTTTTGGGGAAAAGCGGAGACTGCTGGCCGTGTATTAATCAGTGAGTGTGACAACTGTGTTTTTTCCGATTTGGATGCCTAGTGTTGTTGCTGATGCGCCATGGCAGTTGGACTGCTGCCAGTCATTCAAACTCCTCACGAGCTGTGCACTTCGCGCTCAGCCTTACGTCTCCTGTGACACCTCCATACCCTATTCTGTGACACTATTGACTCAAAGCATCTCAGGGCTGCAAAGGGTCGTTCTGCAGCATAGACGTGCCGCGAGCCATCCGGCACGGCGTCACTGGGCGGATCGTCATTTTGTGGTTGGCGGCTACTTCGATTCACTCTGCTGATTCCCGTTTGATTTGCCAGCCACGTTTTGTCCACTGCGGGACAATAAAGTTTGCTCTATGGAAAGTGCTCTGAGGCGGCGTCCTTCTTCAGCGCAGTGTTCACCCTCAGCCAAGAGTTTTGTTTGTTTTTCCTCCTCAAGCTTTGCCCCTGTATGGTGCCCTGAAGTGTCGTTCTACATCAGCCAAAAGCCTTGCGTGGGAAATGCCGTTTGAGCATTAGTGAGTCTTCTTTTCAACATGTGCAAAATGCCAATTGCGGTGCTCATGAAGTTTGTTGTTTAAAAACCTGGCATAACCTTCACTGAACTGTGTAATAAAGCCTTCATGGCTGGGAGATTTCGGGTGAGGAATTGCTCACATAAGGGTAGGTCATCATCTTGAGTGAGGAGTCATCCAAACGATTAGACAACGGTGACTACGTTTATTGTTTTAATTTGTGATGTTACAGATGTTTTGACCTGCTCTATTAGGCATATTTAATATATATAGCTGGGTGTTTTTACAATACGTTTTTTGGGGCATGTTGCAGTTTTGTGAGATTGGTCATTCCTTGGTTCTATTTCTGTGTTTATTGAATCTGCATGGAATGAGAGGAGGTGAGTGTGTAGTGTTCCTGGTTACCTTAGTGTGCATGGTGTGTACCTCGTAATGTCTTTGTTTCTGCTATTGCATGGAAAAGGGGAGGTGAGTGTGTAGAGTTCCTGGTTACCTTAGTGTGTGTGGTTGTCAATATACTCTGTGTGAGTGTATGGACTCTCTCACTATTTTACGCCTTGTTTTCCTGTAGCCTTTGGTTTATCAACCACTGAATTGTGGTTATTTGTTGACATGATTGTGTCGGGTACCCGCATTGTTGGATTGTGTGGGTGAAAAGTTTATCCCTGTTTGGGCTATGTTAGGAGAAGACTCCCTCTTATGAAGCTTCTCTGTGTGTACCTTATATGAGTTTGTCACCTGTGTCGGTGAAAGGTTTTCCCTGTTTGGACTGTGTTAGGAGAAGAGGCCTTCTTACGAAGCTTCTCTTAAAGGTTTGCCCCAATGAGACTGTGTTTGAGAAGACACCTTTTAACAAAGCTTCTCAGGTTTTACTTTTGAAATGATTGACTTGAAGCTTCTCTGTGTTTACCTTGATCTGATTTGTATGAAGCTTCTCTGGTTTTACTTGTGAAATGTTTGACTTGGATATTCTCGTATTGTCTAAGCCTGATGCTTTTCTTGGAACTCTATCATTCTGATTCTAGGTGTGTGAATTAGTTGTCTTAATGAATTGTCATGAATTTCATTTGTTTGATTTGTCCTTGATTCATTTGCTCAATGTATTTTCATGTATCTTTTACAATCTAATGTAATCTCTATTTTGCTTTCCTTATGTACTTTTAAATATTCTATTTGTGTTTTGGTTTCCTTAGGAAGGGGGATGTGTTATGATCTACTGTTGCCTTTCCCCTTGCCTATGTATTTCTTCTCTACTGCTCAGCCAGAATGAGTGTTGGTGTGCTTGGAGATGTCTGGAATGTTGGATGATTGATGATGTTGTGGAATGATGGGTGCCTGGTGAGGTTGTGAGTGTCAGTTGGAGTGTGCAGGCTGAGCAGGACAGTGGCTGCTCCTGGTGGGGCATCACATGGACTTAACATCTTCCTGTAACTTTCTGATGCTGTTATCTTATGAATAAACCTACAATATATCTATACATGACCTGGCTTCAGGACTATCCTTTATTTACAACATTAACATTATTTGACTTATTTTGGGAGTTGTACCCAGTGAAACAAGTCTGAAGACCAGTGGGTCCACTCAGCCTCTTCTTCTCCTGAGTTTGACAAATGAGCACTGCTGAGTTGAGTGACAGTAAACATCGGCTGTCTGTCAAAAATCGCAAGAGACCTTGCTGGGATACTGTATAGTGTAGAAATAATATGTTCTAAGTGGAAACGTGAGCAATGTTGTGTGTGCTTTCTATTATATATGTACGCCCATGAAGTAGTGCAGTGCACGAGGATCAGCATGCAGTTGTGTGTGGGTGCTAGAATGTATGTGTACCTGTGATGTTTTGCAGTACATGAGATTCAGCACGAGCGGTTGCATGCATGCGCTGGGGAGTATTTTTGCCTGTGAATGGCACAATACATGGAAGTTTCTGTTTTTTATTTTGAGAGACACAAGGCTTTCTGTAGGAGGTAAAAGAGCACCCTAAACAAATGTGTGGATTGTTGCATTCCTGGGTGGGACACACATGTTGGAGGAAAGAAGAGACATCCTCTTCAGTGCACTTAAGAAAATGCTAATTGATTCTAAAGAAAGGTAACTGGTCAATCAATGAATCAATCAATAAAGAACTTTTAGAGCGCACTACTTACCCGTGGGGGGCTCAAGGCGATGGGGGAAAAAGGAGGGGGGAGCCGCTACTGGTCGAACAGCCAGGTCTTGAGTAGCCTCCTGAAGGTCAGCAGGTCTTGGGTCTGTCGTAGGCTCAGTGGGAGGGTGTTCCAGGTCTTGGTGGCGAGGAGGGAGAAGGATCTGCTGCCGGTTGTTGTTCTTCGGATGCGAGGGACTGTGGCGAGGGCGAGGTCGGCGGAGCTGGCGGTTGGGGATGTAGAAGAAAGGTCGTCTGTTGAGGTAGGCTGGGCCGGTCTTGTGGGGGTGCCTTGTGTGTGTGGATAAGGAGCTTGAAGGAAATCCTCTTGTTGACGGGGAGCCAGTGCAGGTTTCTCAGGTGGGGGTGATGTGGCTGTGGCGTGGTACGTCGAGGGTCAGGGGTGCCGAGGCATTTTGAATGCGTTGCAGTCGTTTGATGACTTTGGCCGGGGCTCCGGCGTAGAAGGCGTTTCCATAGTCGAGTCTGCTAATGACGAGAGGCTGAGTGACTGTTCTTCTTGTATCTGTCGGGATCCACTTGTAGATTTGCGGAGCTTGTAGGGTGTTGAAGCAGGAGGAGGAGACTGCATTGACTTGCTTGGTCATGGAGAGTGTTGAGTCGAGGATGACTCCCAGGTTGCAGGCATGGTCGGTGGGTGTTGGGGCTGCCCCCAGTGCCGTGGGCCACCAGGTGTCATCCCAGGCTGAAGGTTTGGAACTGAGGATGAGGATCTCCATCTTGTCCGTGTGCAGCTTCAGTCAGCTGATCTTCATCCAGTCGGCGATGGCCTTCATTCCTTCGTGGAGGTTGGATTTGGTGATGAGGGGGTCCTTGGTGAAGGAGAGGTTCAGTTGAGTGTCGTCAGTGTAGGAGTTTATGTTGAGGTCGTGCTGTCGGGCGACTTGTGCGAGCAGGGCCATGAAGATGTTGAACAGTGTCGGGCTGACGGGTGATCCCTGGGGTACGCCGCAGATGATCTTGGAGGCTTCGGATCAGAATGGGGGGAGGCATATGCTCTGGGTTCTGCCGAAGAGGAAGGAGGTGGTCCATTCCAGGGCCTTGTCTCAGATCCCTGCTTCGTGGAGGCGTGTGTGAAGTGTGCAGTGGCAGACAGTGTCAAAGGGGGACCGAGAGGTCGAGGAGGATGAGGGCCATGGTCTCACCTTTGTCCAGCAGGGTCCTGATGGCGTTGGTTGCGGCCATGAGGGCCGTCTTGGTGCTGTGGTTGCTGCGGAACCCTGACTGGGATGGGTCCAGGGTGCTGTTTTCTTCGAGGTATCAGGTTAGCTGTCTGTTGACGATCTTCTCGATGACCTTGGCTGAGAAAGGAAGTAGGGAGATGGCCGGAAGTTCTTGGGGTCTCTTGGGTGCACCTTGGGTTCTTTGAGTAGGGCGTTGATCTCGGCGAGTTTCCAGCACTCTGGTAAGGTCGCGGTCTTGAAGGAGAGATTGATGATGTTGCGCAGGTGGGGTGCGATAGAGCTGCAGGCTTTGTTGAAGATGTGGTGCGGGAATGGGTCTGACGGGGAACCGGAGTGGATTGTGCTCATGGTCTTGATGGTTTTATTGATTTTCACGTTGGCCCAGGCTGACAGGGGGTCGTGGTCGATGGTGTGCGGAGAGTCTAGAGTGTTGATGTCTGTTTGGGCTGTCTGGGTATTGAAGTTGTCGTGGATGTCAGTGATCTTGCGGTGGAAGAAGGTGGCGAGGGAATCACACAGGGCTTGCGACGGCGGGATGTTATTGGTGTTGGAGCTGGGGTTGGAGAGTTCTTTTACGATGTTGGAGAGCTTCTTGCTGTTGTGTGTGTTGTTGTTGAGGCGGTCTTTGAAGGAGGTCCTCTTGGCAGACCTGATAAGGTGATGGGGTTTGCGGATGGGGTGTTTGTGGGCTGCGAGGCTGTATGGTGTCTTTTCATTGTGCCGGTCCAAGGGACCTAGACACATTTCAGGAAGAAGATAGTCCTGATAAGGAAATAATAAAGAATAAGGTCAGTGGGCATTGTAACCCTTGGATACACATATCACTGAGGCTGTAATCTAGGTGTGGTTCTTTAGTCACACCTATGGCCTGAAAGGTTAAAGTGGCGGTTGGATGGTGTAGGAGAGTAGGATCTGCTTCCTATGGTTACCCCCACTTTTTGCTGTGTTTCGCAGTTTTTTTTACTTTAGTCTGGCTGTGGCCCTGCTAATCAGGACCACAGCCTAGCTGTTCTCTCTCTAAATTGATTGCATGTACTTTAGGTACATATCAGAGTGGTTACTGGGTCACCCTTATGAGTCTCTAGTATATGTTACCTTAGATACCAAGGGCATAGGTACCCCAGAGGCCTACCAGGGGCTGAAGCATGTATTATGCATGCCGCCCCTGGGAAGCCTTCCAAAATGGCACCAACGGTATGCACATGCAGCCTGGGTAAGGTGGTGTAAGTACCCCTTACTGGGATATAGTATACCTAGATTCACCATTTAAAACAGACACATATTAACCTATAAGTCACTCCTATGGCAGACCTTGACAATTCTGAGAGCAGAGTGTTTGGTTTTGTGTGAGAGGGTGCCCTAGCATGAGCTGAGCCCCTCTGCAGCTTTCGGAATCCCTTCCTTATAGCTGTTCTGTGATATGACCATACCATATACTCTTAAGTGCATTATAATCCTCGCGGTTAATGCTAACTTTGGATTGGCTTTATGAAAACATGTTATGTTTGGTGTCAAACACTTTGGAATACTACCCCCCCTGCCAGTTCTGGCAGGGGGGTAGCATTCCACCCTTCTAGAGGGAGAAGACATGTACACACTTACTTACCCGGTAAATGTTTAAAAGAGCCTCCGCATCACAAAATGGATGCTGCCGCCACAGACACGAGTCTGACCTCCTGCTGCTGGACGAAACTCCGGCAGGGGAGGCCTGGGCAATAGGTTTTCTGTCGAGGGAGGTGCCAGCACCTCCCCAGACAGGCTTTAGGGTATTGGGTCAGGGTGGGTTGCATTCAGTGAATGCTTTTCAGACATTGCCTGGGGCACACAAGGTGTTCATTGCATTTCCCAGTTCAAGCCAGTTGCTGGGGCACTCAGCCCCAGCTCTGCCATGAAACTGTACAAAGGGGAAGGGGTTTAACCACCCCCTGCCCAGGTCCTCCCATAGGTGGGACCCTAGAGTTAGTCCAACCCTAAAACTTAGTATGAGTATAGGAACCCATTTACTAGGACTTTAGATTACCCTGGACGAAACTCTGAAGACAAGATCTTGGACCTTCGACATTCCATATCAACTGGAAGATGGAAGAAATCTCCTTTGGGGTCAAGAAGTGACCTCCCTGTTCAAAGAGCCGCCATAGAAGCATCTTGCTGGTCTGCACTTTGGAGGTTCCCGCTGGATACCGAAGAATCTGGGACACAGGACATGAACTTTCAGACATCTCCAAGGCTGACACAGGTCTCCAGTGAAGCTGAGACCTGTAGCTATAACGAGAGACGTCGGACCGGAACTCCTGGACATCCTGCAAGTTTGCAAGTGCACCTACTTCCCGAAGTTTCCCGAAATTGTGCATTGGGCTATTTGTTGCCCTTGCCCTGAGCACTTTTTGCACTGAAGCTGAGAGGCCTACACTCCATGAGTGTTCCGTGGGCCTGCTTTCTTCACCGCAGCTTGAGGCTCCTTTGCGATCTCTAGTCCGTTGGCTAGTGGGTCCCCACAAAAGACAATCCTTTATTTCTTGGGCTTTACTGGTTGCTCCAGATGTGCCCTGGCTCCCCTCCAAAGGGTGAGTCCCTCAGACCTTGCTGGTCTGCACCGAAGCCAATCTTCTCATCTTGTATGGGTTGCTGTTGCCAAGACTTGTTGGGTCCAATCCGGATACCGCTGTTGCAGCGCTCAACATCCAACATGGGACAGCTGGAATACAGCTCCTGGTTGTCGTCAATGCCTCCTGGACCTCGTGGCTGAAGAGTCAAGCTTCACCTACTTCACCTGAAAGTACCCAACAACGGCTGGCATCTTCTTGTCTCCATCCTGGTCACTGGCAAGTGACCCAGACTCTGTCCCCTCTGCTTTCAGGTTCTTCTGATCTCCAATCCACCCTCGGATCCATCCGGACACTTTTCCTCTGGTTGCCTGCAGCACTTCTTCGCAGCTCTGCATTGGAATTGACGACGAAACCAGACACGAAAAGACACCTATGCACCCGGCTTCCCTGCGTGAGGTAACACGAGTACTTCGGTGCTCCCGTGGGTCTTGACTCTCGAAGTGTCTAGTTCAAAAGGGGTGTCCTAAAACTTTAAAACCTCCATAGAAGTAAATGGTGATTCACGGTTGTGTTTAGACACTGCACGCATCCACCGTGGGTCTCCTGTGTCCCTACCTTTGGTATTTCCTGGTTGCCCCAGTGGTTCTACAGGCCCTAGGCCTAACTTCTATCACTCACATGGTTCTTATACCACTATTTTAGTATATGGTTTGTGAGGCCCCTAGGGCAAAACATATACTGTGCTATTTACTGTGTGCTGTTTAAGTTCTTGGATTGTACTTTGGCCTCTAGCCTCATAAAGAGACTAGAGGGGTGTGTTTTAGAGTAAATACATATATTTTATATATCTACCTTGTGTGGTGTACTTTCATTTGATCATTCAAGAGATTATAGACTGGTAAAACAAGCTGCTTTACATTCCTTCAAGACTTAGCCTGAAGGCTGCTCTCCACAGCTACCACTAGGATAGCTTTCTCTAAGGTTGCCTTTAACCTCCATCAATAAGGGTCACTTGGACTGGTGCAAGGGGCCCACTAGAATAGTGGACATCATATGCCAGGCCTCTTCTCACAGATGGCACATTGCTTCATTCTTCTCACAAAGTTTGTTTGTCAGTTAGTCCACGTGGCCAGAGGAAATCAAATACTGAGTGGGATAGCTGATGCTGAAATCCTCAAGTGAACAGCAACCTGTTGACTGGTAAGGATTAGCCATTTGGGGACTGGGGGGTATATTATCAAGCCCCTTATCGCTGCATCATCTGCACTTTTCTGCCGATAACGCAGCGATATTTGCATCGCCCTATTATCAAGGCAGCGTTAAGTCAATTAACTTGGCTTGAAGCCACGTTAATTGACTTAACGCTGCCTTGGAAATAGGGCTCCTTTCACGATAAACTCATCGTGAAAGGGGGTGTGCAGTGGGTGTTGCGGTGGGCGTTTCACCGCAACACCCATTCACTTCGACGCTGCCACCTATTATCAAGAGAGGCGATAATAAGTGGCAGCGCCGAATTTAAGAACAGGAAAGACCTGTTCTTAAGGTGGCAAAATTCGGAGAAATGCCTCATTTCTCCTCGTTTGTGCTTTTTCCATGTGTGCTGCCTTGTGCAGCACACATGGAAAAAGCGAAATGCCAAGGTTTGTGAATGTACAGGAAGGTGTCCCTTCCTGTACATAAACAAACCTCTTTTTAAAAATGCAATTTGTAACTTACATGTGTGCTGCATGAAGCAGCATACATGTAAGTTACAAAATGGCATTTAAGCTTTGTTTATGTGCAGGAAGGAACACCTTCCTGTACATAAACAAACTTTCCATGCCTGCGCTGGTGTTAAGTTGTAAAACTTATCGCCATCGCAGGGGGAAATGCTAGGCTGCACCATATCCTTGGTAATATGGTGCAGCCTAGTGTTTCCGAAGTGGCGAAGAGAGGCGTTAAGCCAAGATGGCTAACACCTCTCTTCGCCACTTTGTTGTTAATATGCCCCCGGGTTCTTGGTAAAGAACAGTCCAGTGCCATTGTTGAAAGTGGACTTGTTCTGACGATTTCAACGGTGTCTAAAAGGAAGGTTTCTACTTTTATCTACTTTTAAAATTGTTATAACAGATGTCCATGGGGGACCACTGACGCCTGCGAGTTGTACTGAAGGTTTTCAGAGCATCATTTAGGCAGTTATGTTTCACACTTTAACCTCTAGGTCTATCTAAGCTCCTAGATCCTAAACTGGATTAACAGCCACATGCATCAAGCTAAAAACCGGTCGCAAACGGGCAGATTCTCAGAATCTGCTCCTTTGCAACTGGTATTTTTGCATTTGGGATGCATCATCCCAAATGCAAAAATCGCAATTTAAGGAATCTCTAAATTGAGATTCCTTAAATTGCGATTACATTAATCCCAAATTGAAATTCCTTAAATGCAATGCATCAAAGTAAAAAAAGTAGCGATTTCGCTAATAGAAGTAGCAAATTACCATGAAGTTGAACTTCATGGTAATTTGCAAAAACTTTGAAAAATGCACTTTGGTGCATTTTTCAAAGTTTCATGTTGCGCACACACATGCCCTTACATACAACCCAACATATGTGCACAGATCAATTTCAGGGGTGCAACAGGGTCTCCTTTTGACGATTCCTTAAAAATCGCAATTAAGGAATCACAAAAGGCAACATTGATGCATGTGCCTGATAGTGTACAAGTAGGTCTTGGTCAACTTTTAAGAAGGCAATTTTCTATGTTTTCATTATTATTCTTTTATTGTTTACATTTTTCTTTTTGGTTTACACTATAATAATAATAATAATTATAATAATAATACCAAACATTTATAGAGCATGGCATTCACAATTACAGGTATCATGGTGCTATCGCCTTATTGCTAGTTCATATCTACAGATTACACTGACGCCTTTGCTGGTTGGTCCGGGACTCTCTTCATTTATACCTGGTCCTTTTTTTGGAACTAGGCAAGTTTAAAAAAAAATCTTAAAACTATTCAAGTTTTTATTAGCTCTAAAATGGATTAGCAGCCTATGCCAGATCTGGGCAGCCTGATCTAGAAAGTCTTCCCGCCGGTCCTAGTTTTCCTGAATTTCTGTATACAGACCAAATTTGACGATATTGGTCAAAATACTTTTAGGGCCCTAGATACAATGCGTAAAGCCTATGATATGATTCTTTCTCTCACCAGCAGCCTCTGTAGGGCTTTCAGCGCAGCTGAGGAAGAATCAGATCTTGATTTATTCAAGGCCAGTCTTGCAGTAGATTTCTGTTCCTTGAACAGTCTGTTGATTAGATAATCCAGGGCTAACAAAAGAAGCGAGTTACAATTGTCTAACCTGCCCAAGCTTGCCCCTTGTACTGCCAGCTTTCTCGCTGGTACAGGCAATAGATGGACAAATTGTGATAAGTTCCTCAATAGATCAAAACATGTAGCTACTGTTTGATCAATGCATGGTTCTAAAGAGAACGTTTCATCAACATACACTCCGAGGTTTTGCACAACCTGCGATGTTTCTGAGTCCTCTGTACTGGTCCAGGGCCAGAAATTGTTTGGGAGTGTTCTGGGGCTTCGGGAAGGAGAGCAACATAAATACACTTTTTTACCTTTGTTGAATTTAAGGCAGTTTTATTATGCCAACTGGTGATTCTTTGTATGCAGGCATGGAAATTCATGTCGATTTAGGGTAGTTTTCTGCCAAGAGACATAATTAGCTGTGTATCATTCGCGTAATTCACAAAAGAGATCTCAAAGGATCTTATCAGAGTCAGCAATGGACATCTGTATATATTTAAGAGAATGAGGCTCAGAGCCAAGCCCTGAGGCACCGCATGTTCTATTTTCCTAAGCTCTGACCGGAAAGGAGGGAGTGAGATAGCTTGATATTGTTATATAGGTATGCTTTGCCTTCATACTGTGTTAAGTTAGCATGAGTTTATTAGAAGATTAAACGCCATTTTACCTTTCTGCTACTTCTGCACACGGCACATATTGTTATTAGAGCTTTGAGCCTAGTAGAATATTTTGCTTCACACAAGAATAATATGTTTTGCTATTGTATCAGCTTTGCTTGGTAAGCTATGTCTGAACAGTGAGTGCCGAGGCCTTCAAGGTTATTTCAACACAGTGGTTGTTGTGAGGTCTGATCTGCGCACGTTCTAGACATAACACATATGCAGCTGTGGCCAACTCTGGCTTTAGGCGCGTTTAATAATGCACTGCGCAGAGCATGCTCACACTTGATGATGCTTCGCATGCAGAGAGCTGGTGGAAGATGATGTGATCCCTTTCCACTAGGATCAGAGGTATGGGGCCGCCCTTCTAAAACCCAGAGAGACCTTCTTTAGATATAATATAATATACTAGCAAGGGATGGTAAGACTTAGGTGCCATTTAGCCTTCTTCCCTTTAGCATTTTACCATGCGTTCTCCCTTTGTATTTTATGGACTAGTAACTATGCTGATAACTTTGTTTCTTATAATATGTTTGCTTGTATTAGCTAAGATACTGCGCTTGAGAACACTGCATTAGAAATAAACATTTCAAACTTGCACGTGTCTTCATTTACTCCTCGTTCTGGATTGATATGTTGGTATAACGAAAGAGTGTTCATGTGTTCCACGTTACCTGAGGTGTTCTAAGTCCATGTTCTGGGTTGTCTAAACATTGGGAGTTTGTAAGAACCAATGAGACACTGATTGCTAGTCTGGTAGGGGATTTTGGGTACTAAGGTGAGTTTTGGCACACCCTAATTCACTGAGGTTCCAAGTCTCTATGCACAGTTCTGTGTGAGAGCAGGATCCCTGCGACAATATCTATTTGACAGTAATGATTCAATCCACTCTAGGAAAGACCCTTCCACTCCTATCTCTTTCATCTCTGAAGCGGTATCTAGTGGTTGATGGTGTCAAATGCAGCAGACAGGTCAAAACTGCCGTTTGACCACTGTAAACAACCATCCTCAATTCATCCAAAGTCAGGATTAGTGCTTCCTTAGTACCATGCGCTGATCTGAAGCCATTCTGTTCTACCTCAAGAATGTTATGGTTTTCCATAATATTTGCTAGTAACGTGTTTCTTCACTATTTTAGTTTGATAAAGAAGTTGGGAGATCAGACAATAATTAGTTGGATCGTTTAGGTCAGCAGTTTGTTTCTTCAGTAGTGGAGTCACCAAAGCTTTTTTCCAAGCTTTTGGTACAGTACTAGTCTTCAAAGATTTATTGAAATTTTTTGTCAAACTTGGGAGCAGTTCCTCGTCCCTATCTTTCCAACTTGAAGGATGCAAAGGGTTCAGCAAGGAACCCTAGGAGATGCTCGACATCAATGTTCTAAGTTCTTCCTCTGTTATCAGTTTGAATCCATTTAATTTCAGTCTGATTCCTTCTAAGTGTATCAGATCTCCCCTCTCTTCATTTGTGGATTGATTGTTAAACAATGGGTCACTAGTAGTATCTGCTAGGATAGGCTCAATTTTGTTATTAAAGTGTGAAGCCTTCACTAATTGTTTCGAACAAACTGCGTCAACTAGAGTTCACCATTTTAAAAGTCTTTTTATATTTATTAGTAGCTACCATTATTATTTTAGTGTAATCATTTTCTCTACCTTTCCTGATTTCAGTTTTATAAATAATCAGTGTCTCTTTTAATTGTAGCTTATCATTTCCTGCAAAGGCCCTTCGTCATTGTCTTTTTTAATATCCTACAATTCCTTTTGTTCTCTTTCAAGGATTCTGTAAACCAAGGTTCAGAAGGTTTCTTTCACTAGGTCAGATTTTTGTCTAGTATATTTGTAACTAAGGTTTTCATAATTGAGTCCTGCAGGTGTTCACAACTTGTATCCACTGTGGCCTCTTCCTGAAAACAGTTTAAGTTATCAAATGTTTTTCTGTCTTAGCTTGTTTAGCTTAAACGGCAGTCTATTGTGGATCACCTTTTTGACAGTTTCGAAACTTTTGTCCTTGCCAGATCAAAAGAAATCAATCTATGATTCGACCAGCTTAAAGTGATTAGTCTTTTATGCTAGTAAGGTTTGCGGGAGAAAATATCAGGTCAAGAGTATGTCCTCCCTCATGTGATGGACCTGTCACCATTTGTTCCAAACCTAACGTTTCACAAGTAGGTAAAAGTTCTCTCCCTTGAACAAGAGAAGAGTCCTATGCCTAAAAGTTACATTCTCTGTGAGAGAGCAAGATTTGTAGTCGTTCATAAAGGACTGCATCAAATTATTCACGGGTCCAGGTGGCCTTTAGCATAGGAATCCTACTGTAGCAGTTCCCTTTTTCGTTTTCATAGCACATCCTAATGACTCTGCCCCCTGTGTGTATTTTATCTGTTTGCTGGATCACTAGTTCTCATTTCTCTTTGAAGATAATTGCCACTCCACCACCTCTTTTCTCTAATCCCAGGTCTACCTATGAGTTCTAGGGGATCCAGGTCTCTGTCGTAAAGAAATGTCCCAGTCATTAGATTTGAGAAGGAGCTACATCTCCAGTGAGTGTTTTACTAGAGACCGAGAGTTAAGTAAGCCACACTTCAACTTCTTCTCCCCTGCCTTTGCATCTGTTGAGGATATGCTCAAAGTTGCTCTAGGCTCCGTAGTCTCTGACTCATCACCATCCCAAACTATTTTGTGCCTGAGGTTTAGGAGCTCCTTACCAGTATAGGAGAATCTCTCTTGGGGATCCTTTCCACCGGTACCAAAACCGGCAGCATGGCTGGTGCTGTGCGCTGTCGGTGCGCAGACAGGCACAGATTGGCTTGCCTTTTACACGCCTTTGGTATTATTGACTATATACACTAAACACATTTGACAAATTGTGTCTGCTGTTCTTAAATCATGTACATATATGTCTTCTAGACGTGCTTCAAAATTTACATTTGACATAGTTGCACACTAAGGCCCGTGTCGCATAAATGTACGTGCTATACCCTTGTTAAAACAATGCTTTTGTTTAAATTCAGATTTCAAAGTAGATGCAAAACAATGGGTTATTTAAATTACAGATGCCAATTTATATCAATACAATACGATGGAATATGATAGAATATACTATTTAACTCACAGAGATTCCAGCAACACAAATAAAACAAGACTATCCATTGCAAAAAGATCAAGGTGGGAAGAAAAGAGAAAGGGGATTGTAGTTGTAATTGGATGAGAGTGCAGAAGGGTAAAGGTTAGTGAACGAACATGTGGGGATGAAGGCAGGACAGAAATAGAGATCATCAGCAGTTACATGGGAGAACAAATGAAAAAAGTGATGGTGAAGACTCAAGATTGGTAACATTGCCAGGTCCCTGATACACCTAAACAACAGAGTCGCACAGGGTATTTGGGGAACATCTGAGGCAGCAGAAGGGTCACCTGTGACCACTTGAGTATGCATTTGTTCCTTTTATTCAGGTTGAATGGGGCCCCATTTATGGATGGGAGTATCAGAGTGACAGCAAATAAAGCCAATACAATAATGAGTCTGTGGAGCAGTAATGTGCTAAAAATTGTCATTGAGTCTTCCCATCTGCACGCAGTTCTTATGTTATGCTATACACACTTGCCCCAAAAGACATTCCCCCTGGAATGGGGTATTTTGAGTTCTCTTCTTCATGGAGGCTGCTGAATTGAGTTCTCTACTTAATGGAGGCCGCTGCGCACTGCGCTGTCGGTACGTAGAAGGCACCTCAAAGGCCTGCCTTTCTGCGCCCCTCCGTGACCTGACCGCAACCAGCGCCAGGAACCCTCATCCTCCAATATACCAACCCTACAGCTCAGCGGCTCTCCATGCACTCAACCGCGGCAAGAATAACAAGTGCAAGCTCTCCTCACCTCTCGACACCCACGGTCCTTTCACCTGCCGACACTGCTGCCACTCCTTCAACATCGCCAAAACCCAGGACCCACTCCCGCTGAACAGCAACATCCCCACCAGAGCACAAAGCCTGCAATGTATCCTCCTCAACGACCGCCCCCTCCACAGACATGCCACGGAAGTCACGGACCTCCTCGACAGCACATCTCCCGACTACGCCTTTTTCACCGAAACCTGGACAAGTGCCACCTTGGGACCTGACATTGCTATTGCCATCCCTGAATGATACAAAACTACCCGGCATAACCGCCCAAACAGCCCGGGAGGCGGCATCGCCATCTCCGACAAGTCCACCCTCTGCCTGTGCCCCTACACTGATGGACATACGGACATCATGGAACACCTCCACTTCAAGATAGAGGTCAACCCGGCCACCACTTTGAAATGAAATGAAATTAAATTTGTACCTGTAAAGCGCACTTATACCCCAACTGGGGTGTCCTGGCGCTGTACGCATAACGCTGTGGAACCCTTCCTGGCTTTTCCCTGTGAAATGTCCACTCCTGGGCACCCCCAAAGTGAAGCCAGGCATCCCAGCGCTGTTGGGGCCGTTGTGGAGATTAAGCAAGCTATTGCCCAGAGTTGCAGAGTGAGACCCATGATTAGAATAGGCACCGAGGCGAGAATTATCAGGTTCGAGGAAATTAAGCCCAAGACCCACCGAGGCGGGAATTGAACTCTGGTCCCGGGCCAGACCTCTGCATCAGGGTCTGCCACTCTAACCATTGAGCCACACTTCTCCACTCTATATGGCACCCTCATCTACCGACCTCCCAGACCCCGTGCACCCTTCTGTGACTCCATCATCAACATAGTCACCGTGCATGCCATCACCTCCACCGACTACATTTTGCTGGGAGACCTCAACTTCCACCTCAACAGCCACCAAGACCCCAACACCATCTCCCTCCTGGAAAACTTCCACGTCATCGGATTAAATCAGATCGTACCAGGACTAATGCACCAGCAGGACACACCCTTGACCCTGTCTTCACAGCAGGAAACTCCATCTCCTACAGCCACACCTCCAAACTCCCATGGACGGACCACTGCTTTGTCCACTTCACCTAGAGAGCAATCATCCCCCGCAGATGCCCACCCCAGCTCCAACGCCAGAACGGGAACAAGATCTCCGACGAGCAGCTCACTGCCACCCTCGGCGGCTCCTCCCCCACCACATCAAACAACTACCCCACCACCGCCACCCGTACCCTGCACAAGTGGATAATCGACTGCACCAAAACCGTCACCCCCCTCACGAAATCCTCCATTCCCCGTACCTAGAAGGCCAACTGGTTCTCCAACAAACTCCGAGAATCCAGACAAGCCTGCAGACGTATCAAAAAACTATGGAGGAACTCCAAAACTCCAGCGAACCTTGACAACTACAAAACAGCCACCACTGCTCACCACAAACTCATCAGACACTCAAGGAAGAAAGCACTGCGGAAGAGAATCTCCACCCATGCACACAGCAGTAAGGAACTCTTCAGGATCATCAAAGAATTTGCCCAACCTAACAGCGAGTCCACCGACATCCCACCCTTCCAGGACCTCTGTGACAATCTCAGCGCCTTTTAACATCATAAAATCAAGACCATCTATGACAATCTCCACGAGGAACCCACAGCCACCGCCTCCTGCACCACACAGCTGACACTGGACAGCTAGACCGCCCTCAGCATCGAAGACACCCTAAAGACCATGAGGACCAACCACTCCGGGGCCTCCATGGACCCCTGCCCCCCCAACATCTCCCACAGATCCACACCATAGCCCCTGAGCTATAAAGTATCATCAACCGATCCTTCGAGACCGCCTTTCTCCTCGATGACTGGAAACACACTGAGATCAACCCTCTCCTAAAGAAACCCTCAACGGACCCCTCCGACCTTAAGAACTTCAAACCGATCTCCCTACTTCCCTATCTGGCGAAAGTCATTGAAAAATCTGTCAAGAGCCAACTAGCCTCCTTCATCAACGAGAACAACATCCTCGACCCCTTCCAATCAGGCTCCAGGAAGAACCACAGCACAGAGAGAGACTGTTGTCCTCATCTTCCTAGACCTCTCTGCAGCCTTCGACACAGTCTCACACCGCACCCTAGCCCACAGATTCCAGAGTGCAGGAATCTGGAAAGAAGCCCTCCGACAGAGCGCAGTGGGTCAGACTCCCTCCTTCATCTCTGAGCCCACTCCAGCCCCCTGCGAAGTCCCCAAAGGATCTTCCATCAGCCCCACCTAGTCCAATGTCTACATGGCCCCTCTTGCTTCCATCGTTAGAGCACATGGACTCAACATTGTATCATACGCAGGCGACACGCAACTCATCCTATCACTATCCAACGAACCCAACATCTTGAAACACAACTTTCAAGAAGGAATGGAAGCAGTCGCAAGGTGGATGAAGAACAGATGCCTACAGCTGAACACAGACAAAACCGAAGTACTCATCATAGGCCCTCATTCTGATGCCTATAATGACATCTGGTGGTCCCCCAGCCTTAGAGACCCGCCCCCATCCACAGACTCTGCATGCAACCTCAGAATCATCCAGGACTCTGAACTCAAAATGGACCGCCAGATCAATGCCGTCACCTCTTCTGGTTTGCACACCCTCCGTCTCCTACGTAAGACTTTCAACTGTATCCCCCACAAACACAGGTAAACCGTCACCCAACCCTCGTCATCAGCAGCAGGCTGGCCTATGGCAATGTCCTCTTCGCAGGAATCAACAACGACCTCACCCACAGACTCCCGAACATCCAGATTGTCACCACTAGACTAGTCCTTGACCTACTGCGCCACTGCCGCATTACCCAACACATGCAGGCACTACTCTGGCTCCCCGTCGAGAATCACCTTCAAGCATCTCACTCATGCCCACACAAAGCCCGCCACAATAACCGGCCCGCCTCCATTAACCACTGCCTCTGGTTCCACACACTCCAAAGATCCCTCCGTTCACCCAGCTTTCCCTCGCCCCGGTACTGCGCATCAAAAATACCAGAATGGGAGGTTGTTCCTTCTTCTTCCTCGCAGCCATGGCATGGAACACCCTCCCTCTCCACCTACGCCAGACATCAACTCTCTCCAAAGTTCCTGAAGGACTTCAAGACCTGGCTCTTCGACGAATCACCATAATCGTCCTGCACCGCACATACCCTGATAGGCCATGGAAAACCTCTGAACCCACTTGGCCTTTGCTGTTCCTCCGCGAGTGCTTAGAAGCTGCACCTCCCCTCCCTCAGCGCCTTAAAACCCTCTTGGGTGGGTAGCTGCACATAACAAAAGCCCTAATTGATGGATTGATTGGTTCCAGAGCCTCAGATGTACACCACAGGTGAAGAAGAAATGCACCTGCACCAGTGCATAATGATCCCTTCTTTGTCAGTTGCATCGTGCAGGATGGGCAATGTTGCTGCAGACTAAAAACTGCAATCAGTGGATTTAGTTATTGTTCGCTCGATGGCGAACAACAGGATGAAGACAGGACACAACTAGAACACATGTGCACAAGGACACATATAATTTTTTACTTTAATATCACACACTAGAGAACTCCATTGGAAAGGTAAATAATAAACAAGAATGTTTCTTTATTTCTTTATTTATTAAGTTTATAAAGCGCCTAATTACCCACGGATGTCCTGGCACTGGCAAACTAATCCACTCTATACACCAATTCACATACTCAATGGCTTCAGGAAAATCCTATGTAAACAAATGGGGTTTTAGAGCCCTGCCAAATTGTAAGATATTCAGCTCTAGGCGTCACTTGGGCTGCAGTCTGTTGTATGCCTGAGCTGTAACCACACCAAAAGCCTGTCTTCCCAGTCTTGCTCTCCAGTATTTAGGTACCATGATCAAACAGGCTGAGGTCAAGCAAAGCAGCCTGGGAGGAATGCATTTTTTAAACATAGTTAACCGCTTAACCGCGGTGTGGCGGTTTGAAAGAGTGGGCGGGGCATGTCGGCCGACAGATGTGCGCAGCACTAGCTAGGTAGTGCTCGTGACGGCCGTTGGCCGACAGAAGCAGCGAACAGGATATATACGAAGACCATGCTACTGAATAAAGGACTTTATGAACCATACAAAGGGCCTTGAACTGGCATCTCATGTGATCAGGCAGACAGTGTAACAGGCCAAGTAAAGACAAGACACTTAAACTTACTCCCCTCAACTCATAAATCAACCTCGCTGCCGCATTTTGTATACAATGTAACATCTTTATAAGGTAATCTGGAAGTCCAAAATAGAGCGTATTACAATAACCAAGTCTCCTTAAAAATCAGGTAGTGCACCAGCAACTGTTGAGAATTTTGAATAATAAAAAGGAGGATCGTCTTTAGTTGTTTCATTAGCAGGAAGCATGTAGATATTAACTTATTAATTTGGTACTCAAAAAAGAGTTTAAGATCAAATAGCATGCCCAGATTACGAGCAGTGGATACAAGTTTCAGACATTCTGATAAAGATTGGGGCCACCACATAGAGGATAAGATCAAGGGATTGACAAGTATCAATGCCACAGTTTTATCTGAATTTAGCTGGATAGAATTGGCATTCATCCAGTTAGGTACTTTGATCAAACAGCCTTTAAACTTTTCCTAGAGTTAGGAAATGTTGCCCATCATGCGGATGGTTATTTGAATAGCATCCGCATAGCCATATAATTGAAAGCCGCATGAGAGAATCAAATCTTCCAGGAGAGCAACATATGCAACATATATATTAAAAATTGTGGGACTAAGAGCAGAGCCTTGAGAAACACCACAAGCAATATCTTTAAAATCTGAGCGAAAAGTTGCCATCTGGTCTGCCTGAGTTCTGTTTTCCAGATAAGATTCAAACCATCTGAGTGGCTTGTCTCATAGGCTAGGAGGCCAATAACCTTTCCACGAAAATAGCATGAAAACTATATCAAAGGCGGCTAACAAATCAAGGAGAATGAGTGCTGCCACACTTTCTCCATCCAAGATCATATGGATATCATTTGTAGTTTGTAGTATGGTTGTAGTGCTAAGAAAGGGTCTGAATCCAGATTGTTCTTATTAAACACACCATTTTCCTCACTGTAAGGAGCCAGCTGTATATTAAATAGGTTGATAATTAGAGGAAATGCTAGAGTCTAGTGTCTCATTTTTAAGAGTGGGGTAATTAATACTGATTTACAAAAAGAAGGGCCACGACCCTCTCTAAAGAGCTTTTACGAATAATAGTCTTCATTTATACCTGGTCCTTTTTTTGGAACTAGGCAAGTTTAAAAAAAAATCTTAAAACTATTCAAGTTTTTATTAGCTCTTAAATGGATTAGCAGCCTATGCCAGATCTGGGCAGCCTGATCTAGAAAGTCTTCCCGCCGGTCCTAGTTTTCCTGAATTTCTGTATACAGACCAAATTTGACGATATTGGTCAAAATACTTTTAGGGCCCTAGATACAATGCGTAAAGCCTATGATATGATTCTTTCTCTCACCAGCAGCCTCTGTAGGGCTTTCAGCGCAGCTGAGGAAGAATCAGATCTTGATTTATTCAAGGCCAGTCTTGCAGTAGATTTCTGTTCCTTGAACAGTCTGTTGATTAGATAATCCAGGGCTAACAAAAGAAGCGAGTTACAATTGTCTAACCTGCCCAAGCTTGCCCCTTGTACTGCCAGCTTTCTCGCTGGTACAGGCAATAGATGGACAAATTGTGATAAGTTCCTCAATAGATCAAAACATGTAGCTACTGTTTGATCAATGCATGGTTCTAAAGAGAACTTTTCATCAACATACAATCCGAGGTTTTGCACAACCTGCGATGTTTCTGAGTCCTCTGTACTGGTCCAGGGCCAGAAATTGTTTGGGAGTGTTCTGGGGCTTCGGGAAGGAGAGCAACATAAATACACTTTTTTACCTTTGTTGAATTTAAGGCTGTTTTATTATGCCAACTGGTGATTCTTTGTATGCAGGCATGGAAATTCATGTCGATTTAGGGTAGTTTTCTGCCAAGAGACATAATTAGCTGTGTATCATTCGCGTAATTCACAAAAGAGATCTCAAAGGATCTTATCAGAGTCAGCAATGGACATCTGTATATATTTAAGAGAATAAGGCTCAGAGCCAAGCCCTGAGGCACCGCATGTTCTATTTTCCTAAGCTCTGACCGGAAAGGAGGGAGTGAGATAGCTTGATATTGTTATATAGGTATGCTTTGCCTTCATACTGTGTTAAGTTAGCATGAGTTTATTAGAAGATTAAACGCCATTTTACCTTTCTGCTACTTCTGCACACGGCACATATTGTTATTAGAGCTTTGAGCCTAGTAGAATATTTTGCTTCACACAAGAATAATATGTTTTGCTATTGTATCAGCTTTGCTTGGTAAGCTATGTCTGAACAGTGAGTGCCGAGGCCTTCAAGGTTATTTCAACACAGTGGTTGTTGTGAGGTCTGATCTGCGCACGTTCTAGACATAACACATATGCAGCTGTGGCCAACTCTGGCTTTAGGCGCGTTTAATAATGCACTGCGCAGAGCATGCTCACACTTGATGATGCTTCGCATGCAGAGAGCTGGTGGAAGATGATGTGATCCCTTTCCACTAGGATCAGAGGTATGGGGCCGCCCTTCTAAAACCCAGAGAGACCTTCTTTAGATATAATATAATATACTAGCAAGGGATGGTAAGACTTAGGTGCCATTTAGCCTTCTTCCCTTTAGCATTTTACCATGCGTTCTCCCTTTGTATTTTATGGACTAGTAACTATGCTGATAACTTTGTTTCTTATAATATGTTTGCTTGTATTAGCTAAGATACTGCGCTTGAGAACACTGCATTAGAAATAAACATTTCAAACTTGCACGTGTCTTCATTTACTCCTCGTTCTGGATTGATATGTTGGTATAACGAAAGAGTGTTCATGTGTTCCACGTTACCTGAGGTGTTCTAAGTCCATGTTCTGGGTTGTCTAAACATTGGGAGTTTGTAAGAACCAATGAGACACTGATTGCTAGTCTGGTAGGGGATTTTGGGTACTAAGGTGAGTTTTGGCACACCCTAATTCACTGAGGTTCCAAGTCTCTATGCACAGTTCTGTGTGAGAGCAGGATCCCTGCGACAATATCTATTTGACAGTAATGATTCAATCCACTCTAGGAAAGACCCTTCCACTCCTATCTCTTTCATCTCTGAAGTGGTATCTAGTGGTTGATGGTGTCAAATGCAGCAGACAGGTCAAAACTGCCGTTTGACCACTGTAAACAACCATCCTCAATTCATCCAAAGTCAGGATTAGTGCTTCCTTAGTACCATGCGCTGATCTGAAGCCATTCTGTTCTACCTCAAGAATGTTATGGTTTTCCATAATATTTGCTAGTAACGTGTTTCTTCACTATTTTAGTTTGATAAAGAAGTTGGGAGATCAGACAATAATTAGTTGGATCGTTTAGGTCAGCAGTTTGTTTCTTCAGTAGTGGAGTCACCAAAGCTTTTTTCCAAGCTTTTGGTACAGTACTAGTCTTCAAAGATTTATTGAAATTTTTTGTCAAACTTGGGAGCAGTTCCTCGTCCCTATCTTTCCAACTTGAAGGATGCAAAGGGTTCAGCAAGGAACCCTAGGAGATGCTCGACATCAATGTTCTAAGTTCTTCCTCTGTTATCAGTTTGAATCCATTTAATTTCAGTGTGATTCCTTCTAAGTGTATCAGATCTGCCCTCTCTTCATTTGTGGATTGATTGTTAAACAATGGGTCACTAGTAGTATCTGCTAGGATAGGCTCAATTTTGTTATTAAAGTGTGAAGCCTTCACTAATTGTTTCGAACAAACTGCGTCAACTAGAGTTCACCATTTTAAAAGTCTTTTTATATTTATTAGTAGCTACCATTATTATTTTAGTGTAATCATTTTCTCTACCTTTCCTGATTTCAGTTTTATAAATAATCAGTGTCTCTTTTAATTGTAGCTTATCATTTCCTGCAAAGGCCCTTCGTCATTGTCTTTTTTAATATCCTACAATTCCTTTTGTTCTCTTTCAAGGATTCTGTAAACCAAGGTTCAGAAGGTTTCTTTCACTAGGTCAGATTTTTGTCTAGTATATTTGTAACTAAGGTTTTCATAATTGAGTCCTGCAGGTGTTCACAACTTGTATCCACTGTGGCCTCTTCCTGAAAACAGTTTAAGTTATCAAATGTTTTTCTGTCTTAGCTTGTTTAGCTTAAACGGCAGTCTATTGTGGATCACCTTTTTGACAGTTTCGAAACTTTTGTCCTTGCCAGATCAAAAGAAATCAATCTATGATTCGACCAGCTTAAAGTGATTAGTCTTTTATGCTAGTAAGGTTTGCGGGAGAAAATATCAGGTCAAGAGTATGTCCTCCCTCATGTGATGGACCTGTCACCATTTGTTCCAAACCTAACGTTTCACAAGTAGGTAAAAGTTCTCTCCCTTGAACAAGAGAAGAGTCCTATGCCTAAAAGTTACATTCTCTGTGAGAGAGCAAGATTTGTAGTCGTTCATAAAGGACTGCATCAAATTATTCACGGGTCCAGGTGGCCTTTAGCATAGGAATCCTACTGTAGCAGTTCCCTTTTTCGTTTTCATAGCACATCCTAATGACTCTGCCCCCTGTGTGTATTTTATCTGTTTGCTGGATCACTAGTTCTCATTTCTCTTTGAAGATAATTGCCACTCCACCACCTCTTTTCTCTAATCCCAGGTCTACCTATGAGTTCTAGGGGATCCAGGTCTCTGTCGTAAAGAAATGTCCCAGTCATTAGATTTGAGAAGGAGCTACATCTCCAGTGAGTGTTTTACTAGAGACCGAGAGTTCAGTAAGCCACACTTCAACTTCTTCTCCCCTGCCTTTGCATCTGTTGAGGATATGCTCAAAGTTGCTCTAGGCTCCGTAGTCTCTGACTCATCACCATCCCAAACTATTTTGTGCCTGAGGTTTAGGAGCTCCTTACCAGTATAGGAGAATCTCTCTTGGGGATCCTTTCCACCGGTACCAAAACCGGCAGCATGGCTGGTGCTGTGCGCTGTCGGTGCGCAGACAGGCACAGATTGGCTTGCCTTTTACACGCCTTTGGTATTATTGACTATATACACTAAACACATTTGACAAATTGTGTCTGCTGTTCTTAAATCATGTACATATATGTCTTCTAGACGTGCTTCAAAATTTACATTTGACATAGTTGCACACTAAGGCCCGTGTCGCATAAATGTACGTGCTATACCCTTGTTAAAACAATGCTTTTGTTTAAATTCAGATTTCAAAGTAGATGCAAAACAATGGGTTATTTAAATTACAGATGCCAATTTATATCAATACAATACGATGGAATATGATAGAATATACTATTTAACTCACAGAGATTCCAGCAACACAAATAAAACAAGACTATCCATTGCAAAAAGATCAAGGTGGGAAGAAAAGAGAAAGGGGATTGTAGTTGTAATTGGATGAGAGTGCAGAAGGGTAAAGGTTAGTGAACGAACATGTGGGGATGAAGGCAGGACAGAAATAGAGATTATCAGCAGTTACATGGGAGAACAAACGAAAAAAGTGATGGTGAAGACTCAAGATGGGTAACATTGCCAGGTCCCTGATACACCTAAACAACAGAGTCGCACAGGGTATTTGGGGAACATCTGAGGCAGCAGAAGGGTCACCTGTGACCACTTGAGTATGCATTTGTTCCTTTTATTCAGGTTGAATGGGGCCCCATTTATGGATGGGAGTATCAGAGTGACAGCAAATAAAGCCAATACAATAATGAGTCTGTGGAGCAGTAATGTGCTAAAAATTGTCATTGAGTCTTCCCATCTGCACGCAGTTCTTATGTTAGGCTATACACACTTGCCCCAAAAGACATTCCCCCTGGAATGGGGTATTTTGAGTTCTCTTCTTCATGGAGGCTGCTGAATTGAGTTCTCTACTTAATGGAGGCCGCTGCGCACTGCACTGTCGGTGCGTAGAAGGCACCTCAAAGGCCTGCCTTTCTGCGCCCCTCCGTGACCTGACCGCAACCAGCGCCAGGAACCCTGATCCTCCAATATACCAACCCTACAGCTCAGCGGCTCTCCATGCACTCAACCGCGGCAAGAATAACAAGTGCAAGCTCTCCTCACCTCTCGACACCCACGGTCCTTTCACCTGCCGACACTGCTGCCACTCCTTCAACATCGCCAAAACCCAGGACCCACTCCCGCTGAACAGCAACATCCCCACCAGAGCACAAAGCCTGCAATGTATCCTCCTCAACGACCGCCCCCTCCACAGACATGCCACGGAAGTCACGGACCTCCTCGACAGCACATCTCCCGACTACGCCTTTTTCACCGAAACCTGGACAAGTGCCACCTTGGGACCTGACATTGCTATTGCCATCCCTGAATGATACAAAACTACCCGGCATAACCGCCCAAACAGCCCGGGAGGCGGCATCGCCATCTCCGACAAGTCCACCCTCTGCCTGTGCCCCTACACTGATGGACATACGGACATCATGGAACACCTCCACTTCAAGATAGAGGTCAACCCGGCCACCACTTTGAAATGAAATGAAATTAAATTTGTACTTGTAAAGCACACTTATACCCCAACTGGGGTGTCCTGGCGCTGTACGCATAACGCCGTGGAACCCTTCCTGGCTTTTCCCTGTGAAATGTCCACTCCTGGGCACCCCCAAAGTGAAGCCAGGCATCCCAGCGCTGTTGGGGCCGTTGTGGAGATTAAGCAAGCTATTGCCCAGAGTTGCAGAGTGAGACCCATGATTAGAATAGGCATCGAGGCGAGAATTATCAGGTCCGAGGAAATTAAGCCCAAGACCCACCGAGGCGGGAATTGAACTCTGGTCCCGGGCCAGACCTCTGCATCAGGGTCTGCCACTCTAACCATTGAGCCACACTTCTCCACTCTATATGGCACCCTCATCTACCGACCTCCCAGACCCCGTGCACCCTTCTCCGACTCCATCATCAACATAGTCACCGTGCATGCCATCACCTCCACCGACTACATTTTGCTGGGAGACCTCAACTTCCACCTCAACAGCCGCCAAGACCCCAACACCATCTCCCTCCTGGAAAACTTCCACGTCATCGGATTAAATCAGATCGTACCAGGACTAATGCACCAGCAGGACACACCCTTGACCCTGTCTTCACAGCAGGAAACTCCATCTCCTACAGCCACACCTCCAAACTCCCATGGACGGACCACTGCTTTGTCCACTTCACCTAGAGAGCAATCATCCCCCGCAGATGCCCACCCCAGCTCCAACGCCAGAACGGGAACAAGATCTCCGACGAGCAGCTCACTGCCACCCTCGGCGGCTCCTCCCCCACCACATCAGACAACTACCCCACCACCGCCACCCGTACCCTGCACAAGTGGATAATCGACTGCACCAAAACCGTCACCCCCCTCACGAAATCCTCCATTCCCAGTACCTAGAAGGCCAACTGGTTCTCCAACAAACTCCGAGAATCCAGACAAGCCTGCAGACGTATCAAAAAACTATGGAGGAACTCCAAAACTCCAGCGAACCTTGACAACTACAAAACAGCCACCACTGCTCACCACAAACTCATCAGACACTCAAGGAAGAAAGCACTGCGGAAGAGAATCTCCACCCATGCACACAACAGTAAGGAACTCTTCAGGATCATCAAAGAATTTGCCCAACCTAACAGCGAGTCCACCGACATCCCACCCTTCTAGGACCTCTGTGACAATCTCAGCGCCTTTTAACATCATAAAATCAAGACCATCTACGACAATCTCCACGAGGAACCCACAGTCACCGCCTCCTGCACCACACAGCTGACACTGGACAGCTAGACCGCCCTCAGCATCGAAGACACCCTAAAGACCATGAGGACCAGCCACTCCGGGGCCTCCATGGACCCCTGCCCCCCCAACATCTCCCACAGATCCACACCATAGCCCCTGAGCTAGAAAGTATCATCAACCGATCCTTCGAGACCGCCTTTCTCCTCGATGACAGGAAACACCTGAGATCAACCCTCTCCTAAAGAAACCCTCAACGGACCCCTCCGACCTTAAGAACTTCAAACCGATCTCCCTACTGTTCTATCTGGCGAAAGTCATTGAAATATCTGTCAAGAGCCAACTAGCCTCCTTCATCAACGAGAACAACATCCTCGACCCCTCCCAATCAGGCTCCAGGAAGAACCACAGCACAGAGAGAGACTGTTGTCCTCATCTTCCTAGACCTCTCTGCAGCCTCCGACACAGTCTCACCCCGCACCCTAGCCCACAGACTCCAGAGTGCAGGAATCTGGAAAGAAGCCCTCCGACAGAGCGCAGTGGGTCAGACTCCCTCCCTTCATCTCTGAGCCCACTCCAGCCGCCTGCGAAGTCCCCAAAGGATCTTCCATCAGCCCCACCTAGTCCAATGTCTACATGGCCCCTCTTGCTTCCATCGTTAGAGCACATGGACTCAACATTGTATCATACGCAGGCGACACGCAACTCATCCTCTCACTATCCAACGAACCCAACATCTTGAAACACAACTTTCAAGAAGGAATGGAAGCAGTCGCAAGGTGGATGAAGAACAGATGCCTACAGCTGAACACAGACAAAACCGAAGTACTCATCATAGGCCCTCATTCTGATGCCTATAACGACATCTGGTGGTCCCCCAGCCTTAGAGACCCGCCCCCATCCACGGACTCCGCATGCAACCTCAGAATCATCCAGGACTCTGAACTCAAAATGGACCGCCAGATCAATGCCGTCACCTCTTCTGGTTTGCACACCCTCCGTCTCCTACGTAAGACTTTCAACTGTATCCCCCACAAACACAGGTAAACCGTCACCCAACCCTCGTCGTCAGCAGCAGGCTGGCCTATGGCAATGTCCTCTTCGCAGGAATCAACAACGACCTCACCCACAGACTCCCGAACATCCAGATTGTCACCACTAGACTAGTCCTTGACCTACTGCGCCACTGCCGCATTACCCAACACATGCAGGCACTACTCTGGCTCCCCGTCGAGAATCACCTTCAAGCATCTCACCCATGCCCACACAAAGCCCGCCACAATAACCGGCCCTGCCTCCATTAACCACTGCCTCTGGTTCCACACACTCCAAAGATCCCTCCGTTCACCCAGCTTTCCCTCGCCCCGGTACTGCGCATCAAAAATACCAGAATGGGAGGTTGTTCCTTCTTCTTCCTCGCAGCCATGGCATGGAACACCCTCCCTCTCCACCTACGCCAGACATCAACTCTCTCCAAAGTTCCTGAAGGACTTCAAGACCTGGCTCTTCGACGAATCACCATAATCGTCCTGCACCGCACATACCCTGATAGGCCATGGAAAACCTCTGAACCCACTTGGCCTTTGCTGTTCCTCCGCGAGTGCTTAGAAGCTGCACCTCCCCTCCCTCAGCACCTTAAAACCCTCTTGGGTGGGTAGCTGCACTTAACAAAAGCCCTAATTGATGGATTGATTGGTTCCAGAGCCTCAGATGTACACCACAGGTGAAGAAGGAATGCACCTGCACCAGTGCATAATGATCCCTTCTTTGTCAGTTGCATCGTGCAGGATGGGCAATGTTGCTGCAGACTAAAAACTGCAATCAGTGGATTTAGTTATTGTTCGCTCGATGGCGAACAACAGGATGAAGACAGGACACAACTAGAACACATGTGCACAAGGACACATATAATTTTTTACTTTAATATCACACACTAGAGAACTCCATTGGAAAGGTAAATAATAAACAAGAATGTTTCTTTATTTCTTTATTTATTAAGTTTATAAAGCGCCTAATTACCCACGGATGTCCTGGCACTGGCAAACTAATCCACTCTATACACCAATTCACATACTCAATGGCTTCAGGAAAATCCTATGTAAACAAATGGGGTTTTAGAGCCCTGCCAAATTGTAAGATATTCAGCTCTAGGCGTCACTTGGGGTGCAGTCTGTTGTATACCTGAGCTGTAACCACACCAAAAGCCTGTCTTCCCAGTCTTGCTCTCCAGTATTTAGGTACCATGATCCAACAGGCTGAGGTCAAGCAAAGCAGCCTGGGAGGAATGCATTTTTTAAACATAGTTAACCGCTTAACCGCGGTGCGGCGGTTTGAAAGAGTGGGCGGGGCATGTCGGCCGACAGATGTGCGCAGCACTAGCTAGGTAGTGCTCGTGACGGCCGTTGGCCGACAGAAGCAGCGAACAGGATATATACGAAGACCATGCTACTGAATAAAGGACTTTATGAACCATACAAAGGGCCTTGAACTGGCATCTCATGTGATCAGGCAGACAGTGTAACAGGCCAAGTAAAGACAAGACACTTAAACTTACTCCCCTCAACTCATAAATCAACCTCGCTGCCGCATTTTGTATACAATGTAACATCTTTATAAGGTAATCTGGAAGTCCAAAATAGAGCGTATTACAATAACCAAGTCTCCTTAAAAATCAGGTAGTGCACCAGCAACTGTTGAGAATTTTGAATAATAAAAAGGAGGATCTTCTTTAGTTGTTTCATTAGCAGGAAGCATGTAGATATTAACTTATTAATTTGGTACTCAAAAAAGAGTTTAAGATCAAATAGCATGCCCAGATTACGAGCAGTGGATACAAGTTTCAGACATTCTGATAAAGATTGGGGCCACCACATAGAGGACAAGATCAAGGGATTGACAAGTATCAATGCCACAGTTCTATCTGAATTTAGCTGGATAGAATTGGCATTCATCCAGTTAGGTACTTTGATCAAACAGCCTTTAAACTTTTCCTAGAGTTAGGAAATGTTGCCCATCATGCGGTTGGTTATTTGAATAGCATCCGCATAGCCATATAATTGAAAGCCGCAAGAGACAATCAAATCTTCCAGGAGAGCAACATATGCAACATATATATTAAAAATTGTGGGACTAAGAGCAGAGCCTTGAGAAACACCACAAGCAATATCTTTAAAATCTGAGCGAAAAGTTGCCATCTGGTCTGCCTGAGTTCTGTTTTCCAGATAAGATTCAAACCATCTGAGTGGCTTGTCTCATAGGCTAGGAGGCCAATAACCTTTCCACGAAAATAGCATGAAAACTATATCAAAGGCGGCTAACAAATCAAGGAGAATGAGTGCTGCCACACTTTCTCCATCCAAGATCATATGGATATCATTTGTAGTTTGTAGTATGGTTGTAGTGCTAAGAAAGGGTCTGAATCCAGATTGTTCTTATTAAACACACCATTTTCCTCACTGTAAGGAGCCAGCTGTATATTAAATAGGTTGATAATTAGAGGAAATGCTAGAGTCTAGTGTCTCATTTTTAAGAGTGGGGTAACTAATACTGATTTACAAAAAGAAGAGCCACGACCCTCTCTAAAGAGCTTTTACGAATAATAGTTTAAAATCAAAGGAGAGAAAAAGGGGGCTAGTTTAAAAAAAATCCTAATAGTATAAGGGTCGAGAGGAGATCCTGACTTGATTAAAAAACGTTTACATGTCACCTTCACCTCTATGATAAGTCTAAAATCTGACCAGCGATTGAAATGGTGAGCATCTTGATCTGTTCAAACTTCAGATTCCACTGTTGGGCTGAATGATGATAAATGAAAACATTTTATTCTGAAAGAAACCTGCCAATTTTGAAGAAAGCATTTGCATTGGGGGAGCCTTGGGTAAGTGCTGTGTACTTTTTCCCTAGTAGGGCTGTTTGCTGAAAGAATTTTGTTGTGATAATAGCTGTACTTAGAGGCTTTCACAAGCACTTTATGTATTCTTAGTTCTATTTTATAAGCTATATAAGTAATATGATACATTCATTTAGTCATTCTTGTCTTCATTAGTCTTCAGTAAGATGTTGGAGATGAACAATCATCTTATGTATATTCATGCTACAGTTGCGATTTCCAGTAAGATAAAGTGTCATGGTCTGTAGGTTTGAAAAGTGGCTCGGTGATCTAGAAAATGGTAAAGGTTGAAGACAATGCCCCTGTTGTGGTCCTAGTTCTATATGTAGGATAGTATGGGAGAAGTTGATGAGGTGTAATGATCTGTTCCAAGGAGACACCTCAGACAATGCACTACTACTTCACCCACTGGAGGTCAGAGTCAGCGAAAGATTTAATAAGGCTGTGATTGAGTATGTCGGTGAGCACTTACTAGGCGTCTAGCAGACCACTCTAGCTAGTGGAAAGTCTTCCCCTTGATTTTAAAATCAGCAGTTACACAGCAATGCATTAGAATGAGCAAAGCTGCAGATTTTAAACGTTTATGAGCATTTGAGCAGGCAGACAGTATGGCTTGGACAAGTGAGTCAACATATTACTTTTCAGGCAGTACATGATCTTCAGACAAGCCAGGGTTCACAGGCAATGTCTTTTTGCAACATCCCAAATAGGAGTGACCAGAGAGGGAGTGGCCAAAGAGGATAGTTGAAAAAGCTGGTGTGCCAAAATTTTCTAAGTTTCCCTATTTGAGTATCTCTGGATCTGTCCGGGAAATGTTGTCCCTATTTAACAAACCACTCATTCGCTATACCTTAGAAGGGATTCACACCTCCATCCATTAATTTTCACTTTGGTGTTCCTCAGGCTTCTATTGGGTCCTTTACTTTTGCTATTCTATTATCTTCTAAATTCTGATGGTGACTTTAAAATTATCTTTGCTTTTTCAATAGTTTTCACTGAAATACACGCCAAACTCTTTGCCTGTGTCTCTGCTTTGGACGCGTGAATATCCAGTCATTTTTTGGGGCTTGATTCTATAAATACAGAATCTCTTTTCTCCTTGATTTTTCAAGTATTCCCCTTCCCCCTTATAGTTTAATTTCCCCATCTCACATACCTTCTTTATATTAACTTGCGATTTTGGTTTAGAACTTGACACATCACTTAACTTCCTCTTTCAAGTTGCTGGTTTCCAAATCCGGTGAATTACATCTTTATAATATCCACAAAATCAGATCACATCTTCCTTTCTTTTCTATGAAACCTTTGTTGCAACTTCTTTTTTGTCCCCTCTTAGTTTTTGATATTTTGAGCTGTCGAAATACAGCTCTGCTCCACTTTACATGATTTAAAATTGTTGTGTCAGTTTTCTGTCTTCACTTCTGTATAGCTATTGTACCATGCCCAATGTCTTCTTCAGTTTAGGTTTCAAATTTTTATGCCTTGTTCATAAAGAGGATGGAGGATAGGATGTGGCCTATTGACTAGAGTGGTGGAATTCGAAGCTGGGGAACTGGATTTGAGTCGCGGTAAGGATGGTCAGCATCCTGTGATTCTGGGCAAATCACTTAATCTCCTCGTGCTTAACAAAATTAATGTGTCCGTCTGTAACGCAACTGGTGCTCATGCAAAGTGATTTGATGCCTTCGGGTTGATTTTGCGCTGTATAGAACTCCCAAAATAAAATAAATAAATATGTTTTGTCCTCTACTTTGCTTATGTTACCCAACTTCGTTTTATACTGCTGCTTGTACTCTCCACTCTTCTTTATTGCTTCTTTTAAGTATCTAAACCTTCCCATTGTTCTTTTGCATTTTTGCTCATTTGTTCTGCTTAGACTTGAATTGTGGAATGAACTTCCAGCCTTTACCTACTTCTAAACTTCACTGCAAGCTAATCGCTTTGAATTAGCTTACTAACAATGCTCCTGATGGGAACTTGATTTTGGTATGTAATCACTTGTATTCTGTACCATGCTTTTCTTTATATACAGCACCTGTGAAACGACTTCAATGAACCAATAATTAAAATAGTTCCATGTTGGGTATTCGAAGGCCAAAAGATTTTGTAACTTCATATAGCTTATATACTTTAGATCTGGCATGCTGCCTGCCTAAACAAACTTTCAAATACAACGATCAATGCCTGTAGTAGATCAATGCCTATGGGAGATCTATCAGCAATACACCAACGATGGGCGTTCCACTGCAACACCAATTGATTGTGACGCTGCCCCAGATTTACAAGGACGGCGTAAATATGGTGCTGAACAAAATTAACCTCTTCCCTGCTGGGTGTTTTCCCCCCGCTCTGCGGAGGGAGGGGGCCGCGCGCGGCGCCGCTGTGCTTGTGACGAGCTCAGCTCGTCATGAGGCACAGTGCAACTGCACTCATGACGAGCAGAGCTCGTCACAACCACACCCGTTTTTCGAACGTTCAGCACAGCGGGGTAATTATCCCCGTGTGCAACGTTCCAACGGCCGTGACGAGCTCAGCTCGTCATGAGTGCAGCTGCACTGTGCCTCATAACGAGCTGAGCTCGTCATGAGCATAGAAGAGGTTAAGACCAGTGAAAGCCTGGTCTTAAACAGGCACAACAAGGAGAAATGTTTAATTTCTCATCGTTTCTGCTGTTTCCATGTGTGTCGCGTTGTGCAGCACACATCGAAACAGCAAAAGGCCATTGATTGTTTATGTGCAGGAAAGTGACCCTTCCTGCACATAAACATTTAAAAAGAATGACTTTTTCATTAAGCAGCACACATAGAAGTTTAGAAGAGTCATATAAAGATTGTTTATGTGCAGGAAGGGACACCTTCTGGCACATAAACGATCTTCCTCTCAACTCAGACACCATAGTGCAAGGGTGCTTGTGTTGGTGCTAGGCTGCTAAATTTAGCGCCAGCGCAGGGGGAAACACAGGGCTGCATCATATTGTTGTAAATATGGTACAATCCTGCGTTTCAGAAGTGGCAGAGCGTGGCGTTAGGCCAAGGAGACTAACGCCATGCTCCGCCACTTCTTTAGTAAATATCGCCCTTAGTTGTATAACTCTGCTACTATAAGTAATTCATTGGGATAACAGGCGAGGGATTGAGGGCATGGATTTGGAAAGGGTGAGCAGTATGTGGATCAGTGCATTCAATTTACCAGTTGATAGCTTGATGACCTAAATATATGTAGATCGATGTAGGGCTGCAAAAAATGTTTATCAGGAACAGGAGTGGAGATAAGGTCCGCCTCTGTCTAATGCGCCTTTGGAATTCAAAGATGTCTAAGATAAATCGTTTCCAGTTAATCAGGACTGTGGGGTGATTGCAAAGCCATCTAACCTTGGATATGAATCCCTGGCTTAGACCTGTTCCGTCTCAAGTCCTGACGAGCTAATCTCACTAGACTTGATTGAAGTCTAACGTCTATACTCAAAAACAGCACAAAGCTGTACCATAATGTGAAAACTGAAATCCTGTTTTATAATGCATTTATACTGCTATGTATTACAGTTTTAACATTAATGCATGTGATCGCGAATATACTGGTGTTTTAGAACCAAATATGGATGTCATTTTACAGTGATTGGTGCTTCCTGTAGCTTTGAGTATGCTTGCTAAGATGTAGTAGATTTGCACATTTACAAGACATGCAACCTTGTTTTCGAACCTGGTAAGTCAAACAAGACTTTAAGAGAATAATAATCATAGTATCATATTTATAAATGAAATGTTCTCCTCAAGAACGTTCTGCACTTCCTCTGGGAGAAGACCTCACCACCTGCTTGTTCTATAGGTCATTGAAGAAATTAGCAAACTTGTCACATGTTAAACTCCATTGACTTATATTGAGAAAAGATCATATATGTTGCATAACATTATATATACTTTCACCTTTTATGCTCTAGCTGACATTTTCTAGCAAAAGCTTTGGTCACTTGAAATGACAATTGTCTTTAATTCTTTTGCTTTACTGCATGGTATTTTACATTAAATGATAGATGGACTTCAGGCTTCCTGAAGTGTTGTGTTTTATTTTTATTAGACATTAGAAGAAGATTGTGGTGCCTTTTGGTCTAAGTAATGGCTGTGTCATATTTCAACAATTTATTCATGAAGTCCTCTGAGGTACCCTAGACAGTTAAAGCATTGCCTAATTAAACGAGTTGATGTTTTCAGCAATCTTTGAAGAACATTGAAGACACATGAGGGAAGTTCTATTTCTTTTACTCATTCATGGTTTATGAACTGTGACTGAACAATGCATGTTTGAAGTCTGACTATTCATAAATACTTATTTCGGGCAAAGGCCATAACAAATTTCACAATAAAAACAAGATATTCAACTGTCCGTATTCGACTGTACTGTAAACACGCATAAGCAAGCAATTGATATCATCTAGGAATAAATTGAGCAGTATAAATAGTGTTCTAATGAGATTATCATCTAGCTCATTACAATATTCGAGATAGGGACGGAGCATATTGGTCACTAAGTATTCCAATATATCCTCCTTTTATATGTGTATGTAAAATCAGCTAAAACTGTATATAATACAATTAAAAAGGGTTACAAATAGGATTAATATATATCATAGTGCAAATTTCCGACAGAGGAGTGAAATATTCATTGCAACATCACAGCTTTAGCCCCATCTTGCTTCGTGTGATCCCTACTGCAAACAGGTATATAGATATAGCAAATATTACATACAGTACTTTGCTATATTTCAGCACTTTTTGGGCACCTTGATGCTTCCTGAATCCCAATGTATTACTCAACAGGCGGATCCATTTCCTCCTTGCCCTGGAATATGTTGGGCAGAAAAAGAGGATATGAGCAGTATTTTCAATAAAACCTAAAGTGCACAGCGTGCAAGTTCGCTCTCCCTGTGTTCCACAGTTCACAATATAGCTTTTAATCTGTAGGGTCTCAGTTTCAAGTACAAGATTCTTGCCAAATGGGGCTGTATATTGTCAAGAAATTCTTCAAAGAACGGGTTAGGTTTTACATTAACAAATTTAGTTGTTAATTTGCCCAGATTGGGGTGACGTTGGGGTACATTCAGAATATATATCCAGTATGTTTGTTTCAATATATTTTTGCAACTTGGTAGTAGCTTATTTGGCTCAGTTCAATATAAGCTAAGACCTAGTTCTATGAGCCATTTCTTGACCAATCTGTGCCAAGGGAAAGTTAGACATCTATCAATGGCTAGGAGTTCTTTAACGCCTTTACTGTACACCGCTAAATCTGGCACTATCCATAGTCGAATCCAGTAAAGCAGCAGTCGCAGTGTTGTAATTTGCCCAATACACTTTATGTTTTGATCATAAAACATTGGGATAAGTGGTGCAGCTAAAGGTAGCCCCAATAATTTCATTGTAAAATTATTTTCCCCATTTGTTATCTGCTTTATGTCGCCAATTCCCCTGATCCGTAGAAAGCTGCTGCCTGCCTGGTGTCAAGGGTTTGCTTGTAGATGAACAATACTTTTTAAGGATAGCCGAGTGGTTTGACTGCCTTTTCCATGTTAACTTAGAATCGAGTAATATAGCTAAAAAGGTTAAGTTTGGGATATGCTCTTGTTTTTGGTTATTCACCGTAAATTATTTCTGAAACCCTTATGGGGATTCATGGCCATGTACTTGGTTTTCCCAATGCTTATTTCTAAGCCTTTTTCATTGCAATAAAGGTGTTCAGTAGGTTTTGCAATCCCTTTCCTGTCTGTGAAATCAGAATGGTGTCATTTGCAAATAACAATGCTGAAACGGGATTCCCATTCAGCTCTGGGGGTTGTTTTTATTTTTTGTAAATAATCAACCACATCATTAATGTAGAGCGAAAACAGAGTGGGAGCGAGCACGCATCCCTTTCTCACTCCTCTATCTATTGGGATAGGTTCAGTAAGCTCACCATTCATGCCCGAGCGGACTCTTGCGTAATTGTCATGATATAGCCTTACCATCTGGGTCAACAGGGTGGCAGGCACTTTATGCTTTTCCAATGAGTTCCATAAGAGGCATCTATGTACTAGTTCGAAGGCCGCCCTTAGGTCTACAAATGCTATGTAGATGTGGCCTCCCTTTACCTTAACGTATTTCCAAATGATGCATAAGAGTCTGAAGACTTGATCTACCGTACTTGTGCGAGCTCCAAATCCTGCATGATACGGGCACAGTATGCTGCTAGTCTCTATCCATTCGTTATGCCTATTTCAGAGTTGTCTTGCATACATTTTTTGCAACACGTCTATTAGGCTGATCTGCCTATAGTTCTCAGGTTTCTGTTTACTACCTTTTTATGAGTAGGGACAATTTCAGCCCCTTTCCATGTTGTCGGTATTGGAGCACCTGGTGCTATGGCATTGCTAATTAGGTTGACATATGGGACCCAAACCATGTTTGAAGTCCCATTCATTTCCTTTTTGGTTTAATCATCTAGACAGAAGGTATAAGAATGGATGAGAATGAAATTAAAGCAGTTTGCAATTGTCTAACACATTCTACAGTGAAAGAAGAGCAAAGGGTCTTCTAATTTGTACATTTTTACTATAATAATACGAATAATAATCTTTATTCAGCATTAGTCGCAGCCATAAAAGAGACAACATTGAAAAGGGTTAACACATCAACAACAGGATCGTTTGTTAGCAGCATAATGTCAATGTGCAAAATTCGCAAATTAGCAATGTAAACATTAATTACTTCCATCTTCAATTGAGAATCCAGATACAGTACAGATACACAAACCAATCTGATTGTTGGTACAAAAAGAACCCATGATTAAAAACCTGGGCAAATTCATTAGAGCCATCTTATCGCATAGAGTGTGCAAAATCGATGATCACCATACATTTTTAGTCACCTCTAGAGTGTCTGGACTTAAGTGCAGCTCTTAAAAAATTACCAACACAAAAAAGCGTATGGGCATTAGGCATAAGCTGTAGATACAGTAAAGCTACACGTGCATGCCTCAATCTCAATTCTTTTTAAAATGATTTACGAAACAGTCACCTTGTAAACGTAAAATATTTACATAGAAAAAACAAATGTAGGGTGTCCTGTAGAAACCTATTGTCGCAGCCACAGGGACCTCTGTCTTCTGCATGCGCAATAAAGCCAGTAGGTGATGCCAATAAATGATGCAACAGGTTCAATCTAAAACAGTTAATTAAAAATCTATCATAAGCATTTGTTAAAATCAAAAAATGAGTCTCCATTCCCAACACTGATTTCACTAGGACATGCCCTCTTACCCTAAGCTCCTTTTTCTTCCTAGAGGCCATAGTGTGCATAAAAAAAAATTCTTTCACTACATGCTTATCCTGTAATTTCATTATGTCATGTTGTAGGAAGATATCTGCTCTGCCTAGAGCCATAAGCGTATCCATAACGTATCTTAGCCATGGGATTTTTAAACCATGATCGTGTGAGAGACAGTCCTCAATCACAAGTCGATTAAAACCCGCCTCCTGACTAGTCCAAATCTTCACCCAACATAACAACGGTTTAACAGCCGCAGAGTCCAGTATATACTTCATTCGTAATTCTTCGTGTACTGTGTACGCGGCGCTACCCTGGGGAACTTTCAAAATTTTTCTGAGATATTTATTTTCTGTGGTTTGAAATTTATTAGCCGCAAAATAACCCCATACCTCACTTAGAAATGCAGAAAGAATCATGCAATTTTAATATTACCCCTGGTGACCATGTACCTAGTCTGTGTGCATAATTTGCGATTGCTCCCATTGGTTTTCTCATGTCCAGGGTCTTCCCCTCCTGCAAAAGTTTAAAATTGAGCTTTTCATCAAATAAAATACCTAGATAGGAGAAGGCCGGGACGTTCATAGCCTAGCCTCCTTTATAGGTATTGTTTCTATTGACCTGCTTACCGAATTCCATAATGTACGATTTTTACAAATTCGGGTGGGAGGGCTATCCCACTCATGAAGGCCACAAATCCATCCAATAAAACCTGCAAGCCTCTAGGGGTTTGTGCTAACAATACCGCATCATCTGCGTACAACAGAACTGGGACTGATCTTCTGCCTAATTTGGGGGTATCAGCCTGTAATGTGATCAAAGATGCTTCCAGTTCATTAATGTATAACGTAAATAAAAATGGGGCTAGTATGCATCCCTGTCTTACCCCTCTGTAACATTTAAAAGGATGAGTAACGTTTCATACTGCGTGTATCTAACTGCAGCAGTGGTATTAAAGTGTAAAGTCATTAAAACATTTGTGATTGCAGGGTTAACCACTAGGTCACTGAGCAAGGACCAAAGTTTACGACAGTTCACCTGATCAAATGCTGCAGTGAGGTCCATAAAACCCCCCAAAAAGCACCAAGCTTAGCTGTCATATATTTCGCCATCAAAAGATAGAGGTTTAGAGGTTGGTCTGTGGTTGACCTACCTATGTGGAACCCATAGTGTACCTCTGAGATGATTTGGTTGGTGTCCGCCCAGTCTGAGAGCCTATTTAATAGTACTCGGCCAAGGACTTTAACTGTGCATCAATAAAAGAGATAGGGTGGTAGCAGTGAGGATTGTCCCTGTCCCCTTTCTTAAAGATCGGGACAATAGTGGCCATAGAGCACGAGGGGGGCATTAATGTCCTCACAGCCGTATTTAGAACCCTGGTTAAAACTGGGGCCCAAACCTCTAAGTTGTCACAGAAAAGGTCCGGGGGGATCCGCTCGGGACCAGGGGCCTTGTTCCATGACAAACCCTCAATGCCCAGTCTCACCTCATCAAGGCTAAAAGAGATAGCTCTGGTGCCAGAAGGAGAGTTGTTGTCCATGATGGATTCCTCTCTATAACCATGATTATGCACACCCTCAAAGTGATCCTTCCAGTGGGCTGCGGTAATGTTATAGGCTAATTCTGGCTTCTCTGGTTCTGTATAGCAGGGGTTGTTAATAATCTCCCAGAAAAGGGTACAATCCTTCTTTTCACATGCCTCTGTCAGCTCCTCCCATGCTTGTTTCTGTAGCAAACGCTTCTGCTTTTTAATGACCTACTTCTAATTACATTGACAGGTTGCCACCTGGGCACTGTCACATGGGACCTGTTTCACTGCCTTCTTAAGTTGATGCAAGGCCCGGGAACACTCACTATCAAACCATTTCGATGAATCAGCACAAAAAAGTAGCTACCGGGACTGATAATAAACTGGGGAATGATTGTTCAATTGCATTAAATGCATATATGATTTCTTTTCCCAAGGCTGATTAGTCTAAACACTTTAAAATCTCCTGTTGCCTCCAACTAAAAAGCGCTTGGTTAAAAAAAGTAATATCCAGCTCTGACCACCTCAGACACCTTCCTTGATTAGTTGCGACAAGTGACCCAGAGTCACTCTACGGTGCACAGTTGAATTTACCAGCACTTCGAGCACTAAATTCAAGCGGTTGTGATCACTAAAAGGACTGTGCTGGATTAAAAAACAGAGCATAAACCACTTCAAAGAAAAGGAAATAAAAATAAAATCATTAGTTGTTGCAGAACCCCTGCCTTTATATGTCACTGCGAAAAGAGATCAGCCCCCCCCCCTCATATGTGGGGTATATATTACACCATGAGTGTCTACCAGAGTATTTAGTGCCTGTCCTTCTAGAGAGTGCTCTGTGTGCAAACCATCTCTAATTATGCATGTGGCTCATTCACGTGCGTTCGGTACAGGATCTGTACATAGATGGCAATTAAAATCACCCACTAAAATCAAATCACCCTGCGAAAAACCTTCACCCTGCAACAACTTCAAATGACCACTTAAGTCAGCTATGCTTATGGGTCCATGGGTCTTTCGTTTCGCATTATAAAAATTAATTAAAGTGAAACAAAGTGATTTGTCAACTGCTAATATCAGCCCTTGTGCAATTTTAGAATGCCAGTTCAAATACTTCACAGCTCCGCATAGCCTCAGATCTATAAAAATAATCAAGCCACTCCTTGCTCTACCCATACTTGAGCCCTCTGCCGGACAAGAAAAAGGTTATTTTCAGTCTCCCTTGTCTCCTGGAGGCAAATAATGTTATAAGATCTAATGAATTGAACCCATCATTCATCCACAAATTTAGTGGCAAAACCTGCTACATTCCAGGATATGATATTTAAATGTGCCCCCTCACCCAGGTGATATTTGAAAGCTTGCATGTTAGGACCCGATATTTGACCATTAGCCCCCAAACTACTTACTTCCAAGCTACCTGTGGAGATGCTGTCCTGACCTACAGTGGTACCCACTTGCCGCAGTCTAGTTACCACTCTCTGTAATGATGAAACCCTGGGTACAGCAGTAACATTACTAATCCCATGGGAGACGCTAGGGGGCGCGCAGCGGGATGGCTGCCTGAACGAGCGGCTCCGCCGGGCAGATCCAAACCTGGCGATTTAGGTTACTTTAACGCAAGCCGTACATGCTCACACACATCGGCAGTCCATGCGAACATCTGCTGCATCAATGACCAGGCTCGGACAGTCGCCACAAGCTGTCCCCAGAGACTAGTCACCCTCGGAAGGCGGCCGCGGCCCCACAGCAACATGGCGGCAGGATGCGCGCCCGAACCCTGAGGCTCCGCCACCCGCGACATGCCAAGTAGAGACGAGAGCGCCTTGGCCGATTATAAACGGAAGACCGGGATGTGAGGTGAGCCGTCCGCACGCCGTAAATCTTAGCACGGCAACGGTTGAGGGCCAGACTGAAGGTTTCACCAGGACGTATTCCTGATGCGCAAAATGGCGGCGCCCACAGACCCATGATCGCGCTAATGTCAGGTACTGGCCACAAACGCTACCGGCTCCATTAACGCTACACTGCTGAAGTGGATGGGCATGAAATAGACAATTGGGGGGCATTGTGACCATCACCTGCGCACATATTCACTATGCCATCCACGGCGTATACAAGATGGCGGCACCCATAAATAACGAAACTGCTACGAAGCGAGCCCCTACACACCTACATGAATGCTGAAACTGTGGACAATTAAAGCACATAAACCCTGCGACCAAACCTCATGGGACTAGGTGCGGACCTCAGAAAGCGCCTGAACTTCGATTACTGATCTTCTGTCCATTGCGCCAAAACCCACCTCTCCAACATACATCGGGAGACACCGGTCAGTGAGCAGTGGGCAGTCGGCCTGCAACACTAACGACACGCTTCACTTGCGCGAAGACAACGTTTGCCACACTAGTCCACTGCCTGCAACCATGGACAAGCCGGACAGACAACAGACAAAAATAAACTTTGAAACGCGTAAAACCTCTAAAGGCCAACCCGAATCTCTAGATGGGGACACAGCTGCAGGGGGCTCGGAGGAATGTAATATGGTGGACATCCTCAAAGCCATCAAAACCAATCTGCAGGAGATTAATGGAAAGCTAGACGGCCTAACGGGACGCATGGATCAGATGTCTGCCACGGTTGAGAAGCATGGGGAGTGGCTGGACGAGGCAGAGAAACGAATCTCCACGGTGGAAGATGACGCCCGTTCCAAAACTACCAGCTGCACTGGCATGGAGAAGGTACTAGAAGTTATCAAGGCGAAGGCGGAGCAGTTGGAAGCGCGTTCGCGTAGAAACAACATACGCATCGCAGGCCTGCCGGAGACTACCAACACAGGGAGTATGGAGACGTACGTCGAACATCTATGCAAAGACATCTTTGGTGCAGATGCCATGTCACCCATTTTTATTATTGAACGTGCACACAGATCGCTAACGCCAAAACCTCCGGTGGGCGCAGCTCCCAGACCGATAGTTGCACGTGTCCTAAATTACAGGGACAGAGACACCATATTGCGACTCGCACGGGAAAAAGGCGATATCACGCACCAAGGAAATAAACTGGACTTTGCGACTGCCAAGACCAAACTTCGTGAAATGCAAATACCCTACGCCATGCTTTACCCAGCACGACTCAGAGTTACTTGGGAAGAGAAACCAGTCTTTCTAACAACACCTAAAGCCGCAATGGATTTCATTAAAAGAATCACGTCCAAGGGTAAAAAGACAAATGGCAGGGAGAGGCAACAGGACTCTGATTGACGGTAAGATGTCGACGAATTGTGATATGCTGCGTCCCGGATAGAGGTCTCCCCTCGCCTTAGATTCGAGGTAACAGTCATGCAGGATTATGTACATTCGACGTTTGCTGGTAAATGACTTATCCCTGCATGAACAGTCCATGCCGCTGCACTATTATGTGTTGGACCACACCGCCCTCTCTGTGTACATTGCGGTCCATATATGATTACAATGTGAGGGTGAACATGGGGTCATTCCGGAGCATATATGGCAGGAAGAACTACCGAGACTATCACGAGTTGCCCTCCATGTAGACATATTCGACATCTTCTGCTGGAGGGGTTGGAGCGGGATTTGTTTCACTCGTGTATTGCTGGTTGATTCACTCACCTTTAAACCTACTATTTGCATTGTTATACGTGATCTGCCCCCGCCCTTTTGGTAGGGTGGTGTATGTGCTTCCCCGGCGGTCCTCCACATGGGAGTTCCCCACAAAGTTATGGTTATCGAAGAAGTTAATTGGGGAGTATGGCTTCGGCACAGTTGGGGTGCTGATGTGAGTGGGTTTTGGGACAGTTGGGGTATTGTTCAACTTGCATCACCAGGGCATTTAAGATGCATTGCTAGCTCCCTACTTGAGTATCCAGTACAGTATATTTCTTTACCCAAATTGTCAGTGAAATGTACTAGGTTAATTGCTCCTCTGTTACAGATGTCACACTTCTGTTACCCACACCCCCACAGATATGGCTAACACTGGCAATTTAACCCTAATGTCATGGAATGTACGTGGCATCACCAATCCCAAAAAAACCAGACAGATTTTTGCAAGGTTTGACAGACACCACATAGACATCGCCATGTTACAAGAAACTCATATAGCCCCTACAATGTGCAGGAAAATGGGTGCTTAATGGGCTGAATCTTGTCACTCCTCAACATACTCTTCTTACTCCAGAGGGGTAATGACATTGGTCAGGAAAGGCACTAACTACAAAATAAACAAATCCATCCTAGATCCCAATGGGAGATATGTAATAATTTCTGGTGATCTGAGAGGCCAACGCTTGACGTTGGTAAATGTGTATGGCCCGAACATAGATTCCCCCGACTTTTATCACAAAATCTGGAACCATATGCTAGAATTTGTAGGAACGAACATTGTATGGGGGGGACTTCAACGTGGCATTAGACGACACACTAGACCGATCTGAGGCCTCCATTGAGCCACACAGGCGTGCTAGAGGGAAACTATGGGACATAATGGAAAACATTCCCCTCAAGGACATCTGGAGAGTTAGGAACCCAGTAGAAACTGTAGCTACTCATGTTAATGTGACACACGGCAGTTGGTCTAGGATAGACTATTGGTTGGGGTCTGATGATGTTCTATTATGGACGAAAACACTAACGACACTACCGAGGACGGTCTCTGACCATAACCCAATCACACTGCAATTACAGATACCACATTACACACCACCACCTTTTAGCTGGAGGTTCAACGCTACGGCACTCCTAGACCCTCTATATGCAGACACAGTGGCCACCGCAATCAAAGAATACTTCCAATTGAATGTCGACTCAGTGGATGACCCGGGTATACTTTGGGAAGCGTTTAAGGTGACTCTACGTGGGGTTTGTATTAGCACTACAGTTGGAATACTGAAGGATATTAGGCACCAGATCATGAAATGCGAAGCCAGAATGAGGACGCTTGAGAGGGAATATGAACGGACGCAGAACATTGCTATCTTAGGTGATCTTCGGCAGGCATACACGAATATCAGACGCATGCCTCTGTGAATTAAAATATATCACTTAACGACCTCTAGCTAGACAATTTGGGGAGAGCGGCAGGCCCGGTAGAGTACTTGCACTGAAAATCTGTGAAGGGAGGAAACAACAATTTATCACACAAATACGGGATGATGGGGGCACGATACTGACTAAACCAGAGGACATACTCCGATGCTTTGTGGACAACTATGGCGCACTGTATGAATCCGAACACACACCGCCCCCGGAAGAAACTTTCGAATATCTGCGTGATATCGCTATTGCTTGGCTTTCCGATCAGCAGCGCGAATACCTAGCCATGGCCATTTCAGTAGAGGAGGTAACAGATATCATCAAGTCCCTCCCAAACGGCAAAGCACCTGGCCCTGATGGGTATACCTGTGAGTTTTACAAGACATACGTAGACATGCTGGCTCCACATTTAGTCGCCATGTATGGCAATGCCTTTGATCAGGGTACATTACCCCCGTCGTTGCGCAAAGCCATGCTGATAACAGACCCGGATCTCTGTGAGTCCTATCGACCTCTATCCTTACTCAATGTCGACTCCAAAATACTTGCCAAGCTACTAGCGGTCAGATTACAACCCCTAATGACTAACCTTATTCTGCCAGACCAGGCTGGGTTCATACCTAAAAGGGCAACGTCTCATAACACCAGGACACTGTTTGCTGTCTCCCATTATTTAACACCCAACACTAAAGCAGTGGCGGTCATGCTAGACGCCGCCAAGGCTTTCGATTCAATCGAATGGTCCTATTTACTCACAATGCTCCAACGTATGGGCTTCCCCTCTAGGTTAATCTCATGGGTAACTCTCCTCTACACTAATCCAATGGCCGGGGTCCGTGTAAATGGCTACGTTTCTGACTCCTTCCGCATCGAACGTGGCACTAGGCAAGGGTGCCCTTTATCTCCCTTATTATTCGCCCTTGCGCTGGATCCACTTGCATGTATCAGTAGGCAGACGCACAATCATTCAGCGCTTCATTTCCCTGGTAGGCCATTGCATATTTCCATGTACGCAGATGATATGCTTTTATACATTAGAGACCCTGAACAGAACATGAATCCCTTACTCCGTGAATACATTAAATTCGGCAGACACGCGGGCCTACAGATTAATTGGGACAAATCCTCCATAATCCCGCTCACCGATACCACGACACGCCACGACACAGACTTCCCACTTGATTGGCAAACCGACTCTATTAGATATTTGGGAGTGTGGTACAGTAGAGACCCTGAGGAGGTTATCCGGACCAATTATGGTAAGGTATTGGATAAAATAGCAGTGAAGATTGACAGGTGGATACAATTGCCATTATCATTGGCGGATCGCATTGCCATTGTTAAAATGAATGTCCTCCCCAAACTACTGTATCTTTTCAACAATATACCGATAACGCCCCCGAAGGCAGTGTTCAAAAACATAACATCACTGGTTCTAAAACTCATCTGGGCCGGGAAGCAGGCACGCATGGACCTATGCACGCTGACATTACCTTATGAAAAAGGCGGTCTTTGTGTCCCAGACTTCTATCTGTACTACCTTTGTGCACAGGCGCAGTATGCAGCATACTGGTACCACAAGGTCCCTTATTTGACACATACAACGGTCGAGGAGGGGGACGCCTCTCCGATTCCGCTAACGGCTATCATTACGCATAAACGCCCGCCACTACATTCAGAGGATATTAACTCGATTGATACCACTACTGCCACCTGGAGGTCACTGGCCAGGTTAACACACAAATCGCCACTTTACGCACCAGCGCTGCGTCTGCACCATCACCCCCAGATCTCGGTCACTGCTGAACAAGTGGGTATGGATCTACTGCACCAAGCAGGCATAGACACGTTTGTTTATTGTGAAGGTACCTTCAGACACATAGACGATCTGTCCTACATTAGCAATCAAACCACACTATTTCGCTTCACCTACTATAGATTGCAACGAGCCGTTCGCGATCTTTACCCCAACTACCCAGCGGAACCTCCTTGCCTAGAGATACTACAAGATATCATTACATCCCCCAACACGTCACATCTAGTTTCACGTCTGTATAAAAAGGCCCAGAGTGAGATACCGTTCACTTCCATTAAAGCGTGGACTCGCTGGAATGAGGCGTTACCAGACCCGCTATCCGAGAAAGAATGGTACGCGTCCTGCGTGCTAATTAGATTGCTCACTCCTAATGGTAACTTACGCACCCTTCATCTAAAGTATCTACATCAAACATACCACACACCGTCACGCCTTCATAGATTCGGGTTACGAGAGGATGCCGGGTGTAAACGCTGTGGGGAACAGGACGCAGACTTTGTACATCTGGCATGGTTATGTCCAAAAATACAGGAATTCTGGGGAAAAGTTGTTACTGTACTTCAGAAAATGGTAGAGGTGGAGGTTGAATGCATACTGGGTCTTCTGCCCGCGATCAAGGCGGGGAGGCGTAAGTTCTGTGCTGTGTCACTGCTTCTAGCCAAAAGGCAAGTGTCACTATGATGGGGAAGTACGAGGGTTCCAAACGTGAGGCAATGGCTACAGGACTTGGCATACTGTAAAACTAAACTGCAGACGTACGAGGAGGAATTACCGGTCAGATCTCGACCAAAAGACTATTGGATTTATTTAACATCTTATTTGCAAGACAATGATGTCACCGACACACTGTGAATTTGAATATGCCAAGTGTTACGTTGTGGGAGCAAAAACAACCTGACGTGGGTAGTAGGGTACAACGCTTATACCTAAACTGTACTGACAATAACTATTTTTTCTTGTTCTGTTTATGTATTTCATACAAGATGGGACGATGAATGCAGAAATGTACTGGTTTATGCTGTATTTCCATTTGTGAATGGTTGTACTTTATTTGTTTTTTGAAACCTAATAAAAAGAATAAAAAAAAAAAAAAACATTACTAATCCCATCCCATTCATGGAGTCAGTCTGGATCGTTAAGGTCGCTAAGGGGTGCATAGGGATTGGGCATTGACAGTATTCCCCCAACGGACGAGGGAATCTCTCCAAGTTTAGTGGATGGTTACTGCTTGTAGTATTGTAAAAAGGCCTAAAAAAGAAGCCCAAAGGTAATGCATTAATACCTGAGCAATAATGGTGGGGCTGGGATGTCTGTTGTAAAATTGGGGAATCTAAGAGTAACTATCACACAATCACCCTCCAGTGTCTTCCTCGACCGTCCTAGCCACGCTGCCCTCCTGGCCATCAGGCAGGGGCATAACACAGGCCCCCACAGTTCCTGCAGTACGGGGTCCCCAAGTTCTAGGGGCCCCCCTCAGCACAGCACTTCAGCTGGAGAGCTCCTTATACAGTCCAGAGGGGGCCCCTCCATGTACTTTGCAGGAGGCCCCCTCAATTATCGTTGTGCCACTGCCATCAGGATGTCTGTGATCAACTGTTTAAAATTTTGCATATTTACACAACCAGTGTGTTACCTGGTAGATCAGTTGAACAGATGTTTCGTACCTGTGATCACCCATACCTGGCACCCCTACCAAAACCACAGAATAGGGACATCACGCTGGGGGAAGATCGATTACGAGCAAACCCCAACTGTTAGCAGTAGATAAACTGTCAACGGCTCCTTCCCTATTCTATTACGAGGATTGCTGATGGATCAAGGACTGGGCCAAGCACAACGGCCAACTACTAAGGGGCCAGAGCCGGGGGCTCATTTTCTCGATTTCGCTATTCGTACCTCCTGCTGACCTAAAACTAGAGGGTAAGTGCTGATTGGCACTTTGATTGTCTAGAGGGAGGTTTTCCATTTGCCTTATCTTTTGCTGTATGGTGACAATGGTAGGCGTTGGGCTAATAGAAACCTAGTGGTTTTCGACTCTGCCTATGTATCTCTGGACTACATCATGATTTTAGTAAGATCATTGCAAAATGTAGTCAATAAATGGGTCATTACTTCAGTAATTTTTTGCTTCAGAGGAGCCCAGAGCTCTTCTGAACCCTCGGATCAATATTTCCAGTTCCTTTCCCTTTCTTGATAGACTCTGTCTTTTTGCTCTTTTTAAGTGGCTTTTTGGGTGCTTGGTCCCCTCCCCCGAATCCACTCCCTGAACAAAAGCCACAATATAGCCTTGCTCGAGCTGTGTTATTAGTGCGGCTAGGTCTAGCGCTAGGAGTCTCAGTAACTACAAGTGCCGCCACAGAGGCTCTGTCCGGTGATTTTGTAATTGCTGCTTCTGCACACACGGGAGGGCAATAGGGCCAACCTGGTCCAAGGAAAGCCTCCTCTCCGCCCTGTCAATTTCTTTAGAAATGGCCCCCACTGCTTTCACTAGGAATGAGTCAAGGGTCGTATGCTTCCTTCCCCATGGGGGGCTCACATGGGCTACTTTCCTCTTCCATTGTCCCCTACTTCCCAGACACCTGCAAATAACCAGATAACAGAGATCACAAAAAGGGGGTAAACCTTTCCACATTAATCAAATGGCCACGTGTGCATGGTCATGCAGTTAACCAAGGCCTCCCCAGATAAATCGCTAATTACCCAGGGGTGTCTGCATCCACCAAATGGGCCAAAGAGTAAAAAGAGCAAGATCCGACAATAGCAAGAATAAAAGCTACGGGCCCACCTGACCCGCACGGTTGCAGTCGGGCGCTACTGAAACCCTCACCCACTGATAGGGCACTCCTACATAGTAGGCAAGGAATAATCAACAAGCAGTACCTTCAAAACGTTGTATCACAAATGACAAAGGGGGCCTAGCCCGGCCTTCTCTAGTCAGTGGCAGGGAAGGACGGGCCCGGGCATGCACCTGGGTGTGTCCCACCCACATCCTGCGGAGGTGGTAGTCGTCTGGTGCTTTATTTGCGCCTCTGGGCGGTCAGGGCGTTGTTGGCAGCGTTGTCAGCTGCTGCCGCTGCTGGGAGATGTAGGCTTCCCTCCTGGTTTGCGTGAAGGGTTTCCTGCAGAGCAGGAGCCCTCTGGTGCTTTATTCACACCACTGTGCGGTCAGGGCGTTGTTGGCGGCAGCGTCAGCTGCTGCCGCTGCTGGGAAGTGTAGTCCTCCCTCCTGGTTTGTGTGATGGCCATTTTTACTAGGAATTCATTGAGGGATGTATAGAAATCGGAACCCTAGCACTGAAATATCCAAGAAAGTGTATGGTTGAGGTGGGAGAAGAGACAAAAAACAGTGCTTGAAACTCATCTGAGACCATTCATTTGGCTTCAGGTTTGTGCCATACAAATCCGTTTGCTCCTTTTGATGTAGAAACAGATACCTCGGCCTTTGCTCTAGGAGCCAATTTATCTCAACAAGATCTAGTCAAGAAAGCAGCGCATTCAGTCAAAAGGTTTGATCCAATGTAAAAAGAACTATACCGTTTTTGATCAAGAGAATTCAGCTATCAAAGAAGAATTTGCACACTGGAGACATAATTTGGAACGCTTTCCTCATCCCATAAATGTATGGATCGATCATCAAAATGTAGGGTTCCTGAAGTCCATGAAAAGTGGTAATCTTTAACATGTCATGTGGTCATTATTCTTTTTATTGTACCATTCTATACACCCAGACATCATCAGGGAAAGGCAGATGCTTCGTCCAGACAGGCCCAATAGGAATTTCTTTTAGACCAGGCACCTGGCATTTTAGCCTCAATTCCTGAAATGAATGAGTCCACTTTTTTGTAAAAGGTTGCACAATAAAATCACAAAACCAGTTGCAGCATCACTGTCCAGTGGGTCTACCAAGGTCAAATGGGTCTAGTACAGCCTCTTTCCACACCTTCTAGACCTTGGAATGTCATAATGATGGACTTTATAGTTAAACTTACACAATATCATGCAGCGACACTAGTTGTGGTAAAATATCATGCTAAAATAGGACATTTTGTCCCTTAGAACAATTACTCTCAGAGATCCAATTTTCATCAATTGTTCTCAAGAATGTCTTAAAATTGCATGGTTTACCATTACTAGCATCACAGAGAGATGCACAAAATCTTTGCAAACGTTTGGTACAACCTTTTGTAATAATTGCAACAATAATCATTCCACAAGTTACCGTCCACCAACACATTGCCAGACAGTAAGACTCAAGCATGCCATTCAACAGAATTTATGCTGCTTCCTCATGAACCAGCAAGAACAATAGGTACAATTACTTCTTCTGACGGAATTTTCATTTAGCAATTCTCCTAAATCTTTGTTAGGACAGTTCCCTTTTTTTGCTCTTTTGGTTTTCATCACCATATTTTGTCACCTAGCTTTTCTGAATCAATGGTAGCTTCAGTTCAGAACTTGCTTCAAACCATAGAGAATATGCAAGAACAGACTGTGGAGAATGTAGCATTAGCTAAAGACTCCTATTAAATATTGTTGACAATCATCACAGACCAGTTCCTCTTTATCAACTAGGGGATCAGGTAGGGTTATCCTAGGCTTCACTATGCATCACTAGGTCCCATCCTAGGTTCACCCCTGTATTTGGTTTCTTTTCCATTAAGACGAGTGTGGGCACAATTGTGATGCAATAAATCATCCTATGGATGAAAGATTCATGATGCATTACACGTCTCACAGGTGGAACTAGCACCAGAAATCAAATTACCTCCACCTAACAAAGTGAATGGCTCTCCTGAGTTTGTGGTGCAGGAGACTTTAGATTTTCATATCAGAAGAAATCAACTACAGTTCCTAATGACCTATATTATGTTATTCTTGGTGTTAAAACTGCCAGCCTTTGGGTAGTCTTCCCCCAGAATTTTGCCTTATTCCACATGTTTTTGCTGTATTGTTTTGTTGTTGGCTTTTGGGCCTCTGCACACGGTGAAATTGGCTTACATCAAATTGGCACATTTAATTCACGTGTAAGTCCCTAGCAAAGTAGTGCTGCATGTACTCAGGGCTTGTAAATTAAATGTTACTAGTAAGCCAGCAGCTCTAATTGTGCAACCCACTTAAATAGCCCTTTAAACATGTCTCAGGTCTGCCATTGCAGCCTGTGTGTGCAGTTTTAAAACTGCTATTTTGACGTGACAAAAAAAACAGCCAGACCTAAATCTTTTAATACATATAAGTCACCCCTAGGGTAAGCCCTAAATAGCCTAGAAGGTAAGTTGAAGTGTAATTAAAAGTTGGACATTTACTTTCACATGCCCTAGTTGTGAAAAACGGTTACATTTGTTTTGGACTACTGCAAGGCCTGCCTCTCCCATAGGATAACACTGGGTTACCTTATTACATTTAATACGTGCTAACCTGTAATTAGGAGGAGATAGGAATGTAGACTTTGGTCTCCTTGGTCTCCAAAGAATGTCATTTGAAATCCTCTTTAATGATAAAGGTGGCTTTTCAGTCACAATTCTCTAAATGGCACTTTAGGAAGTTAGCATTTTCTTGTCCTGACCATTTGGTGCCTGAAGTCTGTTTCCTGGGCCACATGAGTAGATGTAGCTGTCAGTTGGTCTTTGTATATTACTCCCAGACAGGGGACAAAGAGGAATAGGTGTTGGTAGGATGAGCCATCTCTGACTTCAAAGTTGGATAGCATGCTTACACCTCACGAAGGCTCTGCGTGAAGCACACTCACAAAACTCTTCTCCCTAGTCTTTTATTCCCCCATACAAGCTGAGGCCAGGGCAGAGAAGCAGAACATTCCAGACACCTCTGTATAGGGAGGACTATAGTAGCTTCACCCACTTCAAAGCTAGTAGAAAAGATTAAAAAATGGACCCTCAGAGCAAACTCTTCAGTAGACATCTGGACCTGTGTGCTGTTCAGCTGCAAGTAGGACTGCTACTCTGCCTCACTGCTGACTGAGTGAGAAGAACTGGACCTGCATCCTGAACCCATGACCACCAGAGTGACTCCAAGGGTTAGTTGGCTGGAGGGGCAGCTCCTCCGCTATGGCAGAGGAGAGTTGCCTCGGTGGTTTAGAGCCAGTAGGTGAAAAACCAAACGATTTTCTATCATCGTTTTATTTTTCAGCCAGGTTGCACATGGAGGGGTGGGGCCGGGGCCATGGGAGGGGAGAGGCGGACTGGTTTATGCACCTAGGTTTCTCCAACCAGGCAGTATTGAACAGCAGGGTTAGAGAAACAGCACAGACTCCCTGTGCTGAGCGTAGCATCAAACCAGCCACTCAGGTCAATCCCCGCTCTGCTCTCATACCATGAGAGTAGCACAGGGATTGCACAGGGAGTCTGTGATGCTGCCCTAGTGTCTATTGGGACCAGGAAGAACAACGAGGCACAACGCAAGAGCTGGTCGGTAGCTTCAGATAGTTTCCTTTTTCTAAAATTAACATTAAATCCCCCTCCCCCGTGTTCCCACTCCCATGCTCCCTCTCGCACCCCCTCCACCCGCTCCATCATTTTTTGTTTGTGGCTGCCATCACTGTTTGGTTGGCCTTCTGATCAGAGCCTCAGGAACAGAAAAGGCTTCACCCACATTACACCCTGCACCTGGACTCTGTCTGCTTTGAGTATTGCCCCTCAAGTGGTGCCACCCAACTCCTGGGCCCTTAGAAGTGGGCCTGAAGGTGCTCTGTCAGGCAGCTGTGGGTTTTTGTGCAGAACCAACGCAGTGCTACACATCCCCAATGCAGGATCTCACAGCTCGTCAGGACCACCTCGCAGTGCTCCGCAACGAGCATTTAGTGTAATGTGGTCAGCTGGCATAACTGGGTCCCTGTACCCGACCCGCCTCCATCGCAGTCAGCCTGAACTTGTGATTTTGTCTTGGTCTGGCGCAACCAGATAACCACAGTTGGTTCGTTGTGCTTTTATGACCTAATTTTTTTATATTTTTAATATTTTTAAATGTGTGCTTTTTTCAAGCTCTACTAATTGGAGTTTTGTTGTTTTTGTAGCAAGTCATTTAATAAATGTTCCTCTATTTTTAGGTTGAGCGTGAGCCAGCGTGCAAGCGCTGATCTGAAAAGAACTATGGTAGTTGAGTAAGGAGAGAAGCTTTGCCCACTCCCCCGCCTTAATTTTTCATTGTCTTGCCCTTTGTAAATACTGGCTTTTGATTTATTATGAGGCGCGTTAGCCCCTTCTTAGTATGGCCATGTCGCCATTTGTATCTTCCCATTGCTACTGGCCCCCTTTACTTCCTTCGTACACACATAGCCTCACTCAGCTTTGTCTGTGCCTTCTCCTCTCCTCTCCCACCCTCTCGTTGTCCGAGCCTTCTCTCCCCGCCCTCCTTCTCAATCTCAGTGCCTTCTCCCCCCCTCCCTCCCTCCCTACCGATGTCCATGCATTCTCCCCTCACCCTCCCTCCCGGTGCCAAGTTGCCAACCATTTGCAATGCTATAGGTCTTGTGTAAATTGGAGACCTATCGCATTGCAAATGCTTGTTTGCATTACGCCACAGCTACAAAGAAACAGAGGGGTGTTTACAAGATGTCTGTGTGCCGGCCCTCTAGCGGCTGGCCCGTGGCAGCTGTTGATAGTGAGGTCATGCTCTCCTGCTTCTCCACTCCCTCTGATCCCCGGACCTGGCTCGCTGCCGCTGGCCTCGATGTCGGCCCTGTGGGATGGAGTGCTAAATTAGAAAATGCAAGTGGAGAGACGAGGGCGGTAAGTATTTACGTACAGTCTAAAGGGAATCAAAACCTCTTGTAAGGAGAGGTTTCTATTCTTCTTGCATTTTTTACTGCTCTTCAGCCGCAGCCCGTGGAGGGAGTTCCGTGGTGAAGGCAGGCGGGGTGGGGGCGGGGGAGGGGCAGGGTGGGGGGTTGTAAACACCGGAATATGGATGATTGCAGGTAAGTAAACAATTAAATTAAATAAACGAATTTCGTTCCACGCCCTGCATCGCAAAATGAGATGCAGGGAGCGCTACGAAATTCGTTTGTCTCATTAAATTGGTTGTCTCATTATAGCGCTGCGGCGGCCTATGTAGCCCTAGGCCCCGCTGCGCTACACTGGCGACGAGGCTGGTAGTACCCCACGTGTGCCTGTCTACCTCGCGTGGTGCTCCTGCAGCACCTTCTTGAATCGCCCTGATCATCCTGGTCCGCCCTTGGCAAGGCGTGCCTAACGGAAATCGCATCACAGAGCCCACCCGCGTCGATCTGCACCTGCCGACGTTGTTGCTGCCCGCGCTGGGGCAGCACCTGAAGGAGGGTGAGTGAAAAGACATCCCCGCCCATGCTGGGTACTCCCGCGCGTCTACTGCCCTGCCGTGTCCTGCGGCTCTATTCCCGGCTGAGTGAAGAGGCCCCCAGAGGCGAGGCTGCTCCTCTCTAGTGCCTGCTCACCCAGCGACATCCTCAATCAGGAGCATGCTCCCACCGTAGTGTCGGTGTGCATCCCAAGTGACCCACTATCATCAAGCATTGGCAGCTCCAAGTCTTGAGTGCCTGATTGGGGAGAAAGAACGGACAATCTTCGGGGGCAGGGCATTTGTAAAGCTAAGGAAGAGGAGACAGGGAGACCAGCTGTGGCAGGGGCTACATAGCCAGAAGGACAACAGTGGAGGAGTGCTGCAGGCTGAGAGTGAGGACAGAAGGACACCAATCGTGTGTGAGGCCGGCAGTGACTGAGCTCGGCCAACACAGTCTTCATCTTCCCCCCACACGTACACCTACAGAACTGGGTCAAGAAGGGCAACTATGCCCCCGTCTGACACAGGCAAGGAACGCAGCACAGAGCCAAGTGCTGAAACGTTCGCCACAGCGCAGAACGTCTACACACAGACCACACCCTCGTGTCTACACACCACCACAGCCAAGCCAGGATGTCTAACCCAGCAGCAGGCGCCGCAGCTCAGCAAGATGGAGGACGGAACCGAGTGGTCACCGCCAATCCTCCACCCCCGGTGCACACTCATACCGCTGTCGCGCCACTGCCACCCTTCAGCAAAGCCTCGGACCCCGCTACAGCTGCACCCCAATGGAAGGCCTGGGTCGGACGGCTCAACCACTACTTTAAGGGGACAAGGGAAACGGACGGCACCGTGAAGCGGTCACTCCTCATCTACTACAGCAGAGCAGAGATATATGACCTCTTCAAGACACTCCCCAACACAGGGTGAGAAGACGACTACGAGGCGGCAGGTGCTGCTCTCAATAGACACTTCGACCCGCAACTGAATCACGATTTTGAGAAGTTCAAATTTCAGGAGGGCGTGGTAGACCGAGACTGAATCCGTCGACATGTTCTACGCCGGCTGGCTAGCACGTGCCCCTTCGCAGACCAGCGGGAAGAGATCCGTGATCCGATCATCCTTGGCTGTCGCTCTAAGCGTCTGCGGAAACTGATCCTCCGGCAACCTGGAATCTCGCTCCCACGAACTGTCTGACGCTAGGGCGGAGGAAATGGAGGCCGCCCTACATACACCAGTTGTCACTTCGCAGGTACCCAAAGATCCCGACAATCAAGGAGGAAAGGGTAGAAGCCATCCAGAAACATCCCATGTCGCCTTGCCAAGCTCCAAAACCAACCACAAGTGAACTGTGTGGATATTGCGGTGAAGATCATCCTGCAACGACCGTCTGCGGGGCAAAGGGGAAGACATGCTCTCAGTGCGGAAGACAAAATCATTATGCCCGAGTGTGCCGCAGCGGGCGGTTTGGACCGACAACGTCAAGACTGCGGAACATGTCTCAGAGGGCCCGACAAATATCCCTGGTGGACCCATCACCAGTGCCGGATGACCAACCGCAGGGACGACGCCCCATGTACGAAGACGATGAAGAGGTATTCATGGTGTCTTATGTCAGCCGGACAGGAACTCGTCGGAGGCCACCTCCCATGTGCTCTGTTTCCATCGACGGCACGGATGTGCGAGCTCTCATAGACACAGGAGCCTCGGTCAATGTGATGGACTCCGATCACCACGACCTCCTCTGACACCGTCATCTGCCCGCATCTACACCTATGGAGAAAAGGACCCGCTTCCTCACCGCGGCATCATCCAAGCCACGGTCGCCAGTGGCAGCTACACTACGGAGGCGCAGTTCCACGTCACTGAAGGCAAGAAAGGGACTTTGCTGAGTTGCCACACAACTGAAGACCTGGGGCTCGTTTTCTTTGTTAATCAGGTCCACGAATCCCATGCCGAAGCGATGCTAGAGGAATTCCCGGAGCTCTTCAAGGGACTGGGAAAGCTGAAAGGCAAAAGGTTCAAGCTGCACATTGATTCGGCAGTACGGCCGATGGCCCTCAGACACCGACGCGTGCCTTTCAATCTACGCCCGCAAGTGGAGGAGCAGCTGAGGAAGCTCGAGGAACTAGGAGTAATCGAAAAGGTATCTGGGCCCAAACCGTGGGTGTCCCCGCTGGTCGTGGCGCCCAAACCCAAGAAGCCAGGAGCCATTCGACTCTGCGCCAATATGAGACTGCCTAATACCGCAGTAAAGAGGGAGCGACACATCACCCCCACGATGGACGACATTGTGGCAGACCTGAACGGAGCGAAGTGGTTTTCGAAACTAGACTTGAATGCTGGATACCACCAACTGGAGCTGGAACCAGAGAGTCGGTAAATTACCACTTTTTCAACACATGTAGGGCTGCGCAGATATAAGAGACTCAGCTTCGGAGTGTCCCGGCCGTTGAGGTCTTTCAGAACGCCATTCGGGAGACACTGTCCGGGCTGCAAGGCGTGATCAATCTCAGCGACGACATCTTGGTATATTCCCACACGCTTGAGGAACACCATCCCCATCTCCGGGCCACTCTGAGAAGACTGGTGGATTGTGCCCTAACTCTACACAAAGCCAAGTGTTCCTTCTATCAAGAGAGCGTGGACTTCTTCGGGTACACTTTTACCCGGGAAGGACTCCGGGTTGATCAGAAGAAGGCCAAAGCCATTTGGACAGCCAGCATACCACGAAACCCTACCGAGGTGAGGAGCTTCCTCGGTATGGCCACCTATTGCGGACGCTTCATCCTCAATCTGGCCGCCATATCCGAGCCACTGCGTGCCCTCATGTGGCACGATCGTAAATGGGAATGGACGCCGGCGGCCAACAAAGCGTTCCAGGACGTCAAAGTGGGCCTGCTGGATAAGACCGTGATGGCGTACTTCCACCCACGACGCAGAACAGAATTGATCACTGATGCCAGCCCGGTGGACCTCGGGGCAGTCCTTCTTCAGGAAGATGGCCCGGATTTGTGGAAGCCGGTGGCCTACGTCAGTAAAGCCCTCCCCGACACTGAGACCAGATACGCCCAGATCGAAAGGGAGGCGTTGGCGATCAAATGGGCGTACCAACACTCCCATCTGTATCTGTGCGGCCAAGAATTCAGCGTTGTGACTAGCAACAAGCCGTTGCTCCCGCTGTTTGCGGGATCCTCTCGGCTAGCCCCTCTGAGGATCGAACGATGGGCCGTGCAGCTGCAAAGGTACAACTTCAAGGTGGTTTTCCGCCCGGGGCGCACAACCCGCCCGATTACCTGTCCCGTCACCCAGAATCCTCGATGTTACCCAAGTCGTCTGCGGATGCCTGCAGCACAGAAGAGTTCGTACACATGGTGTCGCAAGGAGTGTGTCCCAAAGCCATGAGGCTTGAAGAGATTAGCCAATCCACTCGATATGACCCCACTCTCGCCCGAGACGAGAAGCCCTCGAGAACAATGGCTGGACTCACTTCATGGACGGGGCGTGTGCCCTCCGGCCGGAGGTCAGCCATGCACGTCAACAGCTAAAGCAAGTGAGAAGTGAGTTGAGCGTGGGAGCTGAAGGAGTGATTCTGAGAGGGCATCTCATCGTCATACCCGAGAAGCTCCAGAAGAGGATCCTCGTGTTGGCTCACGTCGGCCACCGGGATATGGCCAAGACCAAGGCCAGGCTATGAGACAAAGTGTGGTTTCCGGCTATGGACTCCATGGTGGAGGAGATGGTGAGGCAGTGCCATGCCTGCACGATCACAGGAGGAGACCCTGCCCCGGCACCCGTGCTCACAGAAGAGCCGAGCAATGACCCGTGGACACACCTCAGCGTGGATTTCGGTTGTTTTCCTAACGGACGACGCATGCTGGTCATAGTCGATTCCTACTCGAAGTTTCCGATTGTTGAGGTGGTGGCCTTGACCGCGTTTCCCCATGTGAAGAAGGTATTGGACAGGGCCTTCGCGATGATGGGGCTGCCCGAAGAGATTAGGTCCGACAATAGACCCCCTTTTCAGGGGATGGAGTTTCAGGAATACCTTGAGAACCGAGCGGTGTGGCACAGGAAGATCACCTCACTGTGGCACCAGGCAAACGGAGAAGTAGAAAGGCTGATGCGAACCATCAACAGGGCATTACGCATCGCTGTGGACAATGGAGAAGATCCTGAAGCGGCCTTAGAACAATTCCTGGGTGCGTACCGTCAGACTCCTCATAGCACCACTAAATGTGCTCTGGCTCATCTCCTGTTCAAGCGTGCCCTAAGAGACAGCATCCCGGCTGACCCGACGTGGGTGCCCGTGGAGCGGGATGATGCTGCTGTCCAGGCGAGGAGGGAGATGATGAACCGGAAGGCGAGTGAGGCTCGAAGGGCTCAGGAACCCCAGCTAAGAGTGGGAGACCGGGTAGTGATCAAAGACCGACACCCCGGGTGGAAGTTCCGGACGCCCTATGAGCCGGAAGCATGGGAAGTTGCGAACGTCCAAGGCAACATGGTTACCGTCCAAAGAGGACAACAGTCCGTCATTAGGAATGTATCCAGTTTCAAGAAGACAGTAGAGGCAGATGTAGATTCCGAGGCATCGGTGTGTCAGGGCTCCCCGCTGATCTCCTCTCCCACGGGTTCGCCCGTTGCAAGGAGCTCTGTGCCAGAGTAACCAAGGACCGCGAATCCAGGGAGTACGGGAAATGCAAGGCCGACGATCCAAAACACTGGCGCAGAATCAGTGGAGGGGACCCCGGCTGGGGTGATGACATCTCCTTTCTCCCGGAGCCAGAGGTATGGTCTCCGGCCGAATCCGGCAGCCAGTCATCAGTTGAAGGACTTTGTGTACACCTCCTCGTGAACTGTGCGGCGGTGATGGTGCAGGACTAAAAGAAGGAAGGGATGTAGAGAGCCACCCGGCCTCTCTTGTACAATGTATCTTTTGCACCCACGCATCCCCTCACCTCTCGGGGCGGGCTCGCCCCGAGGGCATAAATAAAGGGGCCGGAGACCGCTCGGGGTCTTCCGGCCGGCAGAGTAATACTGACTGTCTGTGTCTCATTATAGCGCTGCCGCGGCCTATACAGCCCTAGGCCCCGCCGCGCTACATTGTCCACCCTCAGAAATTCCACTGTATTACTTTTGGAGTTAAAGTGACATATTGATTCTGTTTTGCTTTACTACCTGACAATCATATTTCCAGCTCGAGACATTCTTCTGCTATAGCTCCGAAAGAACATTTGTGCTAAAGTTAAATTTTCAACGTACAGTGAAAACATTGGTAAAATACCTGTATAGTTGCAGATCTGTGGGGATGTGTCCATTCTCTGAGAACCCACCTCACTCTCCCTCCTACCGGTAATGCCTAATCTAAAACTGGATCCATGGAAAAGCCTCCATACTTGCAGATATAGATATTAAACAGTGGTATAATCCATCTGTAGGCATTAATGTATGAAACTTTGTACGAAAAATCATTTATTTGTAAATGAGTATGATAGAGCTTTCTCCTACCTCATTTGAACATTATTATTCACGCCATTTTAGTTTTTCACATCTTTATTTGTTGAGTTTTTAATCTCTTAAAAGTGTGAGCCGAAGATTCGCATGAGCAGAGCATCTGGTTAGTGCACTGGTTTTTCTTTATCGGTCCTTCGTAAAAGCTGAATTTCGATTCATTATGAGACTTCTTAATCCTTCCTGGGTAACGCGTGTGTCCATTTGTTACCTCTCATAACAACTGGACCTTTTACTTGGCTTGTTACATGGTCTCCGTTAGTTAGTGTGTGAGCACTATTTTGTTAATGGTCTTTCCTTATTCCACCACAGTCCGTTTTCACTTTAGCGGATGCACTGCTTTAATTAATTTGCAGCGCGGTCCGCATCAGTTCAGTGTAGCACAGGTAAATAAGCATTTACACTGCAACAGGTCTCGCATTTACGTGAGTTTGAGATATTAGCATAGTAAATGACAATGCCTTTTATTTATGTTTTGTTGTTTTTAAACATTAATAAAACGCATTGTTATTTAAAATGTCAATAGCTTAAACTGCCATAAATGCTCGACCTATTGCATTGCAAATGCTTGTTCTAAATTGGTGAAGATTTTTCTTGTGTTGTTTTTTCATTTTATTTACTGTTTGATGTGTACTGTATAAATGTTTTACACATCGCCTCTAAATTAAAACTGACAGTTTTGTGCCAAGCTGCCAGAGGGTTAAGCACAGGTTAATTTGGGGTTAGCTAGTGTTTCACCATGACAAGAATTGTGGTTGCTGCTTGAATAGATTTTCACCCTCTTCAACCAGTAACACAAATTCTCACACTTGGGAACCTGCCTCTTATGTCATGTCCCCTGTCTGCTGGCTACATTTAATACATTACATCCTAATATACCCCGGTATGTAGAATAGGGGGATAGTAGTGTGATTGGAGGGGATGGCATTACTGTGGTCCACTGTTCAGCTACTGCCTATGCTGGCTCGCCCTGCATTGATCAGCTTGACGCCCTGACCCCCTCTCCCTAGCCCTTCCTTATCCATGTGCGTGTCCTTGTGCACTTCCATCTGCCCTTTGTAGTCCATTGCGCTGCTACTCCCCTTGTTACCTGCCAGTCCTCATCTTAACTTAACTTTTCAGAGCACTAACCATAATTTCTGTGACAAAAAGAACCACCTCATTTTGTTTATTTCTAAAGGAAATGCTTTACGTTTTACAGCTTTGAGTCCATCAAGATGGCTTCATGTTAGCGCTCTGGGTGTTCATAACAGCAATATAGGAAACTGAAGTTGAACACTGGGGAGTTAACTGAAAGGCTGCTGCTGGTGTTTGAAGTGATTTCCAGTCTGCATGTAATAATGTTTTACTTAAATGGATGAGAAATACATTTGACAACTCGCAGAAAATGTGTCCTCATTTTAGCTTTTTAGAGCAATAAGCCATAATTCCTACGACAAAATGAGCTTCTTCATTTTGTTTAATTCTAAAGGAAATGCAATGGATATTAAAACCTTTGAATCCATCACGATGTCTATGAGTGTTAAACATTTCTATCCTAAATTCATTGGAACACTGTGGGAGGCTACAGTAGAACAATGGGAAATCAACTGGTAGTTACTGCATCTGTCATGTACCTTTAGGCCAGTCCTGTCATGTATACCCCTTTGTACATACATTGTCCCATCCACACAACAAAAAGGGTTCTGAAAACAGGTGACTTTTTACATAGTGGCTTGCTACTGTTCCTTCAACACCAGCTCTTAGTATTCTATCCTAATCCCTGTACCTGACTTACATAAACATGTCCTTAGGTATGGCATATTTACTCTATATAAGGGTCACCACTTTTTTCATCCTTGGCCAACAGCCCGCTGTGCATAATCGAATTTGTTTGGAAAAACACTTATGATTGTTTTCAAAACATTTATGATTGTTTCAAAACACCTCAATTCTAGAAGAAACACTGGAGTGTCCACTCTAGTATATAATACCCTTATTCCCCCCTGCAAATTAGAAGAGAATTCCTTCCAAGCTGACATGGGTCCTGCATGCTGACTTTTCAACACGTAGTGGTCTAACATCCCTTGCAGGGGGTCATCCTCGAAGCAGAGACTGGGTCCTTCATTCTCTTCCATCAGGTGAGGGGGTTTATGATTCCCTAGTGGTTTCTTGGCAACAGATATGCATATACATGCTACACACACAGATCTAGGCTAGCCTACTCTTTTTATCTGAACTGTTTATGTTCATCTTATTAGCACCATGGTAGAAATGTATCTACTATTTACTATATTGGTACTTACAATCTCTTTCATATGCTTTTGTCTCCTGATTGTTGCAGCAAAAATATTTTACACAAGACTGATGCTGGACCAATAAATACTTATTGAAACGTCCTAATCTCCTTCTTGTGTGTTTTCTGAGAATTGGCAAGCATGAGTGACTGAGCAAAACGCACTGTACTGTTTTCACGATCCCTGAGGAATCAGGGTTGTCATGTTCAGTGGTTGCGAGAAACTACCTACAAAACTGTAAGATACAGGGGTTGGCAGTGGCATTATAGAGCTAGCTGGTCTAACAGGTGACATATCCAGTGGGGGGTCTCCAAAAGCGGTCTGGACAGCCCTCAGTTTAGGTCATCCAAAACGTGCAGATCCTGGGGATTCCTAGGAACTACACTACAGTTGGAAGTACACGTTTTACTCAGAATGTCTGACTTTAACCTCATATGACTGAGAAAGTTAGTGTGAATTGATAAATGTGCTCTTGTTTCAGTTTGTGGAGCACATTTCAAACCTCTGTGAAAAAATCATCAGAGAAAAGTTTTCTCTCAAACATGCAGAAGATCTGCATGTTTTACTGAGTAAAATCGCACATCACACTTTCTAAAATGAGTATGGTACCACCAACAAATGCTTGTTGATAAAATCTATTATCAACTTTTAAATGTGCTATTTTTTGTAACCCTCAAAACCTGTCATTCTCTACAGTGCATTTAAATGAGGACCATGACTCAGAGTCCTGTATTGGCTCTGTTGTGAAGGATCACACTGCAACATTGTTTTGATCAAAGTGCTGCTTTGTTCAGGATCTGAGATCAAGCGTGACTTGCCTCCTTGCCAGCTCTTGTGAAAAGCTGGAATGCCATTGCTCCCATGCCAACAAAGAAATTCCCAAACATCCTAATGTGCTGTAAAGGACCACATTACAACAGGCTGCCGCACCATCAATGTTTAGGCCATGCAGTCAAGGGATATGGGTGTGCTCACCCTGCTCCTTCACACATATTTAGTTTTTATTTTAAGGACACAAGGACCATGTCCCTGAGTCCTGTAATAGCTGTCACAACATATTGTTCAGGTTGTGGCCAGCCAATCAGGATTAACTATTCCCCTTTACAATAGCCATTCAGAGCCTATCTGGATACCAACAGTCCAGATATACCTATTTTAACCCCTTCATGACCAAGTACCTCTTCAGGCACAAATTTCTCGAAAACAGCTGAATCGATTTATACCAAGTACAGCAAACACACTTGTGACACAGCATTAAATGCATTCCTATTGGGTTCTTTGTACCGGAGATGTTTAATCATCCTACAGAGATCCACTTGCCTAAGGCAAACCCGCATGCTCTGGCAATTGTATGTTCAGCTTAAGGCTTCATCTCAGAGCCAGAAGGTTAAACTCAATGACAGCATGTTAGACCTGCAATCTTTTGGTGTGCTTCCCCGTTCTTTCTGACCTCTTTTTCTTGACGATATACTGTAGAGCGCGTAATGAAGAATTGCACAGTCAGTTTGCCTTGGAATGAGGAGCAGTAGTTCCAGCTAAAGGAATCGTGGAGGGGTTATAAATCGGTCGTGGCGATCCGGAAAATTGAGGAACCTGAAAGGAGGGAAGCAAGATATGAAACAAGCAGGGTGGTTGTGAGTCAAGTATAGGCTGGTGGTGAAATAGGGCGATCCTAACTTACCCAGCAGTATGGTGGAGAAGTCAATGACAGGGTCGGAGCCCCGATCCACTGTTGGCGTGTAGGGAGGGCGGTGAGTGCATCCTGTCTGAAGGGAAGCAAAAGGGAGGGGTCAAGGGCTGGCTATCCAGCAGCAGTTCAGGTCTACACCAGGTCGGTTAAACTAACCGAAGCGCTTACCGTAAAGATAGCAGCAAAGTGCCTGGAACCAATCCGGATGCAACGTGATAGATGGATCTGAAGATCTACACGAGGCCGCCACGGTCATGGTCGGCATCAGCCGCGGTCGGTAGTGGGATGACCTGCAGGGCGGTGACGTGGGGAGGAGGAGGGGCAGGGTGGAGGGTGGTAATGTGTGGATTACGGAGTTTTACAGGTAAGTAAACATACAAATAAATAAAACTAATTTTGTTGCGTGCACTGCATCACCAAATGCGATGCAATCCTGGCACTGCTCTCACCAGCATGACAGCAGTGCTAGTATTGGTGGGAGCAGCCTCACTCAGCCCTTCTCAGTGCTCTGGAGGCTTTGGCTTGCTCTAACCCAGCTGTCTTAAGAAAGCTGGGTTAGAGATGTTTCCAGTGGGCCAGTGTGGCTAGCCGTCACAAGACAGCTGGCAAAAAAGAAATGCGCACTTTAAACAATGTACAGCCAGCCCACCCTCCTCCCTGCTGCGGTCACTCAGCAGCAGTCACACCCCCATTCTGATGCTCTGTTCAGGATGGGCATGAAAAATAAAATGGCAAGAAATTACCATTTCATTTTTCATCTCTGGGAATTTGGGGTGTTTTAAGAGGGACAACGCTCCTGGATCTATTACTAAATAAAAAAATATATATTTACAAAAACATAGAGCAGTTAATCTTTTTAAGACTTCATAACTCTTTGGAAACTCAGAAAAAAAGAGATCTTGAAAGTATATACCACTTTTTTACTAAGACATCCTACACCTTTGAAAGCTCTTAAAAAACAGTAAAAACAAATCTTTACCAAGTATAACAAATCGAAACCGGTGCCAACTTCCAAAATATTCTACAATGAGAAAGTAAATAAAACCATTTCTAGAAAAAGGAACCTAATTCCTAAACTACAGTATCAATTTAAAAGCTATGAAAATCCTTGGTATATTACTAATTGTGGAACACTTTGAAATGCAAAAGTATTTTATTTTTGCTATCCAAGATGGAAGCTCGATAGAATGGGTTTTGCATCCCCACTACAATCAAAGGTTCATATAGACCACAGGTACTCAAAGTACGGCCCGCGGGCCGCCAACGGCCCGGCAAGCCTTCCTTGGCAGACGGCAGACCTTACAGACATTGTACCTGTGTTTTTTTTTTTTTTCTTTTTAAGTGTCAGCAAACACCGCCGGTACTGCTCTGTGGGGGCTGGGCGATTCCAGCCACAGTCAGAGTGGAGCTGCAGGTGCGCTAAGAAGAGGTGAACAAAGCCTCATTAACATGTAAATGGTCTATTAAAGACCTGTGAAGTACTGGGGTGTGGCTGTGTGTGTGCCCGGGAAGCTGTGTCAGCCCGGGCTGACACACACACACCCGGATGAGGTGGGAGGGCAGCAAGGAGTGAGAACCCGGGTGAGGTGGGAGGGCAGCAGGGAGTGAAAGCCCGGGTGAGGTGGTAGGGCATCAGGGAGTGAGAGCCCAGTGAGGTGGGAGGGCAGCAGGGAGTGAGAGCCCGGTGAGGTGGAAGGGTGAGCAGAGAGTGAGAACCCGGTGAGGTGGGAAAGCAGCAGGGAGTGAGAGCCCGGGTGAGGTGGGAGGGCAGCAGGGAATGAAAGCCGGGTGAGGTGAGACAGATGGAGATAGAGACAGATAAAGTCTAATAGAGACAGAGACAGATAGAGGCAGACACAGATAGAGACAGGGCAGACAGAGCTAGATAGGGTCAGGACAGGGACAGGCAGAGACAGACAGAGGCAGAGACAGATAGAGGTAGAGACAGACAGAGATAGAGACAGAGAGAGAGAGATAGAGACAGAGAGAGACAGAGATAGAGACAGAGATAGAGGCAGGGACAGATTGAGACAGAGACAGATAGAGGCAGAGACAAACAGAGATAGAGACAAAGAGAGATAGAGGTAGAGACAAAGACAGACAGAGACACGGACAGACAGAGACAGATAGAGGCAGAGATAGACTGAGACAGGCAAATACAGAAAGACGGAGAGGGAGGGAGACAGAGACAGAGACAGACAGATAGAGTGGGAAGACAGAGGGTGGGAGACAGAGGGTGGGAGACAGGGAGGCAGGGAAATAGAGGGAGGAAGGGAGGGGGATAAAGGGAGGGAAGGAGATAGAGGGAGGGAAGGAGATAGAGGGAGGGAGAGAGAGAGAGGGAGACAGAGATAAGGAGACAGAGGGAGAGAGAGGAAGTTGGAGGGAGGGAGGCAGAGGGAGCGAGTGAGGGCGGGAGACAGAGGGTGGGAGGCAGAGGGCGGGAGACAGAGGGTGGGAGACAGAGAGAGGGAGGGAGACCGACAGAGGGAGGGGGACAGACAAACTGAGGGAGACAGACAGAGGGAGGGAGACAGAGGGAGGGAGACAGAGGTAGGGAGACAGAGGGAGGAGACAGAGGGTAGGAGAGAGAGGGTGGGAGATAGAGGGTGGGAGATAGAGGAAGGGAGGGAGACAGCAAGAGGGTGGGAGATAGAGGAAGGGAGAGAGACAGAGGAAGGGAGGGAGGTAGAGGAAGGGAGGGAGACAGCGAGAGGGAGACAAAGAGAGAGAGAGGGAGAGGGTGAGGGAGATATGTGTGTATGCCGGGTCTGTTGGCTCAGTGTACAAAGGCATCCGCTGCAGGGGCCTATGTTCAACCTCATGGTCACAGTTTTTTTTCTCTAGCCCCTCCCCCTTCCCCCACTGACCCAGCCTCCACTGGTGCAGCCCTCCGGCACAAATCACACTGTAAATTCGGCCCGAGAGAAAGTTTATGAGTACCCATGATATAGACTTTTCTTGACCCACCATTGAGTGGGAAATGATGCTCTGAAATGGAGAAGCACACAGGACCTCAACAAACAGAAACAGATACTCTGCGCTTCCAGAACAGGCCAGACCAGACCGGTAGCACTCTGGAGTCGGCGCAGAGATCAGCAGGGTGGTGGACAAAGCAAATGAACCCATGCACCTGGTGAGCCCCGGCGGGGTCTGGCAAGGCTTGTGGACCCCGAGTAGACTCAGATGCAGGATAATTTTAAAAATCATACTAGATGACATGTTCATACACAGAAGACACGAAAAGTTGAAAGTACACGTTGCGCACATTAGACAGTGACATACAAAACAGAGACAAATGTAATAGAAGCACCGTAAAAGCATGCTTTAAAAATGTGTGAGATAAAGATAACACATTGATAAGACAACACTAATACATATAAAACGAGTTATGATAAAGACATTTTAATTCATAGTTTTCTTATTAACGAATATTGATGAAAGTTGTGGAGTGAAGTGGCCTAATGTTTCCAATGCTCTTTGCTGAGAATGCATCAGTTAGAAAGGTCGGTGCAAAAATGTGTAACAATGAAGTAAAAGCTTGATAGTATGCAACCTTATTACTAGAGATACTATAGTTTAATAAAATATTAAAAGCAAAACTGGTACAATGAAATTTGAAGTATGTGCATTTATATGAATGTCATAAAATGTGTGGTAGTAGGGCATTTCTTACATCAGCCATTTCCATATAATAATATTTTGTGAAAGTTCTTTATACATATATACGTTCTTCATTTGAAGAAATTTAATTTAATTATATTCGAAGTAAAAATTAGAGCTCATTTCATTTAAACTTGTGATATTAACTTAATGGCCTTCTCGAAACATTTTTTCTCTAATGCTGACCTTTCCCCTGATTTAATGCAATGGATCATTCTTTGCAAGTGAAATGTTGCTTTTTTTCCTGTACATGACTACACCCAGACCTTCTTAAAAGTCTTTTTCACGTTCAATGTGAAATATTCCTGTGGGAATAGAATTTCAGCTATTTCTGTAAGTCGCAATTTTGTATTTCTTTCTACCCATTTTTAGCCTGCGAAGACTCAAAATCTCTCGTTTATCATGACTAGCATGGGAGCACCTGAATGTTTGAACCATCCCAGGTGACATGATGCGAATATGGACATGTGACAGTATTTCGATGGTGGTGTGATGCCACACCACTGGACATTGCTAAAACTCTATAAAAGAAGAAAACCCAAAGGAGGGGTATTTAAAACCATAGATTTTTCCTTTTTGCAACTGCCATTTAGATTTTTTGCTTTATGAGACATGGATGCTAAGCTGAGTGATCCTTTATTTTAAACTGTTTGTCGATATTACAATTGGTAGCTGATAGACTAAGACCTTCTTTACCGAACCATTTCTATTTTTCCAACTTTCACTTTTATCTTTGGCTCAAAGCTGATAGAGTCATCCCCAATGGACTTTAAGTCTGAATTTCTTTTCCTTTTCCATATTACCTGAGCTGTAAGAAATTTGAAATTGTGCCTTAATGCATGTTGTGATATTCCTGACCAAATTCTTAAGAACTCGCTCATTTTAATGAATTTTGTTTCTTTAATACAATAACCAAATTCATCTAAATCTTGTCTGTGTCTACTATTGAGTCCTATTGGTTCTTCCATTCAAACCGTGCTTCTGTTTAAATGCAATGTAGAGAGAATCAGAAAGCACTATCAGAACATCAGGTTTTACTTCTTTTGTTCCATATTGCTATTGTGGAGCTTTTGGTTTGTATAATGATTACTCTACTTACCTTCTTTAGTAGGTTGAGTCTTCCAGCTGCTATTCATTCTTTTTACAGAATCGTCTTAAGAGTGGTGTATCTTAATTTGAGTTATAACTTGTGAGTTGGCTGTCAATTTTGGTCCTCATTGCACAACTAAAGTATAGTTTGGTCACTCTAATTTCCATCCCTCCTTTCGGCGGAGAAATATTTGTCAGAGGACCATTGTCTCTGTGGTCATGGAAATGCCTCAGATTGTCAAATTGTAAAGGGCTCAGAATAGTTAAAGTAGTGAGGAGAGTAAGCATACAATAAAGGAATTTTATGCACGCTTAACGCTGCAACACATCTGGTAGCAGAGCTAAGGTTCTGCCTAGTAAAGTGAGATTTTAGTGCCCCTAAAATAGTCTTTAGCCCAAATCCAAACAGTGAACAATGTTTGGTTCGGGAAGGAGAAAGTTTGATGGAGTGCTGATGGAGTATCGCTCTTGATAGAATCAACTTGTAGCAGCAGAAAATGAGTGTGATTATCAATAGAGATGGGCATTGCTACTGCATTTCTTAAGATTGTATTTTTTTTAAAATGGCTGTCTGCTGTGCTTAAGTGGTTAACGTCAATGTGGTTAAAGTCTGTTTATGAGTGTGGCGCTTTTATTGCAAAGTTGAGGTTGTAAACCGAATCGATAATAGCGAATTTTACTGATTCGCTAATATAAACTCTCATAATGCAATGTATGTAGGTTTGCAAATAAAATTGCGATTCCTACGCATTTCTTATTTGCCACTCGCAAATTGCGAGTCGCAAATAAGGAATGGCTTCCCATTCATTCCAATGGCCCTTGAGACCTATAGGAATGAATAGAAATTGCATGCACAATTTGCGAGTGCCCAATAGGTACTCTCAAAGTGGGCATTCAATTTCAAGGCTGCCAAATGGACACCCTGTTGCACCTTTGAAATATGCATGTGTACACATGTGTTGCATGTACGCCACATGGCACCTGGCCAAATGCAAAAAAGTGAATTTTTCCTAGAATTCGTAAATTACCAACAACTTGAAGTTGGTGGTAGATTGCGATTTCTTAAAGCCAGGTCACAATTTTATTTTTGCTTCCTACATTGCATTTAAGGAAATGCAAATTGCGATTCCTCAAATGCATTTGCAAAATAGGTAATCGCAAAAATTGCAATTCCCTATTTTGCAAATGCCTTATGAGATAATACATCCCAAAAGGCTTTTTCCCATTCGCAAAAGGGCAAATGATCTTGGAAAGAATTGTCAGTAAAACCCTGTCGGGATATCTGGAGGATAACCTCCTGCTAGACAAGGATCAGTTTGGTTTCCGTCCGGGCCACAGAACTGAGACCGCCTTGGTCACCGTTATGGACAAACTTCGGATGCGAGCAGACAAGGGAGAATCCTTCGTCTTAGTTTTATTAGATATGTCTGCCGCATTCGACACGGTGAACCATACAGTACTGCTGGAGTGATAAAAAATGATGGGGATAAAAGGATGTGCTCTGAAATGGCTATGCTCCTACTTAACTGGAGGGCAACAGATAGTGTCACTGCCCCCCTATGAGTCGAGCCAGTCGCTAGTGGCGCATGGGGTTCCGCAGGGATCGGCGATCAGCCCCATCCTTTTCAATATCTATCTGCGCCCCCTTCTCTCCCTGATCAAGTCCTTCGATATCGACCTTGCCAATTACGCGGATGACACCCAACTGGTGTTCTCCCTGAAGGGGAAAGGGGCGGTATCCATGGACAAGTTTCAAGAGTGTATGCGCCAGACAGCAGGATGGCTCAGGCAGAACTCTCTACAATTTAACAGGGGGAAAACAGAAGTGCTGTTCTGTGTCTCTTCCAGTGTGCACCAACCGCTAATGCCAGACTTCAAGCTCACCCCAGAGGATGACCCCTTAACTCCAGCCAAAACGGTGCGTAACCTGGGGGTACAATTGGAGGGTAATCTCCAGATGGAATCCCAGGTCAACAAAACGACTAACGTATGCTTTGCGCTGTTGCGAATGCTACGCCAGATCCTTCCGCTCCTGCCTAAGGACATGCGTCCTATTGTGGTACAGAGTGTAATTCTTAGTAGACTGGACTACTGTAATGCTCTGTATCTGGGTGCCCCGCAGTACATCATACGGAGATTACCGAGATTCCAGTCTATGGCAGCTAAACTGGCCCTGACTAGGCAACGGAGGACCTCAACGACTGCAACCTTAAGAGATTTACATTGGCTGCCCATTAAGGAGAGGATCCACTTTAAGTCCTTATGCATCGTATACAAAGCGATGCACGGCATGGGCCCTATCCCTTTACAGGAAAGATTTTCTTGGTACAATCCGGAAAGGCAGCTTCACTCTTCCAATATAAACTTGGTAAAGACCATCAGCTTTAAGAGAGTTAGGACGGGGGGCAGAGCCTTTGGAGTGGTAGCGTTGCAACTCTGGAAGGAGCTACCCCAGCCTATTAGACAGTCCCACACGCTAATCGGCTTCAGAAAGCTGATGAAAACATGGTTGTTCCCCAGGGCCGATATCCAGTCCTCCCGCTGTAATGGTAGACCGGTTCAGCCGCAATATCTTTTGATGTTCAAGCAACAGGATACCCGTAGGGTGACAGTTATGCGCAATATAAATATCTGATACAATGAAAATACAAATTCTGAGAATCGGCCCATTTGCGAACGGGAAAACGCTTGATACATCTGGCCCTAAGACCAGCTGTAATATTACAAGTGAGGCTTGGGACAAACATTTTTCTAACATCTTTGCACTGATCTCTGCTGACACTGATTATATCTCGGAGATATATATTCTACTCGTGTTCAGTTAACTTTAGAGGAAGTCAAGGATGCAATAAACCAGAGCATTGGGGGCAAGGCTTTTGGCCCTAATGGGGTATCGATAGATCTTTTGAAATATAACCCCATATTTGTGCTCTTTATAGCTTACTGGCACAGGGACATGAAAGCCAAAATAAAAATAAATATTCAATGGGAGGTGTTTCAATCTATAGGAACTTTAAGGGGAGTGAGACAAGGTTGAGTTTTAGCCCCACTTTTATTTATTATTATTATTATTATTATTTAAGGTTTTGTAGAGCGCGTAGTAACCCGTGAGCATCCCAGCACTAGAACCTAGAAATCCGGAGGTAGTGGCAGCCGAGGAAGAAGGGATCAGGGAAAGAGAAGTGTTTTCAGTGATTTTCTGAATAGGAGAAGATTCGATTCCATTCTCAATTTCCTAGGTAGAGAATTCCAGTGTTTATCTTATACATAAACGATCTCCACCCTTTTTTATTATCTATTGACCCCTGATGTCCCTAAAGTTAAAGGCTCATTTTTAAGAGCACGGTTTTTGGCCGACTATACTGTTCAAATGGCTCGCACTCCGAAGGCCTTATAACAGCTAGTACAAGGCTTCATAAATGTTATGATATGACTGGACTTACGTACTAATATTATTAATAAATCTTATATATTAACTTGTGGCCCGAAGAAACATACTCTTGTTTCCTTAAAAGTTTCACTAAATGTGGGTGAGTTCACTCTTTTTTTTTATTTTTTTATTTTATTGAAAGTAACAACAAATAACAAAACATAGTTCACAAGGCAAAATCACAGTAATGATGATCCTGAGTCCATGCGGGAGCAGCTCCGAACAGTCCAGTATGTGTAGTATGGTTAAAAGCAGTATCGAGGAGGGGTGGGGGCAGCGAGGAAACAATGCAATATACACAGTCGATACAAAACACTGGGAATGCCAATTATGGGGACAAGGGAACATCAGGAGTAAAATCATGTGGGGGAGTACATATATTTCCACGATAAGCATTCCACTGTGACCAAATTCTGTTCCATTTTCTGGGCCTGCCCCGAGACAAGTACACAGTCTTTTCCCAGAACATGCACCAGTCCATGTTCTCCTTCCACGCCAATACAGTGGGCGGCCTGTGGGAGCCCCATAGCTGTGCAATATCCCTCTTAGCAATCATGTTGCCGAGGGTCGCCCAGCAAATCTGAGCAGCATTATAATCATTCGGTTCCCACACATTCAAGAGACAGCGCCGGGCCTCTGGTAGAAGCGGAACCCCCATGACCCTCTCCATAGTCGCATGCACTCGGGACCAGAAATCAGCCACCTCGGGACATTCCCACAAAATGTGAAGGAAGGTGCCAATCACGCCGCAGCCACGCTTACACAGCCCATCCAAAGAATAGCCCATTCGAACCAGACTCGGACCAGTGACATACACACGATGAAGGATCTTGAGTTGGACGAACCGAAGGCGGGCAGGTATGGAAACCTCTTTAGGCAAGGACAATGCAGATTGCCAGTCCTCATCGTCCAATTCCAATCCATCGGCAATCCACAAAGCCCTGAGGTGCACAAGCAGGTCAATTCTAGTGTTGATCAGTTTTTTATAGATCAATGAAATTGTACTATCAGGTACATAGCCGTCCAGGATACGGTCCTCGAGAGGCGAGGATTCGGGAATAGTAGTCCCCACAGCAAAGACTGACAGCAGGGCCTGACGTACCTGAGCGTATCTAAAGTATTCCCTGTCTCCAAGCTCATATTCCGTCTTGAGCACCTCAAAGGTCTTCACACTTCCTTTGGACAAGAGGTCATCCACCTTGCTTAGACCAATCATATCCCATTTATCAAAGCCTTTCGTCCACCACAAGTTGCCCAAACCTTCGGAAGCATACAATGGAGTCGCGCGCGTCAACCTATCACACCATCCCAAGGCCGCATTCCGGTTAATGTCCTATGGAGCCCCGTAGAATATAGCGCTCTATTAAAATTCCCACCGGGCAAGAGGTGTTTGTCCATTTCAAAGGCCGGGGTAGGACCGGGAGCGTAAGTTGCGTGGTTGACCGCACTTAATTGAGAAGCCCAATAGTAGCGATTGATATCTGGGAGGGCAATGCCCCCATCATACCACGGAAGCGCGAGCTTAGACAGAGCAATTCGCGCACGCCCGTCCCAGATCAACAGCCTCTGCAGGTGCTCCACTTCACGTAAATAACCGGATGGAATGGGGTCACATTTTTTTCGTAGTGCATATAAAAATCTGGGCAGCGACATCATTTTGAAAAGAGCCGCGCGACCCAGTGGCGACAAAGGCAACTGACGCTATCGTGCAACGTCAAGCTTGAGTCGGTGAAGAGGAGGTAGCAAATTGCGTTCATAGCGAACTGCGGGATCCAGAGAAATATAAATCCCCAAGTATTTAAAGCCAGTGTCAGCAACTTGAATTGGGAATCTACAAGGCGGCAAAGGAAGATCACCGGACAAAACGTAGACGCATGATTTAGTCCAATTAATAATGAGACCCGAGTTCTTCTCGAAGGAGGTCATAACATCAAAAAGCACATTAAGGGATTTCTGAGGGGATGTAAGGTATAGGAGGATGTCATCCGCGTACAGCGAGATTCGATCCTCAAAGTCGGGAGTCCACCGAATGCCTTTCATTGAAGGCTCCCAACGGGAGCCACTCCGCCAATGGCTCCAAAGCAAGAGCAAAAAGCAACGGGGACAGCGGACAACCTTGCCGAGTGCCTCGCCCAAGTGTAAAAATACCGGAGACCTTCCCGTTAACAACCACCTGGGCAAGGGGCTTTTCATAAAGAAGCTTCACCCAGGCGATGAATGTCGGACCAAACCCGAATTCGGAAAGGCCGTCCACAGATAAGGCCATTCTATAGTGTCAAAAGCCATAGTGGCGTCCAAAGAGGCCAAAATGGCCGGCTCAGTAAGAGTCTCAGCTCTCGCGAGAACTCCGTGAAGTCTCCGAAGATTAAGGGCGGTATTCCGGTGTGGAATAAAGCCGGATTGATCCGGATGGATCAAGTCGCTAATCACCGTAATCAACCGATTAGCTAGCAATTTGGCCAGTATTTTGGGTTCAGCATTGAGTAATGAAATGGGCCTATACGAGGAGCAGCGATCGCGCAGGTTACCCTCCTTGTGGATTACAACGATGGTAGCCAGTCGCTGATCAACGGGGAGGGAACCAGAATCGAAAGCCTCAAGAAACATACTCCTCAAGTAAGGCGCCATTTTGTCGGGTCCCAGCTTATATAGTTCAATGGGCAAACCATTGGGGCCCATTGCCTTGCCAGAACGAAGGGAACGTATGGCAACAGCGACTTCATCTATCGTAAAAGGTGCCTCCAGTAGGTCTCTATCATCATCAGAATGGCGAGGTAGTGCAATATCTCACAACAACAATTGGGAATCCTCCTCGTCCCTATCACTGACCGAGGCGTACACAGTTCGGAAGTGGTCAACAAAGCACTCAACAATACCAGCTGGGTCAGTAACACACTCACCATCCGGCCTTACAGTCACAGGGACGACACGATTCACTCTCTCTTTCTTGTCCAGCCACGCAATCAGTTTACCAGCCTTGTCACCCAAATCATACATCCTGCCCTGTTGCTCTCTATTCATCGCTTTTGCCGCGTCGGTCACAAGGGCTCTATAATCAGCTTGCTTCAGACTGAGGGAATGCAATTTAGAACGAGTAACATCACCTTCAAGATCACTCTCAAGCACAGTTATGTCGGTTTCGAGGCGTACAAGTTCCTCACATTTAGCCTTCTTAGAAGCAGCAATCAAAGACAAAGAATGTCCACGGAGGACCGTCTTGAATGCCTCCCACAGTGAAATAGAAGAAGAAACAGACCCCTCCTTTTCATCGAAGTAATGGTCAATCGATTTCAGCAGTTCGGAGCGGGTTTTAGGATTTCGGAGATACCAGGGATTTATAGGAGCCACTCTACCCTCGCCACCCACTCCAGCCTCAACACAAAGCCACAGGGGGGAGTGATCAGAAATGCCCCTGGGAAGATGACGAATCTCTCTGATGGAGGATGATTGCGCTGCTGGCATTAGGAAATAATCTAACCTGGAGAGACTACCATGGGCCCCGGAATGAAAGGTGTATTGTACCTGTGTAGGGTGCATCAACCTCCAACTATCTAGAAGGCCAAAGGTTTCCAGCAGGTCAGCCAGCCACAATTGAGACTTAGCTAAATCCCTAGGAGGGTAGCGATCCAAAGTGCCAGAGACCACGGAGTTAAAGTCCCCACCCAGGATCAGAAGACCCTCAGGGAGCCCCAGTAAGAGTCGCCCCAGGTCAGCAAAGGTCGACGCCTGTAGGCCCGGAGGGACGTACATTGTGAGTATGGAAAGTGTCTTACCCTCCCATCTACCAGTGAGCGCAGCATAGCGCCCCCTGTCGTCGAGTATTACCTCATCAATTTCAAGGGGGAGAGAGGACCGGATGAGAATATCCACCCCTCTGGAGCCAGAAGTGAATCCAGAGTGAGCGACCAGTCGGTAGCCACGTCTATTCATAGCCTGGCACGCGTTACCAATTAAATGTGTTTCTTGCAAAAGAACAATATCAGGGGAATGACGTCTAAGGAACTGCAGCACAACCCCTCGTTTTATCCTGTCTCCCAAGCCATTGACATTCCAGGACAGCAGTCTCAACTCACCACCCCCCATCCCCGGGAAGGAAACAGAGCGCACCCCTCATAGGACCCAATGATCGACATAAAAGAGAAAACAATACGATGCCTTGTGAACAAAAACAAACACACGAACACCCCCCCACCACCCCCCAACTTAAGCCCGTTACAACGCCCCCACCCTGCACCCCTGCGTACGACTCAAAAGCCACCCCAACTTGCAGTGTGCCTGTCACCCAATCGAAAACTAATCTACACAAAGAACCCAGGAGGAGGAAGAGTCCCCTTACACCCCGCCACCCTCGGGCCAACCTAAAATAGAACGAAAGAACAATTATAAAACTCAGCTGACAAACAGGTGGAAAGTTCAGACTTCGGGAACCACAATGTCAATCTTGCTCCGGCGAGCCACCGTCGGCGCCACCGGGGTGCTCCGTTCGATCATCTCTTTTTGGCAAGGAATCAAGCCAGTCGCTGACATTGTCCGGACGGTCAAAGAAAAACGTTCGTTCCTCATATTCGATCCGAAGTCTGGCTGGAAACAACACAGCATACTTAAGGTCCAAATCGCGCAGCCGTCGCTTCACTCCCTGAAACCCCATTCTCTGCCGCTGAACCAGTGGAGTAAAGTCGGGATAGAAGTTCACAGTGGTGTTTTCAAATTTCACAGGGCTGCTCTCCCGAGAAGCTCGAAGAATAGCGTCCCTATCCCGAAAGTGGAAGAGTTTGGCAATAATGGGTCTCGGGGGGGCACCCGGTTTCAGCTTCCTGCCAGGAGATCGATGGGCCTGTTCAACCGCGAAGAATTTACTGAGTCCGGCGGGGGCGAGGTGATTCAGGACCAGGTCTTCCACCAAGAGGTCGGTGGAAGCGTCCTCGGGATTTTCCGGAACACCTATGATGCGTACATTATTGCGCCGGGCCCTATTTTCAGAATCCTCAAGCCGACGGGCCATTAAGTCCTGTGAAGAACGCAAGTTGCCGATCTCAGTCTGTATGTCCGTGACATCAGTAGTCAGGCTGGAGGTCTTCAAATCCAACGCCTTGACCCTCTCGTTGGTCTTCGCCAGGTCCGCTCTAATCAGCGTGATATCAACAGCCACCGTATCAATCTTGGAGGCGAGGGCCTCATACTGTTGCCCCATGGAGGCCTTCATACTGGTGATGGCGCTCATGACGTCCTGAAGCGATACCTCCGTAGGCGCAGCAGGATCCACCATGGGGTCTTCAGGAGTATGGCCGGTGCCACAGGGGGATCCCTTAGGATGGGTGTAGCGATCCATCACATTGGTTTGAGTTTGTCCCCCTCGGAAAGGCGTTTTTGTCTTGCGCTTCTCGGTGTCCGGTCTGGTGGCCATATTGGAAATAGTGCCCCGGAGGGGCCCTCGAGACCTGGTGAAAATGGCCAATCTCAATGAAATAATTACAAAAAGGGGGTGGTGATGGATAGAGTATCTGAGTTAATCAGAACACTCCTACCCAGTCAACAGATCAGGGCTTGATCCATCACCATTTTTTAGCTCACTGCACCATCCCAGTTCAGAACCTGGCTATATGCAAATTAGTCTGTCCCTGGCCCAGTGCATCATGGGAACAGTTCAGACCAAACTACCAAGCCAATTCTTCACTGGAAAGGAAACATTGCACCATCAGGATTCAAGCAAGCCGGGCCGACGACGCCTGAAATGGCAGAAACCGGTCCCCGGGAGCTTGTTTCCTTCCCAGTATAAGAATTGGCTTGGTAGTTTGGTTTGCCCTGTTCCCATCATGCACTGGGACAGGAACAGACTAATTTGCATATAGCCAAGTTCTGAGCTGGGATGGTGCAGTGAGCTAAAAAACGGTGATGGATCAAGCCCTGATCTTTGGACTGGGTAAGAGTGGTCTGCTTAATTCAGGCACTCTGTTCATCACCACCCCCTTTTCTGAATCATTTTGTTCACCAGAAGCGTGGAAGGGTATACTCAGATGTGAGTCCCTTGCTCATTGCACCATCAGGATTCAAGCAAGCCGGGCCGACGACGCCTGAAATGGCAGAAACCGGTCCCCGGAAGCTTGTTTCCTTCCCAGTATAAGAATTGGCTTGGTAGTTTGGTTTGCCCTGTTCCCATCATGCACTGGGACCGGAACAGACTAATTTGCATATAGCCAAGTTCTGAGCTGGGATGGTGCAGTGAGCTAAAAAACGGTGATGGATCAAGCCCTGATCTTTGGACTGGGTAAGAGTGGTCTGCTTAATTCAGGCACTCTGTTCATCACCACCCCCTTTTCTGAATCATTTTGTCCACCAGAAGCGTGGAAGGGTATACTCAGATGTGAGTCCCTTGCTCATTGCACCATCAGGATTCAAGCAAGCCGGGCCGACGATGCCTGAAATGGCAGAAACCGGTCCCCGGAAGCTTGTTTCCTTCCCAGTATAAGAATTGGCTTGGTAGTTTGGTTTGCCCTGTTCCCATCATGCACTGGGACAGGAACAGACTAATTTGCATATAGCCAAGTTCTGAGCTGGGATGGTGCAGTGAGCTAAAAAACGGTGATGGATCAAGCCCTGATCTTTGGACTGGGTAAGAGTGGTCTGCTTAATTCAGGCACTCTGTTCATCACCACCCCCTTTTCTGAATCATTTTGTCCACCAGAAGCGTGGAAGGGTATACTCAGATGTGAGTCCCTTGCTCATTGCACCATCAGGATTCAAGCAAGCCGGGCCGACGACGCCTGAAATGGCAGAAACCGGTCCCCGGAAGCTTGTTTCCTTCCCAGTATAAGAATTGGCTTGGTAGTTTGGTTTGCCCTGTTCCCATCATGCACTGGGACAGGAACAGACTAATTTGCATATAGCCAAGTTCTGAGCTGGGATGGTGCAGTGAGCTAAAAAACGGTGATGGATCAAGCCCTGATCTTTGGACTGGGTAAGAGTGGTCTGCTTAATTCAGGCACTCTGTTCATCACCACCCCCTTTTCTGAATCAATCTCAATGAAGCCAAAAGTATACGAAAGTGGGCCAAATTAACGAAAATGCCAACAGGGCTGGAGGCCAAACGCTCGCGGAAGAAGGCACTCAACAGTAGAGCGATAGCAAGCCGGATCCGGGGTAGATCTGAGAGAATGCCAGTCAATCAGAACCCGGAGCAGGAAAGTGAAACTGAAAGTTGAAGTGAGGCCGCCTGGGGAAAGACCCCTCTGGCCGTTGTTGTTCAACTACTCCTCGGCCTGAAGATCGCCAGAGCCCATAGCCCCGTCCCGGGGCAGGCCACAAAAGTTTGAGTCGATGTAAAAGCGGTTCCCGGCGTCCGATTTCAATTTCGAAAAGAATATTAAGGTCAGCCAAAGGTCGCCTTCAAAAGCCCATCTTCAGAATCAGGATATAGTCAGGATATTTCCGAAAGGCGGCGCGGGTCTCGGGAGCTCTGTGCTCACGCGACCATCTTGGATGCCCGCGAAGCTCCTCCCCGGTGAGTTCACTCTTAATTGTACTCGAACCTTCTCCTATTTGGGATACATTTTTACTAACAACGGCTCGTGGATAGCACATGTTGCAATAAATTATCTAGAGCGATCAACTCACTACATAGCTTACCACAACCAAGGTTTTTAAATTACAATGCCTGCCAATAGCTACATATGAGGCTGAGATATGGAGACTCAATAAATGCACCTCAAATCAAATAGAAGAAAATAGATTTTGTAGAAGAGTCTTAGGGGTCCCCATATCTTCCTCGAATTTTATATTCCACAAAGAATTGAACATCTTTTTTATTGAAGACTAGGGGCCAGATGTAGGAGCCCTAATACCGGTCGGAAACGGCCGATTTCGGCCGTTTCCGACCGGTATTAGGGTTTTCTAATGTAGGAGCATGCTTTACAGAATCGGTATTTTACCGAATCTGTATTTACAGATTCGGTAAAATTACCGAATCGGTAAATACAGACTCGGTAAAAATACCGATTCTGTAAAAGCACATGTAGGTAGCACATCTTTGAGTGCCGCAGGCCTTTCAGATTCGGTATTTTACCACCCAATCCAATTGGGTGGTAAAATACCGAATCCAGGTGTGCATGCACATGTGTGCATGCACACCTAGCCATGTGACAGACAGACATGCCCTAAGGGCATGTCTGTGTGCCACATGGCTCACATGCCCGTCTTTGGGGTGCTAGAGGGTGTCAAAGTGACGCCCCCTGCACCCTTGCTAAAATCGGAATTTACCGATTCTGTAATTACAGAATCGGTATTTCCCATTGATTCCTATGGGATTCAAAGCTCATAGGAATCAATGGGCATACCGATTCGGTATTTACAGAATCGGTAAATACCGAATCTTAACGATTCGGTATTTACAGATTCTGAAATACCTACATCTCCCCCCTTCATATTTACCACTTCTTAAATATCGAATCGGTAAAATTCGGTATTTAAGAAGTGGTAAATAAGAATTACCTACATCGGGCCCTATATGTTCGCCCCTTGCTTCTTTGGCTCTAATTATGGAGAAACCAGGAGGCAAGCCTCACTAGAGATATTATTTCAGATTGTCTCACTCGCAAAAAGGCAGGAGTATTCCATGGCTGGCGACAGTGGAATCATGTCTACAAAAGATAGGCTGTGAACAGAATATGTGTGATGTTTGAATACACTGATGGTCTAAATATTACTAGCAAAAAGCAACTTCAAGCAGTTTATACAAATCCCTACACACTGACAGATTAGCATCTGAGACTCTAAAGACGTGTGTGGTGGCCTACATGAATATTGGAGTCACCTGAGTGATTGCAGTGTATTTAACAAAATCCATGGGTCGATGGGAGCAAAGTATTTTGTTCTGCTTCAGGGCGGGTACTATAAAATACTTGTTGTGTTTTCCTTAAGGATTCCAGGCAAATTTTGAATTTTCCCCATGCCCCTGTAACAGAAGCTTTGTTACATTTCCTGATCTTCTGTGGATTTTATTCTTTGTAAACAAAAATACTTTTACTCCCTCTAATTTACAAACTTGTCATTCATGATTTTAGAGAAGCTTATAGAAAGCGTCTCCAAATCACTGATGATGAAAGTATTTTTTATGGAGGTAGGGTCCTGAACATTGCTGTCTGAGTTCGATCGACAGTGGATATTTTTTAGAATCATTTTCATGGTGTTATTATAAATTAATGAAATATTTTATCATTTTTTATTGTGATGGTTATGAAATGTCAGCTTTCACTTTGTTTGCGATTTTAACATGTACTTTTATTGATACATTAGTTTCCGAATAAAGATAATATTATTTGATTGATTGATTGAATAAAAATGTCATTTTTCCAGTCATTATGAAAGTTAGTAGAGAAAGATAAGACCACATTTGCCAAAACTAAGTTAGAGGTATCATCCGAGGGTACTCCAGGAAACATTGTCGTGACTGACAAAGGGCTACATCCATGTTTGTGACTTGAGTTTTGGCATACATTTACTGAGAAGGATGAGGACTTACAGTTCCCTCATTATGGGACATTTAATTTGAGGATTTTTTTCAAAATTTAAAGAAAAAAACATACTAGATGAAAGAGCCTGTTAGACCAACTGTTCTTGAAGCTTTGAACACCTGGGAGCATGGTGTTCAACAGAAAGATAGAGGAAAATACCAAGGAAGGTATAGGAGAACCATGGATCTTTACACAGAAGCTAGATGTGATGCTCAACAGAAAATGTGGTGAGTAGATATAATAAACGGAACACGATTTTATATGGTGTTAGAGGTTGAGGGAGAAGTAAGGCCACGAGAAAGGAGAAAAAGAAGCATCTAGAGACAAACAAAATGCAAACAGGGTAAGAGGAAGAAGAGAGTGAAATAGATCATGAACTTACTTTTGAATTAATTATTACTAAATTGTCCAGCACCATATTATGAGTCATCGAATAGAGTCCTGATGCAAATGAGTACACCTGAGGGACCTAATGCCTCCTTGATGCCTGAAGTACCAGAGGAACCAATGCTTATTTCCCCTGTGAGCGTGAGGAAAGAAATGTCAGCTCCTATAAACCTGATTGATACAAATGCTCCAGATGCTTTGACTGTTCCTGTTACTATTGGACCTGTTCTGCCTCTTTATAAGCCTGAGCCGCAGGTAAGTATGATTCATAATTTGGCTGTACCAGATTTGACAGTAAAATCACTGATTCACATGCCCATGGTTCTGAAGTGGGCCAATTATGCCGCCGCTGTGAATGTTGTCCCTAATCAGACACAAGCTGACATGACACATACAATGATGCAGAGCTGTCCACCTTTTTATTGTCCGAGACTGAGTGGACCTCCTGAAATTAATTACCATGAATTCACATTGGCTAATTCCTCATTGTGTATGACCTGGATGTAGCAGAAGCTGTGTCTCTTCATTGTAGTGCAAAGTGCTTGTAGCACACACTAACTTTTGTTTGTGACATTCTACCAGATGCAAGCAACACAGGTTTGAAAAGACCATGTGGTCCGAAACTGATGTCAGTACATGTGTCTGTTTCTTTCTTTATTTGATGTGGGATTCCTTTTGTGAGGTGTTTAATCAACTGGCTTCAGCTGAAGATGTAGTCTTAATTTGTTGTTGTCTATTGTGTGGGATATTGCCCGCTGTATCCCTTCCTTTCATGTTGTGAGAGTCGGCAAGTGATTATGTGATCACTGACACAGTATAACTGAAACATGTCTTATTTGCTATGTGTCTGACATCATGTCAGCCTATGATTTAAACTATGGAATAAAGATTTTGTAAGCCCAGACACTTGCATGTAAGTGTTGGTATGACATGGTAGTGATCCTGATTTTAACATTTTTACAAAAAACGTATCCATGCTTTCAGAAGTTCCTAATTTTGGCATTGCAGAGATCACATGGTAGTACATGCACAATGTTATAGCTGAAAATGAAAACAGGAGACAATGCTTTGGTGACATGCATTTATATTTAAGTGAACAAGCCCAAGAAATCAAGTGACATAATAAAATAGTGACAACAAAAATGTGAAGTCTTCAGTCATAGTGGATATATCCATTGTAGTGGAGTCCATTTGTTCCAGAGTCTAAACATACTCTTCCCATCAGTATGGAAAAGTGAGCAGGATTAGTCAACAAAGGGAATGAGTAGCACACACATAACAACATTATGGACAAGGTTTCTTCCTGGTGGTGGGGGGTGTCTTGCATCCTGAGCTCCTAGATTTTCCCATGGGCTTCGCCTCCCGTGGAGGATCTGGAGCTGCTGAGACAAGAGCACATGTAGGCGTATCATCCTCTGTCAGGGCCTCCCTTCCTGTGGCTGCAGCAGATGTTGATGGCAGGGACTTGGGCCACAGGAAGGGGTAGATGCAGTGGGAAAAGCCCTGCAGAAGGTGGTGCTAATGTCCCTCAACCAGGGAAGCCGCATCAGTTCGGAGGCCAGCCACCTCTGTGCTCATATCGGCCACCTCAATGTGAATGCCGGCCACCTACCTATGTGTGTATTGCTGCAGATCCTTAATTTCCTGGATTCCAGTCAAAACCTGGGCCATTACACTTTGGGAGTCCTGGCAGAATTGCAGGAGTTGGATGATGGCAGTCTGGGTATCTGTGTACTCAGTGGGATCCCTGTGGGGGCCCACATTTACCTCACATGACGCCTACCCCCAGGCCCTGTGCCCTTGGCCTTGACTGCACCCTCTCACTGGTTCCTGGTTCCTCTGGGACTGAGGTGGCGCTGGCCAAATCAGAAACGAGGACTGGGGTGCACAGGATGGTAGTCACTGTGCTATGCGCACAAATGATTGGGTAGTGGTAGGCGGTGCTGTCACAGCTGTGGTGGGTGAATTACTAGATGGCATCAGCTCATTAGATGTGAAGATAAGAGGCATTTTGTCTTTAGCGATATGCATGACAACTCCAAACTCAACTACCAACACAGGGTAGTAATACCATGTGTTTTTGTCCATTTCCATGGCCTAGTTGTGTCTAATTCAGACAAACACTCAGCTTGTATGTATATGTAGCATAGTTCATCATGTGAGAAGTGCAGAACAAAGGGGTCAGCTGACACTGCTATTGAGCTGAGTTTCATTCATTGCTGATTATATTAGGGGTACACCGTTGTTGTGGTGTCACTCATGCCATCAATAGTTTCAGTTGATTTGTCCAGTGCACCATCAAGCAAAGTATGCATATGAGTAGAGCATTGTCTGTACATTGCACAGTCCGTGATAAGTGAAGATTAGTTGTAACATGGGAAGCAAGTGATAAGTGAGGAAAAGTAGTGTAGCATCTTGATTATAGTTAGGCGACAAAGCCTCATGATAGTTGTAGTCACTTCAGTGTCACTTCGGCAAGACTTGAGTAATAGTAACCTGCATGAGTAGTGAACATCAGTGGTGACATGGGAGACAAGTGAAAAGGGGCAAGAGTAGTGTAGCATATTGGTTAGAGTTCTAGTCACTGGGCATCTTGGTAGTGCTGGTAGCTTTTCAATGTCACTTTGCCAACACATGAGAATTGTTAACCTGCATTAACAGTTAACATCACTTGTAACATGGCAGACAAGTGAGCAAAGGCAGTAGGAGTCTAGCATCCTTGTCATAGTTGGAGTGACAATTCCTCATGGTAGTTGTAGTCACTTCAGTGTCACTTTGGCAAGCCTTGAGTAATGGCAACCTGCATGAGTAGTGAACTTCAGTAGTGATATGGGAGACAAATAAGAAGGGTGAAGAGGAGTGAAGCATCTTGGTTAGAGTTGGAGAAAAAAAGGTCTCATGGTAGTAGTGGTAGCTTTTCTATCTCTATTTACCAACACTTGACAAATGGAAAGCTACCTAACTAGTGAAGATCAGTACTAACATGGGTGACAAAAGAGAAGGAACAGAGTATAGCAAATTGGTCACCGTTGGAGTGACAAGGCCTCATGATAGTTGTAGTCAGTTTAATGTCACTTTAGCAACATTTGAGAAATGGTAAGCTGAATGACTAGTGTAGATCAGTGGTGATATGGCGAACAAGTGAGAAAGGGCAAAGACGTGTAGCATTATGGTCAGAGTTGGGGAAAAAAGGTCTCATAGTAGTAGTGGTATCTTTTCTATCTCTACTTGCCAACACTTGACAAATGGTAAGCTACCTAACTAGTGAATATCAGTACCAACATGGGTGACAAAAGAGAAGGAGCAAACAGAGTGTAGCAACTTGGTCATAGGTTGAGTGACAAGGCCTCATGATAGTTGTAGTCAGTTTAATGCCACTTTAGCAACATTTGAGAAATGGTAAGCTGAATGACTAGTGTTGATCAGTGGTGATATGGCATACAAGTGAGAAAGGGCATCTTGGTCAGAGTTCCAATCACAAGGCCTCATAGTATTTGCTGTTAGTTCAATGTCACTTTAGCAACACTTGAGAAATGGTAACTTGCATCAACAGTTTACATCAGTTGTAACATGGAAGTCAAGTGAGAAGGGGCAAAAGGAGGGGAAAATCTTGGTTAGAGTGACAATTCCTCATGGTAGTTGTAGTCAGTTCAATGTCACTTTGGCAACATTTGACAAACGATCAGAATACCATGTTTGTTGGCAACATGCATTTGGGATGGATCATACAGATACATTTTAATACATGTCATGGGTCATGTATAGATAATTTAATAGAAATGAACTTTCAGACAGCATTGCAACATGTGGCATGCCCTGGAGTTAGATACATGCGCTCTTGTATGCAACATTACACATTGCCACAGAAAATATAACATCTCAGCAACTTTGAGTATTGAATGTTAGGTAAGTAGATAGAGAACAGAATATGTAAATCAGTGTTGAAAGCAAACAGGACGTTGTGATATTGTGGCAGTTGTTGAAGTGTAACTTACCAGAGTCCACTCCCCCATTCAATTCCTGACAAGCCCTCAGAATGCAGGATGTCTAAGAACTTCTCCTCTCAGGGTAAGAGTTGTAATGGTGCGCTTGGAAGGCCACCGCCAGTCCTCTGAGTATCTAAGTGGTGGCTGTTGTACTTGGTACATACCCTCAGTTTGAGGTCGCCCCACCTCTTCCTAATGTCTCATTGTGTGCGGAGTGTGTTACCACCAGCATTCACTCTGTTGGCTATCCTTTCCCACATTTTCCTACTGATAGGAGTATGTTGGACTAGAGACCATGTGGTTCTACAATGATTTCATCCACCATGACTGTCAACTTTTGCTCAGTGAAGCTTGTGTTTTTGTTTTGTTTTTGCAGACATGGTCGAACAAAAAGTGTGAATGAGGAACAAACAAGTGATAGAGGTACAAAGGTGCCAAAACTTTTTTCCAGGTGGTGGAGAGTGCTAAAGGTGAAGCCGAAAACGGTATGCCTGTATTTCTGTGCTGCAGACTCAAAGTAAAGGATACTGGGCAGGGTTGGGGTGTGTTTTTTAGTGTGATTTTCAGCATGTCCACTTGCCAAATCAAATCAAGTGTGTAGTTTTTTAATCTGTCCAATGATCACTGTTTTTAGGTCAAGCCTAGCGGCGGCGTGCATGCGCTGCTCGCTCTGTGAGACTGCTGCAGTAGAGTATAAAAACAATTGAATTTGCCTATTTTGCACATACACACTTCTGTACCTCTCAGCTCCCGCCTCGGTCCCCGCAGCTGTGTGCTGTTTGAGAGGAGGGCGTGGAGACCGGGCACTAGAACGCGCAGGGCGTTTCCGGCAGTACATGGGGCGGAGCTAATTTCGAGCTCCGCTCTCTACTTATCCCATGTGTCAACGCACGCGCAGCGGGCGCGCCGATGGCGCACCGAAGGCGCGCCTAAGGCAAGCCCGTCTGCGCCCGTCCGCGCCTGTCCCGCACCCAGCGCCGGTCACTATGCCTTAAATGACCTGACAGAACATCGCAGTTGGTCCAGAGAAAGTCTTTTAGACCTAAGACCTTCAATAGCGGGCAACCACACAAGGTACAACCCTACATCAGCCCAGCAATGTTACACCTGTCCAATCTGCCAATTCTCCTTGCGTGCCCTCCCGCCTAATGCATGCAGGGACACCAGAAAGATACGCCTCCTCACGCCCCTGCGTGAATTAAAGGTCTGCCTAGTCAATTGCCGGTCCCTGCCAAAACATGCAAGCGATATCTGCCTTTCTCTTACATCGAATGCCTGGGACTTGATGTTCCTCACGGAAACTTGGATAAAAGACGCCTCGAATCCCGATATTGCTCTAGCAGTCACCCCAGACTATCAACTCGCTGGGCTTAATAGACCTGGATCAAAAACAGGGGGGGGGGAATAGCTATTATTCTCAGATCCCATTGGAAAATCTCTTCAAGAAAACTAGACAACCTGGGATCCATTGAAGCCATGTACTTCAGTATCTCGGAGGCTACTCTTCTCATTAGTGCAGGGGTACTAATATACAACCCACCGTGCACTCCCCCCACCCACACCTTGGATTTACTCACAATCCTGGCTGACCTCTCTCTAAAACATCCGTATTTCACTGTCCTGGGGGCTTTAACCTACATGTAGATGACAGTAATTGTGCAAAGGCGTGCTCCCTGATAGAAACTATGGAGGGCATCAACCTTCTTCAGAAAGTTGTGGGCCCCAAACATACGGCCGGTCACACGTTGGACCTTATTTTTACGTATTCACCTGGCCTTTCCACCCTTGTCCCTTTCCCAGTAACATGGTCTGACCATTTTATTATTCCGTTTAATCTTAAACTCCCACCTACCCTGATCCCAGTCTGCAGGACAGAGAGGATAGGAAGAAAGTGGTTTAAAGTAACGTTGGAAGAGATTGAGCCAGCATTAGCCAAACTCAAATGGCAACCCTCCACGAACATAAATGAGGGCGTCACTAACCTAAATCAATACCTCACTACGACCATTGAGAATATTGCCCCCTTACCGCCTTCTCCTCAGCCAGAACCAAACCCTCTGCACCCTGGTTCTCCCAGCTGCTGCGAGAAGAAAAAAGTAAATGTAAAAGGCTAGAACGCCTCTGGCGCCGCACCTATGATCCAGCTGCTAAAACAATTTACAGAGGGGCATTAAAAAATTTCCACAAACTCAAACAAAGTATTATGAGGGAATACTTTGCCAGTAAAATTAAATCTTCAGACAACTCAGCCAAGGTTCTCTTTCAAGTTGTGAAAGACTTTACCAACCCCGCTGCCCTCCTGCATAAGACAGTGCCCTGCCAAGAACTCTGCGATAAACTATCTAATTTTTTCTATGAGAAAATTAATCTCATCTATGCTTCTTTTAATGTAGCAAATAGTCCGGACACTGGGGGTATACCTCCCATCAATCCTATGCCCAAGGACACTAGGCTAAGTGCGTTCAAACCCATCACCCTAGACACAGCACTGAAGAAACTTCAAGCATGTAAATCAGGTTCTCCCCTAGATCCCATGCCGGCCCAAGTTTTCTCCACAGTTGCTCCGGCGATTGTACAACCCCTTCTATCCATATGGAACACCTCTCTTTCATCTGGCCAGTTCCCGGAGACTTGGAAGCAGGCCGTTCTCATTCCTCTTTTAAAAAAATCTGAGGCAGACCCTGCTGTTCTCAGTAACTGTCACCCGATATCATTGCTACCAAAACCAGCCAAAATTCTAGAAAAAATAGTCCAAGAACAACTTTCTGACTATTTTGAAAGCAATGATCTTCTTCAAGACTCGCAATCCGGCTTTAGGACCGGTTATAGTACGGAGACAGCTCTTCTGGAGGTGGCGGAGACCGTGCGGGAGACTGTGGACCGGGGAGAGGTAGCCATGCTTGTGCTCCTCGACCTGTCCGCAGCCTTCGACACGGTCTCCCATGCCATCCTCCTGAACAGACACCTAGAGATGGGGATCTGTGGAACTCCTCTAGCTTGGATAACCTCCTTCCTAACTGACCGCACACAACAAATCTGGTGTCGACCATTCTGGTCTAAAGACAAGAAACCGCTTGGTTGTGGGGTGCTCCAAGGATCTGCCCTCAGCCCCCTTTTTTTAATGTTTATGTTGCACCCCTAGAAAAGGTGATTGAGTCTTCTGGGGTGAGAGTGATATCCTAGGCTGGCGATATGCAGCTTATTTTTTCCTTTAGAGATCACTCACCCTCTGGTTGTGAAAATTTTAGAACTTGTCTTTCTAATATTGTAGCCTGGATGACCTTAAATACGTTAAAACTCAACACGGACAAGACGGAGGTGTTGTTTTTTATTCAAACGATTCCCTTGTCGCCCGCCACCTGGTGGCCTGCGGAACACAACCCACCACCGTCTCCTGTAAAGGTGGCACGCAATCTTGGAGTCCAATTCGACAACGAATTATCTTTTAAGGCCCAGATCCAGAAAGTCACCTCGGCATGTTTTGGGAAACTCCACATGTTAAAAAAAATCTCCCCCTTTTTCCCCACGGAATCATTGAAGACAGTGACGCACGCTTTAATCACCTCGCATTTGGACTATGCGAACAGCCTATACGTGGGACTCCCCGCCTATCTCCTTCATAGGCTGCAGATCGTGCAGAACGCCGCAGCCAGGCTGATCTGTAAAGTCCCCTATCGACTCTCCATTTCACCCCACTTGAGGAAACTGCATTGGGTCCCGATCACTGCTCGCGTCAAATTCAAGGCCCTGGTCCTAGCTTTCAGGGCTCTTAATGGAAAAGGCCCCAAATACCTTAGACACAGACTAAAACCAGTCCAATCCTCTCTTAACCTCAGGTCTAACCACCTTCGCCTTTTACTTACCCCCAGATTCCGCCTTGTGAGAAAGGGCGGTAGAGCTTTTTCAGTGGCAGTAGCAAAACTATGGAACTCCCTTCCCATTGGCCTCCGTCTCATTGACATCGAATCTCAATTCAGGGGCAAACTAAAAACGTTCTTATTTTCGGGCTGCTACATCTTTTTTCTCCCCCTTGATCCGCATTCCTCAGCGCCGGGACACCCCCGTTGGGGGTAGCTGTGCGCTCAATAAATGTCAATAATAATAATATTAATATGGGAGAGAAGCTGCGCCCACTCTCCTCCCATATTTTTCATTCGCTTGTGTCATTGTTTTTCGTAAATGCTGCCTTCCAATTCGTTAATAGGCTTGTTAGTCCCTCCTTAGTACAGCCTTGTCTTCATTTGTACCCTCCCTTTGGCTACAGACCCTTTTACTTTGGTTGTTACACGGAACCTGTTATTTTGTCTGTAAGCACTATTTACTTTATTGAATTTCTCTTACTGCAGGCCGGAAATGCGCTGTTTCAGCTGAAACCGCTTGTGTTTTTTAAGCAGCACGGCCGCCTCCGAAACAAGGGCGCCTGCTTTCAATCACTTTAACCCTGCATTATCTTGTGTCTGTTTCAACCCCCGAGTAAAAAGGATTTAGAAATGATTAGCAAATTAAGTCATGTGAATTCCAGGTAGCACATAATCCTGTGCTAATGGGCTGCAGATGACAACAGCACATCTGTGTTACATGTCATCTGTACTCAAGCCACCTGACGGGTTGTTTTCAAAAGCCTGTTTTATTAACAACAAAGCCACCACCATCGATACCACCACCAACACCACCGCCCATACCACCACCATCAATACCACCAATACCACTATCACCCCCGCCAATACCACAACCACCTATACCACCACCATTGCCAATACCACCACCACTTAAACATACCTGATTGATTGATTGATTGATTGATTGATTGATTGATTGATTGATTGATTGAGGAGACAGCGGCTGCGGCATTAAGGTGAGTTTGTTTATTTTTTTATTTTTTTTTTTCTCTGCCCAAACTTTCCCCATCTCTCTCCTCCATCCCGCCACCCTACTTTGACAGGGTACGAGCTGCTACTGCCATAGTGTATCACTGGTTTACTGTTCCGTGATAGGTACCATGTTTAGAAACAATATTTTGGCCATGTTGGACCAGTAGGGTGGAGAAACTCTAGACACTTTAGCAGTGGAAGCTTGTTGCCCAGTATGATGTTTACTGAGCTACCATCTTGGAATGGCAATATGCATAGTGTGTAATTGTATATATGTTCCAACAAGACCAACACATTGCGTCTAAATATGAAAATAATGTTAGAACTTTAAAATGATATACTCTGTAAAACATCACTGAAAGACGGTTGCCTAATACTATGTTTAATTTTATTTTTGTGCTGCAAGTATATGCTCGCTAAATTTAGGTACCAGCAATTTATCTTCTATATTCTCATTGACTGTGTGTATCTGTTTTAGTGTGGATGATAAGTGGATAAATGTAAGAGTCAGTGGGTGGATAAATGGATTTATGAGCGCAAGGCTGAGTGATAAAGTGCATGTTTGTTGACTCTTGAGTGCCTGACCTCATCAGTGACTAAATAGGCACTTTCAGTTGTACCTCAGGCCTATTGGCACTGATTGTACTTGTTTTAAGCTACCCTTAGTAATGAGAATGTTGAAAGGACCACAGAATAAGTCACCTATGATACACTTTGTTGTTCTTGCCTGTTGTGCATGTTTCTGAGATTTATCATAAGATAACCCTTTGAGTAGCAGGGTCCTGGAGAAGCGCGAGCTTGGGTGAGCGGAATAGCCTCACCTGTATGTAGATCCTGAGGTGCGGCGTGTGGAGAGGAGAGGAGGAGAGCAGAGGAGGAGGTGAGGAGGTGGTGAGGAGCCAGTGTGATCTGTGGATATGAGATCAGGCCGTCAACGTGGGGCCCTGCCTAAACAGAAAAAACGACAAAAACCAGAAGAGCTTAAGGACGTTGCAACCCAAATCAAGCGGGGTAAAGAAAATGATATTGAAGGAAGACCCGGTGCCTGTGCTCCGTTAAGGGATACAACTGGGCATTCAACAGAGCCAGCTGAGGCAGCGACATCGGTCTCTAGAAAGGAGCATTTAAATGACCAGGCTCAATTGGTGGTTGCCCTCGCCACTCCAGGTCAAGACTGTACAAACTTGCCTCACGTCACCCATGTTACCCAGCCATCTATTAAGAGCTTTTTCTTTAAGTATCAACAAAAGCAGTTTCAAAATCAACAAAGAAAAAACAATAATAATAATATCACTTGTGGTTCTGTTGATATCTGTGATACGCACCCCTTACCTTCCGTACCCTCCGTGCCACTGGGTAAAAAAGGTGCTCACCCATGTGTATTAATAGAGCCCTCGTTAGAAATAGATGAGCAAAAGGAGGATGTAGTTTACCACAATAAGATCATTTCTGATAAAAGTAAAAAGAGGAATGGTGTTGGAAGTGCAGATATAGCAGGGATCTCATCTGAGTTCAAACTCTCCTTTTCGTCTCCTTGTCATATTGGGGTAAAAGCTCAAACTCACAAAGCTCAAATTCATTCACATAAATCTGCAGTATGCCGCACGGAGTCCACTGGAGCCGTCAGTAGTCAGGATGCTTTCTGGAATCAGACTGCCGGAAGGCAAAAAGAGCAAGGTTCAGTCATTGATATCTCCTCAGGTTTAGAACAGAATACAAGTGAGGAGGTTTTTGTATTAGATAGGGCATTATCATCCGCCGACCTAGGGGCCTATTACGATTGCGTTTTTTCCGCATCCTCCGGACCGGCGGAAGCCACCGCCGGCCCGGAGGATGCGGAAAAACCACAGCGGACCCACCAAAGACCCACCGCCACATTAGGATGGCTGGTGGGTCCTGGTTTCCGTCCGCAGCTTTTCCGCCGCGGTTGGCTTACAACCGCGGCGGAAAAGCTCTAATATGGTGGCGGTGTCTCTCAGACACCGCCAGCCATATTAGGATGGGCTTTAAAAAATGCTTTTCCGCGGCGGGATTTCCACCGTGGAAAAGCATGTGGAACTTTACTGCGGGGGCCCGTTGCGGGCCCCCTGGGTGAAGGGGGGTTGGGGGGTGCACATGGGGGGTACCTATGGTACCCCCTTGCATTTGTATGCAGAAATCGGCAGGCACCGCATGGTGCCTGCCGCTTTCTGCATACAAATGCAATGTATGCATTTTTACCATTGCGGCGGGTGCAGCTTGAAGCCGCACCCGCCACAATGGTAAAAATAGAGGATGTGACCACCAGGGTGGTGGTCACATCCTAATTGGACAGGAGGGAACTCCGCAGGCCATGCGGAGGTTCCCTCCTCCTCTATGGTCGTAGACGGACTCAAGTCCGTCCGCGATCATAATGGGCCCCCTAGTATCTAGCCCAAATGGTCATTCCAACAAAAATGGCAATGCAAGACCCCTTAACCTGGATCAGTCAAGTATAACCTTGGAGAATAGTTTTTTCTTGAATAAATCATTTTTGGTTCCAGGTGTGGTTAATGGTGAAAAAGATCCCATTGTTAATGATCAAAGAAAATTCATTAATATAGACTCAAACGATCGATTTAATTCATTGGATCTTTCTTTGCTAACCAAATTTGATGGGAATTTTCCGGTAAGATCAGGGCAAATAGGAAAAAAAACCTGTCCTGAGGGTGGATTATGGGATAGTCTACTTCATACTATGGACTCAATTACTAATGCCCTTAATTTCCACTCAGACAAATTAGACATGCAGGTGGACATTTTAAATACACTGGCATCACATGTAGTTGGAATAGATGAAAAGTTACACCATCTCTCTGATCTGATTACTAAAGTACAAAAGGACAAAGAAGGTTAACTAATAACCTGTACCTGTGCTCAACTGATTGACAAAATCTCAGATCTACTGTCAATTGTTAGTTCTATGGTACAGGAGGTAAAATTGTTGTCTGTTAGAAAGGTTCAATGTATCGAAGAGGGTATCAATTGTCTCGGTAAACAAAATACTATTATTGACCCTACTGATGGTGGGGGGTCTACTATAGATAAATTAGACTTTTCACACGAAGGGCGAAACAGCGCGATTAAAGATGGTACAAATAAGCCGCATTTGTTGCCTGATGAATTCAAAAGTAAGAGCTCGGAGGGAATTAAATCGCCAAAGGTTATCATCAAAAATTCTAAAGACAAAAAGATCCCAGAAATTGGCCAAGTTACAGGTGCAAAAGCTAATCCTGGGATCTTATCAAAAAGGGTTAGAAAAAGGTTGAGGAAAAATCATAATAAAATCTTTCATGTAATTGAACTCCCCAGAGAGGAAGTTTCCATAAACCCCAAAAATATCAAGGAATCCGAAATAGAGGAAGCAACCACGCACCCTAAAAATATCAAAGAACCCGGAAAAAAAGCCATATTTCCAATATTTAGACTTGTAGAAGTACCTGAAGATAATTTAAAGGATTAACAAAATGGTCATTCCATTAATAACTTAGTGCAGGGTGAGACCAATGCTAGCATGTGGCCTGAGGTTTCCCAAACCAGAGACTCCAAGCCTGATCAACAATTTGTTGAATCAGTGGAAAAACATGGAGAGCAAACCACCCCCAATTGGGAAAACATAAACGTAATAAATTCACATGGCTCTGGAAATAAAACACATGCTGCTCCCTCATGCACTCTAGCCCAAAAATCTATTGAGCGGTCTGCCTCTCGTCAGCAGGTAGTGCCCGTCTTGGACCCTGTCGATGTGAGGAAGGCCTTGGTTGTTTCTAGAGTTAATAATGAAAAAGAAAGCACAGACAGCTGGGTCGAAAAGAGGACAGTAGTATTTTGCCCCCAGTACACCACGAGAGGTCCTTATGATATTCTGAATCATGGAAATATTCTGAAGTTATTTAATGCAGTACCAGATCTGAAGGATGTAACATCGAAAGAGCTGGAATCTCTGGAGTTCAAGACCGATTGCAACAACGAAACATCTGTTACTACTTGGCGAAGTGAGGCTATTGCCAGTAAAATAATTTCCAATGTTGATACATTTGACAAATTGGGCATTAAAGTCATTAATATTTGTAGTAGTCATTACCCAACTCTGTTGATTCCTGTTAAATCTCCTTGTAGTATGACTCAAATAAAGAGCATACAAAAACTAGTGCAGGGTTCACCTGTTAGAGTTTTAAAAGGTGCCTCAGGTCCATCAACCGAGCTGAACTTGCTTCGTGGTATTAAGATCAGGAGCTGTCAGTCAGGTTCACGAGTATGTGAAGAACTAAGGACTACCCCCAACCCAATTGAGGATTGGAGTTGGCTTCCTTCAATTCTTTCAAAGGCTAATTCTGCAAAGAAAGATTGATGTCGACCTTTCCCTGTAAAACCTTTGAAATTCTGTTCTTGGAACACTAACGTTTTTAAAACACTTCTTGAGGACTCGAGTGTAATGAGTTTCCTGACTTCCTTTGATATTTTAATACTACAGGAGACTTGGCTTATGTGTAGTGAACCCATTATCGGCTATTTCGAATACCTGAATGTGGCAATTCGCGAGGCCTCTATAGGTGGTCCTAGTGGAGGCCTATCTATATATGTTTCCCTAAACCTTGATGTAAAACACTTTCAGATACATCTTCAAGTAAAATGGATATTGTGTGTTAAATTAATTGCCAAACAATCAATTATTTTTCTAAATGTTTACTTGAGTTCAAAGAAAAAGATCAGTTCTACACAACTTGTACAGTTATGGGAAACGGTGAAAGTGTTATATTATGACCATTTGGACTCGATGATCATCATTACCGGGGATTTTAACATGCACCTTTTTTTATATAAAAAAGGGATCACACCGTCAAATACTTTATTAGAATGGGCCAAATGTGAATTCATAAAATGTAACTTAAATATTCTCAAAGACGTTGATAATACACCAACATTTAGCAAAAGTGTTAGTCCTTCCATTACTGATTACAGCATAATTTCGGGAAAACTTGTGAAAGCAGTCCAAAGCTATCAGGTTGTACCAAGGATTGAGAGCGACCATAATCCTCACGTTATTACTCTTGCTTTTGCCTTTGATTATCTGCCAGAGTCGAGAGTAATCAAAACAGCGCTTTCTGCCTTCAATCTAAAAAGACTTATATGGACTGATAAAATCAAAAAAGATATCTTAGAAGTGCTGGCCTGCCTAATTGTAGATCTACAAGACGCGATTTCAGAGGGTAATTCTATGGTAGAACTTTGGCCTTGTTTATGTACTGCACTTTTAGCTAATTTCCCTAACCTAAAAGCTACAGGTGGTAAGACGTTGATTCCCAGGAATCCAGGATGGTTTTCCCATCGCTTACAATACCTTAAAAGTAATCTTAACAAAACAATAGGATCAATATATAGGAAAGCGAACGGATCTTCATATGTTGTGGTAGCTCAACAAATTAGAAAATGAAAAAATGTTTATAGGAACGAAATCTGGAAAGCCAAACAAGCACATTTTGAAACTATTTGGTCCAAATTACATCATGCCTGCAAATCGAAAGATCTGAGGCTTTTTTGGAGTAGTATTAATAATTTAGAAACCGGAAATAATAGAAGCAATAGCGCAAATATTGACGAATCAACTTGGGTGATCTTTTTCAATAATTTTAAAAGTATTAATGTAGGCCCTCAGTGTATTGGTGATAAAACTATTCTTACTCGTAATAACTGTCCAGAGACTATAGAAATATCGGGGCAAGATCGAATACGCACCCCGGATATTGAGTCATGGACGGTAGATAAAGTAAAAAAAGTGATAAATAAGATTCGATCAAACGGTGCGCCTGGTCTTAACGGAATACCAAACGCCATCTTTAAAGCTACTTTAAAGGATTGGCCAGAGGTCCTTATGCTCCTGTTTAATGATGTACTCTGCACTGGTAAAATTCCTATTTCTTGGCAGGGAAGCATCATACAACCAATTTATAAAAGTGGCCCCAAGATAACCCAGCAAATTTCAGACTAACATCCCTAACAGATGTTGATGCCAAAATATTTGCAAGATGCCTTCTAGAGGAATTGGAATCATGGGCTTTAAGAGAAGATCTTATACCAAATGTACAAACTGGCTTTAGAAAGGGCAAATCCACTTATACAAAGTTGGTTTTATTAACTCTTTTAGGCGAAAGAGCTAAATTCAGGAAACAAAAATGGTATATTTGTTTTATTGATTTAAAAGCCGCCTTTGACTCTGTGCCCCGAGACTTATTATGGACAAAACTAGCTGATTGGGGGATATCTGACACACTTTTAAAAATGATCAAGTTATTATATTCCGATACTTGGGTCCAGATTAAAGTAGGCGATGGTAGACATACAACCCGTCGCCTTGAAACCAATATCGGCTTGAAACAAGGTTGTGTTTTAGCCCCTTGCCTTTTTAATCTTTTTATGTCTGACCTTTCAGCCCATTTTAAAGATATTAATGCTCATTCACCCTCTGTGATGGGTAAAGAGATCAAATACTTACAATATGCCAATGACACTATTTTACTAAGCCAGACAGTTATAGGTCTTAAATGATTAATAGATTCTTTTAATCTATATGTTAAAGGAAATGGTCTAAAAATAAATCCCAAAAAAACAAAAATTATGACCATGGGAAAAGGTAACTTAGGACTTAAAGACTGGAATATCAACGGTCTGGTTATTGAGTGTGTAAAATCATACAAATACTTGGGGATTACATTTGATCGTAATTTATCTTTTAGGAAACATTTTAATAACCTTGAAGCTAAAGGATCATCTCTCACATTCGCCTTTAGAAAACTGAGAGATAAATTACCATGCCCGAATTATGATCATTTGTTAAAAGCCATGAAAGTGAAGTTAATTCCCTCTTTGGACTATGGTTCTATTATTTTTCGGGGCAAAGATGCGAAATTACTAGACGATATTGAAATAAGGGCAGACAAATCGGTCTTTCGAATCCCTAGCCACATTAGCCGTGCGAATGTTAGACTCGAATTTGGATTGAAGAAACAGAGTATAGTCAGACAATCTACATTTTTAAAGTACTTACTGTTTTTATCCAGATCCGAGGAAGGTTCGTTGGCTGAGCTGTGTTGGCTTGAGATCCAAAAAGGGGCCCATTCGAAAAGCTGGCAATCCTATCTAGATTAATGTTTACACACCTTTGAATGCCCAAAATTAGTGGATGAAACAAGGAGTAAAATGGTTCACAAAAAAACAATGAATCAATCAGCAGCCCTTTTGTCTTGTATAATGGACAAAGATGAACTAAGGGAAAAAAAAAACATCTTTGGTCAATTGCTAATTCTTTTATCAAACTGTATCCCCAACCTTATTTGCTATTTCATTTAAAACCTCTAATTAAGATTACATTTATGTTGTTAAGGTTCTGGAGATACCCAACCAAAGATGGAATCCCAAAATTGGAAAAAAGCTGCAATCTAATGTCTGTAGATTATGTGGCAAGAATGAAGAAACCTTACAGCATATAGTAACTTTGTGTCCAAAACTGCTTGCAAAATGAAAGATGATTTTAAAGCCGATTTTTAAGGAAATGGGAGTAAGAACTTGCAGAACTGCAATTATTGTATGTTTAAGAGGTATTACAGCTACTTTAATTCATCAGTTTGCTAAGTTTATCCTTATAGCTGAAACAAAATTATGTAAGGAAGACACCCCTGTGATGAAAGTCAACTAAAAGGTGGATGACATAATATTTATAAACGTTTTTAGGGACAGCTGGGCTATTTTAAAGCACGTTTTAAGCATAATTTTTACAATTGTACCACCTTTTTTTAACGTTTCCTGGATTATATCTTCTTTATGGATAATATCTATTGTAGCACTTGCCACTTAATTTAATCCTCGGTGTTGCTGATTAATAGTAACAGTATTTGCTTTAGTAAGTACAAGTCGAGGTGCCTGCCCCACTCACATATGTTACTTTAATACAAAATTCACCATATTTGGCCGGTGGGCAGTGTATTATGCTTATTTTTAATCTAAAATGGCTTTATCAGAAATCTTTGCTGCTTATGTTGATCAAGAATGCACATTGCACTTTATTCCTTTTGCTGTTAAATTGCTTATTAGAAAAATAACTTACTCCAACTTGAGCCAATTATGTATATGTGTTTCTGTTGAACTCATCTCGGATTTATTAATGTGCTGGTTTTGTATTTTTTTTATCGGTCTTTTTTTAATTAGATTGTAAACTGAATTTGTTTCCTGCTGTTTGTAATGATTTTAATTAATCAACAAATAAACGTACTTACTCTTCCTTTGAGTAACTACATTCATGATAATTGAAATATTTGTTGTGTAGAACTCCCTTATTTCTGGCCATTAGTTCAGTCAGAAAGGTAAAGGAGCTACATGCATTACCTGCTTCTCGTCCGTTGACCATCCACGTATCCTAGCTATACAGTAAAACTGCCTTTTCTGTTGGCTATTACTTCGCCCAGTGGGGTAAGGGACTCACAACCATCGCTGACCACGTTTTCTAAAGATAGAGTGACTTTTAGATTAAAACACTTTAATAATTTAACTTTGATATTAATTACCGAACAAACAAAGGAATTGTATGTTGAATATATATATTACCTACTGGCGGTCGCCAGTAGGTATATATAGTTAGGATTTTTTCTCTATGGGATTTTTGAAAATTCTATGTCTAATAACTTTGGCGTTTGTGGACGGAATTGGCTGAAATTTTCAGGAAAATGGAACATTTTGTTTCTGAGCAGCCCCTGAAAATTTGAGGGGGGTTCGTCAAGGGGGGGCCGAGAAAAAAGGGGGGTCCCAAAACGTGTTTTTAACATTGAGTTTCCCATAGGGCGGTTGGCCTCACTTTTAGCTCGAACGGCTGAATGGATTTGCACGAAACTTGGCAAAATTGTAGGGACTGGTAGCCCGATGTGCCTTTTGTAGGTCTCAATATATGTGCTTCAGTGGATTTTGAGAAATTAACGTTCAAAAAAAGATATATATCTGTAACAGCGGACCGGGCAGCGCTCCGCTACGCGTACTTTTCGCGCAACGGAGCTTTGTGAAGCGAAGCTGATTGGTTCTCTGGCGTCTGTCAACATTCCAAACAGTCCGTAGCGGCCGCCATCTTGTCTCTCGGTAGGATCGAGAGACAAGAGGAGGCCAAAGCGAAGGGGCAAATGACCATAAGGGGGCATAGTAGATCCTCGCTGACCCTCTAGGTTTGATGTGGAGGTTTTAAAAGGGTCCCGCGGGGCAAAAAAAAATAATAATAATAATAATCGAACGGCTGAATGGATTTGCACGAAACTTGGTAAAATATTAGGGACTGGTAGCCCGATGTGCCTTTGTTAGGTCTCAATATATGTGCTCCAGTGGATTTTGAGAAATTAACGTTGAAAAAAAGATATATATCTGTAACAGCGCTCCGCTTCGCGTAACGGAGGTTTGCGAAGCTGATTGGTTCTCCGGCGTCTGTAAACATTGCAAACAGTCCGTAGCGGCCGCCATCTTGTCTCTCGGTAGGATCGAGAGACAAGAGGAGGCCAAAGCAAAGGGGCAAATGACCATAAGGGGGCATAGTAGATCCTCCTTGACCTCTTAGGTTTGATGTGGAGGTTTTTAAAAGGGCCCCGCGGGGCAAAAAAAAAATAATAAAAAAATAATCGAACGGCTGAATGGATTTGCACGAAACTTGGCAAAATTGTAGGGACTGGTAGCTCGATGTGCCTTTGCTAGGTCTCAATATATGTGCTTCAGTGGATTTTGAGAAATTAACGTTCAAAAACAAGATATATATCTGTAACAGCGCTCCGCTTCGCGGAGATAAAATTATATCTGTATTACCTAGCTGTTGCTAACACCAGTTAGCGACGGCTAGTAGGAGATAGCGACCATCTTGGGCCCCACTTTGCATGTGAGTGATATTTATCACTAATGACATGCAAAGTGGGCGTGGCAAGATGTTAGCGACTGGAAACAGTTGCTAACATCGCTATCTCCTATTATCAACTTTTGGAAATATTCGAGATAAGCGCGAATATCTCCAAAAAGTAGCACCTGCCCTGAGCAGTTCTTAGCCATGTTATCCAATGGGAGGTGGATAACATGGCTAAGAGCATTAGCTCGGTAATGCATGAATATCGCTGAGTTTTCAGCGATATTAATGCATTGCGGTCGTTTATTATCGTATTTGCGATAAACCTTGATAATAGCAAGGTTTATCTGCGATAATTTCTGACGATGCTTAGCGGTAAAAAAATCGTTGCTAAGCATCGTTAGGGATAAATATCGCTTAACTTTGGTAATATGCCCCAACGTCTGTTAACGTTCGATTCGAAGGAAATCAGGAAGTGTTGAAAAACATTGTCTGCGCCATCTTGTCTTTTTTCAAATGCCACACTTTTGTCGTGCACGGCAGCCATTTTAGATGCCTTGACCAGACCCACTCTCTGCACGCTGTCGATCCTTAGCATGGCTCCCCACCCTCGCAAGCATCTCCCCCAGGCAGTGGTCACCCCCGCTTTCTGTCTTATGCATGGGTAATAAACCTCCCCCCATCTGCGCTGCTCTTCCCTGAGAATCACACCCTGTGCCCGCCCGACACCTCCCTTTCGCCCTATTCACTACCGCACCCTCTGACACTCCTCTTCCTCTGTGTCCGATTGTCCAGGCCGGTCCTAGGCTATCAGCTAGCCCTGCAGATGTAGTTTATGGCCCCAGCTGTAAAGAATCACCCCTCTTCAAAGGAGTTATAGTAGATCAAGGCCCACACTCGATGAGATTCGTCACAGCAGAAGCGTTCCTATTATCTGAAAACCATCCTGTATTGTGATTGGGGAGGGGACCGAGCCTGAAGCGGAAGATTCCAGGGATGACTCTTTGTACATCAAAGTTTTTACAATTATGTGTCACATTAAAAATATATAGCACTCCGACAAAGTAGTAAGATTATAAAACTTTAATAATTTATAAATATATACAAGAAAACAAAAATAGTAATAACATATAGACATTTTTAGGGAAAAACAACGAAGTAGCGGTCGGCTGTGCGAATAGTCCCAACGCAGCACAACGTCCAGATTTCCGGCGTGGGGCGTCGCGGGGGGTGGGTCATCAGTAGCAAACTGTTGTGCGAATAGTTCCAAGGCAGCAGAACGCGCTGAAATCTAGATGACACGAAAGTGATGTCTAGTAAGTTGCCACCCAGCAAATAACGGCGTGGGGCGTCGCGGGGGGTGGGTCATCAGTAGCAAACTGTTGTGCGAATAGTTCCAAGGCAGCAGAACGATGGCACCAAGATGATGTGCAGTAAGTTGCCGCACTGGTTTTGGTATCCTACAATGCTGCTCCGAATAACGGCGTGGGGCGCCCCGGGGGAGGCGGCGTGAACGGGCTTCTCCAGGTGGAGTGTCATCTGTTGTAGTGGGGCACCCCTTTACCGTTTCATTTGCCATTCCGTCCGTTTTTGGTCCACTGTGTCAAAAGCCGCAATTCAGCTGAGTTGTGCCCACTCTTGCGGTGCAGCGATAGGCGGCTGTCACAGGACTCTCAAAATGGCGGCAGGCTCTTTCCTTTTTGGGCCTGGTCCACTGAAATGGCCCTGGGACACCTTGGAAATCGGACGCTTGTCTGCTAGGTCTTGGACCCCATTCTCGAAAGCGTCCCCTCCGCCTTGAGGATTTATCAAAAGTTTTGGGGGCCCCCGACTCCTGTAGGCTTCTGGTGGGGAGCGGTTGCCATGATTGCTCGCGGAATGACCACGACGGAGCTACGAGATGGTGGTGCTCTCATGCTGACGCCAGCTTCAGTCTGAAACATCCAGAAACAAGGTGGGGCTTTCATCGTTTGGGAAAAAAAAAAGTTTTCATCCAATGAAAAGTGTTGTTTTTAGGTCATATGATCAAGCCTTCCATCATTAGGAAACCAAAAGTAAAATGAACCAATGAAAAGTTTTATAAACAAGTCACATGACCTGTTATGCGGCATAGGGTATAAAATGCGGAGAAAATACGTTGGCACGTGAGGCGGCGTCAGTAGCGGACCGATGTGCGAATAGGCCGAAGGCAATACAACGCGCCAAGATCCGGATGGCACCGAGGTGGTGTCCAGCAAGTTGCAGCACTGGTGTGGCCATCCTACAATGCTGAAAGTCGGCGTGGGGCGCCCCGTTGGCCTGTGAGTTTGCGTCAGTAGCGGACCGATGTGCGAATAGGCCGAAGGCAGCACAACGCGCCAAGATCCGGATGGCACCGAGGTGGTGTCTAGTAAGTTGCCGCACTGGTGTGGCCATCCTACAATGTTGAAAGTCGGCGTGGGGCGCCCCGTTGGCCTGTGAGATGGCGGCAGTAGCGGACCGATGTGCGAATGGGGCCAAAGGCAGCGCAACAATATTTTCGGAATAGAAGACACCACAAGGCGCTGAGATGCCAAGATCCGGATGGCACCGAGGTGGTGTCTAGCAAGTTGTGGCACTGGTGTGGCCATCCTACAATGGTAAAAGTCGGCGTGGGGCGCCCTGTTGGCCTGTGAGATGGTGTCAGTAGCGGACTGATGTGCGAATGGGGCCAAAGGCAGCGCAACAATATTTTCTGACTGACACGACAAGGCGCTGAGATGCCAAGATCCGGATGGCACCGAGGTGATGTCTAAGTTGCGGACCGATGTGCGAATGGGGTCAAAGGCAGCGCAACAATATTTTCTGTATGGAAGATACCACTAGGCGTTGAGATGCCAAGATCCGGATGGCACCGAGGTGATGTCTAGCAAGTTGCTGTACTGGTGTGGCCATCCTACAATGGTAAAAGTCGGCGTGGGGCGCCCTGTTGGCTTGTGAGATGGTGTCAGTTGCAGACCGATGTGCGAATGGGGCCAAAGGCAGAGCAACAATATTTTCTGTATGGAAGATACCACTAGGCGTTGAGATGCCAAGATCCGGATGGTACCGAGGTGATGTCTAGCAAGTTGCTGTACTGGTGTGGTCATCCTACAATGCTGAAACTCGGCGTGGGGCGCCCTATTAGCCTGTGAGATGGCGTCAGTAGCGGACCGATGTGTGAATGGGGCAAAGGTAGCGCAAGAATATTTTCTGAATAGAAGACACTACAAGGCGCTGAGATGCCAAGATCCGGATGGCACCGAGGTGGTGTCTAGTAAGGTGCACTGGTGTGGTCATCCTACAATGCTGAAACTCGGCGTGGGGCGCCCCATTAGTCTGTGAGATGGCGTCAGTAGCGGACCGATGTGCGAATAGGCCGAAGGCAGCACAACGCGCCAAGATCCGGATGTCACCGTGGTGGTTTCATAGTTGAGAGGCACTTCATCTGCAGTGGGGCGCCGAGATCCGGATGGCACCGAGGTGATGTCTAGCAAGTTGCTGTACTGGTGTGGTCATCCTACAATGCTGAAACTCGGCGTGGGGCGCCCCATTAGCCTGTGAGATGGCGTCAGTAGCGGACCGATGTGCGAATAGGTCGAAGGCAGCACAACGCACCAAGATCCGGATGTCACCGTGGTGGTTTCATAGTTGAGAGGCACTTCATCTGCAGTGGGGCGCCGAGATCCGGATGGCACCGAGGTGATGTCTAGCAAGTTGCTGTACTGGTGTGGTCATCCTACAATCCTGAAACTCGGCGTGGGGTGCCCCATTAGCCTGTGAGATGGCGTCAGTAGCGGACCGATGTGCGAATAGGCCGAAGGCAGCACAACGCGCCAAGATCCGGATGTCACCGTGGTGGTTTCATAGTTGAGAGGCACTTCATCTGCAGTGGGGCGCCGAGATCCGGATGGCACCGAGGTGATGTCTAGCAAGTTGCTGTACTGGTGTGGTCATCCTACAATGCTGAAACTCGGCGTGGGGTGCCCCATTAGCCTGTGAGATGGCGTCAGTAGCGGACCGATGTGCGAATAGGCCGAAGGCAGCACAACGCGCCAAGATCCGGATGTCACCGTGGTGGTTTCATAGTTGAGAGGCACTTCATCTGCAGTGGGGCACCGAGATCCGGATGGCACCGAGGTGGTGTCTAGTAAGTTGCCGCACTGGTGTGGCCATCCTACAATGTTGAAAGTCGGCGTGGGGCGCCCCGTTGGCCTGTGAGATGGCGGCAGTAGCGGACCGATGTGCGAATGGGACCAAAGGCAGCGCAACAATATTTTCGGAATAGAAGACACCACAAGGCGCTGAGATGCCAAGATCCGGATGGCACCGAGGTGGTGTCTAGCAAGTTGTGGCACTGGTGTGGCCATCCTACAATGGTAAAAGTCGGCGTGGGGCGCCCTGTTGGCCTGTGAGATGGTGTCAGTAGCGGACTGATGTGCGAATGGGGCCAAAGGCAGCGCAACAATATTTTCTGACTGACACCACAAGGCGCTGAGATGCCAAGATCCGGATGGCACCGAGGTGATGTCTAAGTTGCGGACCGATGTGCGAATGGGGTCAAAGGCAGCGCAACAATATTTTCTGTATGGAAGATACCACTAGGCGTTGAGATGCCAAGATCCGGATGGCACCGAGGTGATGTCTAGCAAGTTGCTGTACTGGTGTGGCCATCCTACAATGGTAAAAGTCGGCGTGGGGCGCCCTGTTGGCTTGTGAGATGGTGTCAGTTGCAGACCGATGTGCGAATGGGGCCAAAGGCAGCGCAACAATATTTTCTGTATGGAAGATACCACTAGGCGTTGAGATGCCAAGATCCGGATGGCACCGAGGTGATGTCTAGCAAGTTGCTGTACTGGTGTGGTCATCCTACAATGCTGAAACTCGGCGTGGGGCGCCCTATTAGCCTGTGAGATGGCGTCAGTAGCGGACCGATGTGTGAATGGGGCAAAGGTAGCGCAAGAATATTTTCTGAATAGAAGACACTACAAGGCGCTGAGATGCCAAGATCCGGATGGCACCGAGGTGGTGTCTAGTAAGGTGCACTGGTGTGGTCATCCTACAATGCTGAAACTCGGCGTGGGGCGCCCCATAAGTCTGTGAGATGGCGTCAGTAGCGGACCGATGTGCGAATAGGCCGAAGGCAGCACAACGCGCCAAGATCCGGATGTCACCGTGGTGGTTTCATAGTTGAGAGGCACTTCATCTGCAGTGGGGCGCCGATATCCGGATGGCACCGAGGTGATGTCTAGCAAGTTGCTGTACTGGTGTGGTCATCCTACAATGCTGAAACTCGGCGTGGGGCGCCCCATTAGCCTGTGAGATGGCGTCAGTAGCGGACCGATGTGCGAATAGGTCGAAGGCAGCACAACTCACCAAGATCCGGATGTCACCGTGGTGGTTTCATAGTTGAGAGGCACTTCATCTGCAGTGGGGCGCCGAGATCCGGATGGCACCGAGGTGATGTCTAGCAACTTGCTGTACTGGTGTGGTCATCCTACAATGCTGAAACTCGGCGTGGGGCGCCCCATTAGCCTGTGAGATGGCGTCAGTAGCGGACCGATGTGCGAATAGGCCGAAGGCAGCACAACGCGCCAAGATCCGGATGTCACCGTGGTGGTTTCATAGTTGAGAGGCACTTCATCTGCAGTGGGGCGCCGAGATCCGGATGGCACCGAGGTGATGTCTAGCAAGTTGCTGTACTGGTGTGGTCATCCTACAATGCTGAAACTCGGCGTGGGGCGCCCCATTAGCCTGTGAGATGGCGTCAGTAGCGGACCGATGTGCGAATGGGGCCAAAGGCAGTGCAACAATATTTTCTGAAGAGAAGACACCAAAAGGCGCTGAGATTCCAAGATCCGGATGGCACCGAGGTGGTGTCTAGCAAGCTATGCAGTTGAGTTGTGTGCGCACTTGCGGCGAATAGGTCGAAGGCAGCATAACAATGTTTTCTGAATAGAAGACACCACAAGGCGTTGAGATTCGGTTACCACCGAGGTGATGTCTAGCAAGTTGCCGCACTGGTGTGGCCATCCTACAATACTGCTCCGAATAACGGCGTGGGGTGCCCGAAGGGGGGGGGGGGCGGCATGAACGGGCCTTCCTAGGTGGAGGCTCGTCTGCTGTAGTGGGGCGCCCCTTTACCGTTTCAGTTGCCATTCAGCTGAGTTTCGGCTGCTCTTGATGCTACAGCGACAGGCGGCTGCAACAGGACTCTCAAAATGGCAGCCTGTTCTTTGGATTTGGGCCTGGTCCACTAAAATGGCCCTGGGACACCTTAGAACTCGGACGCTCGATTTTTTTTTCCTTTCCTGTACATGCAAAAAAAGGTAAATGCCCGGTACGTTACACGCTTCATCTGCCACGATGAACTCTCCAGAGGAACCGAAAAAAAATATAGTTATGGTAACTATACCATGCATCGTCATATGGAGAGGTGGCACCAATTAATTATAGTGCTGCATAAAAGAGAGATTTGGAGGAGAACCCCTGACCTGCTAGTACATTCATCAAAGAAGTGGCACTGACAGCATCAGAGGCAAGGGAAACGGTCCCAAATATTTAGAAGAACTTTGGAAAGATTAAAATGACATGTTTAGATTGTGGCAAATTAATTTCATGTGGACAGATGAGTGTTACTCTAATAAATACAGCATATGAACATCATCATAGTCGATGGTTGGTAGAGACATTTTGACTATATCCTGGACCTGCCCGTCCTCGCCCAAAATGGCGCCGGAATAAATGGGACTCGTAACTCCTTGTTGTGTACTGGTTGCAGAACCTTGAAATCACGAGATACGTATGCAGTTTTGAAGCACATGGCGGGCGGGGACGAGAATTGATTGAATATTTCGACATCCCTATTGATATTAAGTTCTGATGTGTTATTGATTACTGTACTATTGAAAGTTCGAATTAACGTCACCCATGGTACTTGCCCGCAAATGTATATCTAGATAATTTTATTGTAACTGGCCCTGTCGTATTTTAATTATAAAATGTACGTCCACCGATTCCGTAACTGTTAGACACCTTAGTTCTTGCAACCTAATGGCCCGCCCGTTACGTTCCTCTACAGTGTAAATGTCTACTCATCATATACGATTACAGTTTGCTCCGTGGCCGGCCCACGTGGTTATAGGCTCGTATTTGTATAATGAAATTTTCACAATAAAGGTTTTTAAAAGAAAACATGGTAGTAGTATATACATTGGTAAAGTTTTTAATAATAGTCACTGTTTTAGAATCATTAAAAGGCAAGTGAAATAAAGCAGACCAATTACATGAAGGGTAAAAGGTATAATACGAAGGAACGCAGTAAAGATAAATGGTCAAGGGCTGTTGTGTTTTCTATTCCTGCAACATAAAGTGATCGATAAGAATCTCATATTCAGGCGTATCGGCGACTAAGACAGCAGGTCGACCCTCTTTTGCTCAACGGCTCAGTCATGGGACGAAGAAACGCTCTTTTTCTCGAAAAAAGAATATATTTTACTTGCAGGACAGTTGTAAATTTTCCGGGAAAGTACATTAGCCTGGAACATTATAACATATATTTAAGAAAAAATAATGTTCGGAAGTAATAAAAAGCGTAATTTTTAGGTCATATGACCAAGCCTTTCATCATTAGAATAAGAAAAGTAAAATGAACCAATGAAAAGTTTTATTAACAAGTCACATGACTTGTTATGCTTACGTTACGCGCTGCGCGCCCCGGATGACTTCCGGATGCGCTAACGCGGCGCGTCATATGACGCATTACGCGACAACGCAGGTCCAGAATATAGTCAAAATGTCTCCACCAACCAGCGGTCGGAACACAACCCCTTTCAGCAGGCTAAATAGTTCTGTTAAATGACAACAGAAGGGACAGGCAACAAGAAACATCAGTCAAAGAGGGGAGGGCTAGTTCTTCTCTACCGGGTTACATTGGGGCGCTACCGGAACTGATCGAATTGGTAGTCTACAGTGTTTCTGGATGTTTCAGACTGAAGCTGGGGTTAGCATGAGAGCAGTACCATTTCGTAGCTCCGTCGTGGCCATTCCGCAACCAATCATGGCAGCCGCTCTTTATCGTTATTTTGGGCGGGGTGGGTGGCGGAGCCGAGCTGTTTTGCAGCCATCATTGTGTGGAGTTCAGTTCATTTCACTAGTTTTGTATTTGTCATGAGGGGTTGTTCCTAATGTTTCTATTTTAGCGAGGTCAAAAAGAGATCCCGTTAGTGGCCTACTGATTTTGCTCGATTCCTTTTCTTTTTTTTTTACACGATTTTTCGTTATCTGCAAAGACTAAACAGAGTATTGCGGCTCTGTGTTTGTTTGTAAATAGAGAATGAACCAAAGAGAACCAATTCTAAAACAGTAAATACTTGGATAACAATCAATCAAATGGAGAGAGAAGCAGGCACGACGTATTACAACGGGGGCAAAGGCCTGCGTTAACTACCCTTCACTATGTGCAAAGAGAGAGTACTCCTAATAGAAATGAGGGGGGGGGGCACCATTCAAAGCAGATCAGTGTGCATAAACACGAAAATGTTTTCACTTACCACGTACTTGACATTCGACAGCTTATGATATTTGCTATTAAAAAACCATTGAAATTCACTGAAAAAACCATAGGTTATAGATCATATATAGTTAGGAATTAGCATTTACAAAACCTTGAAAATTCACTGAAAAAACCATAGGTTATAGACCATATATCGTTAGGAATTAGCATTTAAAAAACCTTATTTTACTCACACAAAACCATTGAAATTCCATATATAGTTAGTTGCACTAACTATATATCGCGCACCTGCAATCCACTGCTGATGATGTCACATATTACATCATTCATGACATGGTCAGTGACATCACTGATGACATCACTGATGACATCTCAAATGACATCACTGATGACATCACTGATGACATCTCATTTGACAATAATGACCACATCACTGATGATATCATTCATGTGACAATACAATGCATCTCCTCACATTTTAATATAACCTCTGTTTCACCCAGTGTTAAATACAGAGTATAATTTTTGAAACCATTGACACACCAATACTAGTTACTACATATGTACTCACTGATTCCTACGTCTACACACACATTCACTCATTCACCCATACAATCATTCATACATACAATCACTCATCTTTACAACACTATCATATGCACTCATACACCTATACAGACACTCACACTCTGCCACTCATCCATGGAGTTACTCACACACCTAGTCAGTCCTGTAAAGAATCAATCACACTTCCATTTTCTTGTCTATACAGTTAAACATAGAGCACCTTACATTTTCAAACATATACTAACACATACTTACTTTCTTATACAATCATTGATACAAGTACACATTGATCTGCACAGAGTCACACACCTCCCAGCCAGCCACACACACACTCAGTCTCCCATACAAATACTTGGACAATCAATCAATAACCCATATAGTTAATCATATAGCTACTGATCAACACATGCAGCAGTTTACAGAACAACAGACATAATGATGCACAAATTAAGACAGTTTAGTCACTAACCCATGCACTCAGTGAGACACATTTAATCACTCACTCATACATTCAGTCATGCACCTACTAAATCCTTCGTCCAGACAGTTATACATCTACTCATTCTTCAATATGTAAAACATATTTAAACTTTACAGAAACACACAGTCACTGGATGATGTCATCAGTGATGTCATCAGTGATGTCATTTGAGATGTCATCAGTGATGTCATCAGTGATGTCACTGACCATGTCATGAATGATGTAATATGTGACATCATCAGCAGTGGATTGCAGGTGCGCGATATATAGTTAGTGCAACTAACTATATACGGAATTTCAATGGTTTTGTGTGAGTAAAATAAGGTTTTTTAAATGCTAATTCCTAACTATATATGGTCTATAACCTATGGTTTTTTCAGTGAATTTTCAAGGTTTTGTAAATGCTAATTCCTAACTATATATGATCTATAACCTATGGTTTTTTCAGTGAATATATATATATATATATATATATATATATATATGTATATGTATATGAAGATATATATATATATATATATATTTTTCTTTTTCTTTACGTTCTTGCTCCTTTTGCCTTCCCCCGCCCTCGCAGAGGATCGCATGTAGTTGGCGGAGCGTGCCAACATCGACATCCCGTATACCAAATTCTAATAAAGCGATCACTCAGAGTTAAGCATACACCAGGGATGGTAACTTATTCCAGGTCACACAACCATTTTGTGACCAAGCTCGCTGTGCAAGCGAAACGCGTAACGTGGAATAAATTACCATCACTGGTGTATGCCTAACTCTGAGTGATCGCTTCATTGGAATTTGGTATACTGGATATATATACATATATATATTACTCAGGAAGTCAGCCTTGTAGCATGAAGAAGGACGACAGCGGACCCAGGAAATTTCTGGTGCAAATGTTATTTAGTGCAAGAGAGCCCCCGCACCATAGCCATGACGCGTTTCGGGTCTTCCACGACCCTTGATCACATGACAGCGCTTCGGAGTGATGATTCAAAATTTAAAGTGGCAGTGCACAGTGGACAATACACGCCATCATCGAGGTAGACAAAATACTATACATGCGTCAAAGTTCATATACTAATTTTTCAAACAAGCAGCAATAAATATACTGTTTTAAAAAAATAAAGTTAAGAACAATTCCCCAAATAAATACATACGATAAATATATTAAAATATCATACATAAAAACATCATGAAAAAATGTGCAAAATATTGCTGCTATAATAGCATATGGCAACTTTCGAAAATTTATCTCCAACTGATGCCATTCTGGGGAAAACCTTTTTGGGAATACTAACTGTAAAATACATGTATTCTAACCAAAGACCCAATTGTCTTTTAGTATAGAATATAGTCGCAACATAAGGCATAGATTAACGAATATTACTTTATGTATAATTGTCGGAATATATTCCATTGTGCAAAGCTGTGCAAAAATAAACAATATAAAATACAACCCGTGTATTTGTGCAAAAGTGCTAAACTTGAATCAATAACATTTAAAATATTAAATGCTAAAATCAGATTCAAAAACAATAATATAAATATGAAAGACTAAAATGTTGTATCAAATAGCTACTGCAAATTCATTATCATTGAAAATTCATGCAAAGAGATTTAATCATTAACCTGTAATCAATATCATATAAAGAACCAAAGATTTCAATGAGTTGAATGTACATGTATGCTTCCCATTACAAACATGTATAAAGGTCTTCCCCTGCATTCAATCCATTAGGATGCTTACTGTCTAAGTTCAAAATGTAATACGTTTCAAGTTTGCGGAGAGCCCTATCCCTGTCGCCACCTCTCCTTAGGGGCATAACAGTGTCTATTGCATAATATTTCAAAAGACTGGAGTTTTGTCCATGGTACTCCTTAAAATGCCTGGCAACAGGGTAACATATATATATCTATACTAATATAATAAAGAGAGAGCCCAAAACTTTGAGGCGGGTAATCTCAGGAACCACAGCACCAATCACAACTCCTAATACAGCGTTGGAAAGGGCAGTTGCAGCAGAACGACATAGGCTATGCAGATGCCCACCATATACATTTAAAAGGTAAAAGAACCGTGCCAGTAAAGTAGTCCCTTGTGGGCGTGTCTGCGTTGTGCTGTGGGCGTGTGCTGGGGGCGTGACAAACGCTGGGGGCGTTTGGTACGTTCCGCCCTTCATGCCATGTCTCATATCGTGTGCTAATCCCACCCTGCTCCCTTTAAATACCCCTGCACCCCATAATCATACCCACCCTTACTCCTTAAAATACCCCAACACCCTTAAACACTAACGCATCTTAACCCTATACCCCAAAACCCAAACCTATCCCTGAACCCTAAAAATACCCCTGTACCTCAAAACCCAAACCTAGCCCTGAACCCTATAAATACCCCTGTACCTCAAAACCCAAACCTACCCCTGAACCCTAAAAATACCCCTATACCCCAAAACCCAAACCTAGCCCTGAACCCTAAAAATACCCCTGTACCCCAAAACCCATACCTATCCCTAAACCCTAAAACTACCCCTGTACCCCATAACCCAAAACTATATCTGTACCCTTAAAATACCCAAACACCCCAAAACATATACCTCAATACCCCAAAAAATATGCCCCTATACCCATACTTACCTTATCCAAACATTAAAAAACCATGCTTTTCCCATTCATGCATTTACAACGAATTTCATTGTAAATGTATGCGTGGTAAAAGCATATAAAATGTAATGCCATGCGTTATAATGGCATTGCGAATTCATGGTACTTTCGTAATGAAAGTATGCGGAGTGATGGTATGCGGAAAGAAAGTTGCGGAATAATGGGTGTTTACCCTCCCCCGGTAAGTACATTGGTGGCACGGCGGCCCACATCTCCAGCAACATACTCATATTTTTTCACCACCCATTTGAAAAATGCACAGGTCTCTCTCATTGATGGCCAGCACCGACATACACTTTTAGACACACCTCCCGCACAAGTTCGAAAACTGAAGAAAGCAACGTGTAGTAATAATTCCATGATAAACATATGCCCATTCAGGGCAAGATTGTAAAACCGTTGCGTATGGGATACAGCAGATATGGCCAACAAACGTGAGGAGCATGATACGCTTATAAAAATATAATAGCTATAAGCTTGATACATACAAATGTATTAATTGAAAAGTCATATGAAATGCAATATTGAAACCCGTGAATAGGAAGTTTCTTGAATTGTAAATAATGATTATTTGAATAATATCGATATATTGATGAATGTTTCTCTTGCTTTTGATCATTCAAAGATGGCCACCATAGAGGATCGAATTAGATATGCTGTTCCGTCTTTTATGTTTTCTTTTAATACACGTGACTTTATGTCATTCACAACTTTATTTAAATTTACTTTTTTGTGTTATGTTAACACTGACGAAGGCGGTAACACCGAAACGCGTTTGTTAACTTTAAAGTTTGCAGTACTAAAATAAAATATGGCGAAATGGACTGCGTGAAACGGCTTTGAGTGCCCTCTGTTGGAAATCGGTCAAGGAAAACATTGACAGAGTGTTGGGAAATAAACACGCATTCCACTGTGCGTAGAGAGGCACCCGTGGTAAAGAGGAGCAGCGTCTGGTGGAAGGGTGTAAATGAAAAAATATATATAAATTACCTACTGGCGGTCGCCAGTAGGTAGTTATAGTTAGGATTGTTTTCCATAGGAAATTTGCAACATTCTATCGGGAATAACTTTAGCGCCGAATGAGGGATCTGCCTGTAATTTTCCTTAACTTTGCCTCGCTGCGCTCCGCTCCTTCCCGGAAAGTTTTGGGGGGATCCGTCAAGCGGGGGCCGAGATAAAAGGGGGGTCCCAAAACGTGTTTTCCCCATGTTAATTTCCATAGGGCGGTTGGACTCACTTTTAGCCCGAACGGCTGAATGGATTTCCACCAAACTTGGCAAAATTGTAGGGACTGGTACCCCGATGTGCCTTTGCTATGTCTCAAGATATATGCTCCAGTGGTTTTTACGAAAATTAACGTTGAAAAAATATATATTGGGCTACATTGGGCTATATATATGTTAGAGCCCAAATGTAGCCCAATGTAGCCCAATGTAGCCCAAAGATGGCCACCAGAGACAAAAAAAACAAATGTAGCCCAAATATCAGCCAGATGTAGCCCAACTATAGCCCAATGACAGAATGTCCCAGAGTGTTCTAAAGAACAACTAGAGCGCTAACAGTCTTACTTATGACAGAAGTATGGCACACCTGAAGTCATCTTGATTGGAATAAAGTGTTAACACTTAAAACATCTAATTTGCAAAGGAACAAAATGAGGGGGTTCATTTTGCCGTAGAAATTATGATTAGTGCTGAAGAAAGAAAAATGAGGGCACATTTTGAGTGACTTCTCAAATCCTCTTATATTTCATTAAAAAAATTCTGATATGCAGTCTCCCAAGATGGCCACCAGAGACAAAAGAGCCCAAATGTAGCCCAAATATCAGCCAGATGTAGCCCAACTATAGCCCAATGACAGAATGTCCCAGAGTGTTCTAAAGAACAACTAGAACGCTAGCAGTCTTACTTATGACAAAAGTATGGCACACCTGAAGTCATCTTGATTGGAATAAAGTGGTAACACTTAATACATTTAATTTGAAAAGGAACAAAATGAGGGGTTTCATTTTGCCATAGAAAGGTTATATATATATATATATATATATATATATATATATATATATATATATATATAGATATAGATATATATAGATATATATATATATATATATCTATATATATATATTCACTGAAAAAACCATAGGTTATAGACCATATATAGTTAGGGATTAGCATTTAAAAAACCTTATTTTACTCACACAAAACCATTGAAATTCCATATATAGTTAGTTGCACTAACTATAAATCGCGCACCCGCAATCCACTGCTGATGATGTCACATATTACATCATTCATGACATGGTCAGTGACATCACTGATGACATCACATGTCAAACATTTTATTAAATAACTATTTACATAACTATTTTATACTTTTTGTTGCCCGATCCGGCTAGCTCAATCGATCGAGCATGAAACTCATGCACTCTGATAATTCAAAGTTTTGAGGAGTGCTTGTAACACTGTCTGAAGCCTATTTGCACTTGCTACAGCTTCACTATTCTCAATGTAAGTGGGGGCTGTTTGAGGACGTGACTGCATTTGAAAACAATGTGATGCGGTGCCACCATGAACCGCTTGACGGAGGCCCCCGAGGGACGGTGTCATGGCGCGGACTCGGAGGGGGCGCTTGGCTCCGGCCCCCTCCGCAAGTCGTGTTGCCCTGGTGTGGCCTGAGATCGCCCCCGACATAGGTGGCCGGCTCCCGGGGTCAAGCGGAACTTTTTGCCTTTTGGTGACTCTTCCATTCTTGACCTTGTCCCACAATCCGTTTCACCTAAAGACACGCTGTAGTGGGGCGCCCCTTTACCGTTTCAGTTGCCATTCCGCCCGCTTTTGCTACACTGTGCCTCTTCCGCTATTCAGCTGTTTACCGCCTGCTCTTTTGACTACAGCGTCTCGCTCACCATGTACTTGAGTTGCTCCCGCTCTTGCGGTGCAGCGATAGGCGGCTGCCACAGGACTCTCAAAATGGCGGCCGGCTCTTCAGATTTGGGCGTGGTCCACTAAAATGGGCCTGCAACACCTTGGAACTCGGACGCTTGTCTGCTAGAGCTTGGGCTCCATTCTCGAAAGCGTCCCCTCAGCCTTGAAGATTCTACAAAAGTCTTGGGGGCCCCCGACTCCCGCAGGCTTCTGGTGGGGAGCGGCTAGCATGATTGCTCGTGGAATGGCCACGACGGAGCTACGAAATGGTGGTGCTCTCATGCTAACACCAGCTTCAGTCTGAAACATCCAGAAACACTGTAGACTACCAGTTCGATCAGTTCCGGTAGCGCCCCAACGTGACCCGGTAGAGAAGAACTTGCCCTCCCCTCTTTGACTGATGGTTCTTGTTGCCCGTCCCTTCTGTTATCATTTAACAGAACTGTTCCAACCGCTGGTTGGTGGAGACATTTTCACTATATTCTGGACCTGCGTTGTCGCGTAATGCGTCATATGACGCGCCGCGTTAGCGCATCCGGAAGTGCTCCGGTGCGCAAAGCGCAGCTTCCCGGAAGTGATCTGGGGCGCGTAACGTAAGCATAACAGGTCATGTGACTTGTTAATAAAACTTTTCATTCGTTCATTTTACTTTGCTTATTCTAATGATGAAAGGCTTGGTCATATGACCTAAAAATTACGCTTTTTATTACTTTCGAACATTATTTTTTCTTAAACATATGTTATAATGTTCCAGGCTAATGTACTTTCCCGGAAAATTTACAACTGTCCTGCAAGTAAAATATATTCCTTTTTCGAGAAAAAGGGCGTTTCTTCGTCCCATGACGGAGCCGTTGAGCAAAAGAGGCTCGGCCTGCTGTCTTAGTCGCCGATACGCCTGAATATCAGATTCTTATCGATCACTTCATGTTGCAGAAGTAGAAACACAACAGCCCTTGACCATTTATCTTCACTGCGTTCCTGCGTATTATACCTTTTACCCTTCATGTAATTGGACTGCTTTATTTCACTTGCCTTTTACTGATTCTAAAACAGTGACTATTATTAAAAACTTTACCAATGTAAATACTACTACCATGTTTTCTTTTAAAAACCTTTATTGTGAAAATGTCAGTATACAAATACGGGCCTATAACCACGTGGGCCGGCCACGGAGCAAACTGTAATCATATATGATGAGTAGACATTTACACTGTAGAGGAACGTAACGGGCGGGCCATTAGGTTGCAAGAACTAAGGTGTCTAACAGTTGCGGAATCGGTGGACGTACATTTTATAATTAAAATACGACAGAGCCAGTTACAATAAAATTATCTAGATATACATTTGCGGGAAAGTACCATGGGTGACGTTAATTCATACTTTCAATAGTACAGTAATCAATAACACATCAGAACTTAATATCAATAGGGATGTCGAAATATTCAATCAATTCTCGTCCCCGTACGCCATGTGCTTCAAAACTGCATACGTATCTCGTGATTTCAAGGTTCAGCAACCAGTACACAACAAGGAGTTACGAGTCCCATTTATTCCGGCGCCATTTTGGGCGAGGACGGGCAGGTCCAGGATATAGTCAAAATGTCTCTACCAACCATCGACTATGATGATGTTCATATGCTGTATTTATTAGAGTAACACTCATCTGTCCACATGAAATTAATTTGCCACAATCTAAACATGTCATTTTAATCTTTCCAAAGTTCTTCTAAATATTTTGGACCGTTTCCCTTGCCTCTGATGCTGTCAGTGCCACTTCTTTGGTGAATATAAGTCCAGTGGGTCGCTCACTACTTATCCTACCAGCGTGTAGCCCCAGTGCGTTGTGGTCCTTGCAGTCAGCATCAGCGGGTGCGCCTCTGCCCAGGTATCGAGGAAAAATCAGTCGCGTTGGCCATCCCTGGACACCGGTGTTTCGAGGTTGTTGCCTCTCGTCAGCAGGGAGTAGGAATGTGTGAAGGGGTGCTGCGTAGGCTGCCAAAATTATTTCCGGGTCTGGTACCGCTCGTGGCACGTAGGAGCGTAACCCGGGCCCGTCAGCCCCACCGGCTCAAGGGAGCCTGAATGTAAAAGTAAGTCCAGTGGGTCGCTCACTACTTATCCTACCAGCGTGTAGCCCCAGTGCGTTGTGGTCCTTGCAGTCAGCATCAGCGGGTGCGCCTCTGCCCAGGTATCGAGGAAAAATCAGTCGCGTTGGCCATCCCTGGACACCGGTGTTTCGAGGTTGTTGCCTCTCGTCAGCAGGGAGTAGGAATGTGTGAAGGGGTGCTGCGTAGGCTGCCAAAATTATTTCCGGGTCTGGTACCGCTCGTGGCACGTAGGAGCGTAACCCGGGCCCGTCAGCCCCACCGGCTCAAGGGAGCCTGAATGTAAAAGTAAGTCCAGTGGGTCGCTCACTACTTATCCTACCAGCGTGTAGCCCCAGTGCGTTGTGGTCCTTGCAGTCAGCATCAGCGGGTGCGCCTCTGCCCAGGTATCGAGGAAAAATCAGTCGCGTTGGCCATCCCTGGACACCGGTGTTTCGAGGTTGTTGCCTCTCGTCAGCAGGGAGTAGGAATGTGTGAAGGGGTGCTGCGTAGGCTGCCAAAATTATTTCCGGGTCTGGTACCGCTCGTGGCACGTAGGAGCGTAACCCGGGCCCGTCAGCCCCACCGGCTCAAGGGAGCCTGAATGTAAAAGTAAGTCCAGTGGGTCGCTCACTACTTATCCTACCAGCGTGTAGCCCCAGTGCGTTGTGGTCCTTGCAGTCAGCATCAGCGGGTGCGCCTCTGCCCAGGTATCGAGGAAAAATCAGTCGCGTTGGCCATCCCTGGACACCGGTGTTTCGAGGTTGTTGCCTCTCGTCAGCAGGGAGTAGGAATGTGTGAAGGGGTGCTGCGTAGGCTGCCAAAATTATTTCCGGGTCTGGTACCGCTCGTGGCACGTAGGAGCGTAACCCGGGCCCGTCAGCCCCACCGGCTCAAGGGAGCCTGAATGTAAAAGTAAGTCCAGTGGGTCGCTCACTACTTATCCTACCAGCGTGTAGCCCCAGTGCGTTGTGGTCCTTGCAGTCAGCATCAGCGGGTGCGCCTCTGCCCAGGTATCGAGGAAAAATCAGTCGCGTTGGCCATCCCTGGACACCGGTGTTTCGAGGTTGTTGCCTCTCGTCAGCAGGGAGTAGGAATGTGTGAAGGGGTGCTGCGTAGGCTGCCAAAATTATTTCCGGGTCTGGTACCGCTCGTGGCACGTAGGAGCGTAACCCGGGCCCGTCAGCCCCACCGGCTCAAGGGAGCCTGAATGTAAAAGTAAGTCCAGTGGGTCGCTCACTACTTATCCTACCAGCGTGTAGCCCCAGTGCGTTGTGGTCCTTGCAGTCAGCATCAGCGGGTGCGCCTCTGCCCAGGTATCGAGGAAAAATCAGTCGCGTTGGCCATCCCTGGACACCGGTGTTTCGAGGTTGTTGCCTCTCGTCAGCAGGGAGTAGGAATGTGTGAAGGGGTGCTGCGTAGGCTGCCAAAATTATTTCCGGGTCTGGTACCGCTCGTGGCACGTAGGAGCGTAACCCGGGCCCGTCAGCCCCACCGGCTCAAGGGAGCCTGAATGTAAAAGTAAGTCCAGTGGGTCGCTCACTACTTATCCTACCAGCGTGTAGCCCCAGTGCGTTGTGGTCCTTGCAGTCAGCATCAGCGGGTGCGCCTCTGCCCAGGTATCGAGGAAAAATCAGTCGCGTTGGCCATCCCTGGACACCGGTGTTTCGAGGTTGTTGCCTCTCGTCAGCAGGGAGTAGGAATGTGTGAAGGGGTGCTGCGTAGGCTGCCAAAATTATTTCCGGGTCTGGTACCGCTCGTGGCACGTAGGAGCGTAACCCGGGCCCGTCAGCCCCACCGGCTCAAGGGAGCCTGAATGTAAAAGTAAGTCCAGTGGGTCGCTCACTACTTATCCTACCAGCGTGTAGCCCCAGTGCGTTGTGGTCCTTGCAGTCAGCATCAGCGGGTGCGCCTCTGCCCAGGTATCGAGGAAAAATCAGTCGCGTTGGCCATCCCTGGACACCGGTGTTTCGAGGTTGTTGCCTCTCGTCAGCAGGGAGTAGGAATGCGTGAAGGGGTGCTGCGTAGGCTGCCAAAATTATTTCCGGGTCTGGTACCGCTCGTGGCACGTAGGAGCGTAACCCGGGCCCGTCAGCCCCACCGGCTCAAGGGAGCCTGAATGTAAAAGTAAGTCCAGTGGGTCGCTCACTACTTATCCTACCAGCGTGTAGCCCCAGTGCGTTGTGGTCCTTGCAGTCAGCATCAGCGGGTGCGCCTCTGCCCAGGTATCGAGGAAAAATCAGTCGCGTTGGCCATCCCTGGACACCGGTGTTTCGAGGTTGTTGCCTCTCGTCAGCAGGGAGTAGGAATGTGTGAAGGGGTGCTGCGTAGGCTGCCAAAATTATTTCCGGGTCTGGTACCGCTCGTGGCACGTAGGAGCGTAACCCGGGCCCGTCAGCCCCACCGGCTCAAGGGAGCCTGAATGTAAAAGTAAGTCCAGTGGGTCGCTCACTACTTATCCTACCAGCGTGTAGCCCCAGTGCGTTGTGGTCCTTGCAGTCAGCATCAGCGGGTGCGCCTCTGCCCGGGTATCGAGGAAAAATCAGTCGCGTTGGCCATCCCTGGACACCGGTGTTTCGAGGTTGTTGCCTCTCGTCAGCAGGGAGTAGGAATGTGTGAAGGGGTGCTGCGTAGGCTGCCAAAATTATTTCCGGGTCTGGTACCGCTCGTGGCACGTAGGAGCGTAACCCGGGCCCGTCAGCCCCACCGGCTCAAGGGAGCCTGAATGTAAAAGTAAGTCCAGTGGGTCGCTCACTACTTATCCTACCAGCGTGTAGCCCCAGTGCGTTGTGGTCCTTGCAGTCAGCATCAGCGGGTGCGCCTCTGCCCAGGTATCGAGGAAAAATCAGTCGCGTTGGCCATCCCTGGACACCGGTGTTTCGAGGTTGTTGCCTCTCGTCAGCAGGGAGTAGGAATGTGTGAAGGGGTGCTGCGTAGGCTGCCAAAATTATTTCCGGGTCTGGTACCGCTCGTGGCACGTAGGAGCGTAACCCTGGCCCGTCAGCCCCACCGGCTCAAGGGAGCCTGAATGTAAAAGTAAGTCCAGTGGGTCGCTCACTACTTATCCTACCAGCGTGTAGCCCCAGTGCGTTGTGGTCCTTGCAGTCAGCATCAGCGGGTGCGCCTCTGCCCAGGTATCGAGGAAAAATCAGTCGCGTTGGCCATCCCTGGACACCGGTGTTTCGAGGTTGTTGCCTCTCGTCAGCAGGGAGTAGGAATGTGTCAAGGGGTGCTGCGTAGGCTGCCAAAATTATTTCCGGGTCTGGTACCGCTCGTGGCACGTAGGAGCGTAACCCGGGCCCGTCAGCCCCACCGGCTCAAGGGAGCCTGAATGTAAAAGTAAGTCCAGTGGGTCGCTCACTACTTATCCTACCAGCGTGTAGCCCCAGTGCGTTGTGGTCCTTGCAGTCAGCATCAGCGGGTGCGCCTCTGCCCAGGTATCGAGGAAAAATCAGTCGCGTTGGCCATCCCTGGACACCGGTGTTTCGAGGTTGTTGCCTCTCGTCAGCAGGGAGTAGGAATGTGTGAAGGGGTGCTGCGTAGGCTGCCAACATTTTTTCCGGGTCTGGTACCGCTCGTGGCACGTAGGAGCGTAACCCGGGCCCGTCAGCCCCACCGGCTCAAGGGAGCCTGAATGTAAAAGTAAGTCCAGTGGGTCGCTCACTACTTATCCTACCAGCGTGTAGCCCCAGTGCGTTGTGGTCCTTGCAGTCAGCATCAGCGGGTGCGCCTCTGCCCAGGTATCGAGGAAAAATCAGTCGCGTTGGCCATCCCTGGACACCGGTGTTTCGAGGTTGTTGCCTCTCGTCAGCAGGGAGTAGGAATGTGTGAAGGGGTGCTGCGTAGGCTGCCAAAATTATTTCCGGGTCTGGTACCGCTCGTGGCACGTAGGAGCGTAACCCGGGCCCGTCAGCCCCACCGGCTCAAGGGAGCCTGAATGTAAAAGTAAGTCCAGTGGGTCGCTCACTACTTATCCTACCAGCGTGTAGCCCCAGTGCGTTGTGGTCCTTGCAGTCAGCATCAGCGGGTGCGCCTCTGCCCAGGTATCGAGGAAAAATCAGTCGCGTTGGCCATCCCTGGACACCGGTGTTTCGAGGTTGTTGCCTCTCGTCAGCAGGGAGTAGGAATGTGTGAAGGGGTGCTGCGTAGGCTGCCAAAATTATTTCCGGGTCTGGTACCGCTCGTGGCACGTAGGAGCGTAACCCGGGCCCGTCAGCCCCACCGGCTCAAGGGAGCCTGAATGTAAAAGTAAGTCCAGTGGGTCGCTCACTACTTATCCTACCAGCGTGTAGCCCCAGTGCGTTGTGGTCCTTGCAGTCAGCATCAGCGGGTGCGCCTCTGCCCAGGTATCGAGGAAAAATCAGTCGCGTTGGCCATCCCTGGACACCGGTGTTTCGAGGTTGTTGCCTCTCGTCAGCAGGGAGTAGGAATGTGTGAAGGGGTGCTGCGTAGGCTGCCAAAATTATTTCCGGGTCTGGTACCGCTCGTGGCACGTAGGAGCGTAACCCGGGCCCGTCAGCCCCACCGGCTCAAGGGAGCCTGAATGTAAAAGTAAGTCCAGTGGGTCGCTCACTACTTATCCTACCAGCGTGTAGCCCCAGTGCGTTGTGGTCCTTGCAGTCAGCATCAGCGGGTGCGCCTCTGCCCAGGTATCGAGGAAAAATCAGTCGCGTTGGCCATCCCTGGACACCGGTGTTTCGAGGTTGTTGCCTCTCGTCAGCAGGGAGTAGGAATGTGTGAAGGGGTGCTGCGTAGGCTGCCAAAATTATTTCCGGGTCTGGTACCGCTCGTGGCACGTAGGAGCGTAACCCGGGCCCGTCAGCCCCACCGGCTCAAGGGAGCCTGAATGTAAAAGTAAGTCCAGTGGGTCGCTCACTACTTATCCTACCAGCGTGTAGCCCCAGTGAGTTGTGGTCCTTGCAGTCAGCATCAGCGGGTGCGCCTCTGCCCAGGTATCGAGGAAAAATCAGTCGCGTTGGCCATCCCTGGACACCGGTGTTTCGAGGTTGTTGCCTCTCGTCAGCAGGGAGTAGGAATGTGTGAAGGGGTGCTGCGTAGGCTGCCAAAATTATTTCCGGGTCTGGTACCGCTCGTGGCACGTAGGAGCGTAACCCGGGCCCGTCAGCCCCACCGGCTCAAGGGAGCCTGAATGTAAAAGTAAGTCCAGTGGGTCGCTCACTACTTATCCTACCAGCGTGTAGCCCCAGTGCGTTGTGGTCCTTGCAGTCAGCATCAGCGGGTGCGCCTCTGCCCAGGTATCGAGGAAAAATCAGTCGCGTTGGCCATCCCTGGACACCGGTGTTTCGAGGTTGTTGCCTCTCGTCAGCAGGGAGTAGGAATGTGTGAAGGGGTGCTGCGTAGGCTGCCAAAATTATTTCCGGGTCTGGTACCGCTCGTGGCACGTAGGAGCGTAACCCGGGCCCGTCAGCCCCACCGGCTCAAGGGAGCCTGAATGTAAAAGTAAGTCCAGTGGGTCGCTCACTACTTATCCTACCAGCGTGTAGCCCCAGTGCGTTGTGGTCCTTGCAGTCAGCATCAGCGGGTGCGCCTCTGCCCAGGTATCGAGGAAAAATCAGTCGCGTTGGCCATCCCTGGACACCGGTGTTTCGAGGTTGTTGCCTCTCGTCAGCAGGGAGTAGGAATGTGTGAAGGGGTGCTGCGTAGGCTGCCAAAATTATTTCCGGGTCTGGTACCGCTCGTGGCACGTAGGAGCGTAACCCGGGCCCGTCAGCCCCACCGGCTCAAGGGAGCCTGAATGTAAAAGTAAGTCCAGTGGGTCGCTCACTACTTATCCTACCAGCGTGTAGCCCCAGTGCGTTGAGCTGACGAGCTCGGATCCCGCACCCGCGCCGTGAGAGGTATCAACCTGAAAACACTTGGCAGCCTGCACAGCTAACCCCGAATAACCTACACTCTACTGACGAGGAACAACTATTCCGAAACACCGGTGTCCAGAGTTGGTGCTGCAACCTTGCTACAACACACGTTTCATCGATATAGCGCACACGCTATCTAAAGACTGCATCTACCATGATGCTCCTGGGGCACACCTGCTGGTGGGTGGAGTCGGAGTGCGACCCATTCTGTATATTTAATAGGCTCCCTCGAGCTTGAGCTGACGAGCTCGGATCCCGCACCCGCGCCGTGAGAGGTATCAACCTGAAAACACTTGGCAGCCTGCACAGCTAACCCCGAATAACCTACACTCTGCTGACGAGGAACAACTATTCCGAAACACCGGTGTCCAGAGTTGGTGCTGCAACCTTGCTACAACACACGTTTCATCGATATAGCGCACACGCTATCTAAAGACTGCATCTACCATGATGCTCCTGGGGCACACCTGCTGGTGGGTGGAGTCGGAGTGCGACCCATTCTGTATATTTAATAGGCTCCCTCGAGCTTGAGCTGACGAGCTCGGATCCCGCACCCGCGCCGTGAGAGGTATCAACCTGAAAACACTTGGCAGCCTGCACAGCTAACCCCGAATAACCTACACTCTGCTGACGAGGAACAACTATTCCGAAACACCGGTGTCCAGAGTTGGTGCTGCAACCTTGCTACAACACACGTTTCATCGATATAGCGCACACGCTATCTAAAGACTGCATCTACCATGATGCTCCTGGGGCACACCTGCTGGTGGGTGGAGTCGGAGTGCGACCCATTCTGTATATTTAATAGGCTCCCTCGAGCTTGAGCTGACGAGCTCGGATCCCGCACCCGCGCCGTGAGAGGTATCAACCTGAAAACACTTGGCAGCCTGCACAGCTAACCCCGAATAACCTACACTCTGCTGACGAGGAACAACTATTCCGAAACACCGGTGTCCAGAGTTGGTGCTGCAACCTTGCTACAACACACGTTTCATCGATATAGCGCACACGCTATCTAAAGACTGCATCTACCATGATGCTCCTGGGGCACACCTGCTGGTGGGTGGAGTCGGAGTGCGACCCATTCTGTATATTTAATAGGCTCCCTCGAGCTTGAGCTGACGAGCTCGGATCCCGCACCCGCGCCGTGAGAGGTATCAACCTGAAAACACTTGGCAGCCTGCACAGCTAACCCCGAATAACCTACACTCTGCTGACGAGGAACAACTATTCCGAAACACCGGTGTCCAGAGTTGGTGCTGCAACCTTGCTACAACACACGTTTCATCGATATAGCGCACACGCTATCTAAAGACTGCATCTACCATGATGCTCCTGGGGCACACCTGCTGGTGGGTGGAGTCGGAGTGCGACCCATTCTGTATATTTAATAGGCTCCCTCGAGCTTGAGCTGACGAGCTCGGATCCCGCACCCGCGCCGTGAGAGGTATCAACCTGAAAACACTTGGCAGCCTGCACAGCTAACCCCGAATAACCTACACTCTGCTGACGAGGAACAACTATTCCGAAACACCGGTGTCCAGAGTTGGTGCTGCAACCTTGCTACAACACACGTTTCATCGATATAGCGCACACGCTATCTAAAGACTGCATCTACCATGATGCTCCTGGGGCACACCTGCTGGTGGGTGGAGTCGGAGTGCGACCCATTCTGTATATTTAATAGGCTCCCTCGAGCTTGAGCTGACGAGCTCGGATCCCGCACCCGCGCCGTGAGAGGTATCAACCTGAAAACACTTGGCAGCCTGCACAGCTAACCCCGAATAACCTACACTCTGCTGACGAGGAACAACTATTCCGAAACACCGGTGTCCAGAGTTGGTGCTGCAACCTTGCTACAACACACGTTTCATCGATATAGCGCACACGCTATCTAAAGACTGCATCTACCATGATGCTCCTGGGGCACACCTGCTGGTGGGTGGAGTCGGAGTGCGACCCATTCTGTATATTTAATAGGCTCCCTCGAGCTTGAGCTGACGAGCTCGGATCCCGCACCCGCGCCGTGAGAGGTATCAACCTGAAAACACTTGGCAGCCTGCACAGCTAACCCCGAATAACCTACACTCTGCTGACGAGGAACAACTATTCCGAAACACCGGTGTCCAGAGTTGGTGCTGCAACCTTGCTACAACACACGTTTCATCGATATAGCGCACACGCTATCTAAAGACTGCATCTACCATGATGCTCCTGGGGCACACCTGCTGGTGGGTGGAGTCGGAGTGCGACCCATTCTGTATATTTAATAGGCTCCCTCGAGCTTGAGCTGACGAGCTCGGATCCCGCACCCGCGCCGTGAGAGGTATCAACCTGAAAACACTTGGCAGCCTGCACAGCTAACCCCGAATAACCTACACTCTGCTGACGAGGAACAACTATTCCGAAACACCGGTGTCCAGAGTTGGTGCTGCAACCTTGCTACAACACACGTTTCATCGATATAGCGCACACGCTATCTAAAGACTGCATCTACCATGATGCTCCTGGGGCACACCTGCTGGTGGGTGGAGTCGGAGTGCGACCCATTCTGTATATTTAATAGGCTCCCTCGAGCTTGAGCTGACGAGCTCGGATCCCGCACCCGCGCCGTGAGAGGTATCAACCTGAAAACACTTGGCAGCCTGCACAGCTAACCCCGAATAACCTACACTCTGCTGACGAGGAACAACTATTCCGAAACACCGGTGTCCAGAGTTGGTGCTGCAACCTTGCTACAACACACGTTTCATCGATATAGCGCACACGCTATCTAAAGACTGCATCTACCATGATGCTCCTGGGGCACACCTGCTGGTGGGTGGAGTCGGAGTGCGACCCATTCTGTATATTTAATAGGCTCCCTCGAGCTTGAGCTGACGAGCTCGGATCCCGCACCCGCGCCGTGAGAGGTATCAACCTGAAAACACTTGGCAGCCTGCACAGCTAACCCCGAATAACCTACACTCTGCTGACGAGGAACAACTATTCCGAAACACCGGTGTCCAGAGTTGGTGCTGCAACCTTGCTACAACACACGTTTCATCGATATAGCGCACACGCTATCTAAAGACTGCATCTACCATGATGCTCCTGGGGCACACCTGCTGGTGGGTGGAGTCGGAGTGCGACCCATTCTGTATATTTAATAGGCTCCCTCGAGCTTGAGCTGACGAGCTCGGATCCCGCACCCGCGCCGTGAGAGGTATCAACCTGAAAACACTTGGCAGCCTGCACAGCTAACCCCGAATAACCTACACTCTGCTGACGAGGAACAACTATTCCGAAACACCGGTGTCCAGAGTTGGTGCTGCAACCTTGCTACAACACACGTTTCATCGATATAGCGCACACGCTATCTAAAGACTGCATCTACCATGATGCTCCTGGGGCACACCTGCTGGTGGGTGGAGTCGGAGTGCGACCCATTCTGTATATTTAATAGGCTCCCTCGAGCTTGAGCTGACGAGCTCGGATCCCGCACCCGCGCCGTGAGAGGTATCAACCTGAAAACACTTGGCAGCCTGCACAGCTAACCCCGAATAACCTACACTCTGCTGACGAGGAACAACTATTCCGAAACACCGGTGTCCAGAGTTGGTGCTGCAACCTTGCTACAACACACGTTTCATCGATATAGCGCACACGCTATCTAAAGACTGCATCTACCATGATGCTCCTGGGGCACACCTGCTGGTGGGTGGAGTCGGAGTGCGACCCATTCTGTATATTTAATAGGCTCCCTCGAGCTTGAGCTGACGAGCTCGGATCCCGCACCCGCGCCGTGAGAGGTATCAACCTGAAAACACTTGGCAGCCTGCACAGCTAACCCCGAATAACCTACACTCTGCTGACGAGGAACAACTATTCCGAAACACCGGTGTCCAGAGTTGGTGCTGCAACCTTGCTACAACACACGTTTCATCGATATAGCGCACACGCTATCTAAAGACTGCATCTACCATGATGCTCCTGGGGCACACCTGCTGGTGGGTGGAGTCGGAGTGCGACCCATTCTGTATATTTAATAGGCTCCCTCGAGCTTGAGCTGACGAGCTCGGATCCCGCACCCGCGCCGTGAGAGGTATCAACCTGAAAACACTTGGCAGCCTGCACAGCTAACCCCGAATAACCTACACTCTGCTGACGAGGAACAACTATTCCGAAACACCGGTGTCCAGAGTTGGTGCTGCAACCTTGCTACAACACACGTTTCATCGATATAGCGCACACGCTATCTAAAGACTGCATCTACCATGATGCTCCTGGGGCACACCTGCTGGTGGGTGGAGTCGGAGTGCGACCCATTCTGTATATTTAATAGGCTCCCTCGAGCTTGAGCTGACGAGCTCGGATCCCGCACCCGCGCCGTGAGAGGTATCAACCTGAAAACACTTGGCAGCCTGCACAGCTAACCCCGAATAACCTACACTCTGCTGACGAGGAACAACTATTCCGAAACACCGGTGTCCAGAGTTGGTGCTGCAACCTTGCTACAACACACGTTTCATCGATATAGCGCACACGCTATCTAAAGACTGCATCTACCATGATGCTCCTGGGGCACACCTGCTGGTGGGTGGAGTCGGAGTGCGACCCATTCTGTATATTTAATAGGCTCCCTCGAGCTTGAGCTGACGAGCTCGGATCCCGCACCCGCGCCGTGAGAGGTATCAACCTGAAAACACTTGGCAGCCTGCACAGCTAACCCCGAATAACCTACACTCTGCTGACGAGGAACAACTATTCCGAAACACCGGTGTCCAGAGTTGGTGCTGCAACCTTGCTACAACACACGTTTCATCGATATAGCGCACACGCTATCTAAAGACTGCATCTACCATGATGCTCCTGGGGCACACCTGCTGGTGGGTGGAGTCGGAGTGCGACCCATTCTGTATATTTAATAGGCTCCCTCGAGCTTGAGCTGACGAGCTCGGATCCCGCACCCGCGCCGTGAGAGGTATCAACCTGAAAACACTTGGCAGCCTGCACAGCTAACCCCGAATAACCTACACTCTGCTGACGAGGAACAACTATTCCGAAACACCGGTGTCCAGAGTTGGTGCTGCAACCTTGCTACAACACACGTTTCATCGATATAGCGCACACGCTATCTAAAGACTGCATCTACCATGATGCTCCTGGGGCACACCTGCTGGTGGGTGGAGTCGGAGTGCGACCCATTCTGTATATTTAATAGGCTCCCTCGAGCTTGAGCTGACGAGCTCGGATCCCGCACCCGCGCCGTGAGAGGTATCAACCTGAAAACACTTGGCAGCCTGCACAGCTAACCCCGAATAACCTACACTCTGCTGACGAGGAACAACTATTCCGAAACACCGGTGTCCAGAGTTGGTGCTGCAACCTTGCTACAACACACGTTTCATCGATATAGCGCACACGCTATCTAAAGACTGCATCTACCATGATGCTCCTGGGGCACACCTGCTGGTGGGTGGAGTCGGAGTGCGACCCATTCTGTATATTTAATAGGCTCCCTCGAGCTTGAGCTGACGAGCTCGGATCCCGCACCCGCGCCGTGAGAGGTATCAACCTGAAAACACTTGGCAGCCTGCACAGCTAACCCCGAATAACCTACACTCTGCTGACGAGGAACAACTATTCCGAAACACCGGTGTCCAGAGTTGGTGCTGCAACCTTGCTACAACACACGTTTCATCGATATAGCGCACACGCTATCTAAAGACTGCATCTACCATGATGCTCCTGGGGCACACCTGCTGGTGGGTGGAGTCGGAGTGCGACCCATTCTGTATATTTAATAGGCTCCCTCGAGCTTGAGCTGACGAGCTCGGATCCCGCACCCGCGCCGTGAGAGGTATCAACCTGAAAACACTTGGCAGCCTGCACAGCTAACCCCGAATAACCTACACTCTGCTGACGAGGAACAACTATTCCGAAACACCGGTGTCCAGAGTTGGTGCTGCAACCTTGCTACAACACACGTTTCATCGATATAGCGCACACGCTATCTAAAGACTGCATCTACCATGATGCTCCTGGGGCACACCTGCTGGTGGGTGGAGTCGGAGTGCGACCCATTCTGTATATTTAATAGGCTCCCTCGAGCTTGAGCTGACGAGCTCGGATCCCGCACCCGCGCCGTGAGAGGTATCAACCTGAAAACACTTGGCAGCCTGCACAGCTAACCCCGAATAACCTACACTCTGCTGACGAGGAACAACTATTCCGAAACACCGGTGTCCAGAGTTGGTGCTGCAACCTTGCTACAACACACGTTTCATCGATATAGCGCACACGCTATCTAAAGACTGCATCTACCATGATGCTCCTGGGGCACACCTGCTGGTGGGTGGAGTCGGAGTGCGACCCATTCTGTATATTTAATAGGCTCCCTCGAGCTTGAGCTGACGAGCTCGGATCCCGCACCCGCGCCGTGAGAGGTATCAACCTGAAAACACTTGGCAGCCTGCACAGCTAACCCCGAATAACCTACACTCTGCTGACGAGGAACAACTATTCCGAAACACCGGTGTCCAGAGTTGGTGCTGCAACCTTGCTACAACACACGTTTCATCGATATAGCGCACACGCTATCTAAAGACTGCATCTACCATGATGCTCCTGGGGCACACCTGCTGGTGGGTGGAGTCGGAGTGCGACCCATTCTGTATATTTAATAGGCTCCCTCGAGCTTGAGCTGACGAGCTCGGATCCCGCACCCGCGCCGTGAGAGGTATCAACCTGAAAACACTTGGCAGCCTGCACAGCTAACCCCGAATAACCTACACTCTGCTGACGAGGAACAACTATTCCGAAACACCGGTGTCCAGAGTTGGTGCTGCAACCTTGCTACAACACACGTTTCATCGATATAGCGCACACGCTATCTAAAGACTGCATCTACCATGATGCTCCTGGGGCACACCTGCTGGTGGGTGGAGTCGGAGTGCGACCCATTCTGTATATTTAATAGGCTCCCTCGAGCTTGAGCTGACGAGCTCGGATCCTGCACCCGCGCCGTGAGAGGTATCAACCTGAAAACACTTGGCAGCCTGCACAGCTAACCCCGAATAACCTACACTCTGCTGACGAGGAACAACTATTCCGAAACACCGGTGTCCAGAGTTGGTGCTGCAACCTTGCTACAACACACGTTTCATCGATATAGCGCACACGCTATCTAAAGACTGCATCTACCATGATGCTCCTGGGGCACACCTGCTGGTGGGTGGAGTCGGAGTGCGACCCATTCTGTATCTTTGGTGAATATACTGGCAGGTCGGGGGTTCTCCTCCAAATCTCTCTTTTGTGCAGCACTATAATTAATCGGTGCCACCTCTCCATATGACGATGCATGGTATAGTTACCATAACTATATTTTTTTTCGGTTCCTCTGGAGAGTACATCGTGGCAGATGAGGCAGGTAACGTACCGGGCATTTACCTTTTTTGCATGTAGAGGAAAGGAAAAAAAAATCGAGCGTCCGAGTTCTAAGGTGTCCCAGGGCCATTTTAGTGGACCAGGCCCAAATCCAAAGAACAGGCCGCCATTTTGAGAGTCCTGTTGCGGCCGCCTGTCGCTGTAGCATCAAGAGCGGCCGAAACTCAGCTGAATGGCAACTGAAACGGTAAAGGGGCGCCCCACTACAGCAGACGAGCCTCCACCTGGGAAGGCCCGTTCACGCCGCCTCCCCCCCCCCCTTCGGGCACCCCACGCCGTTATTCGGAGCAGGATTGTAGGATGGCCACACCAGTGCGGCAACTTGCTAGACACCACCTCGGTGCCAACCGAATCTCAGCGCCTTGTGGTGTCTTCTATTCAGAAAATATTGTTGTGCTGCCTTCGGCCTTTTCGCCGCAAGTGCGCACGCAACTCAGCTGCATAGCGAGTGAAACACCAAGGCATCACATTGCTTTCCAATGCAGTCAGATCCTCAAACAACCCCCACTGACTGACGCGAACTCACAGGGCAACGGAGCGCCCCACGCCGACTTTCGGCGCAGCATTGTAGGATGGCCACACCAGTGCGGCAACTTGCTAGACACCACCTCGTTGCCATCCGGATCTTGGCGCGTTGCGCTGCCTTTGGCCCTATTCGCACATCGGTCCGCTACTGACGCCATCTCACAGGCCAACGGGGCGCCCCACGCCGACTTTCAGCATTGTAGGATGGCCACACCAGTGCGGCAACTTGCTAGACACCACCTCGGTGCCATCCGGATCTTGGCGCGTTGTGCTGCCTTCGGCCTATTCGCACATCGGTCCGCTACTGACGCCATCTCACAGGCCAACGGGGCGCCCCACGCCGACTTTCAGCATTGTAGGATGGCCACACCAGTGCGGCAACTTGCTAGACACCACCTCGGTGCCATCCGGATCTTGGCGCATTGTGCTGCCTTCGGCCTATTCGCACATCCGTCCGCTACTGACGCCGCCTCACGTGCCAACGGATTTTCTACGCTTTTTATACCCTATGCCGCATAACAGGTCATGTGACTTGTTTATAAAACTTTTCATTGGTTCATTTTACTTTTGGTTTCCTAATGATGGAAGGCTTGATCATATGACCTAAAAATAACACTTTTCATTGGATGAAAACTTTTTTTTTTTCCCAAACGATGAAAGCCCCACCTTGTTTCTGGATGTTTCAGACTGAAGCTGGCGTCAGCATGAGAGCACCACCATCTCGTGGCTCCGTCGTGGTCATTCCGCGAGCAATCATGGCAGCCGCTCCCCACCGGAAGCCTGCAGGAGTCGGGGGCCCCCAAGACTTTTGTAGAATCCTCAAGGCTGAGGGGACGCTTTCGAGAATGGGGTCCAAGACCTAGCAGACAAGCGTCCGATTTCCAAGGTGTCCCAGGGCCATTTCAGTGGACCAGGCCCAAAAAGGAAAGAGCCTGCCGCCATTTTGAGAGTCCTGTGGCAGCCGCCTATCGCTGCACCGCAAGAGTGGGCGCAACGCAGCTGAATGGCGGATTTTGACACAGTGTACCAAAAGCGGACGGAATGGCAACTGAAACGGTAAAGGGGCGCCCCACTACAGCAGACGAGCCTCCACCTGGGGAGGCCCGTTCACGCCGCCTCACCCCCCCCCCCGGGGCGCCCCACGCCGTTATTCGGAGCAGCATTGTGGGATACCAAAACCAGTGCGGCAACTTACTTGACATCACCTGGGTGCCATCCACATCTCAGCGCGTTCTGCTGCCTTGGGACTATTCGCACAACAGACCGCTACTGACGAGCCACCCCCCGGGACGCCCCACGCCGTTATTCGGAGCAGCATTGTAGGATACCCAAAACCAGTTCGGCACCCAGGCAACATCACCTGGGTGCCGTCCAGAACTCAGGACGTTGTGCTGCCTTGGGACTATTCGCACAACCGACCGCTACTGACCATTGTTCCTTCTTTTTTCCTAAAAATGTTTAAATGTTTTTACTGTTTTTGTTGCGTTGTTTATATTTATAAGTTATTAAAGTTTTATAATCCTACTACTTTGTTGGAGTGCTATATATTTTTAATGTGACACATAATTGTAAATACTTTGATGTACAAAGAGGCATCCCTGGAATCTTCCGCTTCAGGCTCGGTCCCCTCCCCAATCACAATACAGGATGGTTTTCAGATAGTAGGAACGCGTGTGGTGTGACGGATCTCATCGGGTGGGGGCCTTGATCTACTGTAACTCCTTTGAAGAGGGGTGATTCTTTACAGCTGGGGCCATAAAGTACATCTGCAGGGCTACCTGATAGCCTGGGACCGGCCTGGACAATCGGACACAGAGGAAGAGGAGTGTCAGAGGGTGCGGTAGTGAATAGGGCGAAAGGGAGGTGTCGGGCGGGCACAGAGTGTGATTCTCAGGGAAGAGCAGCGCAGATGGGGGGAGGTTTATTGCCCATGCATAAGACAGAGAGCGGGGGTGACCAGTGCCTGGGGGAGATGCTTGCGAGGGTGGGGAGCCATGCTAAGGATCGACAGCGTGCAGAGAGTGGGTCTGGTCAAGGCATCTAAAATGGCTGCCGTGCACGACAAAAGTGTGGCATTTGAAAAAAGGCAAGATGGCGCAGACAATGTTTTTCAACACTTCCTGATTTCCTTCTAATCGAACGTTAACAGACGTTATCTCTCCCACACTACCGGTCCCCCTGGGCTTAAACGCCGAGATGGTAGGGACTGCATCCCGTGGAGATAGGCCGAGACGTCACTCAGCAGAAAAAAAGTTTAAAAAAAGTCTATAAACATACAATAAGTTAAAAGTCAATCATTCTTGTTTCCTTGTAGTACGCTCCCCAGTCCGCTTCCCGTTACGCTAACCGGGCGCACCCCACCAAAAAAAACGATTTTTTTTTTTTTTTTTTGCCCCGCGGAGCCCTTTTAAAGCCTCCACATCAAACCTATGGGGTCAGGGAGGATCTACTATGCCCCCTTATGGTCATTTGCCCCTTCGCTTTGGCCTCCTCTTGTCTCTCGATCCTACCGAGAGACAAGATGGCGGCCGCTCCGTACTGTTTGGAATGTTTACAGACACCGGAGAGCCAATCAGCTTCGCTTCGCAAAGCTCCGTAACGTGAAAAGTACGCGAAACGGAGCGCTACCCGGGACGCTGTCACAGATATATATCTTTTTTTGAACGTTAATTTCTCAAAATCCACTGCAGCACATATATTGAGACCCAGCAAAGGCACATCGGGCTACCGGTCCCTACAATTTTGCCAAGTTTCATGCAAATCCATTCACCCGTTCGATTTTTTTTGGATTTTATTTTGCCCCGCGGGGCCCTTTTAAAACCTCCACATCAAACCTAGGGGGTCAGGGAGGATCTACTATGCCCCCTTATGGTCATTTGCCCCTTCGCTTTGGCCTCCTCTTGTCTCTCGATCCTACCGAGAGACAAGATGGCGGCCGCTACGGACTGTTTGGAATGTTTACAGACGCCGGAGAACCAATCAGCTTCGCTTCGCAAAGCTCCGTAACGCGAAAAGTACGCGAAGCGGAGCGCTGCCCGGAGCGCTGTCACAGATATATATCTTTTTTTGAACGTTAATTTCTCAAAATCCACTGGAGCACATATATTGAGATCTAGCAAAGGCACATCGGGCTACCAGTCCCTACAATTTTGCCAAGTTTCGTGCAAATCCATTCAGCCGTTCGAGCTAAAAGTGAGTCCAACCGCCCTATGGAAATTAACATGGGAAAAACGCGTTTTGGGACCCCCCTTTTTTCTCGGCCCCCCCTTGACGAACCCCCCCCCAAATTTTCAGGGGCTGCTCAGAAACAAAATGTTCCATTTTCCTGAAAATTTCAGCCAATTCCGTCCACAAACGCCAAAGTTATTAGACATAGAATTTTCAAAAATCCCATAGAGAAAAAATCCTAACTATATATACCTACTGGCGACCGCCAGTAGGTAATATATATATATCAAGCTCCAAGATTGCCCCACGCAATAAGCTTCACTCCACACAGGCAAAAAGGTATGCAAACCTTTATTTCGGGTATGAGCAGTTTTGTGGCTGTTGTAAAGTACACAGGCATTTCCAGAGTGCTTGCCTGACGCGTTTCGAAAGTTGCCTTTCTTCTTCAGAGGCTGCGGCAGGAAATGCATCGAGCATTACCCGGGGTTGGTTTCCCTCAAATATGGCATAGTTCCACGCCCCCAAATGGGCCGGTCAGATGACTGCTGTGGAGCCTTCTGGGAAACAGAGTCCCGGTAATTATTCCTCCGATGGTTGCTCTAATTTATGCTGCTCCCAGCCCATATGGGCCTCAATAGTCACAAACCGCTCTCGTTCCCGTGTCTTGACTGTGTTCCACAGGTGTATCTGGGTGCATCCCAAGATACGTGGCCCCCGCGCTTCCCAGGGTGGTGCAAGCTCGGCGGCTGGGCTGCCGCCATAACATCAAGCTCCAAGATTGCCCCACGCAATAAGCTTCACTCCACACCGGCAAAAAGTTATGCAAACCTTTATTTCGGGTATGAGCAGTTTTGTGGCTGTTGTAAAGTACACAGGCCTTTCCAGAGTGCTTGCCTGACGCGTTTCGAAAGTTGCCTTTCTTCTTCAGAGGCTGCGGCAGGAAATGCATTCAGCATTACCCGGGGTTGGTTTCCCTCAAATATGGCATAGTTCCATGCCCCCAAATGGGCCGGTCAGATGACTGCTGTGGAGCCTTCTGGGAAACAGAGTTCCGGTAATTATTCCTCAGACGGTTGCTCTAATTTATGCTGCTCCCATCCCAGATGGGCCTCAATAGTCACAAACCGCTCTCGTTCCCATGCCTTGACTGTGTTCCACAGGTGTATCTGGGTGCATCCCAAGATACGTGGCCCCCGCGCTTCCCAGGGTGGTGCAAGCTCGGCGGCTGGGCTGCCGCCATAACATCAAGCTCCAAGATTGCCCCACGCAATAAGCTTCACTCCACACAGGCAAAAAGGTATGCAAACCTTTATTTCGGGTATGAGCAGTTTTGTGGCTGTTGTAAAGTACACAGGCATTTCCAGAGTGCTTGCCTGACGCGTTTCGAAAGTTGCCTTTCTTCTTCAGAGGCTGCGGCAGGAAATGCATCGAGCATTACCCGGGGTTGGTTTCCCTCAAATATGGCATAGTTCCATGCCCCCAAATGGGCCGGTCAGATGACTGCTGTGGAGCCTTCTGGGAAACAGAGTCCCGGTAATTATTCCTCCGATGGTTGCTCTAATTTATGCTGCTCCCAGCCCAGATGGGCCTCAATAGTCACAAACCGCTCTCGTTCCCATGTCTTGATTGTGTTCCACAGGTGTATCTGGGTGCATCCCAAGATACGTGGCCCCCGCGCTTCCCAGGGTGGTGCAAGCTCGGCTTGCATGGGTTGGTGAGTAGCTACATGAGTGTGTATATGGGTTATTAGTTGTTTTTTTGAGTATCAGTATCAGTGTCTGTATGGTTCGGTGGGGATATTACTTAGAGCACAGATGCATGAATGAGTGACTCACTATTTGTATGTATTTTGAAGACAGCATGTGTGCAAGACTGTATGGGTGGATGATTGTGTGTATGGGTGGGTTAGTGAGTATGTGTTTTTATAATTGATTGTTTAAGAGAGTAAATATGTTTCCGTTTCTGTAGAAGTATGTGTAGTGGTGTGTATATAGCAGTATAATCAAGTAAATGGTTTTTTGAAAGTTTATTTGCATGTGTGAATTTGTGTGTGAGTAACTATATGGATGAGTATTAGTGTGTAACAGGATGTATAGGTGTATGAGTACATATGATGAGTAAGTACATGCATGAGTGACTATATAGAACTGTTGGTGAATGAGTGGATGTGTATGTAGATGTTGGAATTACCTAATAAGTTGTTGTAATTGATATTGGTTTCTCCTTTTTTAAGAAAATGTTAGTTTCTATTTTTGAATGTGTGTGTCAAAGGTTATTTTATGCTGATAGGAGGTCTGCCACTTTGTCACAAGGATGTTGTCATCAGTGATGTCATTTGAGATGTCATCAGTGATGTCATGAGTGATGTCACTGACCATGTCATGAGTGATGTAATATGTGACGTCATCAGCAGTGCATTGCACGCGCAAGTTATAGTGAGTCCAACTAACTATAACGTGGGAATTTCAATGGTTTTATGCGAGTAAAATTTCCACCTAACTATAACTGGTGTGAAACCTATGGTTTTTTCAGTGAATATATATATATATATATATATACATATATAATTGTAGCGTGAGCATTATAATGAAATGTTGAAACTATAAGATAAAAAATATATTCTTTTTGTCTAATACCTACTTGGGGAATGTTGAGGACCCTTATTTATATGTTCGGCTGTTTGAAGAATTTAATATGTTTTGTGTCATTTTTATAAAAGTCTTTTTAGAAAAAACTATTCTGTGTTTTACCGAATTTTCATTTTTAGGGCTCGGGCCTACGCCACCACGAAGTGGGGGGCAGAGCGTCCGAGCTCTTATGCGTTAAAAAAAAAAAGAATTCAGAAAGGGGTCCGGCTGGCACATTCCTTAGTTTTTTATGGCATCTGCCTAGTGATTCGTCTTCGCTGTGCTGTCTATTTAGTAGCGTTTACGTGATAGGCTATATGTAATGTACGCGTGCCCGATTTGGCATATTTTCGGCGGTTTCGCGCACGGCAGACTTATTAATCTTAATTAGGAGCTGTCAGAGTGCCCGTGTAATGCAATCCAGATGGTGCGAGCGCGTTCAACATTGCATTGCATACAAAAAAGTCATCTGATCTCTTCGGAGAGTGTCCGCAGGCGCTGTACGGGGCATTTTTTTCCAGGCGCGAAGGGTCTTTGTAAAATCGTAGACTGTGTCCAATGGCTGTCCTGTTCCGCTGCCAGTGCATAGCCCAGCTGCAAGAAATACTAACTGCAAAAGGCAAGACACACGTTACAGATGCGTGCCCGCAGTTTCCCTGGCAGTCTGCCCTCCCATTCTTCCTTTAGAAGGAAGCCTGTGAGGCCACGTGCCCCCCCTGGGCTAAATCTGGAAGATGACCTCACCCCAGGCAGGCCTTGGGTTTGAGTTACAGGCCCGCCGGCTGCTGAGGGCGCCGTCTGGACATTATCCTTGTCAACTGTCTTTCCTCAGCAGCCGCCTGGCCTTAGCGTCCCCATGCTGCGCACGGGATCAAACCCTCTGTTTTGTAGGATTACATTTATTTGGGAGCTTGTGACCGTATGCTGTGTGTTGTCTGCAGATATTCGCGAGTGCCACAGTGTGTGCGTGGGGTCGAGGGGTCAGGGCACACGATTATAGGATATGCAGTTCTAAGTGACTTTTTGGATGGAGGATGTGGCGCAGCGCCCACAGCTGCCGATTTTGGAGATTGGGAACCTGGCTTGAATCTCGGCGTCGGCTCAACATCCTGTAATCTTGGGCAAATCACTTAATCTCCCTGTGCCTACCAAAAATGAATGTGTCCTTGTGTAATGTATATGCTCATGTAAAGCACTCCAATACCTTAGGGTTGATTTTGCACTGGATAAAACTGCAAACAAAAAGAAAACAGAGCATGTTTGGAGGTGTAAAATTACCAACCATTGGAGGATGGGCTAACACTTCAAACAGTGCGGCAGAACGATGCTTAGGGCCACCAGAAAAATCCAAAGTGATTGGTGACACTTGATAACAAATAAAACAAACAAGTTATAATACATTTGACACCATTTTTCGTCTACTGACCGCTCTTTAAAAAGGGAAATGAGTAATTTTACAACTAAAAAGTCGCTTTACAGATTTCAATGGAAAGCACTTTAGAACCAGTTTTCTTAAAGATTTCAGCAACCCCCTTTGACAATCTTTTTCTGTGAAATGACAGTGAATTTACTAAATATTTTAATTCCTTTTTCAAGTGAGTAGAGTAGTGAGTAGAGTAGTGAGTAGAAAGTAGTGAGTAGAGTAGTGAGTAGTGAGTAGAGTAGTGAGTGGAGAGTAGTGAGTAGTGAGTAGAGTAGTGAGTAGTGAGTAGAGTAGTGAGTAGTGAGCAGAGTAGTGAGTAGTGAGTGCAGAGTAGTGAGTAGTGAGTAGAGTAGTGAGTAGAGTAGTGAGTAGAGTAGTGAGTAGTGAGTAGAGTAGTGAGTGGAGAGTAGTGAGTAGTGAGTAGAGTAGTGAGTAGTGAGTAGAGTAGTGAGTAGTGAGTAGAGTAGTGAGTAGTGAGCAGAGTAGTGAGTGCAGAGTAGTGATTAGAGTAGTGAGTAGTGAGTAGAGTAGTGAGTAGAGTAGTGAGTAGAGTAGTGAGTAGAGTAGTGAGTAGAGTTGGTGAGTAGAGTAGTGAGTAGAGTGTAGAGTAGTGAGTAGAGTGGTGAGTAGTGAGTGCAGAGTAGTGAGTAGTGAGTAGAGTAGTGAGTAGAGTAGTGAGTAGTGAGTGCAGAGTAGTGAGTAGTGAGTAGAGTAGTGAGTAGTGAGTAGAGTAGTGAGTAGAGTAGTGAGGTGAGTAGAGTAGAGTAGTGAGTAAAGTAGTGAGTGCAGAGTAGTGAGTAGAGAAGTGAGTAGTGAGTAGAGTAGTGAGTAGTGAGTAGAGTAGTGAGTAGTGAGTAGAGTAGTGAGTAGAAAGTAGAGTAGTGAGTAGTGAGTAGAGTAGTGAGTGGAGAGTAGTGAGTAGTGAGTAGAGTAGTGAGTGCAGAGTAGTGAGTAGTGAGTGCAGAGTAGTGAGTAGTGAGTGCAGAGTAGTGAGTAGTGAGTAGAGTAGTGAGTAGTGAGTAGAGTAGTGAGTAGAGTAGTGAGTAGTGAGTAGAGTAGTGAGTAGAGTAGTGAGTAGAGTAGTGAGTAGTGAGTAGAGTAGTGAGTAGTGAGTGCAGAGTAGTGAGTAGTGAGTAGAGTAGTGAGTAGAGTAGTGAGTGCAGAGTAGTGAGGTGAGTAGAGTAGAGTAGTGAGTAAAGTAGTGAGTGCAGAGTAGTGAGTAGAGAAGTGAGTAGTGAGTAGAGTAGTGAGTAGTGAGTAGAGTAGTGAGTAGTGAGTAGAGTAGTGAGTAGAAAGTAGAGTAGTGAGTAGTGAGTAGAGTAGTGAGTAGAGTAGTGAGTAGTGAGTAGAGTAGTGAGTAGTGAGTGCAGAGTAGTGAGTAGTGAGTAGAGTAGTGAGTAGTGAGTGCAGAGTAGTGAGTGCAGAGTAGTGAGTAGAGTGGTGAGTAGAGTAGTGAGTAGAGTAGTGAGTAGTGAGTGCAGAGTAGTGATTAGAGTAGTGAGTAGAGTAGTGAGTAGTGAGTGCAGAGTAGTGAGTAGAGTAGTGAGTAGAGTAGAGTAGTGAGTAGGACATCACAGGCAGCAGCTGTGCAAGCTTCTTACACTCACAAGGAGACCACAGGCAGCTGAGGTGCAATCTTCTCCCACTCACAAGAACGACATCACAGGCAGCAGCAGTGCAAGCTTCTTACACTCACAATGAGACCACAGGCAGCAGAGGTGCAAGCTTCTCACACTCACAAGAAGGACATCACAGGCAGTAACGGTGCAATATTTTCACACTCACAAGGAGATCACTGGCAGTACACACCACATGAACACACTCCATAACACATAGCAACAATACATTGGCATTTACAATGCCATTAGCTCAAACTCAAATAAATTCGAGCCCGATTGCATTTCTAATGCTTGTTATGATTGAATCAGCCTGTCTTGACCTGAAAGCAACATGTTTATGTATAGTTTTCCCAGTTTTTTTCAAAGCGAAAGTCTAGCCAGATTAATTTCATATGCTGTCCGGAAGGGACTTGATCATTCCGCCTCATTAAAAGACAAGTGTGTTCCACGTGTGCTTTTTCGCCCTCTTAGTCGAACGGGGCACAGTAGTAGAGGCCTGGATTAAGTCGCGAAGGGAACACACCAGGGTCAGATTCTTCGTACATGAGATCACATCCTTTCCCAGTGATAAGAGGAGTGCATTTTTTCCTTAACCACTCGACTGCATAAATATGTACATTCAGAAAAACGTTGCGTGTTTTGTCTGAGCGCATAAAGTAAGTACTGTCATTACAAGTAAGAGGTCAGTTATAAAGGGGCCAGTTTCGCAAACACAGGGCTGTGCTATTCCCAATTGAAAATCCTTTCAAGAGTGAAATAAAACTTCATTTCTTCTCCACTTGCCGTCCTCACTGAGAAACATCAGACATTTTCCAGACTGTGCTCAGATGAAATCAGGCAGAGCGATGGATTTTTGCCAATACAGTACAATAAGGCTCTGGTAAGGGGGAGAGAGCAGGGGAAAAGTCTGTAAACTGGATGTCAACATTGTTAGCTGTATTACATTCCTGCCGATGTTTGAGATGGAATGAGGCTAATTTATGGGATTTAACTTACTGGTATTGAAGTTAAACAAAGGAATGTCACATCACTTTCCGGTGAGTGTGATTTCCAACCTGAGTTCACTATAATAATGGATATTCGTGAAATCAGAAATCATTTGGTCATGAGAGAGCTTGACCAAGTAACAGTAAAACCAAGTCTATGAACAGAAGGCATGCAACAAAGGTTTCTGTAGTCAAAGCTAGAAGGTTTGGTTATAACGTGCTGTTCAAAATGTCCACACAGAAGGTGGATACTGCATCACTTTCCCGGTACTGATGTTTTAAGAGCTATTTGGCATGCTTTTTCCTTACTTACAAATCCTATGGTCCGTGGTATAGTGCCCTGAGTCCTAAAGCCAACAAAAAGAAAGTGAGGAAAAAAGGAGGAGGAAGGCAAAAAAGTTTGGGGTGAGCCTTCAGAGAGGGCCATTTTTCAACGACCACATTTTAGCTAAATTCCTTCTGGTCACTCCCTGAAACATGGTAAAATTGGCCTACTACAGCTGATTGGTACATTCAATTTACTTATAAGTATTAGCCCTATTATAGGGACCACTGGCATAATATTGATCCATACCATAGCGAAACACAAAAGTATCAAATTAAATATTGAAAACAAAAATATCAGCTTCCTATATTTAACTAGAAAAACCACAAATATTATTCGGAAGAACATAAATTTGAACCTTTATCGAAAGCAGACATTTTGGCAAACAAAAATATTGTTACCATTTAAAAAAACATATAATATGTCAAAAATATTAATTCACCCAATATCAACTACAAATATTATTGCGAAAATTATTAAATATTCAGTAAAATATTACAAAAACACTTTATACATAAAATAGTTATTGAAAATAAACCTAAAACATTCTATATATTCTAAAATTAAATATAAATAAATTAAATCAACAAAATCATTACTATTCAACCCAATAAATGATATACCTTAAATAATGCTAATACAATAGATAACAAATATTACCATTAACAACACTCTAAATATTAATAAATATGTGCATAAATATGTTTATATTCAGAACTATGGGGCCAATTACGATGCCGGGCGGAAAGCCTCCTCCCGACAGTCGGATTCTCCTCAATCGTGTCGGAGGCCTTCTGACCAACTAGTCAATTTACAATCCGCCTGAGCGATTACGATGTTAGCTGTCGGATGATAAACAGTGCTGGCATTCGGAATCTGTTCTGACCAGCTTTTGGAGGAATCATCTCAGTCGGAACCGAATTGTACATCCCAATGGACAGAGTTTCTGACCTCGGGATTAGGATGTCGATTTCCAAGGGCCTTTCTAAGTTGGCCTGTCCGGCAAAGAAAGGCTCTCGTAAAGTCAATTTCTGTGGTCTCCAGTTTGGGGTCAAGGGGGTTCCTAAGGGGCCCCTCTGTAAAACTCTGCACTGTGTGGCAGGCACGGTGGGGTGCCCGCTACATGGTGCAGGGTTTTCCACACAGACCCCGTTTTGTTGGGCGGAACACAAGCTCCTATAGGAAACAATGTGAATCTGACCGAACAGTGTTTGGTCGCATCATAATCAGGCGGGTGGCACTGCCGACTGCGAGTTAATCAGTCCTGATTTTGAGTCGTGTCGTGTCGGGCGGAAAGTTTCCTCCCAACATCGTAATCAGCCCCTATATATCATACATAGACAGAAACAAAATTAGCATTTAATATAGAAGGACATAAGTAATAACTTTCAAACTCCAACTAAACCAACCAAAAAAAATAGAAGTATAAACACTTTTAACCAATAAAATCTGACAAACAATTAAATCAACAAAATAAAAGCCACCCTAATTTCAACAACTAAATACTTCAAAAATGACAAACGTTACAAAATGAAATAACACTGCCGGATACTCTCACCAGACTATTAAATAAAAAATATACCATCTCAATAGCTACCCAAGGAAGAAAGTTAAACTTTTGTTTAACCTATAACATACTTGTTAATAAACGTAAAAATATAAAATAACAATTAATAAAATACTCTTAGTTCTGTCTCTATACATTGACTTCCTCCTAGACAAAACTATGAGGGTCATTAGGATGACGGGCGGACAAAGTCGGAATTCGGGACTGTTAGAATTGGGGGTCTCTGGTTGGCGCAAGTATGCACCTGTGACAAACAGGGACCCTCTCCTCTAGTCAGGGGCAAGGGAACTACCCTTTAAGAATAACCCCTGCTCACCCTCTAGGTTGCGTGGCGCGAGCAGTCAAGGCTAATCCTCAGGGCGCATTAGTTAAGCATTCACAATCACATACAATAAATAACACTGATCCCCCCACAAAAGGACACCAGGCTGTATTTAAATAAAAATACGTAGACTTTATGTAAAAGATAGCAGTTTTGTAGACTTATCACAAGACCTTAAATAACATTAAATTAGGATGCACACAATACTTTTTGTTGGGCTGGGAATGGATACTTTTCTTGGCTGTTTCAATGCTTCACTTCAAGTGTTACTTCAAAATACAGTTCCTTTCAGCAAAGCGTCTTTAAATCAGCAAAGGAGACATTGGTGGTTTCAGGTCTCCTTAAAACAATGCTCTGTCAGCAAAGCGTCTTTCCTAAAAAAGGGGGGCAGGTTTAAATGCCCTCAACAGTGATTGCGACAGGATTCTTGATTAAAGGTTGCTTTGGGTCAGATTCTTAACTCAAAAGAGGCTTGGTTTCAAGGCGCTGCTCTGTGCGCTTCGTGTACTGGGGCACCAGCAGCTTATCAGGCCCTGCAAGGGGTTAACAGCCTGCAAGGGATTGCCAGAGGGGCGGACCTTCGAGTCCTTGACTTGCCCCTTGAACACACACGTTACAGTACCTTGCAAAAAGGAGGGGGGGGTTGCCACGGACAAATGCGGGGAACAGCTGTGGACCGGGACAGGCTCAGCAGGGCGCCTTGAGGGGGGCTCGGCTCATGACGGCGTTAGGAGGTGCGGTGCTGGAGCGGGGCCTCCGAGGGGCTCTGCGGGCTGTCAGGGGTGCTGTCTGTGTCCTGGCGTCTTCGATTCGAAGCTTGCAGGGAAATCCTTCGGTGGGGAAGTGCACTTTAGAGCGGCCCGTACAACTTTTTACAGGGCAGCTGCTCTCACTGTGGCGCAGCCTCGGGGATTCCCTCTGGTGCGGGGCAGGTCACTGGACTTCACGTGCGTTGTGGCACTGGCCGGATACCGGGGAGGAGCAGGCAAGAAGGGGAGGCGGCACGGTGCCACCCAGCAGCGGGCACAACTTGTACCGACAGGTCAGCTGGGGCGGCGCGGCCTCAGGGGCAAGGTGCGATGCGGAGCAAACGCTCAAGGGCACGCACCTTTCAATCTGCTCACTCGGGTCCCGGGAGCTCGTTGGGGCTGCAAGGCGGGCGGTGCACTTCGTCCTCGGAGATGGGTGGAGGCAGGGTGCGGGGCGGCCCCTGGGGACACGGTGTGGCGGCGGCTGCGGTCAGCGGCGGCACACGGGTCAGGGCGGCCACGGCACGGCTCCAAGCACTTCAAGGCAGATAATCCTTGGGGTGCACACAAATGACGGCCTTCAGCGGGGCACGAACTCGGCAAGCCTAGCAGCTTGGATCGAAGGAGGGGGAAGAGCCCAATGGTCCTGGCGCTCAGGTCAGGGGGCCAGCTCACTTCCAAGCCCTTGGAGATCAGCTAGCAAGCACAAGAGTTTGTAGAAAGTAAAAAGCAAATTCTTTCAGGATTTCTTCCTCTCCTTTGGCAGCAAGGGTCCCACTGCAGGCCAGTCCCCCAGGATAGGGACAGTCTCTCTCCTTCAGCTTCCTTGGTTCCTTCTCCTCAGGCAGAGGAGTCGTCTTGATTCACAAGCAGGATCTAATTTACAAGGAGCACACATTTCCTTTGTTCTGGTAGGCCAGGGGGGCCTCTGCATAACTTCATTCAGTCTCTTGAGTACTTTGTTGGTGTGTTCTGGCTTCTTCTTTCAGTGTGAGGGGCAGGCACATCAGACGCTCCGCAGGGAGGCGGAGCCAGCATTGTGGGGACAGGGGCAGCCAGGAGTACCTTGATGACCGTGTTTCGCCCATCCTGGGCCAGGTGCAGGCTGAGTCATCAGTCGCTCCCCAGGGGGGCGGAGCCAGCATTGTGGTGGCAGAGCACAGCCTGATTAAGAGTCATGGGGCACTCCTACCTCCCACTAAGGTGTAATCCTTGCATTCACCACCTGTCATCCCCCAGCCCTGTCATTCACACATTCCAGACAGTCAGATACACATACCAGCAGAGGCGGGCTGAAATGGTTAGGCAAGCAAATGCTAACCTTCTAAAAGTAGCATTTGCAAACACAGGATATTAAAATAAACTTTACTAAAAGAAGTATTTTATTATTCTGAGTTCAGACATACTAAACATTAATTTCTACCATGTTCCCTGAGCCTGCTGGGATTATAGAGTGTAATAATTCCAGCAGCCCATCTGGCCTAAAGGGGACAGGTAGCCTTACAATAGTGAAAAACAAATTTGGCTGTAATTCACTATTAGGACATGCCACACTCATCAGAGCATGTCCTACCTTACACTTACAATGCACCCTGCCCTTGGGCCTACCATAGGGGTGACTAATATGAAGTTAAGGGAAGGTTTAGGGGCTGGCAAGTGTGCGCACTTGCCCAGCCAGCATGACAGTACCAGACTGCATGCAGGTTCTGCAATGGCAGACCCTAGACACCCTTTAAGGCTGCTTCTGTGGCGCTGCAGGCCCACTAGCAGTATTGGCATTTACAAGCCCCGGCACTCCTGGTGCACTTTACTGGGGACTGATAGTAAATCCAATGAACCAATCAGGAATATCAATCACAGTTACACTTTACATAGGGAGCACTTGCACTGCGGCACGGATTGGCCGTGGCGCAGTGCCCTGAGCGGCGGACACCAGCAAAAACATCTGAGGCACATCAGCAAAAAGTGGAAGGGAAACTCACGCCAAAGTGCCAGGTATAACACGTTTCCCCTCCAGCTGAAATGTGGGGAGAACTACCCTTCCCCAGGGAGTTCCTCATCACTAAGGCGGAAAAACCTGGACAGACCGTCAGCATTGGCGTGATCTGTGCCAGGGCGATGTTCCACCATGAAGTCCAAACCCTGTAGGGAGATGGACCACCTCAACAGTTTTGGGTTCTCACCCCTCATTTGCATCAACCATCTGAGGGGCCTGTGGTCTGTCTGAACCCGGAAGTGAGACCCAAACAAGTAGGGTCTTAGCTTCTTCAGTGCCCAGACCACAGCAAAAGCTTTTCGCTCTATTGCACTCCACCTACGTTCCCGGGGAAGTAACCTCCTACTGATGAAGGCTACAGGTTGGTCCCAGCCCTCCTCAGTCATCTGTGAGAGGACAGCCCGTACACCATGCTCTGAAGCGTCTGTTTGCACTAGAAATTCCTTGGAGAAATCAGGAGCCAAGAGCATGGGCGCCGTGCACATGGCAGTTTTCAGGGTGTCAAAAGCCTTCTGACAGGTGTCAGTCCAAATCACATTCCTGGGCTGCTTCGTAGAAGTCAGCTCTGTCAAGGGGGTCACAATAGTGCCATAGCCCTTGACGAACCTCCTGTAATACCCAGTGAGCCCCAGGAAGGCTCTCACTGCAGTCTGGGTCTTGGGGGGTTCCCAAGCCAGGATGGTCTCAATTTTGGGTTGCAAGGGTGCCACCTTGCCACTCCCCACTTGGTGTCCCAAGTACACCACTGAACCCTGCCCAATCTGGCACTTGCTTGCCTTGATTGTGAGGCCTGCCTTGCGCAGGGCCATCAACACTTCCCAGAGGTGTCGCAGGTGTTCTGGCCAGGTGCCACTGAACACTGCAATGTCATCCAGGTAGGCGGCACTGAACTCATCCAGCCCAACCAACACCTGGTTGACCAACCTCTGAAAGGTGGCAGGGGCATTCTTCATTCAAATGGCATAACCCGGAACTGGAAATGCCCATCTGGTGTAGAGAATGCTGACCTCTCTTTTGCCCCATCGGTCAAGGCGATCTGCCAGTACCCAGACGTTAAATCAAACGTGCTGAGGAACCCGGCAGCCCCTAACCGATCAATGAGCTCATCAGCTCTGGGGATAGGGTGCGCGTCAGTCTTCGTGACTGAATTGAGTCCCCTGTAGTCCACACAGAACCGGAGTTCAGGTGGGGCTCCCGGCGCAGCAGCCTTTGGGACCAAGACCACGGGGCTGGACCAAGGACTGCTGGAGGATTCAACCACCCTAAGAGCAAGCATTTTGGAGACCTCCTCCTTGATGCAGGCCCTGACCCTGTCAGTCACTCTGTAGGCCTTATGCCTCACAGGTAAGCTGTCTCCTGTGTCCACATCATGGACGCACCAATCTGTGACACCAGGAACCAGGGAGAACAGATCTGGAAACTGCCCCAGCAGTTGGCGGCAGTCTTCCTGTTGCTCAGGCGTCAGGGTGGGTGAGAGGTTAACTCCATCCACTGACCCATCTTTCTCAGAGGCTACTAAGAGGTCAGGAAGAGGCTCAGACTCCTCCTCCATTCCATCATCAGTTGCCAACAACATGCCCACTTCGGACCTCTCCAAGTGGGGCTTAAGGCGGTTAACGTGTAGGACCCTCAAAGGGTTCCTGGTAGACTGCATGTCCACCAAGTAGGTTACTGGACTCTTGTGCTCCACAACCTCAAATGGACCTGTCCACTTATCCTGAAGTGCAAAGGCTCCACTGGGGCCAAGACCCACACCTTTTGTCCAGGTTGAAGCTCCACCAGAGTGGCATTCTGGTCGTACCACCGCTTCATCTCTTCCTGGCTGGCTTCCAGATTTGCCTCAGCAAGTTGCCTGAATCGCCTGGTCTGGTTTCTGAAGGCCAGCATGTAACTGTATACATTCTGGGGAGGTTTCCTGGGAGATTGCTCCCAGCCTTCCTTCACCAAACTCAGAGGTCCTCTCACTGGGTGGCCATACAGTAGTTCAAAGGGGCTGAACCCTAGGGACTTCTGTGGCACCTCACGGTATGCAAAGAGAAGGCATGGCAAGAGGACGACCCACTTACACCTCATTGGACCTACCAGGCCCATGATCATACCTTTTAGGGTTCGGTTGAATCTCTCAACCAACCCATTTCCTTGGGGATGGTAAGGGGTGGTGAACTTGTAAGTTACACCACACTCTTGCCAAAGGGATTTCATATACTTGGATATGAAGTTGGTCCCCCTGTCACTCACCACCTCTAGAGGGAATCCCACTTGTGAGAAAATTCCCATCAGTGCCCGTCCCACCACGGGGGCCGTCACTGTCCTTAGAGGGATGGCTTCGGGGTACCGGGTGGCATGGTCCACCAAGACCAGGATGAACCTGTTGCCCATGGCTGTCTTGTGGTCCAAAGGCCCAACAATGTCAATACCCACTCGCTGGAATGGCGTACCGACCACTGGGAAGGGTTGCAGAGGAGCCTTGTGCCTCCCTCCGCTCTTACCACTTGCCTGGCAAGTCTGACAAGATCTACAATGAGCATCTGAGCTCTTGTGCATTTGGGGCCAATAAAAGTGGGTGACAAGCCTGTCATAGGTCTTGTCCATCCCCAAATGTCCTGCTAACGGCACATCATGAGCCAGCCCCAGTAGGAAGGCTCTGAACTTCTGGGGTACCACCAGCACACGGGCTGACCCAGGTTCAGCAGCCTTAGGCTCTGAATACAGGAGGTCATTCTCCCAGTACACATAATGTGTCTTGGCCTGAACACCATTGGCCTGGTCTGCAGCCTGCTGCCGCATACCCACGAGAGAAGGGCATTCTTTCTGCTCCCTGCAGAATTCCTCCCTGGAGGGGCCTCCTTCTTGCTGCCAATGGGTCAGCTCAGGCAGGTCCCCCAGTTCAGCAATCTGTTCCCCTGTAGGCTCCAGGGCATCCCCCTCAAGGTCTGCTTCCTCCTGGACCGTGGGAACTTCAGGGGCCGGTTCCCCGCGCCCCCTGCGCCTTCTCCCTAAGGCCGGTTCCTGGGCCTCTCCTTCAGGCCCCAGGATCTCTTGAGCACCCCTACTGGCTGCCATTGACCGTGTGGTCACACACGCCCAGTCAGGTAGACCCACCATCCTCAGGTGAGTCGTCTTCTCCACCTTTCCCCAAGGGGAGTCCTCCAAGTCATTCCCTAGCAAACAGTCTACAGGCATGGCTTTCCTCAGACAGACCTGCAGAGTACCAGAGACCCCCCCACTCGAAGGAAACTTGAGCCATCGGACACTGACTCTCTGAATTATCAGCATTGATAACCCTACAGTAGGCATGGGGTACAACCTGCTCTTGAGACACCAGGTGCTGCCTCACTGCAGTCACACTGGCTCCTGTATCTCTAAGAGCCTCAGCTTTCTTACCGTTGATGGTCACCACCTGCCCATATTTTTTAGTGTTAGAGGGCAAGTAGTTCTCAGGGACCATCTCACTGTCTCCTAGCGAGACTAGGGTCATCTGGACAGGATCTCCACCCCCTGGGACCACTACTTCTTCTCCCAAGTTAACGCTAGTTACTTGCCGGGGTGGAGCACCAGTGAGTGCTGGTTTACCAAACAGGCGACACTTGGGGTCACTGGCAATGTGCCCCGGGTCACCACACTTGTAACAATTGAAGGGCCCCTTTGGAACAGGCCTACCTGTCGGGGCCCCAGTCTGCTTCGGGGGTGGGGGAGGCTGAGAACCTCGCTGCTGGTTCCCTTGGGGATTACTTTGGGGGCCTCACTGGAACCCTCTCTGTTTACCCCTGTCCCCCCCACTCTTCTGCTGGGGACCCTGCCCACCCTTGGCTGAATCTCCCACTGGACCCTTGTGGACCCTGGTGCTGAGCCAGCGGTCCGCCTCCTCAGCAAACTTCCTCGGGTTGGACAGCTTGCTATCAATCAAGTGCTGGCGTAGCTCAGGAAAACAATTTTCAGACAAGTGCTTCCATGCAATTAAATCAAAAAGCCCCTGAAAATCATTCACTTTGCTACCCGTCACCCAACCATCCAGTGCTCTGCAAAAACCGGTCACATACTCCACATACGTGTTCCCAGGGCGCTTTCCATACCCCCTGAACTTCTGTCTGTACATTTCAGGGGTAAGCCCATACCTGCTCATTAAGGCCTCTTTCATGCGGGGATAGGACTTCTGTTCTTCAGTGGGCAAATCTAGCAGGGTGTCCCGCCCTTCGCTAAGGAACCTCCCCCACAACCCCGCTCCCCAATCCTTGTCAGGGACCCGGTGGGAGGACATGGCTACCTCATATGCCCTAAACCACTGTCCTATGTCATCCCCCTTAAAGAACTCCTTCACTACATCTTTTGATATGTACACCCTGGACTCTACCTGCACCGGCGTTGTGCTGCCACCAGAAGGAGCGGTGTCCAAACTTTTCGCTTTCAGCTCCAACTCCTTCAATTTCACTTCATGTTCCAACAGGATTTTTCTCTCCTCTATTGCCAACCTTTGTTGCTCCATCTGTCCATTAAGTTTTGCCATCTCCACTTCATGTGCCCTGGTTGCTGCCCTGTCCGCCAGCTCCTTTGGCGACAGGACTGCGCCAACTCCATGGCCGTTTTCTGGGGGTACCATTTCCCCCCCATTCCCAGGTGCCCTTGACTCCATCCAGGCCCTCAGCGCCTTTTGGTAGTGAGCCTTGGTTCTACATCCTGACTGGGAGATTCCAAACTTCCTGCAGAAGCCTCTCAGTTGCTCCCACTTGTAGTTCTCAAGTTGTTCGTATTCCCACTCTATTTCCTCCATGTCACTCACACTAGAGGCGATGGATGCTGCGTTCCCTGCAGATTTTGGGCCAGGCATGATTCACAAAAAAAAATGGAGATTCCTCAGCAATCCCAAAAATAGAAAAACGAATTCAACAGTATGTGGCTATGTTATAGGTCTGCTCTCACTATGTGGTGATCAATAATTTACTGTATATAAATTATGAATGCAAATTCGAAATCCTCACTGCTGCGTCCAATGTTAGAAATGGGGGTCTCTGGTTGGCGCAAGTATGCACCTGTGACAAACAGGGACCCTCTCCTCTAGTCAGGGCAAGGGAACTACCCTTTAAGAATAACCCCTGCTCACCCTCTAGGTTGCGTGGCGCGAGCAGTCAAGGCTAATCCTCAGGGCGCATTGGTTAAGCATTCACAATCACATACAATAAATAACACTGATCCCCCCACAAAAGGACACCAGGCTGTATTTATATAAAAATACGTAGACTTTATGTAAAAGATAGCAGTTTTGTAGACTTATCACAAGACCTTAAATAACATTAAATTAGGATGCACACAATACTTTTTGTTGGGCTGGGAATGGATACTTTTCTTGGCTGTTTCAATGCTTCACTTCAAGTGTTACTTCAAAATACAGTTCCCTTCAGCAAAGCGTCTTTAAATCAGCAAAGGAGACATTGGTGGTTTCAGGTCTCCTTAAAACAATGCTCTGTCAGCAAAGCGTCTTTCCTAAAAAAGGGGGGCAGGTTTAAATGCCCTCAACAGTGATTGCGACAGGATTCTTGATTAAAGGTTGCTTTGGGTCAGATTCTTAACTCAAAAGAGGCTTGGTTTCAAGGCGCTGCTCTGTGCGCTTCGTGTACTGGGGCACCAGCAGCTTATCAGGCCCTGCAAGGTGTTAACAGCCTGCAAGGGATTCCCAGAGGGGCGGACCTTTGAGTCCTTGACTTGCCCCTTGAACACACACGTTACAGTACCTTGTGGTTGCCACGGACAAATGCGGGGAACAGCTGTGGACCGGGACAGGCTCAGCAGGGCGCCTTGAGGGGGGCTCGGCTCGTGACGGCGTTAGGAGGTGCGGTGCTGGAGCGGGGCCTCCGAGGGGCTCTGCGGGCTGTCAGGGGCGCTGTGTGTGTCCTGGCGTCTTCGATTCAAAGCCTGCAGGGAAATCCTTTGGTGGGGAAGTGCACTTTAGAGCGGCCCGTACTCCTTTGTACAGGGCAGCTCCTCTCACTGTGGCGCAGCCTCGGGGATTCCCTCTGGTGCGGGGCAGGTCACTGACTTCACGTGCGTTGTGGCACTGGCCGGATACCGGGGAGGAGCAGGCAAGAAGGGGAGGCGGTGCGGTGGCACCCAGCAGCGGGCACAACTTGTACCGGCAGGTCAGCTGGTGCGGCGCGGCCTCAGGGGGAAGGTGCGGTGCGGAGCAAACGCTCAAGGGCACGCACCTTTCAATCTGCTCACTCGGGTCCCGGGTGCTCGTGGGGGCTGCAAGGCGGGCGGTGCACTTCGTCCTCGGAGATGGGTGGAGGCAGGGTGCGGGGTGGCCCCTGGGGACACGGTGTGGTGGCGGCTGCGGTCAGCGGTGGCACACGGGTCAGGGCGGCCACGGCACGGCTCCAAGCACTTCAAGGCACATAATCCTTGGGGTGCACACAAATGACGGCCTTCAGCGGGGCACGAACTCGGCAAGCCCAGCAGCTTGGATCGAAGGAGGGGGAAGAGCCCAATGGTCCTGGGGCTCAGGTCAGGGGGCCAGCTTACTTCCAGGCCCTTGGAGATCAGCTAGCAAGCACAAGAGTTTGTAGAAAGTAAAAAGCAAAGTCTTTCAGGATTTCTTCCTCTCCTTTGGCAGCAAGGGTCCCACTGCAGGCCAGTCCCCCAGGATAGGGACAGTCTCTCTCCTTCAGCTTCCTTGGTTCCTTCTCCTCAGGCAATGGGGTCGTCTTGATTCACAAGCAGGATCTAATTTACAAGGAGCAGGGCTCCTACTTTTATACCACATTTCCTTTGTTCTGGCAGGCCAGGGGGGCCTCTGCATAACTTCATTCAGTCTCTTGAGTACTTTGTTGGTGTGTTCTGGCTTCTTCTTTCAGTGTGAGGGGCAGGCACATCAGACGCTCCGCAGGAAGGCGGAGCCAGCATTGTGGGGACAGGGGCAGCCAGGAGTACCTTGATGACCGTGTTTCGCCCATCCTGGGCCAGGTGCAGGCTGAGTCATCAGTCGCTCCCCAGGGGGGCGGAGCCAGCATTGTGGTGGCAGAGCACAGCCTGATTAGGAGTCCAGGGGCACTCCTACCTCCCACTAAGGTGTAATCCTTGCATTCACCACCTGTCATCCCCCAGCCCTGTCACTCACACATCCCAGACAGTCAGATATACATACCAGCAGAGGCGGGCTGAAATGGTTAGGCAAGCAAATACTAACTTTCTAAAAGTAGCATTTGCAAACACAGGATATTAAAATAAACTTTACTAAAAGAAGTATTTTATTATTCTGAGTTCAGGCATACTAAACATTAATTTCTACCATGTTCCCTGAGCCTGCTGGTATTATAGAGTGTAGTAATTCCAGCAGCCCATCTGGCCTAAAGGGGACAGGTAGCCTTACAATAGTGAAAAACGAATTTGGCTGTAATTCACTATTAGGACATGCCACACTCATCAGAGCATGTCCTACCTTACACTTACAATGCACCCTGCCCTTGGTCCTACCATAGGGGTGACTAATATGAAGTTAAGGGAAGGTTTAGGGGCTGGCAAGTGTGCGCACTTGCCCAGCCAGCATGACAGTACCAGACTGCACGCAGGTTCTGCAATGGAGGACCCTAGACACCCTTTAAGGCTGCTTCTGTGGGTGGCGCAACCAGCGCTGCAGGCCCACTAGCAGTATTGGCATTTACAAGCCCTGGCACTCCTGGTGCACTTTACTGGGGACTGATAGTAAATCCAATGAACCAATCAGGAATATCAATCCCAGTTACACTTTACATAGGGAGCACTTGCACTGTGGCACGGATTGGCCGTAGCGCAGTGCCCTGAGCGGCGGACACCAGCAAAAACATCTGAGGCACATCAGCAAAAAGTGGAAGGGAAACTCACGCCAAGGTGCCAGGTCTAACAGGGACCGCCCACCATAAGGGCGGGGTCCCGTGGAGGGTATTAGAATGTGCCCACCAAAGTGGCGGGCACATTCTGCATTTTTAGCATTGTGGCCGGCGGTGCTCTCTGCACTGCCTGCCTGCCTGCCGCTTTGTTAATGCAAATGAAGGGGGGTACCACAGGTACCCCCCGTCTGCACCCCCCACCTATACTTCACTCTGGGGGCCCACAGGGGGCCCCCAGAGTGAAGACCGCACGCCTGCCACGGAAAGGCACCTAAATACCTAAATACAACCATCATAATATGGCTGGCGGTGTCTGATAGACACCGCCACCATATTATTCCTTTTCTGCCCCGGCCGCAAGGCGACCGGGGCGGAAAAGCGGTGGACGGTCTTTCCGTCTGCCGAGGTCCCCCCGCCATACTAATATGGCGGGGGGGAAACAAGTGTGGATGTCGGGTGGATTGCCCCCGCCAGCCTGGCGGGGGCAATCCGCCCGACATCATAATGGGTGACTACTACATACCAACAGAATGACAAAATAAAGTAAGTATACATAAATGATTGTAAAACAACCTCAACCTCTACAAAGTACCACCAAATTAATATTTCAAATGGGGGGCGTGGCTTTGCCGCAGCGCGGAATGGCGGCTTGAGTCTGCAGCTCCACCAGCCGAGCTGAATATCCTGCAATTATCCGTGTCCCACACGCTACACCCTTTCCTCGCACACTGTGGGGATCTGAGCGGACACGTCTCCTTCGTCCATGGTGGAAATTGGACCCGATCTGAGAGATCCGGAGGCGTGGTGACGGCTGTTGTCCCCGACCGGTGGCGCGGCCTGTGCTGACGGCTGGAGCCGTGGTAGCGGCTATGGCGATGAAGGAGTGAATGGCGGTTCGGACGTTTACTGGGCGGCGCAGCGAGGGCCGAGAGCAGAGCCAGCACCCACGCAGCGCAACGAGTGGATGTCGGGGGAGCCCTGGCTGGGCTCTTCCATGTAGCGGAGGCGAGTGTCTGCTGACTGCGTAGTTGTACACTAGAAAACGCTGAGGGGACACGGTGAGCGGGGGACAGTCCGTGTCTAAATGCAAAAGTGACTATGCAGCATCATACTCGGGGGGCTACGGAGCAATAGGCGATACTCCTGCAGAACTCTGGCCAGGACTTAAATTGCGATACAGGCTCGCTTATGTACTGTGCTGCTGATAGAAAGTGTGCAAGAGGTGACACCCATGAAGTGAGGCCGCCATTTTAAATAACTGCGATCATCGCCTAACTGGGACATGACGGGCAGCGCAGAGAGAAGATTTGGCCGCTCGCAATGCTCCAAGCTAAACATATATGTGTCTCCCGGATTAGAATACGCAGTCTCCTCGTGATCGCGTTGATACTGCCAACTGCCCGAAAGAAGGTATTTTAGCACTCTGTGAGTAATGGAGCCACGCAAAGACTTGCGATGTGCCTAGAATCCCACTAGCAGATGTGCCCGGATACTGACTATACAAGCCCGCTCTGTAGTAGGGGCCGCACCTGGTATATCACCATTTCTGACACCAACTCTACTGAGAGTCACCACATCCGTGTGTCAGATCGAGTGGTGCGGAGAATTCAACATACACACGGGGTGAAGTTGCCACGTAGTTAGGGGCCCCTGCTCGCTCCCGAAACGCTGGGATATTCACGGCATAGGGAGTTGCCTGGCATATCGCAAATGGTCATATACATTGTTCTGTGCTCGCCTCGCTCTGCCTTCCAATATATGCTCACAGCCCAGTCAGTCATGGCCATAAAGTGACAATAACTCTGCAATAACTGTACATGCAGGAGAATCTGTAGGTGGCAGCTGCTTTGACTGATATAAGCTGAGGATTTCGCTGTGGGTGGACTCCGCGCTGCGTGACCTCGTTCTGGGTGGAGGAGTATCTAGCGAACGTCGCAATGGGTAAGCCGGAGACCAGACAGCCAAAGCTAACGTTTGATAAAAAGACGAATAAGCAGCAAGAGGTGGGCGCGCCGGAGCGGGAACGGAGGAGGATAGCGCTCAGGGCCATCTGCCAGCAGAAGATGTGAAAACCATGTTTCACGAATTGAAAGCGGGCCTGCACGGTATAAATGCCAAAATGGACACCCTCGCTGATCGTATGGACAGGATCAGACAATGGATGGATAAGCAGGAAGGGAGGGTCAGTGTGCTGGAAACGCGTGTGACCGAAACAGAAGAAGGCCACACCAAAATTGAAAGCAAAGTAAAAGGTATGGACAAAGTCCTGGCCCTGATCCAACAAAAGAACTAGGATTTGGAGGCGAGATCGAGACGTAACAATATACGCATTACAGGCATTGCGGAGTCCACGGACATTCAAAACATGGCGCAATATGTGGAAACTATGTTCAAGGATCTGTTTGGGTCAGACTTGTCATCTATGTTCCTTATCGAAAGGGCGCACAGAACACTGGGTCCTAGGCCAAAGCCAGGTGCCCCAGCTAGACCCATCCTGGCACGAGTGCTCAAATACAGGGACCGCGACATCATCCTTCGCCTGGCTAGGGAGAGGGGGTCAATACATTACTATGGCAACAACATTGCACTATTCCCAGACTTCACTTTGCAGGTGCAGGCGGCCCTCAGGGAATTTATTCCGGCTAAAAAAATCTTCCAGCAGATTGGCACAAAATACACCTTAATATACCCGGCCAAGTTCTGTGTTCAGGGCCCTGGCAGGCCTACTTTCGTCGTCGACGCCGGCGCAGCACTTGCATATGCTAAACAGCAGGCAAAAGAACACCGTAATCAGAAAGCCCCGGAAGAAGAAAATCCAGACAATAGACTCGGTGACAGTGAATGAAGAGTCCAATCTTTTATGGTGTGGTAAGATGTTTGTTTCACGATGCTCTATGGGCTAAGGTTGAGTGGCGATGGCTCATAGAGTCTGGGCATTGGTTGAAATGTTGGTCGGGGTAGTGTCCACTTACAAACTGTACTTGAAAAACCCACTAAATTTCATTTGTTAGCCACGATTGCAACTGAGGACTTGAGGGGTATGCGTGGCATGGTTAGCTCGGCCACCCTGTCACAAGTACAGGGGTGGAATGCGGTCACTCAACACGCCCCAAGGGATGAGTCCCATGTTTTTGAACATGTCCTTGTTGTTTGTTCTGATGAGGGCACTGAGGGAGGGCTTCTCACAACCTGATTGGGGGGTTGGTGTGGGTGGGGAGGGCTGGAAGGTTGGGGTTTGGAAAGGGTATGTTCCACATGTTTGGAGGATAGGAACCAGTGGGGGGAGTTCGTCTGCTTGCATGTTTAAATTGCCTGTTGTGCCTTGAGGTTATGCTGGCTCTGCACTACAGCTCACTCGTGTTGCCCTGAACTGTCCTTCCGAAGGACTGCAGTGGGGAGGCTGATTGCAGCTGGGTCTGTTTCGGAATGGGGGTCCCTATTAGGACAATAAACTGTATATCCTGGAACATCAGAGGTCTGAATGATCGACGCAAGGTGAGGTTGATACACTCCTATTTGATACGTTGTGAGGTGGATATCTGCCTATTGCAGGAAACCCACTTGGCCTCTGTCAACACTGGTATGCTCAAACATCATCGCTGGGGTGAGATAGTGGAGGTGCCTTTCTCCAATTATGCCAGAGGGGTGGCCGTCCTTATACGAAGGGGGTTACAATGGAAAACCCATACATCCATTATAGATAAGGAGGGTAGATATATTCTGTTGCTGGGAATGCTCTGCGCAACTCCTGTCCTGATTGTAAATGTATATGGTCCCAATTCTGACAGCCCAGATTTTTTTTAGCAATGTATGGCAGAAGGTACAGTCCTGTGGACAGGTTGCACTGATGTGGGGGGGCGATTTCAATGTGGTCCTATCCCCTACGTCTGATAGACAGGGACCGTCACGCGAACACCATCCTAATGCAGCAGCACTATTGAAAGACTTGATGACTGAGGAATGCTTGGTGGATACTTGGAGGGACTTGCACCCAGACGAACGTGAGGGTACAGGTGTGACCGCGCACAGAAATGCTTGGTCAAGGATTGACTATTGGTTGTTGTCCAGGGATATGCATGCAAGAGTGTCACCAGCGGATCACTTGCCAAGGTCATTTTCCGATCATGCGCCTGTGCGAGTACAGTTAGAAATACCACCGCAATATGCACAGCCTTTCAGCTGAAGGTTTCCGTCGAGAGCATTGCTAGACCAAGTGTTCAGAGAAGAGCTGAGAGAGAAATTGACTGAGTATTTTGAATTAAATGAGGGTACGGTGGACTCACCAGGTGTCCTGTGGGAGGCGTTTAAGGTGGTGACACGAGGCAGCTGTATGGGGCTCAAGACCGGGGTATTAAGGTCCATTAGAAACACACTGGGCGATCTGGAGAGGGAGATTGCCAGTTTAGAAAGAAGCAATAGGGAAAGTCCATCCCCTTTGACCCAGTCCGAGATCAGAGCAAAACTAACAGCGTTTCAAGAAGAAGAGGAAAGGGAAGTGACATACCTTAATAAATATGCCCAGGCTCGGAGATTTGGGGAGGGTGATAGAGCTGGCAAGACGTTGGCATCGCTCCTGCGAGTACCGCGTGTGGCAGAATACATCACGGAACTAACAGGGGCGGATGGAGATGTGGTGAGAGAACCGCAGACCATAATCCACAGGATGACGTAATACTATAAAAAGCTGTACACATCACGCACCAACCCCAGTGATAAGGATGTTGTGGAATATTTGGATACTATTGCATTGGCGTGGTTCAATGACGGTGCCAGAAAATATATGGACCAGCCAGTTAGAGGATGTAAGGGAAGTGATCGCTGGCATGCCGGCTGACAAAGCCCCGGGCCCAGATGGGCTAACGGCCGCTTTTTACAAAGAATACACAGACATAGTAGCCCCCAGACTGCATCAGGTATATATGGAGCCCATGGAGACGGGTACATTGCCGCCTACATTAAGGGAGGCCATGATAATAACTCTCCTCAATCCAGATAAGGATCCATTGAACCCGGAGTCATACCGCTTCCTCTCTCTGATAAATCTAGATGCGAAAATATATGTTAAACTATTGACGGAAAAAATGAAACCCATGCTCCCACAGATAGCGCTATCTGACCAATCGGGATTTGTCCCCGGTCGTGCAACGTCACATAACCTGAGAGTTCTTTTCGGTCTGCTTCAATATTTAGACTCCAGAGTGCAGGCGGCAGCTGCTCTACTAGACGCCACAAAGGCATTGTGTAATTGTGTATTTAAAAGTTTATATACATATATATATATATATATATATATATATATATATATATATATATATATATATATATATATATATATATATATATGATATAGATATGTTTCACATTTGAAATTGATACAATAAATAAAGTTTGAAATCATAATCAGAATAAGAAAATGTGCTACATGTCTTTATTCTATAAAAGTTTAATTAATGATATTATTACCTATAAATAATTATTTTTGTATTATTTTTATAAACACCAACAATTTAAATAAAATACGACAAACTATGTCTACTACGTAGAAATATAATTAAAATAATGAATTTTTTACTAATATAATAAAATGAAATACTGACACTCCGACCTAACCCTTTTTATGTTATACACTAAAAAGGTAACATTTACTATTCCCACCCCAGAGTCTAACATATTGGGAAACGATGTTGGACATTAAAGCAGTGACATTTACTATTCCCACTCCAGTCTAACTTTATTTAGGACGGTGTTCGACAGCAAAGGGATTACATTTACCATTACCACTAGAGTCTAACCATACATGGGGAAGGTATTTGATACTAATGGTGTGACATTTACCATTTCCACTCCAATCTAAGTCTACTTGAATAAGAGCTAAATTAACTATACACACTTCAATAGAAAAAAAGTTCTAACTTTTTAAATTACAAAATAAATATTTTATATACACAATAACTACTCGATAATCAACCACAATTTCGTAACTATACAATTCAATATTATTAAATTTAAAACACACTATTCCAAACTGCCGACCTATATTTACATATTTATACATCAGACTATTTAAGACATTATATTAAAATTTCTAATTAATATAAAGATGAAAAATACTGTAATTCCTAAACATTATACCATGACAAATGAAATACAATCCTAATCCTAAATAAAAAACATATATTAAATATATTTTAAACCAATTAGTTTATTGTAAGCATTAAAAGATAGATTTCTAAATGACATAATAAAGTTAATACCGAAGAACTATTTCAGAAAAAAAAGCTTTTTAAAAAAAAGTTTCCATTTCTTACCATTATTATATATTTATATTATTTTATTTATGTTTTATTTTTGTAATGTTAAATTAGATTGTATTCCAGAAAATGTAAACATTTTGAAACTTCTATACATATTTTCTGTTACTTAACTAAAATATGTTTTATTATTTCCATTTTGTACGTCATTTCAATATTTTTTATTAAACATTATTTCACCCTTAATACCATTAATATATATTTTGTTATTATTACATTTAAAAACATTGAAAACATTACATTAACAAAATACATTATAAGAATATAAAAAATGTATTTGCATAAACAAACTTTTACCATAAATTTACTTTAAAATGTACATTTATTAAAAAAAATTCTTGTCCTTCTCTCCTTAAAACGCAATATCCTGCTACTAAAAAAAAAGGTGTAAAACCATTATTTGTATACATAAATCCAATTAAAATTGCAAACTTTACCAATTTAATAGTGGATAAATTATCTTACTAAAAACACAAATAAAATAAAATACCAAACATATACATTCAACACACTAGAATGAATAACATACAAATGAACACTTACAAGCGATATTAGATACAACAACATTTTCTACAACAATTTTAAACGCAACACTAAAAACATTTTTTTTTCCCTTCGAGGTTCCTGACCAGGATATTTCTGTAATCTTAACACAATATTTTTGTATAACAATATTTTTTTCAGATATTTATCTAAATACTTAGGGGCCCATTACGATGGCGGGTGGACTTTGCCATCGCCAGGTAGCCAGGGACTGACCGCCGAAGTTGTGGCGGTCCCGCCATGTGTATTAGGATGCACCCGCTACACTGGCAGGTACATACCGCATTTTTTACATTGCGGCGGGCGGTGCTGTAAGCAGCACCCTGCCGCAACAACGTAAAGGCACCATGCAGTGCCTGCCACCTTTTGCATGCAAATGTAGGAGGGTACCATAGGTACCCCCCAAGTGAATGCCCCAACCCCCCAACACCACGGAGGCCTGCAACGGGCCCCCAAAGGCAGACACCACATGCCTTTCCATGGTGGCATCCGCCTGTCTGGTGGTGGCGATCCACCCGACATCATAATTGACCCCTAAGTATATGGTACTATGTGTACCTAGAGCCTGTATTTTAATTTCCACCTGTGGGCCTGCAGCACTTATTGTGCCACCCACTACAGCGTAACTTAAAAACATTCTGGGGCCTGCCAATGCAGCCTTTAGTGCAGTGTTAACCAGCCATTTCAACCTGAGAAAATAAACCTTTCGCCAGGCGTAACCCTTCCTTTTTAATGCATATAATTCACCACGAAGGTAGGCCCAAAAGACTCATAGGGCAGGAATCATTGTAATTAAAAAGTGGAATATGTGGGTTTCAGTTTTACATGTCATGGTAGAAAAAAACTCCTACATTTGTTTATCTACTGTAGGTCCTATCTCTGAATGAATGAACCGAGTCTTGTTATGCGCAAACTTAGCCTCCATTAGACTAGCACTGAGTTACACTATTAAAATGAACAAGTGCTACTTTTGGACTGGGAGTAGGTAGAGATATACTGTTTGACTCAAATGAATTGTAATTTTAAATCCTCTTCAATAGTAAAGTCAAATTTTAAGTTATAATCCTCGAAATTTCACATTTAGAAAGTTCTAAAGCAATTAAAAACTGATGGATGGAATGCTCAAATTAATCTCAGTGTCTGGGTATTACTGGAGGCCTCATCCCAATCCATCATTGTGAGAAACCAGTACCTGTTTGCATTGTACCCCCACACTTTGCCCACATTTTGATTTCTTTATGCTGGTTTTCTGACTCTGCTAACCAGAACATGGTCCTTGCTCTGAATAAAAGTATATGGAAATTAGGTTTACATGCAATTGGTACTGACAAACTACCTTTAAATCCCTAGTCTTTAGTAGGTCATGTAGGTTTAAAGGCCCAGCAGAATTAATGTACTTAAGTGTGCACTGCTGTGGTGCCTCCTGTCATTTTAAAAGCCATTCCTGTCTTACAGGCCGCTGTTAAATTAGAATTATATGCACATTCAACTTTGGACTTAAAGATACTTCCAAAGTAGTAAATGACCTTATTTTTACATATAACACAATGTAAGTCACCCCTACGGTCTTCCCTAGGTGCCCCAGGGTAGGATGCCTTGTAACTATTGTTGCAGGGATTCTGCTCATGCACAGAACTAGGCGCAGGAAGCCAGGACCTCGGTGTATTGTGGTGTACCAAAAAACCCACCTCAGTGCCTAAAACCCCGATCCAACTAGCATTAGTGTCTCATTCGTTCTTCGTACTACAGCGAAGCTACCAATGATTAGACAACCTAGAACATGCGACTTAGTAAACTCTCAGGAATAGTAGGAATCAAGAACACTCTTTCGCTTTAACACTCATACTAGTCCACAATGTGAGTAATCAGAGACACAATATAGTTTAAAATATTTATTTTAACTAACGTGCTCTAAGATGCAGTACTTTCGCCAAAACTAACAAAAAGATGCATAAAAATAATACAATCAGCATTGTCACAATTCCATAAAGCACAAAAGGGGAAACCATATTATAATGACAGTGGAAACAGGATTATAGTGCCGTTACCACCCTCCCCTTGGTTGGAGCTAGTTTTAATTAATAATAGAAGAAGACCTCTAGGCTTTGACGTGGGACCCCATACCTCCAAGATCGGATGAAGTGAATCACATACCAGGATTAGCACAGCTCTTCGAGGTTGGAAAGTTTTTTTTTCAAGTGCCTCCTCATGCATGCAAAACGCAATATTAAAAGCACCCGAGTTTGAGTTTGGGCCGCTGCGTGTTCTGTTATGTCTATGTGCGTGGGACTGATCAACCTGAATTAACAGCATACATTGTTATTGGGCCTTGAACACGCTGTGCAGACAGAAAGCACAGTGCAAGCCTACATATGTGAAAAACAGGCAGTTCTCATGTGAAGGAGCGCAAGCAGCCTATTTACGAGAACGTAGCCATATAGTGTTCACGTATGCTAACATAGCAATGTCTGCAGTTAACCCCTTATCCTCACTACACCCTCCCCTTGATCGGACCAACAGACAATGGACTCAATAGAATACAGAGTTCAAGTTCGAGTGAGCAAGAAATAAGTTCATCCATGTCAAATGGGAAAATTAGAAGGATGAAGAAAAAAATGGGGGCGTAAGCCAGTAAAAAAAGGAAACTCAGTAAAAGTTTTCGATTAATGATGGATGGCTGTCAAATTAATCCATCAGTGTATATGAGCAATATGTTGCAACGGCCTCCAAGAGAAAGTCATTGTTACTGTCAGAAAAGAGAGATGCCATCCAATTATGCAAAGAGAATGAACATACATGTTCATCAATAAAGGGAGCCTCTAGCACCATCTGAGGACTATTGCGTGTTCTTCAAGAAAACTTTGTTATAGGAAATCACGTGCAGCTGCACAGACATCCCATTCTGCCAACACTCAAAGCGCAGCAGAGCAGGCCATAATCCCAACTCCTGAACATTTCAGCTCATGTGCCACAAGAGGACTCATTAGCATTCCGTAATCCGGGTCAGGAGACGCCATGTTGGAGAAGCATAAATCCACTGCCCATTCAAAGGAACATTCTAGGCAGTGGAAGATAGAATGCACACAGGTGAAGTATGTGAATTGAAAAGACAATCCATAAGCCACGCTTAGAGTGGCCAAGGGCAGAGTACCGTAGCATTCAAGCATACGTCTATGAAGCTGCATCAGCCGGTCTCGGCTGTTTGGCACCACAGACAGAGCAGCCAATTCGAAGCTGGCAGATTAACAGCAGCACCCTAGCAGCAAAGGCAAGTATTAGTGGAAAGCCGCTGCAGATGCTGGAAAAATATAATGAAAAAATGCTGGTATCACACCAAATATAGGGGCCTATTAGGATGATGGGTGGACTTTGTCCGTCCGCCATCCTGTCGGACAACGGGACCGCCTGCCATAAGGGCGGGGGTCCCGTCCTTGGAATTAGGATGCACCCGCCACAGTGGCGGGTGCATCCCGCATTTTTAACATTGCGGCGGGCGGTGCTTTCAGCACCGCCCGCCGCAATACTAAAAAAGCATGTTGTACGTTTCAAAGCACAACATGACAGGCACCGCGTGGTGCCTGCCATGTTGCACTTTGAAATGCGGGGGGTACCATAGGTACCCCCCATCTGCACCCCCAAGCCCCCCGGAGTCCCAGGGGGCCCGCAACGGTCCCCCGCAGGGAGTCTCCGTATGCCTTTCCGTGGCAAGGCGACCGAGGTGGAAATGCGGCGGACGGAAAGACGGACCCCTCAGCCATCCTAATGTGGTGGGCGGTCATTTGTGTGCGGACGGCGGCGCGGATTGCCCCCTCCAGGCCGGCGGTGGCTAACCCCAGCCTGGCCGGGGGCAATCCATCCGCCATCCTAATGGGCCCCTTAGTTTGGAATTAAGTCACAAAGCCCACAAGTTAAAATAAATTAGCCAAGCCTGTAGTAGTAGAGGCATTGAAAATGGTAAGAATCAAGGCACCGAAATGAAGTGGGAGATCAGTATTTAAAAGCGCCTGCACTTCTGTGAGGGTGTTGGCCACGTGAAGGACGAATGTTTCATGGGCAGATGTGAGCGCAACTTCTTTTTGGGGTAATAGTGCTATTATTCTACTCAATATATTGAACTCTGCTTTCAATGTCGGAATGGAAGGCCAAATTGAGTTGTCGAGCCTCCCGTGTGGGGACGGAAAAAGCAAATTTTTACAGCAAACCACACATTGTGAGACAATTATAATGTAAGGGATGCCAGCTAGCATGCCCCAGCAATCTTCATTATTTAAAAGGAAATCGCTACAGTGTTCAAGCACTGTGAATATAGGTGTGATGGCTGGCACTGGATTACCCTTTAAAATACTAGCCAAATTTGGTGCTTTTAAGTTACAAGCCCCGTGTAACTGTATATTCTTGCACACAAGAGAGTGATCTTGTGAGGAATAACACGATTCCGCAGTCAAAATAAGTCTAGCTCCTTTTTACTGCTCATTTATTTGGAAATGTCCCATTCTTATGTTGTAATGTAAATAGCTTCATCCTTTCACTTTGTATCATAATAAAGATATGTTACTCATTTTGTTCTCTTGGTCTACCATATCTTAATGTTTAATTTCGCTGCTATTTGTTTTGTAATCCATGTCCTATCATCATTCCAATGTAAAGCGCTCTGATACCTCAGGGTGAAGCCATCCCTATATAAAACCTTTAAAATGAATTAAATAAATAAATAAATCCAATAGGTATCTGTATGTGAAAGGCAAAGACCATACTTTGAGGAGATAAGCACTACCTAGGGGTTCATATCGACCGAGGGCATAATGCATAAACAAGGAAAATAGTAAAGTTATTACCCCATGGATGAGCCAAACAACAGAATCAATTGAAATGGGTAAAGCTTCTAACTTTTTAATGTGTAACACAATGTATGTTGCATCCTTCATGGACATAAACTGTTGTTTATCTGTCAAGTTAAAAGGCAAAAATAAAGATGACATGTTCATATAGTCCCATGGAATTTTACCCAGCTTGAGGGTTTGCAAAGTCCAAGCAAACTGCATGATGATCAACAACTGCAAGCACCTTCTCAATATTAGCTTGGTCTATTACCCTAGACGTGAAGTAGCTTCAATTTTGGACAGTTTCCAAACTTCATTGTAATTAGCATACATATCAGGAATTATAGGGGCATTCATTTGCTTTGAAGTGGCCAACCCAAAACAGGTTGTCTGAAAAATCGAATCGTTTAAAAACAGGATTCTGTTAGGGATCAGGCACGCTCGATGTAAAACCTCCGTGCCCTGTACCTGCCAGGATATAGAACCCCAAGCAGATTTAAGATCGACAGTATCTTTCCATAGCTCATAGCCACCTATAGCTAACCGATCAATAAAATATTTGGAATACAGTAACTTTGTGTGGGTAAGCCTGACTTTAGAGTTGGATGTAGAACTCATTTTAAAAAGAAATGAATCAGGATTGGATGTAATAAAATCAGTGAAGTTTGTAAATTTTTTCAAAAGAGTTTTTGAACTGCCTTCAATGGGAGCTGGGCAATGTTCCCATTGTGTATAATTAACCACATTTCTAAATGTATTAGCTTTATGCAGGTAATGATGGCCATAATGCTGGTAGCAAAATAAATTAGCAAAATTTGCAGAATTCAAATACAAATCTTCTGCATTAAAAGCAGCATAATACTTTAAATCAGAAAATAAAGACTAAACAGCTTGCACGTCCCAATCAACAGAGCATATGTTTTGTTTCACTACATCCCCCATAGAAACACAAAGTACATTTGGGACATTAACCACCTAGCTGGGGCCATGAATTTGGAATTTTATTGCATACCAAACTATTTTATCCACATCTGGCCAGGCGGAGATGTTGACTAAAGTCTGGTCTCGTTTCATGATGTGTGAAGAAGAATGTGTTGCCAAAGGTCCGTCAATCACCCTCACAGCAGAGCGTTCAGTAAGGTAGTGACCATGGATTAGAAGGAAAAATAATGTCACAAATCCAAACAACATGAACAAAAAAATGGCGATGAGGGCCAATCAGATGTAAGTCCAAAAATTGTTGTTTTAACCAGGTGACAAAAATAGAAAAATGTAAGGGGGAACTCAATGTTGTAGAGTCAGTGTCAAAAGAAAAATGTGACTGGTTAACTGCTTCTGTTTGCAAACCAGGCAATGACACATCAGTGGGATATGCATATTCAGTGCCTTCATGCGGACTGCAAGCCGGAGGATTCAACAATGAATTAGTAACAGTGGTCATCTCTATGGCAATGTCAAGCCTGATGTTGCTCGTTGAGTCCAAGACAGAAGTCCTTCACATCGCCGGACAGGAAACAGCTGGAGTCATACTATGAAGAATCGGCCAGTCGTTGTAGTTTGACATTGTCCACCGAGCTGTATCTGTTATCCTTGCGACCAGGAAGTGGTGGCAAAATGACTGTACGAGTACCCTTCACGCCAATCACTGGAACCGGTGCATGATAAGAGGGACAAACTCTTTCTTGTTTTCCACCTTCTCACGGACCAGGTCACCGACTCTAGGTAGCCAACTAACTACCGGAATATGTAGTGCAGCTTCAGTGGCGGAGGGCAAATGTTCCTTTGAAAGACTGTCATGTGTCTCTTGTAGTTTCTGTAATACAGCAGAATGATTAACTATCTCAAAGGCTGCGGCTGGCGCCGCCATGTCTAGACCATCAAGGTCCGGGACAAATTTTTTTTTGCCAAAGAGCATTTTGTATGGTGTCCAACCTCCCAGAGATATTCTAGGGAGATTATTAAGTGCACGTTGTATGCTATACACATGGTGGAAACCAGTTCCTGCTAGTACCTATAAGTCTATCTGTTAAGGATTGCTTTAAGTCACGATTCATTCGCTCCACAACCGAGTTGCCCTCAAGCCTGTATGGAGACAAAAGTTTGACCTGCGCCCCCAATGACCTCATGGCATCCTTGTACGCCTTAGAGATGATCGCGGGACCCTGGTCAGAATGGAAGGTGACACATGCAAAAATTCCCACAAAGACACGCAAATCCCTGATGACAGTTCGTGCATGAGCACTGCGTCATGGCCAGACCCATAGAAAGCGTGTGCACAAATCAACTGCAACTAAGATAAACTTATACGCAGTATCTGAAGAAAAAGGACCACAGTGATCTAAATATACACAACCAAATGGTTTATTAGAAATGCACAGATGTGTTTGTGGAGGACGTGCAGCAGTTGAAGGTTTAATCTGCTGACAAATGTCACATGAAAGCACATTATCAAGGGATTTGTTTATACAACCCACGCCACCAGTAACAATTCTGTAAGATAGAAACAGTCACCAAAATGCCTGTATGGGATAGGCCATGCCTTCGTGTGCAGCTGTTATCAATGAAAGTCTGTGGTCCACGTTGGGAATCAACCTGTCACCAACGTTGTTTATTCTCACATATGGAACATTATTGGGACTTAAATGATAAGAGTATTTAGAAGGGAAGCCTTTTTTATCTCCCTTCTCTGTAGCTGCTTTTGCTGACAAATTGTCATCATCAATCTTACTCTTGGACCTTGTAACTGCTGCAACTGTGTATGTGGCTACTGCTGTTTTAGCTGCTTCGTCAGCCAAACTGTTGCAAACTGCGTGTACTCCTAAGCGCTGGTGGCCTAAAGTATGAATATTAGCGTAGAGGCAGACGTTCTTTAAGATCTGCGACTCAAACCCAAAGCATTTTATGCTTAATTGTGCTACCTTTGGAATCACGATAGTCATTCTGTGTCCAAAAGAATAATTGTCGTTAAAGGACTGAACACAGTAGTAAGAGTCGCTTACAATTAAGGTTGTCACATTAGAGTCAGCAAACTCCAGTGCAAACACCAGAGCACGCAGCTCCGCTAACTGGGCGGTACAGTCCCCTAGTGCCTGCATGTGCACGACACTGGACTTGAATTCACCATTCACCATGGTACCTGCCACTATAGCGCAGGCTGCTGAATAAGAATGTTTGGGGCCATCGCCGGTTGCGCAGAACTGTTGATGTAAATGATACAGTGGTACTCCTCGAGAGGACGCATAGACAGAGGAGCAGGATGAACAAATTCATACTGTGAGAACGCCTGAGTTTGCAATGAGGAGTCAAAAATAAATGTGACATCAGGAGATATCAACGAAGTAGCCCATTGTATCCAATGAGGATGTAAAGCTTTTGAACTTGGTACACTGGCCTTCGTCACTGCTTCAAGAGCAGGATATGGTGTTACTGCCAACATGCATTTTCCTTGCGCCAGTGCACGTTTCTTCAGAATTGCCATCTGGACCGCTGTCAAGACTTTTTCAACCGATGAAAATCGCATCTCAGCCGAAGTTTATAAATGTGACTTGTAAGAAATAGGTACTGTGTCCCCTTTATTAAATATGAAGTAGTTGAAACCCACTGCACCTGGCATGATTCTTATTACCAGGTTTGTGTGGTTGTCACGTGTGAACAAGAATTTAGATTCAAGAAGATCAGACTGCAGAGATTGCAGGATAGCTGAATGTTCCGGTAGCAAGCAGGCTTTTTGAAAAGTTTGGTTGTATCAAGGCATATAGCGGCTTGATAAGCTGGGCATATTCGGGAATGTAAATTTGACCAAAATTTAAAAATCCCAGCAAAGATTGTAATTTCTTCAGAGTTGTAGGAGAACGCAAACATGCGCATTTGTCCAAGAAGTGAGGCGCCAAGCCTCTACCTTCATTGTTGAGCTCATAGCCCAGGAACAACACTGTGTACTCTGCAATGTGTGATTTTGCAAAGTAACATTTGTAACCGTAGTCCGCAAACAAAACTATGATGCGGTCCACGCGACAGAGATGCGGCCATAATTCATCCATGAGATAAATATCATCAACATACGAGTCCGCATCAGGGTCTATGTCATCTAACAAGGAGACATCACGTGCGGCGAAAACGCCCGGGCTGTTCTTGTAGCCATTGGCTAATCTTTTAAATTGTTTTTGTTTGCCGCTGGAAGTGAAAGCTGTCCATTGACTACTTATAAGGGAAAGGTTATGACTCAAAAAGCCATTTGAAATACCAAGAGTGATTTTAAATCTTTGTCTTACAAGACTATCCACGAGGGCAGAACTAAGGGTATTCTGAACCGCACAGGTTCGACAATGAGAGTTCAAATGTTGATACTCCAAAACTAGGCGGTACGACCCATCGGGTTTGGTCACAGTAAAAAGAGGGTTATTCATTGGTGACACACATGTCTCAATCACTCCTTGATACTTGACCATCTTCAAGTACGGGAAGGTAGGAGGAGTTTTCTTTGGCCTCTTTGAACTTTTGAATTCCGACCAGGGGTGGCAGGACTGGTTTGACTGTGGTCATATTTAAATCCTTCCTAGTGCTGCCTGTCAGCTTTCCCACTTTGTAATTGCCCCTGCTTGGGAACCATGGGGGAAACGTGAAGGCCCAACGTTAGTACCCCCAGGACCATCAGCGTCTACGATGGATGCCTTTTTATCAAGAGCAGCTGGGATTATAGATAAGGAAATTGAGCTGGTGGCCCGTCAGGTCTCTCGTTCCCCTCTACCCCGCGCTGTTTTGAGCCCATTATGTACATCGGGGTTAGCTTATCACAGTCTGCCCACAATATCCAACCTGACCAAGTACCCTCATCTACACCAGCAAGATCCCCTTCCTTGGGAGTAGTGGGAGCTCATTGCCTAGATGTAGGCTTAGCCATCAATACCGGGTCTGAGTCTACTGGTCCAATTTTACCAATCAAGGGCTTGGCGTGTAACGGCCAGCAAGGGTATCGAGAGCAGGGGCAGGACAGTCAGTGAGCTATATAAGCAATTTAACCGGTAAGCAAGGTCCAAGTGGGTATATGGCACCCCTAATACCAGTACAAGATAGCATCAATCTTCCTTTCCGGCACATGGCAGATCCAAACTCCCAAGTGGTGGACCTATTGGGCAGAGTGGTGGAATCAAAACCACAGTGCCCCATAACCTGTCCTGGTCCTACCAAACCCACAACAGGAGAGCCATCGGGAGGAGGGGGGGTTGTCATAGAGGCCCGTACAGCAGAACCCAGGAGGGAGAGATAGAGGCAGAGGCTATCAACTTTACATCTTCCACCAGAATCTTGTGTAGTAGTACTTGGAAATGTCCCAGTGCTCCCCACGAGTGCTGCCGAAGATTTTGACCAACTTAAGGTTCTGCATTGGTTGGAACGTAACACTGCTCTCGATCTAAGGTTGGAGAAATTAATAAATATGATGATCAGAGTCTCCTGGGTTGGGAGGTCTATAAAAAACTTGGTAGGAGACTGTGTAATAATCAACTTTAACAGACCCCATCTGGTGGAGAGAATTTTACATGCAGTGTCTCAGAACAACTCATGCAGGGTTGTCTCGTCTATTGTGTCTTTTCCCCTGGGGCATTTTTGTAGACCGTCTAGCATTGCAATGACATCTTACAGGGGATGTTCATGGAGGCTCCTGGTTTATCCAGTTCGTCCCCACCCGATTGGAAGATGGTAACACAAGAAATACTCCTTTGTAACTTTTTTACACCTTTGGAAACGTTGGACTGACTTGTATACATCCAACAGAGACATCCGTCCATCAAATGAAAACAGGGGCTCTCCCTATAAGTCTAGGGAATGGCAAGACTTGTATATTTATTTCAAGGAATGTAGCCGAATTAGCGAGCAAGTTCACTGACCCCGGATGGATCACTTTTATAAAGGGATTTAATGTGATTTTTCTTCAGGGGACATGGACCAATACAAATAGTTTTTTCTTAGAGGGATTTAAGACCTTTTTTGTACCAGCCACTCCTTCACGGGCAGGAAGATCTAAGGGTGGGCTGGTTATTTATGTCTCCTTGGATGTACATTGTTGTTTAAAGGTGTTATCAACTGATTGACTATCCTTGTTTGCAGGCTTTATCCTTTTCCCAGGGGTCTGTTAATTTGTTGCTGTTGAATTTTTATAATGCCATTCCCGCTAATCTAGGTGCTTGTAATATCTCTAGGATGTGCTCTTTTCTAAGAAAAGTGACTGTTAAGGCCCCTCACAATGGTCACCTTATGATCACAGGAGATTTTAATATTCATCCATGCAGGGCTCCAACAGCAGGTATTTTAACTGACATAGGATGCCCGCGTATGTCGGGCATAGATGTAGAACATACCTTACAGGGAGACACTCTTAATTCCCTAGTTGATGAGTTTGATCTAACTCTGACTATGAGTAGGTTGGTCCAAGGTATGAACCCCATTATTCCAATCTTTAAAGGGAGGGGGAGTGTAAGGTTCATAGATTTAATTTGTGTCCATACCCTTCTACCAATTTCTCCTGGATTTCTCCATTGAAGATAGCATCTTTAGTCATTACAACCCGCTGTGCACCTTGACCATATGGACCCGACTTGGGAAATCTCAAATGACAATACCCAGGGGGACACTAAGGGTAACAGATCAGGGTAGAAGGCTAAGGTATATGCAGATAACCCCTGACTCTTTTTATGAGACCCTTTTAGCTAAGTGTAAGAGGGAAATTGATATCTGTACAACTGGGCATGAAGAGGAGGGTGCAGTCCTAGAGGCATTCTCAGCCATTTCACATACACTAAGACATCTGCTTAAGGCAGTACCCATGCTTCCGAAGGATCGAGTCACAAGATGGTTAGATCGTGAATGTTCCTGTGCGGCCAGAAACTTGAGGGGGGCATTAGGCACCAAACCAAAGGACCATGCTTTGGTAAAAGAGTGTAGAGGGATATATGAAGTGGAACTAGCAAGGCCTAATGCTGAGCTAAAAGATGAGGCATGGAGTGGACACCTTGAAAAACAGAAACCGGTTTTTGAGCATTGTCAACTGTCCCTGTCTGTCAGAAGAGAATACACAGGTTCTTGAAGCACATATTGCAGAAGAGGAATGCAGGTTAGGTAATTTTCAGGAAATGTTCAGAAGCCCATTAGATGCAAATATAGCCAATGGCGGAGGTGGAGGGAAGTCGGCTGTTTTTATCACAGCCGACAAAGTCAGCAAGAGTATCGCAGGGTTATCTAGAAACAAGGCTCCAGGATCCGATTGTATCCCCCGGACCTTTATATATCTAACCCACAGTTGTGGGTGCTAATCCTCACTACTGTTATTAATGTAGCAATAAGAGAAGACTTGCCTAGTACCTGGTCCATATCCACAATTGTCCCAGTTTATAAAAAAGGAAATAGAGATAGTAACCTCTGTTACAGGCTTATATCCGTAATGGACTCATCTGTTAAAGTGGTGGGACGTATCTGTTGGATAGGTTGTCTACATGGGCAGATGGCAATAATGTTCTAGCTGACATCCAATATGATTTTCATCCAGGGAGGTTGACAGTTGACCAATATTTGAATTTCTATATGACTGTCAACAAATATACCATTGTCCGATCTGGTAGTATATATCTGGCCATCATGGACTTGTCTTCTGCCTTTGATCGTGTGAACATGAAGAAGTTATGGGAGACCTTATTGTATATAGGTGTGGACAAAGGCATCGTCCTATTCCTATGAGAGCTTCATAGGAATACCAAAGCGGAGGTACGATACACGAACGACTGTAAGGTCACCTGACATTTCCCATTGCAGAGAGGGGTTCAACAGGGTTTTATACGGGCCACTTTTTTATTAAATGTATACATTAATAACTTGAAGAAAGTACTAATTGACACGCAGGTAGATTTTCCTCAGGTGAGACGGCGCGGTTTGCAGGTTTTATTGTATGTGGATGGCGCTGTCCTCATGGCCCAGACCGCGATGGGTTTGCAAATTTTACTAAACTCTTTTGTGAAGTTGATGGAGGACCAGGACCTCCTTGTCAACAATTCCACGTCATATGTGATGCAGGTGGGGCTGAGTTCAAGGAAGACTTTTAACTTTAAGGTTGGGTCTACCCTAGTCCCTTTGACTAGTGTCTTCTCTAACCTGGGGGTTATGCTGGACGCCAAACTAAATTGGGGCCCTTTTAAAAGTAAGGAGCAAGGGGAATTTTTATGGGCCAATGCAGCAATCTTTAACTTTGCCTCACGGTTGGGCAAAAAACAAATAGGTCCAATTTTGCAGATTTATAGAGCTAAGTGTCTAGCACAGGTAACATGGTAGTGAAATTTGGGGCTACATACCTCATGAGGAGCTACAAAGAATCAAAAATAGGTTTCTGAGACGTCTCGTATGTGTATTCCAGGGTACCTCCACTTTTATCGTACATGAAGAAATGGGTATGTCTTAACAGTCAGATTTGTTGTCGCCCCCTATTTTATTGACTCAAAGTTTGGTTGAACAAAGGGACTGCCTTACATAAAGATATTCTGAGGGACTGCATGGCTCTTGATCACGACCATCATATTACTTGGTTCAAATACATCATGGAAGGTATAGGACACTGGGAAGGGCAGGCCTCTTTAGCAACCCAATTCAATCAAAAGAAAGGACCTACTTTGGGGCAAGGAGTCTTTTTTAAGACAACGGGTGGTGGACAGGGAAGAGCGCGCGCTAATGAAGCCCAGTGTACGTAAATAGATTATCTTGAAAGCCGTACAATCTACAGAACCGTGCCTCCTGGGGCTCTCCAATTCGCACAACCATTTTTTATTGACAAGGTTCCGTTCTGACCTATTCTATCTCCTCCATGCTCACCAATGAGGTAATAGTAAAGGAGAGACCATCCTGCCATGCAGTTGCGATGGCATGTCCCCTCAGGACATGATTCATTTTTTTATGTTTTGCAGTAACTATGAGGTGCCAAGAAAGACTTATTTATTTCCAATTTTTTTAAAAAGCAAATTTAATTCAAGTGCGTCCTGCTTTTACCTTTTTAGCTATGCTTTCAGGGTCCAGTTTATGGCATGGTTCTTAGCTTTTAAAGGCCGCAGTTAGGTTTAGATCGAGCTGTGACTAAGTTCCATGAGTATAGTAGGCTTGAATGTGCGACCAATTAGCTTTTTTATAACTTGTTATATATGTATTTTTATGTTTGTTTTTAGCAGGTGTTTTTTAATAATGTATGCTAAATGACGATTGATGATAGTAATGGATGGGAGCTACTTGTAATGTTGTATCCCTGACTTTTATGGTTTTTAAAACAAAACCCAAATAAAAGTATTATTGCAATAGTAAGCAGCATATTTTGAGAGTGGTTGGTCTAGAGAAGTCGACACTCAGGATTTAAACAAACCACAGTGGTTGGAGTCAGGTTTATTAATAATTCTGCCCAAACAAACTCTTTTTAGCAACATTAGGATAATAAAAGACTGGTGAAAATCATAGCATTCTAACTTCTACCATGCTGTTTGCATGTAGCTCTTGAATGACACTCCATAGGTCACTGGGACTGTAACTGCAATTAACAAAAGGATCTCTGTGACAAAAGCAGTTACCCACTGAGATATCCACATAAAATGGAGTTATGTGATCTGCAAGGAGCATCTTCTTTCGCGCCGGCATGTTAACCCTCTGCGCTACTTGATTACGAGGCAAAACTGCAACTACAGAAAACCTGATATCGCTCCACATTAACCACCAAAGTTTTCTTGACATTTCTATTGTTGTCTGAAACTGCTTGACACAAGGCACTCTGCAGCAACTGATTTTAGATCCATAGTTATTAGTAAACACAGCAACGCCTGAGGTCAGCACCAGCTGCAGCTGCCCCGGTCGCACTGCCCCAAAGCCATGAATGGTGAGTTTTCATTGTTCTTCTAACCTTTGTACACTCTGCTTTAATGAGAAAATGTTAATGAAGTAAGAGTTTTATATAGAGTTTGGTGGGTGGGATAGAGCTTCAGAAAAGTGGTGGATATCCCATCCGCAGTGACCCAATTGCACTATAGCCTTTGGCACTTGTAATATGGCGGACGGGCTATCTGTCACATTGTGAAAGTATCCCATCTACCAAAGTCTAATTAAGGTCATAAGTCCCATTTGGATGCGCAGGGAACTCCATCTAAAGGCTGTAGCTGAAGTACCAATTAGAGAATAACTCTTTCGGCCACGTGTACGACTGTCAGGTTTTGCGACTCGCAGATTGCAATTTTTAGCGACCCGCAATTTGCTGTTTGCGATTCCCAAATGGACCTGCCTCATTTATATTCATGAGGCAGGTTGCAATTTGCGGCCCATTGGTAATGGCCGGCACTCACAGGGATGGTGGCCAGCTGGGGTCACCAGACTGCTGTGTCTGTGACTGCTTAATAAATAAAGCAGTTTTGTTTAAATGCAGCCCATTTTTCGTAAAGGAAAATGGGCTGCATTTAAAAAAGAAACGCTTCAGTTTTATTCTTTTAAGAGTAGGCAGTGGTCCATGCGACCACTGCCTGCTCTTAAAAAAATTATTTTAGCTATCATTCACAAAGGGGAAGGGGTGGGTCCCCGGTGGACTTCTTCCTGTTTGCGACAGGCTTACCACATACTTGAAGTTGGCGGTAAACTGCGATTGTTTTGTGACCACATTCCAGTTGCAAAACAATCTTACATCCCTAACTGCGGTAATATGTTAACGACTCACAAAATAGGTTGGTGAATGGCAAAAGCTGTTTTAGCAGTTGCAAATTGGCCAAATCCCTGTTTGTAACTGCTAAAAATGATTGTACATGTGCCTCTTTATTCCCTCCCTTTTTCCCCACTATACTGAATAGGACATCAGATTTTAATTGCATTTTATGAAGTCTTGTCCTCTTTCAAATACAGACAAAGTTATTCACAAACTTAAGTTATACTAGTGAGTAATTTGCATATGAAATGTATTCTTACACTTTTCAGTACCTTTACTACTTATGGCTATTCACAAAATCTGAGTGTAAAGTTTGTCAAAAGTGGAGACTTACACCAGAGCCTAACTTTTGAGTGAAAGTAACCAGAAAAAAAAACCAATATTGAGGGCCTTATTACAAGTTTGGCGCTCCTCTTGCAGCACTGCCACTGCCCCGCTGGCAGGAGGATCGCTAAAACCATGGTGTACCCGCCAGCCAGATTCTGAGTTGAATTCAGGTCCTGCAGGCGGTGCTGCAGCAGTCTCATGGTGGCGACTGTGTTAGGCTCATAGGAGAGCCTTAACAGCAGACAGCTGCTGTGACAGCGCCTGCAGCAAGTTTATGCACGGTGTGGCATGCACTATGTTGTGCATGCCACACCGTGCAGTAACAGGGGTGCAATTCCGGGGGGACACAACATGTGCCCCCGCCTGCCCCCCCAGCCCACAGGCAGCAGGGGTCCCTGCTAGGAACCCCTTAGTTGCATCTACACCACCCTTTTCATGGCTGGCTCACCTCCATCGCAGCAACCCTTTCAGCATTTCCCTGCCCGCATCACTGCACAACCACCAAGGGATCCCAGATCCAGGTGGAGGTGGTAGTACTGTGGCGGTCCAACCACCACACTTGCAATATGGCAGGCGGACCCGCAGTGGTCAGACTGCCCCCGCAAATACGGCAGTCCTAGTACTTTCGTTCTCGTCATAAGACCTTGAATCTAGTACCATACATAGTCAACCCCTGGTATTGCAGTCCCCTGCAGAGGAAATAATGGAGGCAAGGATTTACATTTAAACCAAATAAAAAATCATTTAAACTCAACTAATCTAAATATTTAAAAATAAATATAATTTTTTTTGCAAAATATACATAAAATAGTTCATAGTACATTTACTCAGCTAATTCGTGTAGCGGACGCGCCACAGGCGTGCCTAATGCAAGCCCGTCTGCACACTTCTGCACCTGGATGGCGCCAGGGACCACAACCCCTGTGTGCGTGGCCATACCCTTCAATCAGTACTCATCCGTGGAACTTATAAAGCTAGCTCCTTTGTTTCCCCAAGCCTGGTGCTAGGTTCTGGATCCGGCTGGTGTAGTGTTAGCCTGTGAACACTGTAGCTTTCCACCCTTGTGACTGACTGATTGAAGCATTTGTAGAGCGCACGAATGCCGCGGCGTCTTGGAGCTGAAGATATAGAGCAGAGGGGAGGCGGGGGGCAGATCGATTTAGGCAAAAAGCCAGGTCTTTAGATCTTTCCTGAAGCTGGTTTTAGATTTTTGGGCACGAAGTGCTGGGGGTAGCGAGTTCCAAATTTTAGCCGCCTGGTAGGAAAAAGACTTTCCCCCCATCGGGCTCTGTTTATTCTGGGTTGGCAAACTAGGTTGTGGGTGGCTGACCTCAGTGTGCGCGAGGGTACATATCGTGGCAGTAGGTTGTTGAGGTCGTTAGGTCCCTTGCCATGCAGGGATCTATGTACCAGGCAGAGAGCTTTGAACTGGATGCGACGTCTGACCGGGAGCCAGTGCAACTCCTGGATGGCTTTGGACGTAGGGTGGCGTCTGGGGAGGTTCAGTAAGCCTCTGGCCGCCGCGTTCTGAATTGCCTGTAGTTTGGACAGTTGTTTTTCTCCTGCTCCTAGATAGAGGGAGTTACAATAGTCTATCTGGGACATTACGAGGGCTCCCATCACCGTCTTCCTTAGCGTGTTCGGGATGTAGGGTAGGATTTTTCTAAGCACCTTGATGCTATGGAAACAGGCGGAAGTTACCTGATTCACCTGGGCTTTACATGAGAGTTCTTTATCTAATAAGAACCCAAGGTTTCTGACCTTGTCTACGGGGAGAGGGCAGGCTCCTGCTTCGGGGGGCCACCATAGCTCATTCAGATGGAAGATTTATGACCGAACTCGATGACTTCAGTTTTAACTGTGTTCAGTCTAAGGAAGTTATTACTCATCCAGTTCTTAACCTGAGTAAGGCAGTTCTTAAAACACTCCGCCATGGCATCAATAGATTGTGAGATGGACACAATAATTTGTGTGTCGACGGCGTAAGACACCAATTGGAGGCCATGGGTTCTAATCAGTGCAGCCAGGGGAGTGACGTATAGATTGAACAGCGTAGGTGACAGTGGCAAGCCTTGTGGGACCCCACCCGGAAGGGAGAATTCATCAGATTGTAGTCCATTCCAAATCACTTGGTTAGTGCGGGTAGTTAAAAAGGAGGAGATGAGGGCCAGGGCAGGGCCGGTGAAGCCTAGGGAGGTAAGTCTTTGTAATAGGACGGAGTGATTTACTGTGTCGAAGGCCGCTGTAAGGTCTAATAGTATCAGGGCCGTCCTCCCGCCTTCGTCCATGGTTTTGCGAATTTTTTCGGTGGCGATGATAAGGGCTGATTCCGTGGAGTGTTGGGGTCTGAAGCCATGTTGTGATGAATCAAGTAGCTTCTTTTCCTCCACATGCCGCATTATTTCCTGGTTCATGGCTTTTTCCAAGATTTTTGTGGGTAGGGGCAAACAGGAAATGGGACGGTAGTGTTTGGGTTCCGAGGGGTCAAGGGTATCCTTTTTAAAAATGGGTCTGATGCAGGCCATTTTCCAGTTTTTTGGAAACTCTCCTTGAGAGATTATTTTATTAAGCAGGGGGGTCAGAGTATTTGCGATGGTCTCAGGGATTAGGTGCAGTACATAAGGGGGGCAGGGGTCCAGTGGAGAGCCAGATTTCATCTGGGTGATTAGGTCGTACACTTGTTGCTTCACGAGTGGGGGGAAGCTGGAGAAATAGGGGGGGATTATATTGGTATGTCCAGCTTCGTTTGTGAGTGTAGCGGATACCATGGTGCTAAGGTCATCATATACTGTTTGCACTTTCTTTTGAAAGAAGGTGGCCATTCCATCAACAAAACACTGATCAGGACTCAAGACAGTGTCTCGAGGAGTTTTTGTTAGGTGAGCAACGGTTTTGAAAAGTTCCCTAGAGTAATTTGCAGAGTTTTGGATTTTTTCTGTGAAATAGGCGGATTTTGCTTGGACTATTGTAGTTTTATACTCCAGTAGAGTTTTTAGATATTCCAGTTTTTTTTCCATGGCTGTAGTCAGAGCGCCAAATCCGCTCTATGCGTCGGCACTTAATCTTTGCTGCTTTCACCTCCGCCGTATACCATTGTGCGGTGACAAGCCGTTTCCTGGGTTTCTTTGGTTCAATTGGGGCCAGTTCATTGATGGCCTCAGTGATCCAATTGTTGAAATTAGAAGCCCAATCCTCGCTGTTACCACATTCAAAGTCGGGAGGATTTCTATCCAGCGTCTCAGCAAGTAGGTTGGATTCAAGTTTTTTCCAGGGACGGGTTTTTTCAGGAGGTAGGTAACTTCTGCGCTGAGTTATAGGATTTTTTATTTGTAAGTTAAAAAAGATGGCATTATGGTCCGACCAAGGTACAGGGGTGATAGACCTGATTTTTATGGAATTGCTGTTGGAAAAAATCCCGTCAAGGGTATGCCCTGCTGAGTGGGTGGGTTTGTCAATCAGTTGCTTCATATCGAAGCTAAGAAGGTTATCAAGAAGAGTGGCTGAGTCTGAGTCATTATTTAACTCTAAGTGATAATTGAAATCACCTAGGATAGTATAGGTAACTGCGTCAAACGTTGTTTCTAAAAAAGTGTGTAAAGCTTTGGTAAAGGGACTTCTAGGGCCGGGGGGACGGTACACTAACAGTCCCTCGAAGATCAAGTGGTTGTTCTCTTTGATATTAAAGGTCATAGCCTCAGCCTCTAGGTCTGGTTGGGGGCAGGCAATTATCTTGAGGTGTGATCTATAAATTATCGTGATTCCTCCACCTATGGATCCCGTACGGTTCGTGCATTCGACAGAGTAGCCAGTGGGCGTGGCGGTGTTCCAGTCAGGGCCAGAGGCGTGTGATGCCCACGTTTCTGTGAGGAACATGAGATCAGCGCTGTGATCGATGAGTAGAGCTTCAATCTCGTGTTTATGCTTCGGCATAGATCTCACATTAAGTAATAAACATTTGAGATATCTATTCCTATGTGGCACTGTATAAGAGCTGTAATCCGGAACGGTAGCCTGTGGTTGGTTAGTTGAAGTAGGCTGCGCTTTTTTATCTGAAGGTGAGTTGGCCAGGTTAGGTGTGGCAGTCAATGGGATGATTGGCACTTGAAAGCCGCAGGAGGGACAAGTGGGGGTAATGTCGGTGTCCCTAAAATCAATTTTAGTCGAGTGTTCGCAGCAGCGTAGGTCAAAACTACATAGATCAGATTTAGAGTAACATAGACCAGGAAAGCGGGCAGGGTTTCTGGCACTAGGCGCGGGTCCGGCACGGACGGGCGCAGGCGGGCTTGCCTTAGGCGCGCCCGCTGCGCGTCCGGTGAATGCACATGTCTTATAGGGGGGATGAGGAGTAGGTGGGGGGCGTGGCCGACCGTATTGGGCGTGGCCTTGGGAGTCCCCGTCAGTATCGTCACAACAAAGTAGGTAAGCCGCGGTAGCGATAAATCCGCTATGTGGGAAACAAGTTTAAAGTGCAGTTGCAGATTATGAAGCCCAAGGGAGCAAGGCAGGTTTAAAATCACAACAGTTACAAGATTGCTAAAAGTAATATTATCGGACGATCTATCTCCCGGCTGTGCCTCAGGAGAGCTATATATTTTTGCACTGCATCCCCAAACCTAGAGGTGAGTGCAGTATCTTCTGATGTTATAACTTCTGGTCTAAAGGTGATTGGGACTTCTCGGTCTCCTGTTAAGTCTCTATTTTATTCTTTAAACTGCCACTCCTTGGTGAAGCACAAGTTTGAAATGTGTGACTTAATCTCTGATTATCTCCCAAGTGCAATTTTTATGTCGGAAAATTTGCCTTTCTGAAAATATGGACCCAGACATCTTGTTGGCTGTCCATTCAGGCTACACAATAGCTAGATTGGATAGGAAAGCCCGATGGGGTGATAGCATTACTCTTATTTTTAAGCAATCTTTTTCCTGTACCTTTCCTAAATTGATTATAGCTGGCTGCGAGGCTGCTCTTTTTACTTTGGCATGCTTAAGTAATTTAGCTTTTTCTGTGGTTTTGATCTATCGGCTGCCTGGACCAGCTTCAAATTCTATCTCTTCCCTAGCTGATATTGTTCCTTCTTTAGTACTGGTGTACTCTAATTTTACTCTGATAGTGGTCTTTAACCTCCAATTTGAGGATTCCACTTGCCCAATGGCTACTGCGCTATGCGCTGCTTTATCTGCGCTTTAACTACGCAAACTAGTTTTCTGCCCTACACATAAGGGTGGGCATACGCTCAAACTCATTTTTCCTTTCCTGAGTGGACTGGTTTTTTAACCTCCCCTGCCTCCCCTACGGTCTGACCACCTAGCCATTCCTTTTCAGCCCCCCTGCCTCTCCTATGGTCTGACCACTTAGCCATTCCTTTTCAGGCCCCCTGCACAAACCTTCCACTACCTTTATCTCTCCTCAGAAGGTTAGATCTAGGAAATGGCCCAAGGTTACTACCAGCAATTACATTAATATCTTGGCCACAAGTCGTCCCAAATTGTACAATTGTGTCACCACTGCTAAAATGCAAGTGGATGACTGGATCACCAGGGTTCTGATTGTATTGCACCCATAGTTGAGAGGTTAATACAGCAAAACAAACCCTCAGCGGACTGGTTCCACAAGGAACTAGCCATACTTAAAAGAAATGGCAAGCACTGCAAGCGCATTTGGTGTAGGAATTTTGATCAGGCAAGTAAGGAGCCTTATAGCCTTGAAATCTTACCATAGCGGTATTAGGCATGTGCGTCGGGAATTCTATGGAAACAAAATTGAGTTGGCACATAACTCATCTCGAGAGATCTTTGCAATTGTTAAAACCTTATCCTCGATGGAACGTGGTTTGGCTGCTGCTGCCCCATCAGAGGATGATTGTAGCATTCTTGCAAAATATTTTTATGATAAAGTAGCAGGTATCTGCTCTTCCTTTCCAGGGGCAATCAGAAATGCCCATGTCTCGGCCACTGGTTTGAGCCTTCTCCAGATTCTGATACACTTTTCAGTTTAAATCTATCACGCTCTTGGAGCTGCAGTGCCTGCATCTCATCAGTCAGGTCTGGCTCTCCAGTTAACCTGGCTTCTCCTTGTATTCTGGAGCATGGACTGGATGAGCTTCTCCCTGCTTTCAGAGATCTTTTGAACAATTCTTTCATGGCGGCCCAGGTGCCTCTTAGTTGGAAACATGCTTCGGTGGCTCCGTTGCTTTAAAAGCCTTCTCTAGATCCATCCAAATCGGAAAATTATAGGCCAATTTGGATGCTTCCCTATCTGTCCAAAGTGGCAGAGAAGCATGTTAATCAGCAGATCGTAGGATTTATTGAGGAAAGGAATGTTTAGCACAAAACTCAGTCTGGCTTTCGCCCATGGTATAGTACTGAGTCTGCCCTGCTTCTTGCATCAAAGTCTTTGTGCCAGGCTGTGGATAGAGAAGAATCTGCAGCACTTCTGCTGTTGGATTTGAGTGTGGCCTTTGACACCGTATCTGAAAGCCACTAATTGGAGCAACTGTGGAGCTATGGGGTCAGACATAGGGCCCTAAAATGGCTGGCATGCTTCTTGCAGGGCCTGAAGTTAAATGCAGGTAAGACTGAGGCCCTCTTCCTGGGTAATCAGCCTGCCATTTGGTCTCCAGACTGGAGGGCCGCACAAAGGATATCCGTCTTCTTCCGGGGCAAAGGAGGTGGGGACAGCAATCACAGCAAATACAGTGAACACCGCATACCCAAAATACAGGACGGAGTACACGGGGGGAATACACCATGTTCTGAAACCTCCGAAACCTCTGAGGGTTCGAAGAAGAAGCGCAAAACTGAGTTACGGAGCCGGATTGAAAGATTGGGGGCCGAGGAGGAGCCCATCCAAATTTCCCAAACAAAAGACTCCAGAGGTCCTAAAGATTGGTACACGAACCGGGTAAGCCAGGGACAAAGTCGGGAGGTGGAGGTGGAAGAGGTGGAGGAGGGAGGAGTGAGGGCTGAAGTCGGAGGCAAGAAGTCTGAAAAGCAACAACAAAGGCAACAACAACAAAGTAGCCATCTTAGAACGGATTCCTGTGAGGCAGCTGGGGGGCCAGAAAAACCGGGGGAGTTAGGTCAGACCCCAGAGTCCAAGGGAAGGTCCACATACTGTTTAAGGAATAGGCAGTTTCTTAAGACAAACCAGCCTCCAGTCACCAAACATCCCGTTCCTCCTCGAAGTACTAAAAGAAAATCTAAGAAACCCCCTAAAGTTCAAGCGAGGGTAGGAAAAACACTAAAAAATATAGGGGGCAAAGTAGATGTGCGTGAAGGGGCTGACAGTGCGAGGATTAAAATAACTCCCTCGTTAAGATCCTTCTTTAAACTACAAGAGCAAGGCCAGGAAAAGAAGCGGGACCAAGACTTAAAATTAAAATCAGAAGTACCTGGTCCTGAGCAGAAGAGGTCACGGGACCCCATTATTTCACCAAATACTCTACCCAGACCCATAACTGGCCTGGTCATGTCAGTAACAGGGGAAGCAGAATTATCCACTCAAGCTCATTGCCTAAACCAAACCAAGACTCCAACCCCGTCTGTAACTCAAATTCCAAGTCAGATGAGAACTTCCACAGACATATTACTAGAGAAAATGATGGAAGAAATCAAGTCGAGATTCGAGATATCAGAAGGAAACCAAAGCAAGATCCAGGAGGCATGCGAACTTCTAGATACAAAACTAAATGCCTTAGGAGAAAGAGTAACAGCTGTAGAGGCAGAAGTGGTCTCACTAAGTAGAAGAGTGGAGTCTAATCAGAGAGAAATCAGAACGTTAAGAGAAACAGATAAAATAATCACTGACAAACTGGAATCGTTAGAAAACCACTCTAGACGAAGTAATCTTAGGGTTCTAAATGTACCGGAAGGAAGGGAAGGCACAGACATTAAGAAATACATTGTCTCCCTGTTAGAGGAGTTCTTCCCATGGAGCAAATACCTCGAACTAGAAGATGACATACAGAGGGTACACAGGGACCCTTTCGGAAAAAGTAAGGAAAGGAAAAATCCAAGGAAAATCTTGGTCAATTTTCGAACATATTCTCTCAAAGAAAGACTCCTAAGTGAAGCCTTGAAAACTGGTTCATACAATAAAGACGACTGGTCCTTCAGGATCCGCTCTGATATATCAAAAGCCACACTAGACAGGCAGTGGGAGTTGGGGCAGATGATGCCTGAGTTGAAAGCGCTTGGCGCTACAGTACAGATGAAATTCCCGGCCTCCCTCCGGATAATGTGGAGAAATAAAATGCACAATATCAGAGACCCTAAGGAAGTCGAAACTTTCCTAGAACAGTTACGTGATCAGACGCGGAAATAGTTTTCACGGAATAACTGCAGGAAAATTGCACCAGAGTATTCTCAGCTCAAAAGATATTAAGGGACGGAGCTCAAAGAGGGCTATCAACAAAGCCCAAAGAAGAAAAAGGGAGGTTTCTCCAGGGAAGGGGGGACTTTTAAATCTTCTTTTTAACTTGTGCACTACGAAATAAAAAAGAAACAAAAACAGAAAAAATTATGCACGGGAGATGGGAGCAAGTTAGGGAAAAAAAGAAAAAATGTCCTCAGCAACAATCAGAAAAAAGAGAAGGAGTACTCGGAGGCCCGCAAAAACAAAAAGAAATGTATAGAAAAAAATGAATAAAGATAAAACTCATGTGAAAATAATCTCCTGGAACGTTAATGGTTTAAGAATCAAGAGCAGAAGAAGGAGAATATTAGAATACTTAAAAACAGCAGACAGTGAGATTATAATCCTCCAGGAAACTCATCTGCTAAAAAAAAGAGTGGGAAGACATCGTGAAAAAACTTCACTGGGTAGACTCATATATCTGCACCGACCAGGAGTGTGTTGTTAAAAGCGTCGCCATTCTTTTCAAAAAGTCTCTAAATGCGAAAGTGGAAGCATTAGAAACCGATTCAAAGGGGAGATGGGCACTGGCCAAAGTAAGGATACGAAACAATGCCCTAACTGTGGCAGGCTACTATGGTTCAAACATGGACGACCCGGTCCCGTTGCAAACTCTGTATTCGCAATTACTCTCGGTTTCATCACCCATCATTCTAGGAGGAGACTTTAATATCATACTTGACCCAAAAACAGACCGTCTCCCCAGTAGAAGACAAACAACCTTGCCAAAAATGAGAGACTGGTTGGGGGTGTACAAAAGAGATCTGTGCTTAGTAGACATCTGGAAAGAAAAGGGTGATAGACAAAATAACTTTACTTTCAAAAATAAAAAACTCGGAATTCAATCAAGAATAGACTTCTTTCTTTTGGATCAAGGGCTAGTCGAAAAAACTGTAAAAGTAGAACATATCCCCACCCATCTCTCAGATCACTCGGCGGTCCGATCTCCTTGAAACTGGAACCTAGTAAGGAAGGCACAAGATGGACCTTCGATCGTACAATTCTCCTGGACCCTCAGATCACTGACCAGCTAAAAGTACAGACGGAGTTCTTCTTTGAGGATAATAAGGAAGGTACCTCAATACAGACAACCTGGGACACATACAAAGCGGTGATCAGGGGACACATCCTTAGCCTAGAGGCTCACAAATCAAAGGGAATTAAACAATCGATCCAAACATTGGAAGACAAGATCAAAAATTTGGACCTACAAATAGCTGTAGCAACATCTCCTTCTCATAAAGAGCAATTGGAGGCGGATAGATCGAGTCAAAAAGAAAGTTTAGTAGAAATCTTGGAAAACAAAGTTAGAGAAAAATGGGAAAATAGCAAACTCGCCCACTATGAATATGGGGAGGGATGTGGCAAGATGCTCGCCTGGAAAATCAAGACAGATCAAGCCAGGAACTAAGTTGATTGTATTGACCCTCGAAACCCAGCTGAGAATGGTTCAGAAGAAGCTGTAATAAAACAAGAATTTCTCGCTTTCTTCTCAGATCTGTATAAGAAAGATTGTAAACCCGAAATTGGAGAAATAAATCACTTCTTAGATCCCCTAAATCTTCCAACCTTAACACCAGAATTGAGAGAGGAACTAAACGCGGAAATCTCAACTCAGGAAGTAGAAGAAGTATTAAATAACCTCAAGAAAGGCAAAGCAGCTGGTCCGGATGCTTTGCCAAATGAATTTTATACAAAACTAAAAGAGGCATTGCTTTCCCCATTAACAACTCTGCTGAATAAAATCTTCTTGGAAAAATGTGATCTCCCAGACTCCTGGAATGAAGCCACAATCACTATCCTTCTAAAACAGGGTAAAAGTCCAAAGAAATGTGATTCATACCGCCCAATCTCGATCCTGAACTGTGATTATAAGATCTTTACACAGATTATGGCTAAGAGATTGGGGAAAATAGCGGGGCTACTAATAAATAACAACCAGAAGGGCTTTATACCCGGAAGACAATTACACGTTATAACGCAAGAACTGTTTGCCGCCATAGACATAGTCACCAACGAGAAACTTCCTCTATCAATGATCACTATTGACGCTGCAAAAGCGTTCGATGGAGTCAACTGGATATATTTAAGTGAAGTCCTGAAAAAATTCAACCTGGGGACAAATATCCTGAATATGGTGGCAAAAATATATACTTCCCCTAGAGCACAAATCTTAATTAACGGTAACCTCACTACAAATATACAGATAAAGAGAGGAACAAGGCAGAGATGCCCCCTCTCCCCCTTACTTTTCAATTTTTATATTGAACCAATGGCAGAGCGTCTTAGAATAGATCCATCAATATCCCCCTTCTCCTTCCGAGACTGGTCTAAGAAGATAGCCCTTTATGCAGATGATCTGATGATTTTCACAGAAAACCTTAGTGGATCTCTAACAACAATTGAAGAGACCCTGACCAGTTTCGGAAGTTTCTCTGGTTACCAAATTAATCAAGACAAGACGGAAACAATGAGTTGGAATGACAATTTTCTCAGTCCCTATAATAAGGATAAAATCAGATACCTTGGTATAGACCTAGTCAAAGATTTGGATAAAGTAACACACATCAACATCCAAAGAATCGAAAAGGAAGTTAAGAAGTTACTGAAAGTGTGGGAAGGATTACCCCTGCCTCTACTAGGCAAATCAAACATAATAAAAATGTCAATTTTACCGAAATTTGCTTTTGCCTTTGGTGCCATTCCTCTTGAATTTAAAAGAGAAACAATAAAAAAAATCCAGGGTGAAATCTCAAGCTTTATCTGGTCGTCAAAAAACCCCAGAATCGCCTGGAGTAAGCTAAGAAGGAAAAAAGACCAGGGGGGAAATGCTAGTCCCGATCTCTTTGAGTACTGCAGAGCATTTCAATTTAAATCAAGCAGGAAGCTCCTAAATACATTCGAAAACTATCCGCCGCACTTTCAAACAATGATTAATAAAACCAGCCATTTTTTATATAAATTTGGACACCCCAAATTTTTAAAAAAAATTAAACTTAAGATGCTGAAGTCTGCGGCCAAATCTTGGTTTGGCATAAGATGTACTCTAAATATTCCCTATTACAGCGACCTGGCCCCCATATGGGACTCGCCTGGCACTCCAGAGTGTCTTAAAGACAAACTAGCATTTCCAATAAAATCAGCAGGAATAACAAAGTGGGGACATCTTATGTCTCAAAATATCCTACTGGATTGGGAGACCCTATCTTTAAAAACTAATGGCTCTGTAGCTAAATTCAAGTACTATCAGCTATCTAGCTGGGTTAAATCCCTAAAGAAGTCAGAGCAGGAAACTCAACCCTGGAAAAAGAAATGCTGAAAAAGGATGCTATACATAAAGAAATCTCGTATTGGTATTGGGCCTTGACTTCAGATACCGGAGAGAGTATGGGGGAAAGATCTGCCGACGTTGGAGTTGAACAACCAAGTATCTATGAGCAAATGTTGGACTATTGTAACATCAGCTGCCCTAAAGAGAAACCATCTGTTCACATCTCATAGAGCTTACTGGACTCGGAAAAAGTTGTCGAAATTCTCTGGGGCGACAGTGAAAGCCTGCCCAAAATGCGCATTGCAAAAGGCCGACGACCTCCACATGTTTCGGCAGTGCCCCCTTCTCGACGGCTTCTGGAATGATGTGGGTAAGACACTAGACGGGCTACTAGGAAGACATCTAAATGTAAGTATTGATTTAATTATTTTTGGGGTAACGAATCCAAGTGTTCCAGAAAATCTTTCTAAAGTACAGGAAAATTTACTTTTCCTATTAATATTGTTGGCTAGGAGAGAGATTTGTGTGAAATGGGTGAGTCCGGTTCTCCCGACTCACAGTGAATGGCTAATATCAATACTAAGAATATACAAACTAGACAAAAGGAAAGCTCCTAGTAAAAAACTTAAGTTCTGGGAGATCTGGGAAAACTACCAGCTAGGATCTAGCTAAATCGTTTTGGAGGATAACTTAGAGGGATATTGTCCTAATGGTTGGTCCGGAATAGATCCACTTGTGTAATAGTCCAATGATTATGTGTGAGCAATGGAAAGTCAGGAGAAGGCCTGCATGAGTAGCCAAAATGGCTAGCTCCCCCCCTCGCACTAAATCCTTCAACAAAGTAATGGAAATAAGGGGACCCTGCTTTCTTCTAAACGATACAGGGGTACTGTCTAGATACACACGTTCCGCTATACGACAGTGAAGGCAAAGAACTAAAGAGAGATTGGGGCCCCGACAACTCCTTACTAATAACATTGCACTAATGAGGACAAAAAAAAAACAGACTGGTGGCCAGCGCCTCTTGGTTCTTTTCTATCACCCAAGACTAAGGTCAAGAACCTGAGTATTTGGTTTGACCAAAGTCTCACCTACAATGACCAAATCACAGTTTTGGCAGGCAGTGTGTTTGGGATCCTCAAGTCACTGAAAACCTTTATTGGTCTCCTACCATTATCTGCTCAAAAGACAGTGATCCAAGCCTTAGTCATCTCAGGGTTGGCTTACTGCACATCTTGTTTTTAGGAGTCTCTCAGTCACAGCTCCGCCGGCCAAGCCTCCAGTCACGAGGTGCCTCTTCCCCTTGCTGGGCCAATCGCAACGCTGCTCTGTCGGACAAGCCCCCAGTCACCAGGCACCTCTTTCTCTCACTGGGCCAATCCCAGCGCAGCAAAGACAATGAAGTTGGCGGAACATGGGTCCAGGGCGGTGAACAAAGCGCCCAGAGTCCCACCACAAACAACCACAGGTCAGGAAAAACGAGGGAGGATGAACCAAAAAGTTTGGGGATTACCCTGCAAAAAGGCTGTTTCCAACACAACAGCTACAGAATTTTTAGGAAGACTGGTGCGACCTGTTTGCATCCTCTCATTACACCTTATTCTCCTTTGAGACATCTCAGGTCTTCCGAGGCCTTGTTAGCTCAGTGGCCATGGATGAAGAGAACTCGGATGGATGGCGGCTCCTTTTGCTTCATTGCATCCAAGCTTTGGAACTCTCTCCCTCTGTAGTTAAGGCATTCCAAGACAGAAATCATGCTGCAGAAAAATCTAAAAACTTGTTTTTTAAATCGGTATCTGCTGTTTTTGATTCTGTGATTTCACTTAGGAGCTTTGACCCTCTAGCACTGGAACACTCCTATAGGAAAAGTTATGCATGTTATATGCTTCTTTATTATGATTATTATAATAATAATAATAATAATTATTATTATTATTATTATTATTACCTCTATTTGTGTAAGCAGCTTGGGTCCATTGAGGCACTCCCACACATTTTAATGTGCTATTGGTGAACAGGATACCTAGGTAAGGCCCACTCTACCCTTTATCTAAATAATCTTTGTGGACTTGTCTACAAATGAAAATCCAGTCCCCTGCATTCAGACTGTGGCAGGGAATATTTCTGCAGTTTTCTGTAACTGCATCCACATGGTGAGACACAGATTTTACGACATTAGCCAGAACTTTGCAATAATTGAGAATAGTATCATCAGTTATTGAAACTAATGCAGTTGAAGGTACATGTGCAAGTCTCATTGCTCTGCCGAGGGTGACTTCAAGGGGAGATAAACCTGCATTCATGTTTGGAGTACTTCTCATATTCACCAACACAAGGGGAAGTGCATCAGGCCAATTCAGACCTATTGGGGCACAGACTTTTACCAGTTTGTTCTTTGGGGTACCATTCGACCTCTCCAGCATCCTCTGGAGCATTTTGGTCAATAAATGTAGATTATCTGTAGCATTCCATTCCCGAAGTGAGTGCCACGATCAGGCTCAACAGAAGTTGGGAGGTCAAATCGTGGTATCAACTTGATTAACAACAATTTGGCTACCGTAAGGCTATCTGTTCTCTTAGTGGGAAATGCCTTGACTCATTTAGAGAACAAACTAACAACTACCAAGATATACTTGAGGCCATTGTAAAGTGGTACCTCAATAAGGTCTATATTAAACCTGGGCGGGCAACTTCGCTACGCGCACGAAGTGGGCGTAGTGTTGCCTACTTCGCCCTTTGCAAAGTAGGCGAAGCAGGCAACCCTACGCCCACTCCTTGGGCGTAGCGAAGTTGCCCGCCACCCGCCTCCCTCCCGCCCTCACTAAATGCTTAAATTACCTTAAAAATGAATTATAAAACCACTTACCTCGTCCGCTGCGTCCCCGGGGCTCCCTCTCGTCATCGCGCCGCCAGCGCCGCCGTCTTGGATACTAATGTGCATGCGCGGGCGGCCGCGCATGCGCATTAGTATCCAAGATGGCGGCGCCAGCCTGCGATGACAAGAGGGAGCCCCAGGGACGCAGCGGACGGGGTAAGTGGTTTTATAATTCATTTTTAAGGTAATTTAAGCATTTAGGGAGGGCAGGAGGGGGCGGGTGGCGCGTAGTGGGGCTATGCGAAGTGCGTGGGTGGGCGTAGTTTTTTCCCCACTTCGCGTAGCTTCGCGAAGCCCCACTACGCCCACTACACCCAGGGTTAGTCTATATGCAATCTCATAAATGCTCCCTCTGATTTACCAATGTGATTCATAACAGTAACAGCCTTTTTACATTCATTGTTTAGATGGCAAACTAGACAGTGATTACACACATCTTCAGCAATGCATTGAAATCCTGTATTTTCCGAATTCTTTTGAATACCTATTTAGGCTATCTCTCCCTCCATGAGGCTGATTATGCAAATATTTACACATAGGCTGTAACATCGAATCAGGTAGAATATACGTTTGATCTTTATTTACATACAAATCCTGATAATTCTTTTTGTAAACCAATTTAATGCATTTTATTTTTCCATCAACAGCATATTTTAGATCTCTAAATTCACTCACAGTAGTCTGCAATGAATCCATAAAGAAACAATTTACATTTGTTTGAACTCTGTGTGACATTATCATTTGTAAATTTCTATTCTTCTTTTTCTTGAATTATTGTCCCTTTCTGCAATGCACAATACCTTGCCATTTGGTCAGCATACACTTTTCCTAGTGTCACCAGATCCTTGCCAGCCTTATAAACTAATCACTTTACTACTGCAACTTCTTTTAATTCCGGAATTGTGTCCAACAAATCCAATATGTACATGCTGTTTTAATTGGTCACCAGAATCATGCACAACCCCAAAACCATAGTGGTTATCTGTATAGCTGGTCGCAATTTAATTCTCAGACAAGCAGCAAGCTCTCATTAGAGCAATTAATTCCACTACTTTTGATGATGTCACATTTGGTAAGGAGGATGCCTCCTGCATTTTTGAAACAGTGCATACTGCATAAGCAGCTCTCAATCCTCCATATGGATCTCTCAAACAGGAACCATCAACAAACAGCATCAAATCTGAGTTCTTAAATGGGACTTCCCTAATATCTGGTCTTGGCTTAGTGCATAGCTCTGTCACCTCTATACAGTCATGCTCCAATTTGTCATCAGCAATATTTTCCCTGCATTCACATTTGTCTGAAATTGGAAGCAGTGTTGCTAGGTTCAAGATAGTACACATTTGAATTTAAAATGCTCACTTGTTCATAATGTGCTAACGTGCTGTTTGTAATGCAATGTTTTTGTTCTTGTTAACATGATTTCAACAGAGTGTAGAACATAGACAATTAAAGTATGGTTTTCCTTTATTTTGTTCTATTGCAAGACAAACGGCTGTAACTGATTTTAGACATTCCAAATGACTTACAGCAACTGGATCCAACACTCCTGAAAGATAAGCAATTGGACTCATGAGCTTCTGAGCAAGTAGACATCCTGAGTGGGGATGCTGGATATAAAACTTTCTTTCTGTTTGTTGAATAATTCAAGATGATCATCATTAAATGGTAGCCGATCTTCAACATTATTACATGTAAGTCTTACTAAAGCCTTTGCAATCTAAGGAAAATGTGGAATTCACTGCTAACAGTTACCAACAATTCCAAGAAACACCTGAACCCCCCTCTGGGTGGTCAAGTAATTCAATTTTAGAATTCCAGATATGCGTACTTTTGAGAATTTTCACACACCCTTTTCAATATGGTGTCCGAGAAAGTTAACTTCCTTTTCACAATAATGCAATTTTGTTAGTGATACTTTGTGCCCATTTTCCACCAAATGCTTCAACAATGTAATGGTATCAAGTTTTCAATACTCTTTTGCTTTGGATGCTAACAAAAGATCATCTATGTATTGTACTAGGACATAATTACATGTAACATTTAAGGTTTCTAAATCCTTTTTAAGAATTTGGGAGAAAATTGAAGGGCTCTTTGTATAGCCTTGTGGAATCTACGTCACGCAAGAACATTATGCAAAAATTGAAATGTGAAGAGGAACTGCGAATCCTCAAGCAATAGTATGGAAAAGAACGATTGGAACAAGTCAATGGCTGTGTACAATTCTACCTCTGCTGGTACCTGGAACAGTTTTACTGCTGGATTCGGTACCCCAGGACAGCAAGAAACCACATTTGTATTAATCTTCCAAAGGTCCTGTACAATTCTCCATTTACTACTCAGTTTCTCAATTCCCATTATAGGGGAATTGCATGGACTGCCAAAAACCTCTTTAAGGTTTCCCTGGTTCATCATTTATCAGCCTCTTTAGTTAAGCTGTACTGTCTAGTTCTGAGGAATATTGCATCTGGTTTCATCTTTATTTTTCTGGTTCTGCTGTTTTAATCAGTCTGATGTCCTTCCCTGAAAAATCTCATACCTCCTCTCTGACAATGAGTTTTAAATCTGGAGGGAGATCCTCTTTTGTCAAAACCGAGTACAACTCAAGTTTGAGGTCTTCAGCACTAAGTGACTTCTCATCTTGTGTTTCTACTGTAACACCATCAAGTGTGCAATAAATAACACAATTGAACCTGCAATGGAGATCCCTTCCAAGCAAGTTAACGGGGCTTGAATCACATAGAATAAACTGATGTTTATTCTGCATTTGTCCTGTTTTGACTGGCACATTTGCAAAAACTTGATTACCAATTTGTTTATAGCTGATCCCTATAACTTGGACTTCTCTTCCAGAGAGGGGCAGGTTTGGAACTTCCACTGAATGAGTTGTAGAGTGGGTAGCCCTACTATCAATCAGAAATGAAACATAATGGCCATTGACTTCCCTGTCAATATATGGGCCATTATGATCTACCTCCAGGACTGCTCCAAGTAAGCATTCCTTCTCCCCTCTAAGACAATGCGACTTGTACCTGCCATTTCATCAGCGATGGTAACTCAAATTAAATGGCAGGTTGTTTCTCATATTTTGCTAGATTACCGGAGCTGAAGGGATTCGCATTCTAAATGTGTTCTTACTCTACATGTTTTGCCCTTGGTTCTGCATATTTGACACTATAATATTTCTCTGCATCTACTGATTTTGTTGTATATTGTTAATTATTCTCTCTGGATTCTGTCAATAATTTCCTCTTCAAATGTCCAATCCGCTCACAAAAATGACAAGCTGTAGTCTTTTTCAACATTTACAACAATACCATTTGCCTTTTCATCTTGCTCCAATTGATTTATCCCATGCATTCCATTTCTCATAAAATTCATAATTGATCCAATCTGACCCCTTTAAAATTACTTTGTAATAGCAATGACCAGTTTCTCTTTCAGCTTTTTCTGTTTCTTTTCAAGATAACCCCTACAGTTTTTTAGTTAATTTCAAAATCTCATTAATGCCCTTTGTAGTTCAACACAATTCACTTGGTTGAATGGGGTTGCTAATCTCTGATCTCAGACCATCTGATACCCAATTCTTTCTTCACTTCTGTTTTTTTCTGTTTTAACCAGTTCTGTTTCTGTCACTATAGCAGCAAATGTTTTAACACTTCCCATTTTGTCTAAGATCCATATCTTCTCTTCATTATATAGTCTGACCTCTAAGGTTTCTTAAAGGATTTATCTTCCTTCTCTCTCTCTCTCTGTTGCCATGCGATTCCATTTATTGAGTGTTTCGAACTGTATAGTTCTAGGCATTGAACTCATATATAAGGGCTACCTCAGAGATTCAAATTTCTTGAAATTATAGGTGCCCTCCATAGGAAATTGCCTTTCTTTGGCATCTTGAGACCCTCCGTAGGCTTATCCTGTCTCTTAGGTTTAGGTTTTGTAAATAATCCACCCATGTTTACAAGTACTCAAGCTCAAATCAACCTAAAGAGTCAAAACAACACTGAAAAATGAATTTAGCGAACAAGAGCCAATCATAGCATGGCTCTATCTAAGGTTAACATTCCACAGAGCAGCTATACCGACAAACAACCAATCAGAACACAGCTAGTGGTGACGTCACACCCATCCCATCATGGCTCCCTGGCTGAACAGTCAATCCCAGAGTAGTTCCTCAGTGATAAGGTAAACAATAACAGAACCACAATAAACCTTTAAAAATTAATAAACCCCTTTGTCTGTGTACTCTAGGAAGTAAGACTATGCCCTTCAGAACAGTAGAAACTCGATTTCATGCAAACAAAAACAATAGTACCAGAAAACGCAATTTAATGCTAAGAGCCTTTACATTTCTCACCAGTCAAACTTGCAGAATCCCACTCCTAAGTTGATGTACTACACCCCATGCACTCAGAGCAAGCACATTAACCCAAATTAATCTCTCAAACCTGAAAATGGAAATCCATTAATACAGTCCCTAAAGATGTGTAAGCAACGTATCACCCGACGCACCACAATATAGGCAAGGTAATAATATCTCAAGATCTTGGATTTTTGACAAAATCTGATAACCATCCCAATTTTCTCCTTTAACCCCTCCCATGCTCATGACGAGCTCAGCTCGTCATGAGCCACAATGCCGTGTGCTCATGACGAGCTGAGCTCGTCATGACCGTTGCGCCGAGCCCACGCGGGGATAATTCTCCTGCTGTGCTGGGCGTTCCATTGGAATGGGCGTGGTCCTCGTCATGAACACACGGCCACCGTGGCTCATGACGAACTGAGCTCATCACGAGCATCGGGCGCTGCGCGCCCCCCTGCCCCCCAGCACAGCGGGGGAATTAGCCCCGCAGGCAAGGGGTTAATTAAAGCAATATTAAAAGGTTTCACAAATACAAATAATACAGCATCAAATGGTAATCATCCCAGCATTTGAAGCCACAACCATCATCACATAACCAAGAAGCTACATCATCACAAAACATACAAACTCATGCATTCAAGTTCTCCCTATTCAAACTTACACTCCAGTTCATTTAAGACTGCACAGCAATATAGCTTGCCAAAGCAAAGGAGGATCCAGCACCGGCAATTTGACAAAATTCCAAATACCCTTTCTCCTTCTTTATCGGCACCTGACTCCAAATTTCTCCAAAATTCTTTTGGGGACCACTTACAGAGGAGGTGCTATAATGCTAACCATCCTCTGCTACCAACTTTGCGGAAGCTGAACCCTAATACTCACCTGAACCCCAATATTATATCACCTAATTTTTACCAAAATAATTCGGATCAAGAGTCTTCAGTTCATCTAGTGGTTAAATACCACACTTCTCAACAGGAAAACACAATTTGGCAGAGTTAACCAGAAAAAGATATTGAAAGCATAAAGGACTGAGTACTAAATCAAAAGTAGAGCAAAAAGTGAATTTATCATAAAATAGTTAAATTGCTGTACAGAGAAAAATGCATGAAATGACGCGAAGGCCCAATTACGGAAATGCAGAATAATAAAACCTATCTCTAATTAAACAAGTTCAAGCAAAACGCAAGTCAGGCACATTGGGCCCGATTCACAGAACTAATCTGAGACAAAATCCTAAACTTACTGCTTATGGTATTCACTGAAGGCACTTACTACTTTTGGTATTCACAGAATGCACTTACTACTTTTGGTTAAACTTACTACTTTTGGTTAAACTTACTACTTTTGGTTAAACTTAATACTTTTTGTACTCACAGAAGGCATTTAGTAGTAGTAGGGGAGACGCGGGAGTTATGGCTTGGTTCAATCCTCCAAAGTTTTCCTACCCAGAATCCCCTGCAAACCTCAAATTTAGAAGAAAAATCTAAATTTTCTGTGTGGAAAAGTTGTGGGATCACTGGGCTGACACAAATTTCCTACCACCCAGCGTTCCTCCAGGTCTCCCAATAAAAATGGTACCTCACTTGTGAGGGTGGGCCAAGTACCAGCGGCAGGGAATGGCCCAAAAACGTATTGTGGAGACATGAAAATGATCTGTCACAAAACAACCTGGGGGCATTTTATCAAGAAACAGCATTAAAATTATCGCCGCTTTAGCGGCAGGAAACTGCCGCTAAAGCGGTGATAATTGGCTTGATAATATGCCCTTGTGAATTCCCATAGAAGCCCATGTTATGGCGTGTACATGGGCTTCTATTGGAATTCTCAAGGGCATATTATCAAGCCCATTATCGCCGCTTTAGCGGCATTTTCATGCCGCTAAAGAGGCGATAATTCTAACGCCATTTCTTGATAATATGCCCCAGGTTTTGCCAGGGAGTCACCTGCTTTTTTGATCCAGGGCTTGGCGGCCATCAAGGGAAACCTACATAACCCATAAATTTCTGAAAACTAGACAGTAAGGGGAGTTCAGGGAGGTATGGCTTGCGTGGATCTCCCAATGTTTTCCTACCCAGAATCCCCTGCAAACCTCAAATTTAGCTGAAAAATCTCAATTTTCACACATTTCTGTGTGGAAAAGTAGTAGGATCACCGGGATGACACATAGGGCCCCATTAGGATAGTGTGCGGAAAATCACCCCGACCGCCATGGATGCGGAAACAAGAACACAGCACGCACACCACCACCACCACTACCACCATCACACCAGCACCAACAATCCCCCATCACACAACACACCTCACACATCAACACCACACCCACCACACACACCACTGCATCCACAAACACTTCAAACACCACGCACCATGGCAGCACAGAAAATGCCAAAATTCACAGAGTGAGTTGAAAGTCATGGTAAACGAGATAGTGAGAGTGGAACCACAACTGTTTGGTAGCCTGGTCCAGCAGACACCATTAGCCACAAGGACACAAATGTGGGAAAGGATAATTCAAAGGGTCAATGTAGTAGGGACCACCCCGCGATCTAAGAAGGGGATCGTGAAGCGGTGGCATCATCTGAAGAGAGTTGTCAAAGAGAGGAGGAGCAAGAACTGGGAGCTGGCTAACCGGACTGGCAATGGCCCTCCAATCCCACAGAAAACATTTGCACCATGGGAGGAGAAGGTGCTTGCCATACTGCATCTTGAGAGTCTCACAGGAGTAGCCGGGGGAATGGAGGCTGGTAAGTACAAACAAATGGCAACCAACACACTGATAAGTACTTCCTGGCATAACCCAAACACCATTGCATTGTTCACCCTCACCTAACAGGTAGCTAGCCATCTTGCTTGGGAGGCTTGTTTGGGGGTGGGAGGTCAGTACCACGACTCCCACCATGCCCCCTGTCCCACACCCCAGCAGCATTGAGGCCTCCCCCACCCAGGAGCATGTGTCAGCCATCGCTCTGTTCACCAAACAAACTTATAGGTAGGTAGCCATCTTGTTTGTGAGGCTTGTTTGGGGGTGGGAGGCCTGTCCCACGACTCCCACCATGCCCCCTGTCCCACACCCCAGCAGCATGGAGCACTCCCTCCCACCCAGGCACTCCCTCCCACCCAGGAACACCTGGAAGCCATTGCACTGTTTACCAAACAAACTTACAGGTAGGTAGCCATCTTGCTTGGGAGGTTTGTTTGGGGGTGGGAGGGCTGTACCACGACTCACACCATGCCCCCTGTCCCACACTTGAGCAGGATAGAGGTCTCCCCCACCGAGGAGCATGTGTCAGCCATTGCACTGTTCACCCTCACCTAACAGGTAGGTAACCATCTTCCCTGTACTGGCTGTTTGGGGGTGGGAGGGCTGTACCACAACTCCCACCATGCCCCCTGTCCCACACCTTCCCACACCTTAGTGGTATAGAGGCCTCCTCCACTCAGGAGCATGTGTCAGCAATTGCACTGTTCACCCTCACCAAAAGGTAGTTAGCCATCTTCCCTGAGCAGGCTGTTTGGGGGTGGGATGGCTGTACCACGACTCCCACCATGCCCCCTGTCCTACACCTGAGCAGGATAGAGGCATCCCCCACCCAGGAGCATGTGTCAGCCATTGCACTGTTCACCCTAATCTAACTGGTAGGTAGCCATCTTCCCTGTACTGGCTGTTTGGGGGTGGGAGGGCTGAACCACGACTCCCACCATGCCCCCTGTCCCACACCTGAGCAGGATAGAGGCCTCCCTTACACAGGAGCATGTGTCAGCCATTGCACTGTTCACCCTCACCTAACAGGTAGGTAGCCATCCTCACTGGGAGGCTGATTGGGGGTGGGAGGGCTGCACCACAACTCCCACCATTCCCCCTGTCCCACATCTGAGCAGTATAGAGGTCTCCCCCACCCAGGAGCATGTTTTACCCATCGCACTGTTTACCAAACAAACTTTCGGGTAGGTAGCCATCTTGTTTGGGAGGCTTGTTTGGGGGTGGGAGGCCTGTCCCACGACCCCCACCATGCCCCCTGTCCCACACCCCAGCAGCATGGAGCGCTCCCTCCCACCCAGGAGCACCTGGAAGCCATTGCACTGTTTACCAAACAAACTTACAGGTAGGTAGCCATCTTGCTTGGGAGGTTTGTTTGGGGGTGGGAGGGCTGTAGCACGACTCCCACCATGCCCCCTGTCCTTCACCTGAGCAGGATAGAGGCCTCCCCCACCCAGGACCATGTGTCAGCTATTGCACTGTTCACCCTCACCTAACAGGTAGGTAGCCATCTTCCCTGTACTGGCTGTTTGGGGCTGGGAGCACTGTACCACGACTCCCACCATGCCCCCCTGTCCCACAGCTGAGCAGGATAGAGGCCTCCCTTACACAGGAGCATGTGTCAGCCATTGCACTGTTCACCCTCACCTAACAGGTAGGTAGCCATCCTCACTGGGAGGCTGTTTGGGGGGTGGGAGGGCTGTACCACGACTCCCACCATGCCCCCTGTCTCACACCTGAGCAGGATAGAGGCCTCTCCCACCCAAGAGCATGTGTCAGCCATTGCACTGTTCACCCTCACCTAACAGGTAGGTAGCCATCCTAACTGGGAGGCTTGTTTGGGCATGGGAGGGCAGTGCCATGACACCCACCATGCCCCCTGTCGCACACCTGAGCAGGATAGAGGCCTCTCCCGCCCAGGAGCATATGTCAGCCATTGCACTGTTCACCCTCACCTAACAGGTAGGTAGCCATCCTCCCTGTACTGGCTGTTTGGGGGTGGGAGGGCTGTACCACGAGTCCCGCCATGCTCCCTGTCCCACACCCCAGCAGCATGGAGCACTCCCTTCCACCCAGGAGCAGCTGGAAGCCATTGCACTGTTTACCAACCAAACTTACAGGTAGGTAGCCATCTTGCTTGGGAGGTTTGTTTGAGGGTGGGAGTGCTGTACCACGACTCCCACCATGCCCCCTGTCCTTCACCTCAGCAGGGTAGAGGCCTCCCCCACCCAGGTGCATGTGTCAGCCATTGCACTGTTCACCCTCACCTAACAGGTAGGTAGCTATCTTCCCTGTACTGTCAGTTTGGGGGTGGGAGAGTTGTACCTCGACTCCCACCATGTCCCCTGTCCCACACCTGAGCAGGATAGAGGCCCCCCCACCCAGGAGCATGTGTCAGCCATTGCACTGTTCACCCTCACCTAATAGGTAGGTAGCCATCCTCACTGGGAGGCTTGTTTGGGGGTGGGAGGGCTGTATCATGACTCACACCATGCACCCTGTCCCACACCCCAGCAGCATTGAGGGCTCCCCCACCCAGGAGCCCCTGGAAGCCATTGCACTGTTTGTCAAATACACTTACAGGTAGGTAGCCATCTTCACTGGTCTGGCTCTTTGTGGGTGTGAGACCTGCATCACTACACACTGCACCAATTGCATGCAATGCATCAATACCTGACATGCACTATGTAATAACACCCACTATTAACGCTCTTAACAATAATAGTGAAGTTGACTCAATCGTGTAGTGTACAGACAGCGGATGACATGCAGCTAACAGAATACTTGCACAGTGCCCAACACTGACCATTCCCTATCTAATCCACAGGTGATGAAGAACTCTCTGCTGAGGACAACAATGACCAGCAGAGCCAGTCTCCACCCCCGGTACATGGACTCTCGGATGTTGACTCCCATGATAGTGTGGACGATGAGCTCCAGGCCGGCCCATCTGGTGTGCCAAGGACCAACAGGTCCCAGGACCCCATCCTCCCCACCACAATGTCTGCTGCACCAACAATAGCTCAGCAGACCCCTGCAGTCATGGCCTGTGCCCTCACCGCTGCCACCTCCACCACCACCACCACCACCACCCTCCCTGTCCCAGGGGATGACCAGGACACACCCCGAACTGTGGAGGGCAGGGAGGGTGTGCGGGGACCCACCATAGCAAGGCAACAGGTCTGTGGCAGCAGGGCAGGTGGGAGGGCCAGGGTCACCCCCAGACCTCAGGGGATTTGCACACCATCCCTGGACCACTTCACCAGAGTCATCGGGGCATATGAACAGGTCCTGGGACAAAGTGGCCGGTCTGACGAACTATTACGTGAGCTCATCCTGCTGATGAGGTCCATCGACACACGCATTGGTCAAATGGTGGACCTCATGGCCCAGCAAGTGGCGTTGCTGAGGGACAGGCCTGTGCCCCAAACAACACCTCCGCCCCCCTCTGTTGTGCTGCAGGATGACAGTGCACCATCCTCCCCTGCGGCCACAGAGAGAGGTAAGTCCTTAGACGCAGCTGGCCATGCAGCAGCCCCCCCCCCCCACCAAAGCAATCAAGGGGACGTCCAAAGAAGAGCCTGGGAGTCTCTGGAGGCAAAGCACCAGCCACACGCCAGTCACAGAGCCAGCCCTGATAGCAACCCTCTTCCCCACTGCATTGACTGTTTGGACTGTCCTTCCCCACACTGCCTTGTGCATGGCACCTATCTGTTGGACTGGGTCACCAGATCCATGTGGTGTCTACTCTTGCATCTCATCTACCATGACTGTCAACTCACTGCTCCATCACCACCTTCATGTCAATATGCCCGCACCCCTCACATGTCCACTTTGTAAATAAAATAGCTTGCACACTTGAATTTGTGCTGTTTTGTTTATAGTGCCATATTTACAGTGCTGAAAATGTCCATGATGTATCCAAAAGACGTACAGTATGTAGGGCTGGATAATCTCGAAGCACCTTGGGAGACACAACAGAACAACAGTCACTGGCGTCAGTGTGCCATCACAGACATAACACTACACAAAACATACACATAAGTCTACAGGCAGACAACACAATGTGCAGCAAGTGTCAACAGAGTTCTGCATATGTTCACATGTGAAATGTCACAGCCATTTTTCCACACACACACACACAGCAATCACAACAGACAATGTAGAAGTCGTACCTCTTCACCCACCTTCAAGTGAAGTAGCGGGTGATGAGCTGTTAACGCAAGTCAACTCCTTCCTCCTCTCCACTGTCCTCATCACTGGACTCAGGTCCTTGGGCAGGCGGGGGCCTTGGGTCCTCACAATCATCCAGGAGCAGGGGAATCCCCTTGTGAATGGCCATGTTGTGCAGCATACAGCATGCCACAACAATCTTGCAGACCTTCCCAGGCGAGTATGCCAGTGCACCTCCAGTCCTGTCAAGGCAGCGGAATCTTGACCTGAGCAGGCCAAAAGTCCGCTCAATGACATGCCGGGTCCTGCCATGGGCCTCATTGTACCTGAGGTCAGCCGGGGTCCTGGGATTCCGTAGTGGGCTCAGCACCCATGGATGGCTGGGATATGCATAGTCACATGTGAATGACAAACACACATTGCAATGTTGCACAGGCAGAGGGCTGCAGGTCACACACACACAGCACACAATATCACTAGGCATACTGACCCACAATCCAAGCACGCTCGGGAAGCAGATTTGCCATCATCCGGGGACCATGCTGTTCCTCAGGATGTACGAATCATGGGCTGAGCCGGGGAATCTTGCACACACATGTGATATGGTCATGTCCGCAAGGCACATCACCTGCACATTTATCAAATGATAATGTTTGCGATTTCTAAAAATGTGCTCAGTCGCCTGTGGTGGCACCAGACCTACATGGGTGCAATCGATGGCACCAACAACATGGGGGATGTGCCCAAGGGGAAAGAAGTCACCCTTCACACCGGCCAATTCTGCTCCCCTGGGAAAATGTATGGATCGATCCTTATATATCATCATGGCTGCAAGAACATCCCTCAGCACCATGCTGAACATGTTCACTCTTTTTGAATTGACCGCGGTAGCAGGATCTTTGAGACCTGTGACTAGGCCGTTGTGACGGGCGTACTATTGATAAGCCCTTGATGGAGGATTGAAATTATTTTTTCTCCTGATCATATCCCAGTGGAACAACTCCAGTTATATTCGACTTATATGGAATGGGAATTGCCCTTTAATAAATCGAATTTGGAAATCATTGTATATACACAAATTAAGAACGTGACAGTTCCTGCCTGGATTTTAAATAACTTTGACGCTCCAAGAAATGTTTTTGTCCTGATGATGACCGCAACCTCTGACTGCGGTCGAAACGCCGTCGACGTACCCGTGGCTCATAAATTTTAGTGGACACATAAGTTTTGTATATGTTGTACCCCTTCTCCTATAGCATAATTATGGTTTGCCACATGTTTGGTTTCTCTTATATGTTTTGTAATTTTGTATAAACCAACAATTATAATTTTTGAGCGCACTATTTATAATAAATTTGTGATAACTTTTTAATCTTTTGTTGACAGTGTTGACTCGTGTCTCCCTTTCTTTATTCTCCCTCCCTCTCTCTTGTTCTTCTTTTTCCTCTTGTAAAGTGAAATTTGTTTGCAAATGATTATTTTCACAATTGTGATTTGTTATTGGTCTCCTGAACTGTTGTTTGGAATACTAATTGTCTGCCCCTGGTTCAGGTTGGTGGGTTGCCTCTGTGGTTGTTCATGAACATGGGTTGTGACATCCCTGCAGCGGCCACGGTCTCCTGGAAGGGACCAGTTGCAAAAAAGTGTAGGGCTGCCATCACTTTGTATGTGGGTGTGAATGCTGTTGGGTAGTGGCGACGAGGCTGCAGTTGGTGTTCCAACAGATCACAAAGGGTCTTCAGGGTCGGTCTGTCGCGGCGGAATTTGCAAATTATCACTATATCCTCCATGTCCTCCAGCTGTCAGGTGACGTATGAGATTAGGCCTCCTCCTAGTTGAGATGTAAATGTTCAAATGTCAATGACAACCATCATGAGGTAGCCACAGCACATACAGTTAAGGAAGTCACGCAAAAACAAAGACTGCCATGAGAGATGCGTCGCACACCAGATTACATGGGTGGACATTTGGGACACACAGAGGGCACACCTCTCCATTTACAATACACAAGTGCCGCAAACAACACATAGGTCAATGGGAATGCACACATACAGAACACCACATTCCACATGTGCACGCCTCGTACTGTAACATCCACAAAAGTATGTCAAATAACCATGACTGGCTCATACCAATCTGCTGTACCTGTCACACCTCAATGCATCATGTGAACTTGGCACACATCAAGAGCCCAATTATCACAGTATGAGGAAAACTGTCACTTGTGTGCATGAGCTGATATGGTAGCACGAGTAAGTAACAACACCATACAGTGAGACAAGCCTTAGCTAGGTCAGCACTGACCCACAAGACATTGATTTGTCACACATCATTGACTTCAGCTTAACACTGTGAAGCTTCATCAAACATCAAATGCATAAGTGACATTGTAGGCACCACAGACCAATGTGCGTCACACATAATGTGCGACCACCTGTGCATTATATGGAATAATGGCATTGTGTGCACAATGATGTGCCTTTAACCATTATGCAGCTGTGTACTGATGCAGTGTTCAAGATGGACATTGCCATTGCATGTGCCCAAAATCGCGGTAGCTACCGCCTGGCCACGGCTGTGTGACACCAGCACCACCCCCTTCACAAGTGCGGTAGCCATTGGGATGAAGACATGGGTAGATGGCGGTGGGCATGTGCCATCACCCAAATCGCGGTAGCTACCACCTGGCCACGGCGGTGTGACACCAGCACCACCCCAATCACAAGTGCGGTAGCCATTGGCATGGAGACATGGGTAGATGGTGGTGGGCATGCGCCGCCACCCAAATCGCGGTAGCTACCACCTGGCCACGGCGGGGTGACACCAGCACCACCCCATTCACAAGTGCGGTAGCCATTGGCATGGAGACATGGGTAGATGGTGGTGGGCATGCGCCGCCACCCAAATCGCGGTAGCTACTGCCTGGCCATGGTGGTGTGACACCAGCGGATGTATGACATTACAACGCATGCATTTACATCGCATGCCTTTACAACGTAAGTATTACAACGCAGTCCATTACAACGCATAGTGCTTTGGGGTGCTGGATAGTGAATAGTTTAATTTACTATTCCAACTCCAGTCCCCGTGGACACTACGGAAGGTTATTGGATAGTAAATTAACCTATTCCCTATTCTAGAGCGCCCCCCAGAGCAATGCGTTGTAAGAGTTTGCGTTGTAATGGTTGCGTTGTAAAGGCTCTGCGATGTAAAAGTTGCGTTGTAAGTGTTGTTCACCGACACCAGCACCACCCCCTTCACAAGTGTGGTAGCCATTGGCATGGAGACATGGGTAGATGGTGGTGGGCATGCGCCGCCACCCAAATCGCGGTAGCTACCACCTGGCCACGGCGGTGTGACACCAGCACCACCCCATTCACAAGTGCGGTAGCCATTGGCATGGAGACATGGGTAGATGGTGGTGGGCATGCGCCGCCACCCAAATCGCGGTAGCTACTGCCTGGCCATGGTGGTGTGACACCAGCGGATGTATGACATTACAATGCATGCATTTACATCGCATGCCTTTACAACGTAAGTATTACAACGCAGTCCATTACAACGCATAGTGCTTTGGGGTGCTGGATAGTGAATAGTTGAATTTACTATTCCAACTCCAGTCCCCGTGGACACTACGGAAGGTTATTGGATAGTAAATTAACCTATTCCCTATTCTAGAGCGCCCCCCAGAGCAATGCGTTGTAAGAGTTTGCGTTGTAATGGTTGCGTTGTAAAGGCTCTGCGATGTAAAAGTTGCATTGTAAGTGTTGTTCACCGACACCAGCACCAGCCCCTTCACAAGTGTGGTAGCCATTGGCATGGAGACATGGGTAGATGGCGGTGGGCATGCGCCGCCACCCAGATCGTGGTAGCTACCGCCTGGACACGGCGGTGTAACACCAGCACCACCCCCTTCACAAGTGCGGTAGCCATTGGCATGGAGACATGGGTAGATGGCGGTGGGCATGCGCCGCCACCCAAATCGCGGTAGCTCCCGCCTGGCCACGGCGGTGTGACACCACCATGGGGCAATGCCTACAGCCAATGGGAGCGATGATTGGGGTAGCATGATGTACATTTGAAAATCGCAGAAGGCGTGCTCCGCCACCGCGGAGGCAGTCATTGGATGGGTTTGAAAGATGCACCATCGCGGTAGCGCACCCCGGGCCCCCGCGGTGCATCACCGTCATGGAGCATTGCCTACAGCCAATGGGAGCGATGATTGCGGTGGCATGATGCACATTTGAAAATTGCGGAAGGCGTGCTCCGACACCACGGAGGCGGTCATTGGATGCTTTCGAATGAGGCAGACCTGGACAACCAATTGTTGCAGCTTTGCACCTAATAAACGACCCCAGGGGGCTATACATCGGTGGGAGTGAACCTCAAATTTCCACTGTTCACAGAGTCTGCTGCCTGGGACCCTTTCCTGCTGCTGCCTGAAGAGCCTGCTGCCTGGGACCTTCTCCTGCTGCTGCCTGAAGAGCTTGCTGCCTGGGACCCTCTCCTGCTGCTGCCTCAAGAGTCTGGTGCCTGGGACGCTCTCCTGCTGCTGCCTGAAGAGCCTGCTGCCTAGAGCCCTCTCCTGCTGCTGCCTGAAGAGCCTACAGCGTGGGACCCTCTCCTGCTGATGCCTGAAGAGCCTGGGACCCCCTTCTGCTGCTGCCTGAAGAGCCTGCTGCCTGGGGCCCTCTTCTGCTGCTGCCTCAAGAGCCTGCTGCCTGGGACCATCTCCTGCTGCTGCCTGAAGAGCCTGCTGCCTGGGACCCTCTCCTGCTGCTGCCTCAAGAGCCTGCTGCCTGGGACACTCTCCTGCGGCTGCCTCAAGAGCCTGCTGCCTGGGACCCTCTCCTGCTGCTGCCTCAAGAGTCTGGTGCCTGGGACCCCCTTCTGCTGCTGCCTGAAGAGCCTGCTGCCTGGGACCCTCTCCTGCTGCTGTCTGAAGAGCCTGCTGCCTGGGACCCTTCTCCTGCTGCTGCCTCAAGAGCCTGCTGCCTGGGACGCTCTCCTGCTGCTGCCTGAAGAGCCTGCTGCCTAGAGCCCTCTCCTGCTGCTGCCTGAAGAGCCTACAGCGTGGGACCCTCTCCTGCTGATGCCTGAAGAGCCTGCTGCCTGGGACCCCTCACCACGCACATCAATCACAGGTATTCCATGTCCACAGGGATGGCAAGGACAGAGAAGATCCGTGCCAGTCCATTCATAAGTGAGGAGCTGGAGGTGCTAGTGGACGAGGTACTGGCACAGTTCCCAAGGCTGTATGGTGGCCCCAATGTAGTGGTAAGTTATCATAAAGGGAGCTGTAGGGCAGGGGGGTGTCAGACATGCATGGGACTGGTGATGTCTGCGAGCCACTGAGGGGGTTCAGTGCAGTCATCCTGCATGTGTGTGTGAATATCAGGTACCCTCTACGCCCTCATGTATGCATGCAATCACATCTGTTTAGCCCCCAGTTTGGGATGGAGGGAGATTACAATAGGTCCTGAGTCTGTGTCTTGCCGCTGTACTGATAGATGTTGGTACATGACACTGTGTAACTGCTCATTTACCCTTCTTTTCTCCCATACCTGCAGCTAAGGGTATACCAGTGCCCTGTGGAGGGCCATTGCAGCAAAGGTGCAAGCCCTGGGGGTATCCAACCGATGACGCACCCACTGCCACAAGAGGTGGGACGACATCAGCCGGCTGGCAAAGAACGTGGCTGAGATGACTTTGGGGCTGCAACCGCGCACTGGGCGTTTTGCACGGCGCAACTTAACACCACTCATGGCCCGCATTTTAGCAGTGACTAATCCTGAGCTGGATGCACGTCTGAAGGTTCATCTCCAGCAAGGCAGGGGTGAGTATTTGGGGAGAGTGACTTTGGCTGGGAGCGGATGCATGTGTACAGGGCATGTGGCTGAGGTGGCCCATGTGAAGTTTGTGTGGTGGTGCTGTGCTATGTCATGTGAGTGGCTGCTGGGATGTGTGCTAGTGTCAGACATTGGGACAAACTGGCCTTACAAAGCTGATCCTCCCTGCTGTGCTTTCTCATAGCCAGATGTGTTAGGATCCACATGGTCATTCAGCATTGGGATAGTGTGGGGAATCTATTGGGGGTTGAACAGCAGGTTCCACAATCTGAGTGTGAATTCATGTATGCCTACTTTGCAAGCACCATGATCGGTGAGGCCCACACATCTGACAACAAGGTGACCCAGAGTACCACATGGTGCTTGGTATGGCCTACTTGACATTGTGGACTGTGGGGAACACCAGAGACCTACCTGAGACGCCATCGGGCGGAGCAGGGCCGTGAGGGGAACGGCGGCGGCACTTTCTGCACACCAAACCACAGCCCCCAGCAGCCTCAGGGGCGGCGCGCTCGTGACGCGCTTTGGAGCGCCCTGAGGCGCTAGAAAACCGCTGACCTCCCAGGAGCCCAGGGGGGAACACCAGAGACCTACCTGAGACGCCATCGGGCGGAGCAGGGCCGTGAGGGGAACGTCGGCGGCACATTCTGCACACCAAACCACAGCCCCCAGCAGCCTCAGGGGCGGTGCGCTCGTGACGCGCTTTGGAGCGCCCGGAGGCGCTAGAAAACCGCTGACCTCCCAGAAGCCCAGGGGGGAACACCAGAGACCTACCTGAGACGCCATCGGGCGGAGCAGGGCCGTGAGGGGAACGGCGGTGGCACTTTCTGCACACCAAACCACAGCCCCCAGCAGCCTCAGGGGCGGCGCGCTCGTGACGCGCTTTGGAGCGCCCAGAGGCGCTAGAAAACCGCTGACCTCCCAGGAGCCCAGGGGGGAACACCAGAGACCTACCTGAGACGCCATCGGGCGGAGCAGGGCCGTGAGGGGAACGGCGGCGGCACTTTCTGCACACCAAACCACAGCCCCCAGCAGCCTCAGGGGCGGCGCGCTCGTGACGCGCTTTGGAGCGCCCGGAGGCGCTAGAAAACCGCTGACCTCCCTCTCGCCCCGCGAGTCGCGCGCGGGAGGCGCCCGGGAGAAGCCCGGGACAAGGGCGGGGCCATCTGTGGCCGTCTAGGGACGACGAGGGACGGGACGGGCTCCCCCCTTTTGATCCAATCTACAAAATGGATAAGCGTAAATTACAAACATCTGCCAACGGGGGTCCAGTTAAATCCAAAGTAGCACGCAAAGCCGTTGCATCAGCAAGTATTATGTCTTATTTAACTACTGCAGTGGGTAAACTGAACAAAGAAATTGCTGCTACGGAACGTGAATTGGGACTAGAACAGATAATTATGGATAGTCAATTATCCCCTACAACAAATAGACTTCCAATTCCACTGGAGCCAGCAATAGTTGTTGGTAAATTGCCTAGTATTGTCCGACAAGATCTAACAAATTCCACTGATCAAGAGGGTTTAAATAATACGAATCAAGACATCCTACAACCAGAAGTTACCTGCACCCAGGTACAAACTCTCCATGCTACTAAACGTCTTAAACGGGTATTTCGAAAACCAAACAAGCAAGGACTATACATACGGAAAAAGGTCCGTTACCCGTTAATTGACATTGAATCCTCACTGAAAAACATGGTGGAGAAATTACTTGTGGATAAAATTGAAGCGACACTTGTGCAGATCTCCAATGACATAATAGAAACTTTAAAGGAATGTGTAGTAGATATACTTGGGAAATGTGAAAGGATTAATACATTTTTGTCCTCAGATCCCAGAAGGCCATGTACATGCATTTCAAATACTGCACCATGGCCATCATCTAATTCTAATATACAAACACAATCCCCTATGGAACAAGAAAAGGAAGTCCAACATCCTCCAATGCCACCTACCCCGCTCCAAGTATCTGTGGGTAATGCAAAGCCCCAAGTATCTGGGGATAATGCAAAGCCTCAAACGGTCACCAATATAACCAGGGTGCAGCAGACGAGTAAAACCTGTCCTGCTCAAGTTACATCTAGAGACTCAGTAACAGGCATTTCTAATTTACCAGGGCCTAGAACCCAACGCTCAAGACCACCTGTACACCTTCCCCCGGAAGCAACACCTTTTGTTGCTATTCTAGTGAACGTACCAGCACTGAAAAGTGGAGAATGCGAGTCAGATATCGCACAGTTAAATAATATTAAGATGTGGTGTGATGCAAACTGTTCTGGCCCTAACAACATCTCGGAGTACATCCAAACAGGCAGAAGGGTTGATTGGGTGGGGTATACACCCAAGAAATTTGCAGGGGATTGTCTGATTGTTAATTTCAACAGACCCCATGAGGCCCTACGGTTATTCTGGGATGCTACTGAAGTGAGGGAAGACGAGATCAAAGCAGTACCGTTAGGCTTCTTTTATCCTCGACCTGCAATACATAAGCCCCAACCAGGAAGGGTCCTGCACAGAGCACAACCTAGATACACCCCCTGCCCAAGTTCATGGGCCACACTGAAAACAGGCTTGTTGCCAAAAATTTGTGATAAACAGGGAGGGGAAGCCAGAAATGGCCTTGTGCTAACAAATAGGTTTGCTGCCTTCTCTAATTTAGAGGAAAATGATTGACTAACCCCACCAGGTAGTATCACAAATCAGTCACAACTCCCCACTCCACTTGTAATTGAAAAGAGCAACACAGTAACTATTCCTGATGACACACTCTCCCCATCTCATCACACTCGGCCGCAAACCATTGAAAAAGGTAGTAGTGTGAAAATGATGAGCTGGAACATTGCAGGCTTACGCTCCAAAAGGGGCGATACAAGATGGTTGGACTTGTTAAAAAAATGTGATGTTGTGGCCCTACAGGAGACTTGGGATGGGGATTGTGATTTTTGGTTAGATGTTTATATTTCTTATTTTTTAGCTGCTCAGACAACAAGTTCAGGCCAAAATAAAGGGGGCCTGTTGTTTTTAATATCTGTAAATGTGAAGGGCACTGTGAAGGTACTAAACACACCATCCCAAAACTATCTAGTTCTGGAGGTTACAATGCCTAACACCCATAAATGTGTCTACATTAATTTTTATAATAGCATACAAAGTATAGCTTTAAACGCCAACATTAACTCGTTGATGGAGTTTTTATGTAGATATAGGGAGAGTCAAACCACTTTTGTATATTTTTTTCCTGATGGGAGATTTTAATATTCATTTATGCCAACAGAATTGTCATGTCATGGATACAATTAATACTGATATGTTACAATTATCACATTTTGAGCACTCAGAAAAGGGGTTTGCCCTAGAAGAACTTCTTCTAGAGAATGACTTATATGAACCAGAGTTCTTCGACAGAAAAGACCGGGTGCCAACTTATAGTGCTAGGGACAGTAATACAATCATCGATTATATATTTATTTCACCAGGCCTGTTACAAAATGTAATGTTTTATAATGCTGTACAGACGACTTTTAGCGACCACAATCCGGTAATACTAGAAGTAGATAATAACAATCTGTTTTTATTTACAAAAGGAATATATATTGATCCAAATATAGCAGGGTACACAGAACTGATTGTTAAGGACCAGGGGAGACGTGTCAAATGGAGCAATATCATCCCTGAGGACTTTCTCCTTTCTCTTAACCTAAAGATGGGCAAAGAAATTAACATCTGTATGGACCCAACTAGGTTTGAGGGGAATATAGTTCAGTCCTTTGAAATGATTTGTTGTCAAGTATCGGATGACCTAAAAAGTAACTCGAAAAAGAAAGATAAAAGGGCTATGGGATGGTTTGACAAAGAATGCTCCAAAGCCCACTGTGAATTATATAAAGCATTAAAAAAGATACCACGTGATAAACAGGAAGTGGCCAGCTTAAGGCAAAAGTATAAGGCAAACATCCTAAGACGGAAAAATGAAATAAAAAGAAGGGCATGGGAAGACCTATATGAGAAGGCCACTCTGAGGGACAGTGCTAAGTTTTGGAAAATCGTTAATACCCCCTTATTTAACGGGATTGAAAATGCACCGTTAGAAGTAAATATCCCGGAACGAGATTGGTTAGAGCACTTTCAAAACATCTATGGTAGCAATATTGCTGTAGGTCCCCAAGACCAACAACTGATTGAAACAGACGAGGTTTTAGACAGTTTTACTATTAAAGAGGTGCAGAAGGCAATTGAGGACACGGCAGGTAAGAAGGCCCCTGGCCCAGACGGCGTACCGGCCGATATGTTTAAATCAAACTCGGGCATGTGGGCAGTAGTTCTCACTAACGTCTTTAATGTGATTAGCTTGGAAAGGACAAAAGCGCCAACATCATGGTCACAGTCTGTCATAATCCCCATTTTTAAGAAGGGCCAAAGGGGAGACCCTAGATGCTACAGGCCCATTTCTTTGTTAGATTCTTCCTTTAAAATATTGGGTAAAGTCATCTTGAAAAGAATCTCAACTTGGGCAACAAACAATGATATCCTGTGTGAAGCTCAATATGGCTTTCGAGCCGGGAGAAGCACAGAGGATCAATGTCTAAATTTACATCTTACTCTGAGTAAATATACTGTGGCATCAAAGGGGATGATGTATTTGGCTTTTATGGATTTGTCCACAGCTTTTGACCTAGTTAATAGGTCAAAGCTGTGGACAATACTTTTGAATCTGGGCCTAGACCAAGCACTAGTGAATTTCCTGGCACGACTCCATAGTGATCTGAGGGCTACCATACGTATGTCCCAAGAGGGAAACTGTACAGCCTTTTTAAATCAGGAAGGGGGGTGCGCCAAGGGTGCATTTTGGCACCAATGCTCTTCTCACTTTATATTAATTCACTGGGAAAGACCCTGGAAACGGCCTCCATTGATGTACCACGTATGGGTGACTCTTTAATGCCGGTTTTATTATATGCCGACGACACTGTACTGTTGTCAAGAACCCCCAATGGTTTACAACGTCTCTTAAATTCTTTTGGGGCTTTTATGCAAAGCTTGGATTTATCAGTTAATATTGAGAAATCCCATGTTATGGCAGTAGGTAGTCGTAAGAATAGCATTAAAACCCTTACTTGTAATGGTTCAGTGTTATCTAAAGTTAAAGTTTTTACTTACTTGGGTGTGGTGTTCGACGAGAAGGGGACATGGGCACCACAAATTACAAGTAAAGCTGTGGCAGTAAAAAGATCGGCTGCCGCCATCCTAGGTTTTGCAAAAAGGTTGGGAGGCAAACAACCTGAGGCTATATTAGCAATCTATAGAGCTAAAACCTTGTCTATTGCGAGGTATGGGGCTGAGATATGGGGTTACAAAAATCTGGCCCATATTCAAAGAGAAGAGAACTTATTTTTGCGATCCCTACTGGGCCTTCCTAAATCCACCCCAGCCTTTTCTGTACACATGGAATTGGGGATAGGGTACATTGAAGACTCATTGACCCTGGCCCCACTACTGTCGTGGATTAGGACATGGCTTAATCCAGCCTTAATTTTAAACCATGTGATCATTAGGGATTGTATGGGGAGGGAAAATGTGGCTAAGATCGGTTGGCTACAATACATTAAAATCACAGCAGTATACCTAGGTCGACCGGAGCTATATACAAACCCCGAGAGCCTAAGGAGAGAGGACATCGACTGGGTAAAGAAAAACTTTATAGAGAAGAAGGAAGCAGAGAGAGAGGCTAGCGAAATTTTAAAACCAACCGTCAGGGCCCACTATATGATGATTGCTTCGTTATCTATTCAATCTTACTTGACGATAGTAAACAAACCTTTTCATAGGTGGGTCCTCACTAAATTCCGTTTTAACCAAGCAAATTTTTTGCTAGGTGAATTCGAAAAATGGTGTAAGCCTCACGAAAATGCTCCCTGCAAATGTGATCACTTCTCAGATCAAGATTTATTACATTTTGTGTTTTTGTGCCCCTTTTATAAGAATGGGCGGGAGAGATACATCAAACCAATTCTGAGAGGTTTAGATTTTATACAGGTCAGACCAGCCTTATTGTATCTGCAGCTTATGGAAACTACAGTAGTAATGTATGGGGTAGCCAATTTCCTGATTATGTCAATTCGATCAAAGCAATCAAGATCAAGGTCAAATATCTAATGTAAATTGATTGCATGAATCTATTAATTGACTAATGTTTTTGTAATTTAGAAATGTGAACTTATGATCTGCATGTCTTGCACTTTTTCCCCAGGCTGCTAGTACTTTTGTATTTAGAATTGTAAATATATGCTAGTTTTGCTAACTTTTTTAATTTTGTACACTGTTAAGGGCCTATAAAATTGTTATTGGTGCAAATATGATGGAAAAGATGTTTTTATATGAATTTTTCACCTTTTAATAGCAACTCTTTTAGCTTTTTTAACTTGTTTTTAATAATTTGTCTGTATGATCGAAAGCGATTCTGTAGCATACTTTTATGATTTTAAAACAATCGAATAAAGTGTTTTTGACTCTGACTCTGACTGTCATTTCCTAATAGGATGTGTGATTTCTCCCCTCTTGTTCCCTGAAGGTCTGTCAGTGGCAATGAGTGTTGGGACATGATAGGTGTGGGCAGAGCAAGTTGTGCATCTGTTGCACTTCATCCACGGGCATGGTGTTGTGCTGTGTGGCCTCAACATGGCTCAGTCATGGCAGATATTCAGGGTTACAGGCACTGTTGTGGTCTATGTAGTGTGTTGTTGCAATGTGATTGCAGGGTGTGGTGGTCACCATGTTGATTTGGGCATCCCCTGCACTGCATTGATTGGATTGCTTTGTCCAATTGATGACACTAACACAACCCTGCATCTCTCTCTCATGCAGAATTGCCAGTGGACACGGAGAAACGGGAGCCGGAAACCAGTGGTGGCGAGAGTAGCACCACAGCTGCACCAGAGGCCAGTGACACAGAGCCCACCAGCGCATCTGAAGGGGACCGTAGTATGCAGAAGGAATCCGTGGCTGAGACACAGAGTACTACATCATCAGATGTCAGCGATGATGCATCCATGTTGGCATGCACTGGGGATGGGGAGTCTGCAACATCATTTACCACACAGCAGCCAGTGCCCAGCCTCCCATCCACTTCATCTGGTGCTGACCCTGTCCGCTGAGGCTGCACCTGTCCCCCCTGCTTCCCTCAGTGCTGAGTCTGTTAAGCTCCTGCACCAGCTTTGTGTGGGCCAGACCGCCCTGCTCAATGCCTTCAGTGACCATGACAAGAAATTAGGCCAGGTGGTTGCCTACATGGAGGGCACATGCCACGATGGCTGCGGAGCTCCACGCCTCCGCATAGCCACAGGTGATCTCTGCCCCGCCCCGCCCCCAGCAATGGTGGTTCGACCTGGTGCGCTGGCGTTTTTGTTTCTGTGAGCCCTAAGGCGGCGTACCTTAGCTCAAGTAATATGCTTTTTGTCTGACTTTCCCCCTGCTAAACTAAAATTGAGCATTTTTCTGGACGGATGCTTTTCACGGTGGGTTCGGACGGAGCCTGCTGAAGGTGAAGGAGCAGTTAAGCTTTCTCCGAAGGCAAGGGAGAATAAAGCAAAACAACGGATCTTTATGACAGCTAGGAGGCTGCATCAAAGCTGAGCTTAGTGGAAGAAAGTGCAAAAAAGAAAGGCGACGAGGGCGATTGGCAAAGGGGTTTTGTTTGACTTTCCCCTGCTAAACTGAAACTGAATGTTTTTCTGGACGGATGCTTTCCCGGTGGGCTCAGACGGAGCCTGCTGAAGGTGAGGAGAGAGAGGCTGGGGCTGCGGCTGATCCGGATTGAATTGTAGCAGTTAAGCTTTCTCCGAAGGCAAGGGAGAATAAAACAAAACAGCGGATATTTATTACAGCTGAGAGGATGCATCACAGCTGGGCTTAGTGGAAGAAAGTGCAAAAGTGAAAGGCAGCAAAGTGGTGAAAGCAGCAGGATAGGTTGCAGCGGTGCGAGTAGCGGCTGCAGCTCTCCCTGAACACTTGTAGGGATTCGTCTGCTCGTGTGGAGTGGGGAAAGTGACTGGTGCCTTCCAACAGTGTTCTTTAGTGCTGGTTTAATGCTGATTTACGAGATCTCTGGCTCAAACACGGTATCTCTACTTTTTGGAATTTGGGGAACTTAATGGCAGTAAAAAGAGGAGTTCCGGAACTTTGGCACCTCAGTAAGCAGCTCTCTATAGTGCTGTGGATGTACTGAGGACTGCGAAGAGCAGCTATAACAGTAAAAGCAGCAGTAAAGTAGTCCTATACAGTAAGGTAGAGGTATGTTTTTTTTCTTCATTTCTCCTCCTCCGGTTCTACTCAATATTGAAAAGTGACCAAAGCGGCAAGCAGTATACGGCTTAGTTCATCTGAATCACCTGATATACATGCTTTTGCATTGTTAGTAGTGCATAGTACTGACACAGTGAGTATAGTCTATCGTTATCAGGAGACGGTCGTCAGGACCCCTATCTATAAAAGGACAGGGGTGCAGCAGCCAGAATGGGAAAACTGCTTAATTCTCATCTTAAAGTTAAAACCCGTCGACCCCTTGCCAAGGAAGCAAAAGAGGTAGTCTGATTGGCCAGCAAAGAGAATGCTTCCAATCTGCTTGACCTTGATTCTACTTTGGAGAGCTCAGAAGAGGAAGATCTCTCTAGTGTTGTATCGTCGGAACAGCTGGGCACTGCAGACGTACCAGACGAGGTAGATAAAAATACAGCTATGTATGCAACATCTCCGCAGGACAACGCGGGGTCCAAAAGCTCTAAAAAGATGAAAGCGACAAAAGAAGTAAAATAAGCAAAACAGTTCTCACTATTTCTGAAAAAGGCAATGCTGCAATCTCCTTCTTTAAGCTCCAGTCCAGCTTTAAAACTTCTAAAGGAAACCCCAGCCGCTACAATACCATTGGCTCCGGTACCAGCAGTACCAGCAGTAGACTTGGCCTCTATGAGTCAGGATAATTCGCAAGGTTGCATGAGAGCCAATCCCCTTACAATCATGGAGACATCTGAGGGACAAATTCCTTGGCAGGATTAGCCGCCCTCCTTAATTTCATCGATCTCTCAGATCGGGAGTCTGGTGGCACAACGAGATATTATACAAACATCTGGTCAGACTGCTGTTGCCTCCAGTGCCTTCGATACATCAGTGACTCCCCAAGCCCAAGCCGAGTCTAAGATACAGTTGCAGGCTCCTCCACAAAATCTGCTTCCCCTGACTGGCCCGAGGTCTCCTGAAGAGATTATGGCAAGGGATCTCTCTGCTGCAGACCCTCCTCACGTTTTCTCCAGTCCAAATAGAGAACCAGCTGGTGAATTTCAGATGAATATCAACGATATGTTGAATCTAATCCTGGAGGAAGTCCGTGAGTTGAAGAGAACTCAGAAAGCTGAACTTGCTTCTCTTCATCAACGACTGGAAAAAATTGAAGAGTCAATGTCAAGTTTTCCCATCAGACTCCAGGAGGCGGAAGCTAGAGTTTCGGTTCTGGAAGACCAAATGACTATCGTAATGGGAGAAGTTAAGGCGGCAGCCAAAAGTAAAAACCTCCTCGAGAACAAACTGGAGGAGTTAGAAAATCACTCCTGAAGATCCAATCTCCGGATAGTTGGAGATCTGGAAGAAATTGAGGGCTCCCAAACCTTGTAGTGGATTAACTCATTCATCAAACAAAGGGTTATCCCAGAGTTCGAGGCTGATCTTACTATCACAAGGACCCATCGTGTTTCTGCTCGCCCGTTCCCCAATTCTACAATGCCAAGAACAATATTGTTGAATTTCGCCGACAATCGTCTAAAGGAGCGAATACTGACTAAAGCAATCCAACAGAGACAGTTTGCAGTGAATGAGACTGTAAAATGTCGTATTTTCTCCAATATGACTGCTGCAGCGGCCAGGAGTAGAAAGGAGTTTGTGAACATCCTCCATCTATTCAAGGCCAATGGGGCACAAGCTTCTATTGCCCAGCAGTCTAAATTAAGAGTGCTGGTTAAGGGCAAATTTTTCATGTTCTCTGATTTGGAGGAAGCCCACGAATTATTAAAAGAGATCTCGCAGGGCTCTAGGGCTTAGAAGGACCCGTTTGATGTAATATTTTAGTTATTGTTATTGCTATCATTTGGGGGGTCAGGTGGGAGAATTTCCTCCGCTTTTGTCAATGCAAGGTCGAGTTGTTTGCTAAACCATTATTTGATCATAATTGGGGTTCCATCACCGATAATGTATGTTTGCTGGCATGCTTTATTAATATTTGACAAATTTGAGAATTGCTGGGGGGGGTTAGGGGTAGGATCACTCGGGTGTAATTACATGACACCCAGGTTAGAGGAGGGGGGTGAAATGTGGTTATTGTGGTTGGTTGGGGGGGTCCACATTTCAGGGGAAGAGCTCCTGAGGGGGCTGTCGGGAAGCACAAGGGGGGGAAGAGTAAAAAGAGCAAGAGCAAAAGGTACAGATATTACTCAATTAGAAGTTCAAGACTACTCTACGATTAGAAACCTTGATGGAAACTAACAAATGTAACATCTTATCCATCAACGCCAATGGAATTTTAAACAAACAAAAATATGGCGCCCTTATAAAATGGTTGATATCTTTTAATCTCCAAGTGGTGTTCTTTCAGGAGACACATCTAAAATCAAATTATCCTAAATTATTTTTACCCAGGTTTTTTTCTCATGCATTTTTTGCATCGGCTGGGCTGGCCCTGAGAGGAGTTGCCATCTATTTTTCCAGTAAACTATCTTGGGAATTTTTAAAAGTTCAGAGAGATCCACAGGGGAAATGGTTATGGATAGTGGCTAGATTACAGGGGAAAATGTTGAATTTTGTAAATTACTGGGGCCCGGTTTCAGACGATACTTCCAGTCTGGCCAAAATCAATGATTTTCTGAGGGGGGCCCCGGGGCAGCTTATTGTAGGAGGCGATTTTATTTTTACACAAGATTTGAAAAAAGACACTTCAAATAAAAATAAGAAACAACTGAAACCGAACACCAAAAGAATTATGGAAGCTCGTAAATTTGAATACCAACTAGTAGATCCCTGGCGTAATAGCAACCCAGACAAAACAGACTTCACTTGCTACTCGCATCGTTTTCGAACTGCATCTCGAATCGATTTTTTTCTAATATCAAGATCTCTCCAGGTCTCCAAGAGAGATAATGGGTGTAATCCCTTCCCAGACCACGCAAAAGTTAAGCTTGAAATTGTATTTGGTGTGGAAAACAGAGAGTGGTCCAGGTGGCAGCTGGACCGCACTCTGCTCCAAGATTAGGACTGGGTATCTGGCTTCAGAGAGTGGATCTCCGAATATTTTAAGATTAATGTTAACACTGCGGAGCCTTTCTCTGTGTGGGGTGGGTTCAAAGCGGCAGCCCGTGGCCAGATCATCGCCTACACAGCTGCCCAGGCAAATGGTAGGAGACTTAAAATAGCCAAGCTACAAATTGCAGTTGAGAAAGAATACGCCCTTCAGCTCCAGCAGTATGCTAATCAACTTAAGCAGGCGAGAGCAGCTCTGAGAGTTTTATTTGTATTGGAAGAAATTTGCAGTTCAAAATGTACCAACAAAAGATGTATGATATTCAGCTAGTTGGGAAACTCTTGGCAAACACAACAAGAAAAAGACAAGAATCGGCAATAATAGTGAAAGTACGGGACTCCCAGACTAGCCAGGAAGAGGTCAATGGTGATAAGATTTCACAGATTGTTTTAGAACATTTTCATTGTATTTATTCCACAAAAATTCCAGTATTTAGCGGGGGAAGAACTGATCCAGGATTATTTTTCTAATATAGGTATTCCTAAACTTTCAGACAACCGGACCAGTCAATTAGGATCTGATATAAATTCTGCAGAAATATTGAGTAACAGCTGGGGCAAAAGCATGTGGCAAAGATGGCTTCCCTATCGAATTTTATAAAACCTTTTCAAAGGAATTGCTGACACCTTTGAAAAATCTATTTAATTATATCAAGCAAGGATGGTCGGTCCCCGCAAATTTAAATGAAGCAATAATTGTGTCATTTGTCAAAAAAGATAAAAATCCTGAGGATGTAAACTCTTATAGGCCCATTAGTCTTTTAAATTCGGACTATAAAATTGTAATGAAAGTATGGGCCGAACGCTTTTTATTTGCTGCCCAGGATGTAATTCATAGGGATCAGACAGGTTTTATAGCGGGAAGCTATATGGCAGCTAATATTGAGTTTTCAATACAGGCCTTGGACTATTTTAACACCAATTTAATCCCGGCATGTATTATAATGGTAGATGCTGAAAAAGCATTTGACCTGGTTAATTGGACGACCCTGTTTTTTTCTCTCGATCAATTTGGATTTCCAGCTCAGGTTATCGATATGCTACACAATATTTATCAGGGGGCTTCGGCCCAGATATTAATCAACACAAAACGGGCAGAGTCGATAAAAATAAACCAGGGGACTAGACAGCGCTGTCCACTCTCGCCGCTGCTTTTTACTTTTTTTTTTTAGAAACATTAGTAAGTAAAATCAGAAATAATGCTGCTATCCAATCCCCCATTCCTCGAATGGCCAAGCTGAAACTTTTCGCAGACGACATTATTTTATACCTGATGCCCAATAAAGAAAACATGGAAAGTGTATTGAAGGAATTTAGAGATTTTTAACACATTGGAGGCTACAAAATAAATCCCAATAAAACAGAGGTTCTTGCCCTCAACACAGATCTAAATCTTTTTCCATCTTGTTTGTGGGCTCAAGCCGCTAACCAAGACCCAGTTAGATATCTTGGGATATTCATAACTAGCCAGTACCATCAGCTATTTCATCTGAATTATATAAGAAGGAAAAATAAAATTAAGAGACTTTTAGATCAGTTGCTTTTACTTCCTCTTTCACAAGTGGGCACGGTTTCATTAATCAAAATATCGATATTACCGCTGCTTATATTTCTATTCAGTAATGTCCCAATAAAAATTAATTCATCCTTTTTTAAAGAAATGGAAACAATGCTTAGAGGTTTTGTCAGGGGGAAAAAAGTGCCCAGGGTCAAGCTGTAAGTAGTACACCTATCCACTGACCAGGGGGGCCTTGCTCTACCTCATTTAAAAACACATTATGATGCTGCCTTTTTAGGTCGAGCTGACGTTAGCATTCATGCGAAGCATGAATGCTGTCAGCTCGACAACTAATGTGATCCGTTTTTAGGAGAGTGGACACCAAAGTGTTACGAGCGTTTTCAGTGCCGGATTTCACCTCGGGAGCGCGCAGCATTGTCTGCAGTGGCAGTGTCAGTTTCGCTTTTGTATTACTTTCGTTTTTTCCGAGGCTGGCTGAGGGTAGCTTGAAATGAACAGGCTTGCCTTTTTTTTTTATTTCCCAGCCCCGAACCGAATCAGGTATCAGAGCGCTTCACATATAGGCAGCCCCCACCCCCCCCCCTCTGCATGCGCACACACAGGCGAGCGCAGGCACACGGCAGACACTCGCTCACACACACCCCCCTCCCCCACAGTCACACACACACACTCCAGACACATACACACGCGCGTGACCCCCATCCCCACCACTTACCGGGCTCTTTTCGGCGTGTTCAGTGTCTCATCGCTCCACTTCTTCCTCGGCGGCGGCGGCGGCTGTGGCGGCGGGCGGGACTTCCTGCTGGATTGCAGGCCCCGCCCCCGTCTCAGGCAAAAGTGCCTGACTTCCGTTTTTTTTGTAATGTTTCTCATTATGTTTCATTTCTGTTCCTAATGTGAAGCGCTCTGACGCCTTCGGGTAAAGTCCGCGCTATATAAAAATGCATAAATAAAATAAATAAATAAATAAAAATCCCCCGGCTCGCGCGCAGCCCTTCTCCGGCTGCTGCTGTCTTCGCCCGTGGGCGCGCCCCCAAGTCACGTGACGGTCGCGCGCGGCCCGCTTCCTTCTGTGAATGGGAACCAGTAGTTCCCGTTATTGGAGGCAGGATAGAGGCTGTGCCGGGGTCTGTCACAGGAGAAGGGGCTCTTCTTCTATCATGGGCAGCCACGGACAAACCCGCTCTGCCCCCGAGGCTGCCATGCACCTCCTCCTTTTCAGGTAAGACGGAGTTTACTGTGGCATGTTTGCACCATTGTGTGCGTGCGTTGTGTTGTGTTCCAGTTTAATATTTCCGTCTGGGTTTGTGTTAGCCATGTGCAGTAAGAAGAAATCCGTCACACACAGTTGTACCCTTGTCCACCTCCCTCCGCCCGGATTGGCAGGCAATGTATCAGTCCTGAGGTGTGCCAGAGCGAAACCTATGCCAGTTGGAACTGGTAGGCGTGGTGTGAGGTATGGCAAATGTTTTCTACGCCTGTTGGCTGCCTGCGTGGTGCCCATGTTAAATCATGCACGAATGTGCACACCTGTTTCTCTTTCCGGTCGAGTGTATAGACTTGCTGCAGTGCCCAAGGTATAGTCTAGCTCTGCCACAGCTATATATTTCGTTTCTATGCTTAAGTTCCTGGCTCATGACTCGCTGATCTCTTGTTTTAGAACTTGTGCCCTGCCTACAGTGGTGAAAATCACCTTGAATTGGTATGTGAGCATGGCTCGGTTGAATACTGGGGCACACGGGAGATCACAGGAGTGCAACAGTGTTCTTGAGGTGTCTGCGGAAACACCCAGCTGTTTTTCGCCTCCTTTGGAAATGTCCCAAACACTCCTGGTACTGGTGGAAAAGTGCATTTGACGACATAGATGCTGTTTGTGAGGTGCAGCGCCTACGCTTCCAGTGTGTACACTGATGGCCTCCCAAAGCAACAAACATTTCCACTCTAATCTGTGAGGTGCCAACAATGGTGTCAGTGCAGCGTGCGCCGCATCAGAATATACTGTCTTTGTGGAGCATGGACAAAAAAACCTGGACAGAAAGACTGCCCTATGGAATCCGGGAGCAACTAAACGCCCACGGACACGTTGTCTATGTCTGTAGATCAGGAATGAGAGGCCTTTCGGAAGGTGCAGGTCCCTTTTATTCACTTCTTGTCTACTGCATTTGCTGAACTAACATGGCCGTGTACCTAAAAGTTCTGCACATCACACCCTAAAGCAGACTCTTACGACCTGGACACTGAGCACTACAGAAGCAGAAGCAGGGGGCGTTGTTTGGAATGAGTGTTGTGGTTCCCTCTTGCATGGAGAAGCCGCCGGCTGGGGATGGTTCATCGTCCCCTAGCAGTGAGGCTGGAACCATACATGCTTTCATGATTTCATTAATAGTTACAACACATATTGCATTACAAATGCTATAGGTGTCACATTTGCAAAAGTTATAACTATTGGCATTGTAAATGGCAAAGCTATTAATTTTGCTATTTTCAAAAACAAAACATAAATAAAAAATGTGTCATTTACAATACCAATAGCTCAAACTTTCCTAATGCGAGACCTATTGCATTGCAAATGCTTGTTAGATATAGTGGCAGGATTGATAGGATCAAAATGTACTCGAGATAGCTTCTTCTTTGATAAAATGTTACAAGAAATTGGTTCTCAAACTCAAGTGTTTTTAAAAACCTCCAAACTTCCAAGAAAAACTAGATACAAGACCGTAAGGGAATATTCTTTTAGACTTCAGTCTTTTATTAATAGGACTGGCTCCTCAGGCGTACAATATCTGAGCTTGAAGGAGTGTACCAGTCTAGGCCGTCAAATTAAAGATAAGCCATCTAACTAACTGGGAAAATTGTGGGCTACGGGACCTAAGACATTTCATTATCCAAAACAGGATGGTGGCGTGGCAAGAGGTGATGACAAGGGCTGATAACCCTAGGAGACCAACTTTATTTGAATATTTGCAAGTTGTACACTTTTTGAAAAATAATAATGGCCTTTTTGAGTCTCCAAACGAATTGGTGGTAGCCCTTTATGGGGCTAAAATCAATGGCATAGGGAACTGGTATAAGGTTACTACACCGCCAGGGACAAATATCATTGATAGAAAGTCATCTGGGTAAAATAGGCCATGAGACACAATGTGCTTTTTCATGTAAGGACTGGGAAACTCTATGCCACTTAGGAAGCAAATCCCTGAGTGCGGCCAATTTTAAAAGGATGGCATTTTTATCATGCTGGCTTGCCTATTTGACTCCGGAGGCCTTGGGGAAAAGATTTCCAGAGATTGAAAATAAGTGTCATAGATGTCAAGCCAATGGTCATGGCGGGTGGCATCACATTTTTTTTACCTGTCCACGGCTAGAGCCCTTTTGGGAGGCAATTTTTGTGGATATTAGGGCCATATGTATCATAGTTCCGTTTTGCGAATTCCAAATAGCGGATTTTAAGGAATCGCTATTTAGAATTCGCAAAACGGTATGTATGTACAAAATCGCTTTTTAATAGCGATTCCTTACCATTCCTAATTTGCGATTAGCAAATTGCTAATCGCAAATTACCCATTCATTTCTATGGCCAGGAGGCCCATAGGAATGAAGGGGCAATTTGCGATTAGCAATTTGCTAATCGCAAATTAGGAATTGTTTCAAGGGTGCAGGGGTGTCTCAAGAACACCCTGCTGCACCCCTGAAAAAGACATTTGGGGGCATATGGCGCACATACATGCCCAGAGGGCATGTATGGGCGTCATATGGCACCTTTGGTTTTTTGGAAAAAAGCTTTTTGAAAAGGATTCGCAACTTACCACCAACTAGAAGTTGGTGGTAATTTGCGAATCATTAATGGCATTTTTTGAATATTTTTTGTTTGATACATTGCATTAAAGGAATCGCAAAAATTGCGATTCCTTAAGTGCAATCGCAAAATAAGGAATAGCAAATTTTGCTATTCCTTATTTTGCATCAAACATGTTTGATACATACCATTTATCAAATTAGCATTCGCAAAGGCCGAAATTCGCAGAATTTCGGCCTTTGCGAATGCTAATTAGCTTGATACATATGGCCCATAGAGCTGGCAATCGGGAAGAGAATCCAGCCTGAGGCTGAGCTGGCACTTTTTGGTATATGCAAAGATAGAATGATGTTAACTACGGCTGAGGAAATGTTTTTATTTATCTCTTGTACGGTAGCCCGATCTCTAATCCTCCAGAACTGGAAATCCAGTGATGTTCCTTCCCAATTGAAATGGTTCAATAAAATGAAAGGGACTCTTAATTTTGAAAAAGCATATGCAAGTCGGGTGGAAGCCATTAGGAAATTCGAAAATAATTAGAAGTATTTTGGAAATTTAGAACAGCTAAATGGGGGGCGATTAATACTTGATATTGATATTGACATTGATACCGATGCTGAAATTGTAGCGGTTTTTGCGATTAAGAGCACTAGCACTTTTTCCTTGATGGTTGTACTTTGGAACAATTAGCACTTTTGTGGTCATTGCACTTTGTAATATTTGCACTTTTCAGCTGTTGCACTTTATCGCAGGTTCTTGCACATCGCTTCTTTTTAACTTAATTGATGATGATATTGGTTGCTACAGTTTTATCTTTTTAAAATCTTGTCATGAAAGGAAGAAGCTATTTAATGTTTTTTAAAAGGTTTCAATAATTCTGTTTTTGATTTTGATCGCGAAATTCATATCATGTACCTAATGCTTTGCTCAATAAAAATTATTTTTAAAAAAAAAGAAGAAATTAGGCCAGGTGGTTGCTTACATGGAGGGCATACACTCTGACGTGGGTGGGCTACACCGTACAGTCCAAGCTTTGTCATCTGCAGTGACGTCTGCCCTTCAACAAGCACATGCTCCCATTCCTGCTCAGGTGCCTTTGTCCACCCCTCAGTCAGTGGCCACATCAGATGACAGTGACCACGGTTCGCATGTGTCACAGACACAATACAGCACAAGGAGTATACAGCAGACACAACCCAAGCAGTCCCTCCCACAGTCACCATCCCCACAGAAGAACAGAGCCACCCCAGAATGCAAGGACAAGAGCCCGTAAGGGAAAAGCAAGGCCAAAAAAGCAATGAGGCTGAAATCAGGCTCACATGCCTCAGAGGCATCACCATCAAAGGACTCTCCTGTCCCTAAAACTTCACGCAGAGCTAGGCATGCAATGTCTGTGCCCACTAAGGAGGTGTTGTATAGCAAGGGTACACCTGGGAAGGGCACAGGGCCACATCCCCCCACCACATCAACTCCAATTCCAAGCCCAGTGAAGCAGGTGAAGGAAGGCACTGTAGGGGCCACCCCTGGCAAAGGAGGGTACTGTAGGTGGGACACCTGGAAAACAGGCAAAGGAGGGCACTGTAGGGGCCACCCCTGGCAAAGAGGCAAAGGAGGGCACTGTAGGTGGGGTATCTGGCAAACAGGGGAAGGTGATCCAGAGGCGTAGCATTACATCACCAGAGGTAGTATCAGTGTCTGCACCTGATGCGGGAAAGTTGGTGTGTGGGCCTGTTGTGTCATCACCAGTTCCCATTAACCCTAAGACAGGGAAGCCATTTTGTATTCCCAAAAAGTGGAAGGGCACCTCTCCCACCCACACTGTGTCACAGGTCTGCATGACTCCACCTCCACGTGCCACTATGCCACCTGTTCCAAACAGCCCTCCAGCTTCACAGGCAACAGATAGCCCTACATCACCTGCGCCTCTATCTCACCACTTAAGTGTTCCTGCTGTCCCCGACACACAGCCAATTCCAAGTCGGCCTGACAGCTAAATGTGAGTGTCAGTCCCCCTCATACACCTGTCTCGCATACAGGTGTGCTAGTCCTGCCCATTTGTTGCCACGTGGGTGTGTTGCTGGTCATCGAAGGGTACAGTCAAACACACTCACTGTGCAGCTTCTCATGTGCTGAATCCGCATTTCTCCCTGGCCACTGATATTGACATTCGCTGCTGTGTTGTACTCTCACCTGTGCCATGGACACTGGCCCTGTTGTTCTGCTGTGTTGTACTCTCACATGTGCCATGGACACTGGCCTTGATGCTCTGCTGTGTTGTACTCTCACCTGTACCATGGACACTGGCCCTGTTGCTCTGCTGTGTTGTACTCTCCCGTGTGCCATGGACACTGGCCCTGTTGCCCTGCTGTGTTGGGCTCTCCCCTGTGCAGCCTCCCATGTACTTGCTGTGCCACCTGCCATGGACACTGCCCTGTTGCTCTGCTGTGTTGTACTCTCACCGGTGCCATGGACACTGGCCCTGTTGCTCTGTTGTGTTGGACTCTCCCGTGTGCCATGGGCACTGGCCCTGTTGCTCTGCTGTGTTGGCCTATTCCCAGTGCAGCCTCTCATGTACCTGCTGTGCTACCTGCCATGGACACTGGCCCTGCTGCACTGCTGTATTGTACTCTCACCTGTGCCATGGACACTGGACCTGTTGCTCTGCTGTGTTGGCCTATTCCCAGTGCAGCCTCTCATGTACTTGCTGTGCCACCTGCCATGGACACTGGCCCTGCTGCACTGCTGTATTGTACTCTCACCTGTGCCATGGACACTGGACCTGTTGCTCTGCTGTGTTGGCCTATTCCCAGTGCAGCTTCTCATGTACTTGCTGTGCCACCTGCCATGGACACTGGCCCTGTTGCTCTGCTGTGTTAAACTCTCCCGTGTGCCATGGACACTGGCTCTGTTGCTCTGCTGTGTTGGATTCTCCCTTGTGCCATGCCCACTGGCCTTCCTGATTGTAGTTTGCCTGTGCAGATTATCTTGCATATGGTCAGCATTTTGTGTCTTGCTCTTGTCTACTGTTGTTCTACTGTCACATCTGTGCAATAGGCGAATAAAGACAGTTACTCCTGTTGTGTGTTTTGTCAGTGTCCTTACTGATTAAAGTTCTTTTGGTGTGTGCATTTGGTTGCCTGTGCCCCATGCTCTATGTGTCACTACATTGCCAAGCTCTTTGCCCGCATCACATTTTACAACAGGGGTGACAGGGTCTTCAGTCCATTCAAACACTGATACTTGTGTTATCTGTGTTGGCTCTTTTACCTGTCATGCAGTTCTCTTTCTAGTGGTTTGCTAATGTTGGCTACGTTGTTGCCATGTCAGGTTGGGGTACACTGCCAGTACAAGGTGTGATGATGTGCACAGGTTTGCAGGCAGGCTGGGCAATGCCATGATGTATGTGTGCTATTCCTGTATATGTGCCCAGCTGTGTATGTGTATGTTCATTTTGTGTTGGCCCTTAGTCCTGGTCCCCTGGCCTCCATGAGATTTGTGCTCTTGGGTGGTGAGGAGGTGTGCAGTGTGAAGAGTGTGACTTTGTAGTGGGTGTGGGTGTGTGTGTGCCCCTGTATTGTGTAATAGACACACATGTGTCAGCCAGGAGTTGTGTGCCTGTGTTAGAATTGGAGATCTCTGGTTGGCACAGGTATGCACTTGTGACAAGCAGGGACCCTCTCCTCTAGTCAGGGCAAGGAAACTACTCCGTAAGAATAACCCCTGCTCACCCTCTAGGTTGCGTGGCGCGAGCAGACAAGGCTAATCCTCAGGGCGATAGTTAGTTAAGCATGTATGATCACATACAGTAAACCCAATGATCCACCACAGACGGACACCAGTCGTAAGGTTGTATCAAAAATACGTAGACTTTATATAAAAATACTTAGTTGCAGATTTATCACAAGACCATATAACATTTAGTGAATGAGGCCACCAGATTATATAGGCAAACGTTCTTAAGTGTTCTTGGTAAGCAAGGTACGCTGAGGGTCGATGCGCGTTTCGCGCGGGAAAAACGACCTGTTGAAGATTGACGGACGACAGGGAAAACAAACATTGCGGACACTGGATCCGATGTGAACTCGGGATCGAGTTCAAATGTACCTTGAATAGAGTGTCCGAGGTGTTTCAGGCGCGGCCAATGGTGAGGGTGGACCCGGGACGGGGCTGACGGTTTTTCAAAGAATCTATCCGGCTCGAAGCCCCCTCGAGGTGCGAGGCGGGTGAGTGGAGGGTTGCGGCAACTCACGGGGTGAGGCGCCGTTCAGGCCTGCGGGGCGTACTACTTCTTAGTACGCCGGATCGTACCTGTGGATCTGTGTGGGGCGTCGCGTTCCCGGGCAGACAGGTGCAGCACCGGGCCTCCGGTACCAACGTACGGAAGGCCTTCTTGAGGTGCGGCATGAGCCTTGGTATGCAGGAGGGCAAAGCGAGACAGTCGGTACGTATCGACGTACGGACCGTCCGGGGCTATCAGATGCGCTCCTTGCAGATTCTGGCGGGAGAAGATGATGGGCGCACAACGCGCTCCGTAGCAGGCGAGGTGAAAGGAGAACGGGCGGCCCGGCCCTGAAGCAGAGAGCGACTCAAGCTTGAGCGGGGCTCTCGGCGGCAGGGCGACCAGGCTCCAAGCTGTCACGACCTTAGGAAGGACGAAGGCACCCGAGTCATAACTCCGGCGAGGGAAGAGAACTTAAGGGCCCAGCAGCATACGGGTACAGGCAGAATTGAACCCACTGGTCCTGGGGTTCAGTTCAGGGGGCAAGTTCGAGATCAAGCCCTTGGAGATCGCTTCAGGTACAAGTCTTCAAAGTCCTCTCTGGTCTTTTCCTCTCCGTTCTCAGCAAGGCACCACTGCAGGCCAGTCCCTTAGGTCAGGGACAGGTTTCCTTCCTTCAGCTTCTCTTGGTCCTTCTAGTCAGGCAGAGGTTCGTTGTGGTCGAAATGGGATCTGATTTGCTAGGAGCAGGGCTCCTAGTTGTTATACACGGTTTCTTTTTTCTTTGCAGGCCAGGGGGCATGAGCCTGGTTCAACTCAGTTTTGGAGCACTCTGTTGACAGGCAGCTGCCGTCTTCTTTCCAGGTGCAGGGCAGGGACATCAGACGCTCCGCAGGAGGTGGAGCCAGCATTGTGTTGGTGGAGCACAATCCTATTCAGAGTCAAGGGCTACTCCGCCCACCCATCCTGGTGTAAGCACACTATTCACCACCTGGTAGCCCAGACTGACCCCTGGAATTCCCCAGCCCTGTCACTCGCACAACCCCAGACAGCAGATACACATCCTGGCAGAGGCGGACAGAAATAGTAAGGCGAGCAAATGCTAACTTTCTAAAAAGTAGCATTTGCAAACACAGGATATTAAAATAAACCTTACTAAAGGAAGTATTTTATTATTCTGAGTTCAGGCATACTAAACTTGATGTGCCACCGTGTTCCATGAGCCTGTCAGGACTATAGCGTGTAATAATTCCGGCAGCTCTTTCTGGCCTATGAGAACAGGTAGCCCTTCAATAGTGAAGAACGAAAAGGGCGGTAATTCACTATTAGGACATGCCACACATCAGGGCTTGTCCTACCTTATGCTTATAGTGCACCCTGCCCGTGGGCCTACCATAGGGGTGACTGATATGAAGTTAAGGGAAAGTTTAGGGACTGGCAAGTGTGTGCACTTGCGCAGTCAGCGTGACAGTACCAGACTGTACGCAGGTTCTGCAATGGCAGACCCTAGACACATCTTACGAGGCCGCTTCTGTGGGTGGTGCAACCAGCGCTGCAGGCCGACTAGCAGCATTTGTATTTACAAGCCCTGGCACTCCTAGTGCACGTTACTGGGGACTGATAGTAAACCAAATAAGCCAATCATGGAAATCAATTACGGATACACTTTACATTGGAAGCACTTGCACTGCGGCATGGACTGGCCGTGGCGCAGCGCCCTGAGCAGCGAACACCAGCAAAACATCTGAGGCACATCAGCAAAAAGTGAAAGGGAGACTCACGCCAAGGTGCCAGGTCTAACAGCCTGTTGTTTGGATTGTCCTGCCCTGTGTAAATGATTGTATGCACTTGTGTGAGTTGTCTGTTGTGCACTGTGCAGTGTGTTGATGTGTTTTTTTTTAGTGTGAACAACAAGGACCCCCTGATTAGGAATTTGTCAGTTCCAAAGGACAGGGACAAATACTATGCGTAAATAATGACGTAAATAGGACAGCTGGCTAGGAAAAGTCATAGAGTAAAAAAATCATAACCATTACATATAAACAGATAAAAACGCATCTATTTCGTTTAATAAACATTTAATTTTAAAAAAAGGGCAGAAACATACATATTTTGCGGAGTTAGTAACTTCACAATAATTAAATTTAAAAAACACAATTCTTAAACACTTATCCTAAAAGTAATAGCACAAATAATATATTTACATATATTCACAATTAGTGACAAACAATGTTGTCTCTACTTAACAATTAAAAAAAAAACATTTCACAGTGGGTGGCAAACAATAATCTTTCGACGCGCGTTTCGGCGTTTCCACAAACGCCTTCTTCAGGAGCCACAAGTTTGCACTGAAACATATATATATAAAAGAAATATTTTACGAAAAAATCATTATGTTTCACAGTTTTCATTTCATATTAAATTTAACCATCTGAGAAGAAATATAAACATTCCCTTTTCTGTCAATACATCGCCTAAAGATATAGAGAACACAACACTTATATATTTAAAATCCAAAATAAACACAATTATTCACATTTCCCCATCTTTTCCTAGATGTCTTTATAAAAGAAATGATTACAAAAGAGATCCCATCTCTTATTGGGATTTTGAGCAGTTGATAGCTAATTCAGAAAACGGTAGGCATAGAAGGGGCGGGGTGGTTTTATACTAGAGGAGCAGAGCAGATTTATTGCAGAAGGGCGCTCAGTTATTTATAACCAACCGACCGGGTCGGTTGTCTTTAGAAATTATTGCCCACATTTTTTGTTTTGTACTTACTCGATTTAAAAGGTTAATCTTCGTTGGTCAGTTTGCTTCATATTTATTTATAGGACACTCTGTTTGTGATCAGGAAGATGTGTCAAAATATTTCTGCAATTTTAATGAAATATAGCATTACAAACAGAGATCGTTTTGAAAAGTGGATATACAGATAAAGAAACCATCTGTCTGGCAATCCAATGATTTTAAATAAACCTTCAACGGTCACGATGTATTTTATGAGGGTAATAATCAAAAACAGGGGGCAACGTTTTATTAGAGCTGGATGTTTCCTGTTGCATCTATTCTGTACCCAAGAGATTCCTGAGTTAGTCGGAAGTAGCTTATATAGCTCAGCGGAATCAATTACGTAGAATTGGTCCTGAAAATAACCTAAGAATAAACCAGTTCTTATCTGCTGCCACGTTTTATGACGAAAAAGTATTTTTAGATGACCAAAGGCTCACCCAAATAGACTCTACTGCAATATTTCGCCTCTCGTAGATATGTTCTTCTTTCAGGAATACCCGCTAAAATGCTAATTATACAAGAGACAAAAATTACCTCGAGTGCTGTATGAAAATTTATATAGAATAATTAATGACTACCTAGATTATTAATTTCAAAAAAAGGATCTTTTTGTATTATTTGCACTTACTTATATGTGTTATACTGACGTATTATTTCTTAAACAGCCGAGGCACCAGATAGTACATTCCCAGATATGGAAACGATAAAATTCATTGTCGACTCTCTAGACCGGTAAGTCCTTTATTTTAGACTTTAAACCGGTGTTTCCTGTGAAAAAATAATATTTCGGAGTCACCTTTCTTATTGTCGGAAAAACCGATACAATGAGGGTTTCAGACAACTCATGGCTATTTAGAGTAACTAGACAGATATCTATTACAATTCCTACCTCTGATGTGGAAATAAGAAGTCAGTAAACGTCGAGCCGCGGATGAACAAGTTTAATCCGCTGGCGTCTCCCGACCGTTATAGATGATATCATCCGTATGTCTACAATAGTCCTTCTTTTAACGTGTTCGCAATCTAGGTTCTACGTAGCCACGCGACCACGTGACCAGGTGAAATCATTGGCGTCTATAGTCCTGGATTAGAAGGTTGTAGATTTAAAGGCATATCCAGAATTAAAAAAGGTTTTATTTAGATTAAGGGAAGTTGGGATAACTATGACCTCCTCTAGTTAGCGGTGATATATACAAGTTATTCACAATTCTAAAGCCATTTAAACCTAAAGTTTATCAGTCTAATACCTTATAGTTCCAATTATATTTTATATTAAATCGCCGAATTTTAGAATACAGATGACATTCATCATGGAAGACCTATATCTATCTCCAATAACTACGGTAATCTTCATAGGAGAAAATATGCTACATAATCTTCATAGGGGAAAATCTGCTACATTGCGGAAATTTGCCATATATCTACTGAGTATTTACATAATTGCGTTCTCCCAAGGGATGTCGCAATTCAACCCTCTCTCATATGTATTAAAAACGAAAATCCAGAAAACTTCCTTTTTCTTCCTAATGGCACATCCCCCTTTACTGTCAGGTGTTCTTATTCTTTCAAGGATGCGCCATTGGAAGTCCTCAGGTTTATGATCTTTGTCGAGGAAGTGCTTTACCAGTGGTGCTGCTAATTTTTGGGTCCTAATCGCGGACCTGTGTTCAGTCAAGCGCACTTGGATGGACCTACAAGTTTCGCCGACGTAACCCAGGCCACACACACATCTGATAAAGTAGATTACATTAGTGGTCTTGCAATTCCAGATATCGTTTGCCTTTGTCGTGAAACCATTGTGAGTGAATTCTTCACCACTAATGATATTGTTGCATGATTTGCACGAGGAACATTTTGTGGTTCCACGTACTGGTAGATTACTTAACAATGATCTCTGAAGGAGACCATTGTTGGAAGTTTTGGTATTAAATCTGGAATGGACAATTCTGTCTTTTAAGTTCCTATTTCTTTTAAAGGCAAATAATGGTTTTGGTAATTTGCCACTAGAGGTAGGATTGCAATTCAGTAAATGCCAGTTAGCATTAATTATCTGGTGTACACGTTCATTAAGTGTAGAATGGGTAGTAACGCATACCAATTGATCTTTTACAGTTTTTTCTTTGGGAATTAACAGTGCATCACGGTCGAAAAAACGTGCTCTCTTGTAGGAGCTTCTTATTAGCCTGTGTGGATATCCACGCTCGAGAAACTTCTTTCGCAGGCGTCAATCATGCGAAAGAAGTTTCTCGTGAATATATGTAAATATATTATTTGTACTATTACTTTTAGGATAAGTGTTTAAGAATTGTGTTTTTTAAATTTAATTATTGTGAAGTTACTAACTCCGCAAAATATGTATATTTCTGCCCTGTTTTTTAAATTAAATGTTTATTAAACGAAATAGATGCGTTTTTATCTGTTTATATGTAATGGTTATGATTTTTTTACTCTATGACTTTTCCTAGCCAGCTGTCCTATTTACGTCATTATTTACGCACAGTGTGTTGATGTGTCCATGCAGTTCTGTGTGACTCCTCCTTGTTGTCACTTATGAGTGTGCAAAGTGTGTAACTTGCACATCAGTGTTGTGTTTGTTTGATCATCAATGTGTCTTGAGTGTGTTTGGTTATACTGTGTGTTAGACCTGGCACCTTGGCGTGAGTCTCCCTTTTATTTTTTTGCTGATGTGCCCCAGAAGCTAAGACCCTACTTGTTTGGGTCTCACTTCCGGGTTTAGACAGACCACAGGCCCCTCAAATGGTTGATGCAGATGAGGGGTGAGAACCCAAACTGTTGAGGTGGTCCATTTCCCTACAGGGTATGGACTTCACGGTGGAACACCGCCCAGCCATAGACCACGCCAATGCTGACGGTCTATCTAGGTTTTTCCGCCTTAGTGATGAGGAACTCCCTGGGGTAGGGTAGTTCTCCCCACGTTTCAGCTGGGGGGGACACGTGTTAGACCTGGCACCTTGGCGTGAGTCTCCCTTTCATTTTTTTGCTGATGTGCCCAGATGTTTTGCTGGTGTTCGCTGCTTAGGGCACTGCACCACGGCCAATCCGTGCCGCAGTGCAAGTGCTCCCAATGTAAACTGTCCCTCTAATTGATTTCCATGACTGGCTCATTGGATTTACTGTCAGTCCCCAGTAAAGTGCACCAGGAGTGCCAGGGCTTGTAAATACCAAGGCTGCTAGTGGCCTTTAGCGCTGGTTGCGTCACCCACAGAAGCGGCCTCGTAAGATGTGTTAAGGGTCTGCCATTGCAGAACCTGCGTACAGTCTGGTACTGTCAGGCTGACTGCGCAAGTGCACACTCTTGCCAGTCCCTAACCTTTCCCTTAACTTCCTATCAGTCACCCCTAGGGTAGGCCCACGGGCAAGGTGCATTGTAAGCATAAGGTAGGACAAGCCCTGATGTGTGTCATGTCCTAATAGTGAATTACCGCCCTTTTCGTTCTTCACTATTGAAGGGCTACCTGTTCTCATAGGCTAGAATGAGCTGCCGAAATTATTACACGCTATAGTCCCGGCAGGCTCAGGGAACACAGTGGCACGTCAAGTTTAGTATGCCTGAACTCAGGATAATAAAATACTTCCTTTAGTAAGATTGATTTTAATATCCTGTGTTTGCAAATGATACTTTGAGAAAGTTAGCATTTGCTCGCCTGACTATTTCAGCCCGCCTCTGCCAGGATGTGTATCTGCTGTCTTCGGATGTGTGAGTGACAGGACTGGGGAATTCCAGGGGAACAGTCTGGGCTACCAGGTGGTGAATAGAGTGCTTACACCAGGATGTGGGGGCGGAGTAGCCCTTGACTCTGAATAGGGTTGTGCTCCACCACCACAATGCTGGCTCCACCTCCTGCGGAGCGTCTGATGTCCCTGCCCTGCACCCTGAAAGAAGACGGCAGCTTCCTGTCAACAGAGTGCTCCAAAACCGGGTTGAACCAGGCTCAGGCCCCCTGGCCTGCAAAGACAAAAGAGCCCTGCTCCTAGCAAATCAGATCCTGTTTTGACCACGACAAACCTCTGCCTGACTAGAAGGACCAAGAGAAGCTGAAGGAAGGAAACTTGTCCCTGACCTAAAGGACTGGCCTGCAGTGGTGCCTTACTGAGAACGGGGAGGAAAAGACCAGAGAGGACTTTGAAGACTTGTGCCTGAAACGATCTCCAAGGGCTTGATCTCGAGCTTGCCCCCTGAACTGAGCCCCAGGACCATTGGGTTAAATTCTGCCTGTGCCCGTCTGCTGCTGGGCCCTTAAGTTCTCTTCCCTCGCCGGAGTTGTGACTCGGGTGCCTGCGCCTCTCCTAAGGTTGTGACAGCTCGGAGCCTGGTCGCCCCGCTCAGGCTTGAGCCGCTCTCCGCTTCAGTGCCGGGCCGCCCGCTCTCCTGTCACCTCACCTGCTACGGAGCGTGTTGTGCGCCTCTCTTCTCCTGCCGGAATCTGCACAGAGCGCATCTGATAGCCTCGGACGGTCCGTACATCGCTACGTACCCGACTGTCTCGCTTTGCCGTTCTGGATACCAAGGCTCGTGCCGCACCTCAAGAAGGCCTTCCGTGTCTTGGTACCGGCGGCCCGGTGCTGCACCTGTCTGCCCGAGAACGCGATGCCCCACACAGATCCACAGGTACGGTCCGGCGTACTAAGAAGTAGTACGCCCTGCAGGCCTGAACGGCGCCTCGTCCCGTGAGTTGCTCTAAGACCCCGGATCGCCGCAACCCTTCACACCATCCCGCTCACCCGCCTCGCACCTCGAGGGGGCTTCGAGCCAGATAGATACCTCGGAGAACCGCCGGCCCCGTCCCGGGTCCGCCCTCACCAGTGGCCGCGCCTGAATTTGTGGTCTGTGTGTTGAGGTTGTGTCAGTCATGTCCGTGTGTAGCTGTTGTGCTTGGTGTGCACACACTGCTTGTTGTGCATACAGTGCTGTGTGTATGTGGGCTTGACATTGCCTGATGTGCATCCCCTGATGTCCTGTGGTGTTTGATGATTTGTGCTTTAATGGGCATCTGTGGTTGGGTTGATGTGGCAGTGTAGGTCTGTGCAGGTGCACTTCTTGTGTGATTTGTGGTATGTTGTGTGTGTGTGTATTTTGTTCTTAAGTGATGATGTTGTGCACTCATGTGGTGTTTGTGCTCCCATTGCCTTTCCACAGTTTGGCTATCAGGGTATGTCTGTTTCTGCTGGGGTACTGTGTGTGTTCCTTTGGTGTTTGTGTGTAGTTTTTGTGTAGGCATCTGTTCAGGTTTGCCTGTGTATTTGTTCTGTTTGTCGATGGAGCAACGAAACATGTCGGCAGCAAACAAATAATGATGGTATATAATTAACCATTTTTAATTGAAGGGTTTGCAGCACCAGAATAAAGATAGATAGCTAGCAAACCTCTTCACAATTTTTATTCTTTTTTGGAACCACTTTTCCTGGTTCACTTTTTATGGGGTTATGGGATTACTATATGTAATCGCACAATAAGTGTTGGCAACTGTCTACTGTTGGTGTATTTGTCACTATTCTTATTTGTGCACATATATATGTTTGTGTGTGATTTGTTTTTCTTCACCCAGAGAGAGTGACCAATGATGAGAAGTGGGTAAACTGGTGATTGTTAACCAGGAACCCCCTCGGGTGATTCGACCGTGAGGCACTCTCTCTGTTCCCACTTTAAGTTTTTGGGTGTCAATGTATAGTGGCCTGTGTTTGTCTGTCTCTATAAATCTATGAATCTTGACCTTGGGTACGATGTTAATTTACACGTTAAGGGATTCTAGATTTCTTATGATATATCAGATCCCCGTTTGGTCTAAGTCCTTGATGCGGCTTGTCTTGGTAGGGCCCTTTGTGATTAAGAGTTGTTTGAGTGGGGTGCGGCTCTACAAGGTACTTTCCCCCTACACCCCTAGAGATTGAGGAGCTGTTTGTCGATACACCCAGGGTGTGTGTTTGTTTGTGTGTGTATGTGCTGGGAAGTATTGGCAGCCTTCAGTGTGTGAGGCACTGGTGTTCTGTGTTCCTTGTCAGACACTCCTGCAGTGGCTGTCTCCCTAGTTGTTTGTTGTGTGGCGCTAGGTGTGTATTGTGCTTGCTTGTTGCTGTGCTTGGTGCTTGTTGGTGTGCATGGGGGTGCACAAGATGGGCACCTGGCCTGTGACTTGATGGGGTGTGTTGATGTGTGTTTGGGGTGGTGTGTCCCTGTGGTCTTTGTGCCCTGCCCATGCCTTGTAGTGGCCCTGCCTTCTGCATTGTGCGTATGTGTTGGCGCGGCGGTGACGTGACCGGGAACGGGACATTGCTGCTAGTTCGCGGTCGATGTGTGTCCCGGATGCAGAGGAGTGACTTGTTGGCAGGTGGGTCATGTGTGGGTGCCCTTGTGGATGTGTTGTGACCCTCAGCAGGGTGTCAGTGGTGGAATTGAACCCTGTGTCAGCCCGTGTGTTGTGTGTTGTATTTGTGTATTTGCGTACCTGCGGCAGCGTCCGCGGCGGCCCATTTGATGGTAGTGCTGTAGCAGGTACATGACCGGATGCATATGTAGAGCTGGGTCCATGGCGATCATGACCGGGTGGAGAGGACCGGGTCTCTGCTATGGTGCTCCGCTGTCGAGTTTCCGCTGTCTCTGGTTGGGCGGTTTCTCCACTGCGGTGCGTCTGCCTGTTTGGGCCATCCTAATTTGTGGAGCGGGGCGGACGTCATTCCGCACGGCGGTGAGTCTCCATTGGCTCTCACTGCCGCGGTGGCGGGCGCACTTTGATGGCGGTGAGCGTCGCTCCGCGGCGGTTGGGAAATGACCTAGGTTTTGCTATACTAATATGGCGGACGTGAGTACCGCTGCTCGTGGGCGGTAAAAGGTGTTTTTCCGCCCCGCCAGCACCGCGGTGGTGCCACTGCCTGACATCCTAATGGACCCCTATGACTTCTAAATCCAACAGGCCTAAAAAGACGCAGGGACATACATTAGTTAAAATCTTATTCGTTTATTAAAAACGTGTTAGTTGCGTTCAGCACAAAAATGTTAAAAAAGACTTTTAAATCTCATTCACTGCATAAGTGAAGGGGACTGTGGTATCAAATATCTATTTGAAGATACTTATGGTTTCCGTGGCTTAATAAACATAAACCGATAAAGAGTAGAGATATTGTCAACTTTCACCAATGCAAGGGCATGGATACTGATTCATACTGGTTCAAACTATTTGATTTCACTCCAGGCCTGATCTTCTGCGCATACATGTGCCCTTTATGGGATGCTTGCAGGCATCCTGAAGCCACCGTGGCTAACGTGACATGGTTGTCAGCCTCCTCTAATGAAAGGCCTCACTCTTGAACGACGGAGGAGTGTGAACACTGAGTCAGTCCCTTCAGAAAAGGGCAGAGGTCAACGGAAAGGCACTAGAACGGGCTTCACCATGTTCGGCCATTGGATAAATAGGGGCCTTCTCTATTCAGGACAGCAGCTCTTTCATCTTTCTTAGAATAAGTAATCCCTCGGAATATCTGGTATTGTGTAAACTTCAATGGCGGCAGAGAGCTGCTCTTCAGGTTCAAATGCACAAGTGTGTGCGTGGGAAGGTCCGAATGTGAAAGAGAAACATAGGAATGCTACACTCCCGCATAACACTCCCAAGGCCCGCAGAGACCTTAAAAGCCTTCTTTTGTGCTGAAATTCCCTGATTTTGTACACAAAGAAATGTCAGTTCCTGCTGAGTTCAGTTTCTAAAGTTTGACACGTTTTTCAAACTACAATAACAATAAATGAACAGCACTTATACAAAAACTAATTGGCAAATACATCCAGTGCGATCTATTGTTGTGTATGCCACTAGAGCAGACGTAACTCACAAATATCCAGGTCAAACACAGACGTGTTGATCCCGCGGACGTATTAAACTGCATATAAATGGCTCATGTTATTGGATACTTGAGCAGAGAACAACCATTAGCTCGCCACATCAGTGTTTTTAATGATGGGGCCGTGAGCAGACAATATACCAAAATGGCATATGTAGTAACAATGCATAATGTAGCATTACTAATGAATGATCTGTCTGTCGGGCATGATGACTGCTTTACAGCACTGATCTTAAATACTCGGAAAACAGAACTAAAACAGAACTAATCTCCGGAAAATGCTGCATCAAATCACTGACTGAAAAACAAATGTCGACACAAGGAAAAGAAGCACACTTGGCAATAAAAGAAAAACCATCACCTCATATCAGAGAGAGCTCCACTGGCTCCCAATACACAAAAGGGTATAGTTTTAACTACTCACCCACACAGTCAAAGCACTGCATATCACAAACACTGCCTACCTCAACAACTGCCATCTCCTTACATCAACTTTCTAGGCTCCTCGTAGAGCCACACTCCGGCTGGCACACATCCCACGCAAACAAAGAGGCAGATGGACTGACCTCCCCCTGCACATCAGAGCCTTCTCGGTGCTTCTTGAGTTCCGAAAGAAGCTGAAGACCTGGCTTTTTGAATGACTCAACACTTGCACTAGCGTCATGATACCCAACGGGTGATAGAGGCTCTACAAAAACACAGAGGGCCATATTCTCAAGACTGGGTGATAAAATTATCGCCGCTTTATCGGCAGGAAACTGCTGCTAAAGTGGCGATAATGGGCTTGATAATATGCCCTTGTGAATTCCCATTGAGACCCAGGTTGGACATCTAACCTGGGCTTCTATGGGAATTCTCTAGGGCCCGCACTGCAGGATCCCTCGAGTGGTTTTAAGGCGCCTCCTGGCGCTTTAGTGATGACGTAAGGTTTGGCGCCGCAGGCGGACTGGTGGAGGACACTAGGAAATGTAGTCCTCGTCCCCGTAGTTATAGGCACAGGTGTGGCAGCAGAGGTTACGGTGCAGACCCTCCTGGGTCTGATTAGGCAGCGACAGCAACAGGACGGCCACCGAAAAACAATCAGGGCAAGAAACCAGTGCTTTACAAGGGATATATTTGGCCCAAATTCAACTAAAGAAGTATACCGTGGAGTATAGTCCCATTGTGTAGAATGGTTTAAAAACGTAATTCAGTTAATTTTTATATGAAAGTGATGGCAATAAATTCACAGCATATGGGTAATCAGGTGTAAAAACTATAAATACTGATAGATATTATTTAATAAAGTACCTATTACATTTTCATGGTTTATGCATACTATCGATTGACACAAATGCCATGAGAAACTGCAGGGTTGGAACTAAGGAATGTCGGCCTAGGAGGAACAGCAGACCCCCTGCCAAGCTCCTTTCCACTGCCCAGTCCCAAAACCTTGTCCAAGATCAGTCCAGGCACCTCGTCCAAGTCTTGTCTCCTGCTCATGTTTCTTGTATGGTCTATCTTTGTAATAATGTCTGGGCTTGTCCAGTGCCTGCTCAGTCTATTGTCCTGACTTGGACCCTGTTTTACCACTGATGCCCAGTTTGACTAACCAATCATCATTACAAAAACCGGATACTGCCTGAGATAGACTACTGTTTAGCTAGGCATTGGAAATGGATAATTCTTTGGGAGGACGGTCCTGTATAATGATGACTTCTGCCAACATTGCTTACCTTCAGCTGGCCGGGGCAATGCTAGCCTCACCAGACAGGCTGTACTTCTCGTGGAATCTCTTGAAGCTTCAATCTTGTGCATGGCTGCACCCATGCGCGTGATCCTCTCTTTCTTGTTCTTCAAAGATCCTGCCTGAAAGGGAACTCCACTACGGATGCCTTTTCTTCACCTCTCAAGTGCCTGGAAATCAGTATAGCATTTCAAAGACACAACATTATGGACTTTAGTTGCATCTTGTAATTTTCACCTGTACAGAACAAAAATAACAGGGAAAAATAACAATTGAAAACTAAGGTATGGCATAGGTGCAGGCTTTCTTACAAGGATAATGTCGTAGTTCTTCTCACTCATGACATGTGGCAGGGCGACTCGTTGTTGTTGGGGGACCATAGGGACCATAATAACAATAACTTTAAGTAGGGTCAGAGGCAATATTTAAAGACCTACCTGGATATCTTGCCCCAGTCTGGCGAACCTTTACGTTCACGGGTTCGAGCAAAAACATGTGCTGACTACTAGGAATCCTTTTCGTGTGTCAATACTCCTCTGGAGGCGTTACATAGACGATATTTTTGTCGTCTGGCTAGGGGAAATAGCAGCAATTGATGGCTTCCTTACCTGGCTTAATGGCAGAAACAACTTTCTGAAATTCACAGTAGAGATCAATAAACATAAGTTGGCATTCCTCGATCTGTTGTTTGTAGCCACCTCCACAGGGTTAGAAACAGAACTGTACACTAAACCCATGGCAAGAAACTCATCATTGAGTTACGATAGTCATCACCCGAAGGCGTTGAAGGACAATCTTCCGTATGGTCAGTTGCTGCGGATTCGCAAAAACTGTTTCACCAAAGAAAGTTTCCAGAAACATGCAAATGAGTAAAGATCACAGCTGGTTGAAAGGAAATATCCTCCCAAGTTGGGCTGACGCTCAGCGAAGCGGGCAACCAATAACAACAGAGAAGCACTGCTAGAACAATCAGAACCGAAAGAAGAATTGCCAAGGCTAACGTTCGTCAATACCTTCAGTACAGTGTCAAATGAAATAAAAAAGAGTGTGCGGAAGCATTGGAAGATATTAAATATCGGCGGTTAGCGAATACCAGAGCCACTCTTCTCTTTTAAAAGGAGTACCAACTTACGTGATCAACTCGTGCACACCAGACCGCAGACTCTGAAAACTCAGACGATGGACACTCTGTGGGGTCTTCCAGCTGTACAAGGGCATTTTGCCTGTGGTTCTTGTAGGGCGCGCCCCCAAACAGTGAAATCTAAATCAGTAGACATAGGCACAGGCAAGCCCTGGCTACAGAAGAAATTTACGAACTGCAAAAGTGAGAAGGTCGTGTATCTGATCACGTGCCCATGCAAGTTGATCTACATGGGGATGACAACTTGCAAGGTTAAACTAAGAATCATGGAGCATAGGAGCACCGTGTGGTGTAAAAAACAAGCCACAAGATTGACGAGTCACTTTTTAGAGGTCATTCATCGACCAGATGATTTCATTTGGACAGTTCTGGAGCAGCCATACATTCCAACATGTCACTGACATAGCCAAATTTAATTTGCTCAGGGAACAGAAATGGGTGTTCAAACTCAAGAGCGGTAGAATAGGTTTAAATTACGCCATACCCTGGGTGATGCTGTGAGAAGCATTTACATCGCCTGGTGTTTATAAACTGTTGAAAATCTGATTAGCACCCATGAGCTACCTACCACCCTTGTACTTTGGGTCAGAATAGGGGGGTCATTATAAAGGGATCAGTTCACAACGTCCCTTTGTCTCTTCATACAGACCCTTTTGTTAAGACCATCTGTATCATATTGAGAATACAGTAATCACATGATATGTAGATCACAGGTATACAAGAAAATGTTCCCAATATAATAAAGATTAGTTGTGTCATTCTAAGAAACATTACATCATAATTTGTACTGAGGGCACTTAATTGAAGTTTAAATTTGCTCTTATTGAGTGCATTAACCACCCATGACCTCCGGAATTCCGAAATTATTTCACACAATCTTTTTGCCCTGTAAGATGAGGATTCTTAACTCGGGCCACCCTTGATGAACATGCATCATTAAAAGGCTAGGGGCCCGATGTAGGTAATTCTTATTTACCACTTCTTAAATACCGAATTTTACCGATTCGGTATTTAAGAAGTGGTAAATATGAAGGGGGGAGATGTAGGTATTTCAGAATCTGTAAATACCGAATCGTTAAGATTCGGTATTTACCGATTCTGTAAATACCGAATCGGTATTGCCCATTGATTCCTATGGGCTTTGAAGCCCATAGGCATCAATGGGAAATACCGATTCTGTAATTACAGAATCGGAAAAAATTACCGAATTTGCAAGGGTGACAGGGTGTCACTTTGACACCCTGCTGCACCCCTGTTCCTGGCTTGTGTGCCATGTGACACACAGACATGCCCTTAGGGCATGTCTGTGTGCCACATGGCACAGGTGTACATGCACAGATGTGCATGTACACTGGAATTCGTTATTTACCATGGAATAGTATTCCATGGTAAATAACGAATTCTAAAGGCCCTGTAGCACTGTTTAAAGTGCTACCTACATAAGAAAATACAGATTCGGTAATTTTACCGATCGGTAATTTTACAGAATCTGTCAAATTACCGATTCGGTAAAATTACCGAATCTGTATGTTTTTCACAGCCCTACATGCCAATGTCCAAATACCGGTCGGAAACGGCCGAAAATCGGTATTTTCGGCCGTTTCCGACCAGTATTTAGACACCTACATCTGGCCCTAGGTTCGGGCTATACCGAATACCAAATAATGAGTGAAATCACTATTAAACTAAGGGGCGATATTGTTGCGTGTTAGCGTGATGCATTACTGTCTTTGCATTCTTATGCTAGTAGTGAGGATTGTTATATAAGAATTAGTCACGCTAGATCTAGACTCGCGCACAATACACTTTTCATGAATATAGATGTTAAACAATGACGCCGTCACCTTCATTATACCTGTGCACACTACATTTCCCATAAGCACAGAGACGCCTAGTGATGACGTCATTACGTCGATGATCGCGACATCCAGGAAGTAAGGACGACCGTCTAGAGGTACTGACGGACAGGTGAGGAGACATCCCTGTACGCAGTAATATGTAGAGTGAGGGCCCCTCTTTGTTGCGAGCGCTCCGTTTTCAATTCGGGGTCTCTAATTCAATGAGAGCAAGGACACACGAGGGCGTTAGCTAGTTGCTCAGTTTCTAGCACAGAGTTCTAATCATTTCAGAGCAAGGAAACACATGCTAGACAGTTGCTCGCGTTTTGCTGTATATCAGAGGCAGACTGAAGGGGTGAAGTGAATGATCTACACGTTTGGCTATAATAAGATCTGTTTGTGGGACCATATCATGCTTTTGAGACTTTTTGCATAAGACAGTCTCAGAGGTTTGTAGAGAGTGTGTGTGTCCCCGGTTAGCAGAGATACTGACAATTTAGTTTTTTCACAGCCTGCTGGGCAGAAAATCGGGATTTTATTAAAGACACGGAGGCTAATATTATGAAAATTCTCCTTTATTGCCACAGCTCAGCAGTAACAATGAGAGAACATAGAAGATATGTACATTCTAGAAGATATATATAGCTCATGAACACACAGCCATCATCCTTCTTTGTCCAATGCTGCAAATCAATAGAATAAAATCAACAAAATTCAAACTGAAGTAAGACGTCCAACGAGCCATCTTCATTAAACAAAGGTAGGAATTCTTTTTCTAAAAAGAAGGAGACATATAAGGTTAAAAGATACAACCCTTAGGGAGGGTCAGTTAGTGGAGGGATAATATTAGCCTCCGTGTCTTTAATAAAATCCAGATTTTCTGCCCAGCAGGCTGTGAAAAATATAAATTTTATGGCATGACACGGAGGCCAACATTATGCAAGTTCAAAGTGAATTGAGAACATTGTCAATCACATTATTAATTGGTCTATAATTACATTTTTTAACATAATTTCATTAGACCAGTCAGCGGCTCTTAATATATCTTGTAGCCCACCACCAAGCATAAAAGCTTTAGAAGCTGATGCACCCCTAAGAGAGTGTGCACCAAAAATAGAAATGTCGACACCACATTCACTCATCACTTCTTTAACCCATCTTGCGAGAGTGGGGGAAGAAACTGGTTCATGAGGAGATCTATGGGAGATCAGGAGTTGTGTTTCAGCACCTCTCAAGTTGACAGTCCTGTTTTCATATTCTTTAAGACATTTGACAACACACAAACTTTCATTCTCAGGAAATAAAGGATAGAAGATAGAAGAAGACATAGTCTTGGTCCTTTTTTTAAAGATATAAAACAAACTCCTTCAGGCTGAAAGGCCCTGCTAGTAACATCTAAGGCGTTAACATCTGAAGTTCGCCTAAAGGAGACCAAACAAAGTAAGTTTATAAGAAATACGCTTGAGAGAGAGAGGACATAGTTATCTCCCCATGAAGAGATGAGGTGCAATATGTCTCTCACGTCCCACAAGGCTGAATATTTAGGAGTCGGAGGATTAAGAACACGCTTGCTTATTATAATCTTTTTGTTCAAGAGGCTTTTACCAACAGATACACCATCAACTAAGGAGTGACCTGCAGCTATTGCTGATCTATAGACATTAACGGATCTATAACTGAGGCCAGAAGCGAAAAGCTCAGAAAGGAAGTTAACTACATGAACTAAATCAATTGAAACGGGATCATAATGTCGTTGAAGACACCAGCGAACCCATTTGTTCCAGGCCAGTCGATATGCCTTCCTTGTTCCAGAAGCCCAGGATTCAGATATGAGTCGGAAAGCATTGTGCGAAAGGCCAGGGATTTGCCACTGTCGCCTGAAATCTTCCAGGCTGTCAGGACTAAAATGCCTTGCTCTAGGAGAGGGTGAGATTCGCCCTGAGGGCCCAGGAGAAGACGACTGAAAGATGGGATCAGGATCGGGAAGTCCATGGTCATGTCCAGGATGACCGGGAACCATGCTTGAGACCTCCAGAGGGGGGTTATCACTACCATACTCTGAAGGTATCTGCGAGCGTGTAAGAGGAGGCGTGGGAGCATTACAAACGGCGGGATGGCATATGGTTTTACGTTTTGCCAATTCTGGAGGAAGGCATCCACCCCTGATGATGGAGGGTCTGGCCTCCAACTAAAATATTTCGTCAACTGAGTGTTTAACCTCAAAGAGGACAAAGAGGTCCGACTCGAAGGGGCCCCACTGTTCTTGAATGTACAAAAATATCTCCCTGTTCAACTTCCAATTGCTGGAATCCCTGAAATTTCTGGAAAACCAATCTGCTACACCGTTGTTCAGACCTGGGATGTGTTCTGCCGTGACTGACAGTCCCTTGTTCAGACAATAATCCCAGAAGACTTTCGCTATTTCTGTCAGACCTTTCGAATGTGGTCCTCCCAGTTTGTTGACGTATCTTACCGCAGAGCCATTGTCCATGCCGAGCATTATAGAACATTTCATAGTTTTCTGTGTAAAGCTTCGAGTCGCAAAGGAACCAGTTAAAAGTTCCAAGCAGTTGATGTGAAGTTTCCTCTACTCGCGTGTCCACCGTCCCCCTGTAGAAAGGTTGGCGCAAGATGCGCCCCAGCCCTCTAGACTCGCATCCGATTCTATTATCAAGTCTGGGGTTTCCCTGAAAATGGCTTTCCCATTCCAAGCCTCTGCATTTTTCAGCCACCAGGAAAGTTCTTCCCTCGAATCTATGTCTAAGCTGGTCATTTGAGTATAGGATTGACACGCTCTCAGAGTCTTCACCTTGAGACTCTGAAGGGCCCTGTAGTGAAGGGGGCCCGGGAAGATCACTTGAATGGTTGAGGAGAGGAGACCCAAAATTCTCGCTAAGAGTCTCAAGGAGAATGTTTCTAGAGAGAGTATCTTCTTTAGCTTTTTACTGAGTTTTTTTATCGTTTCCTTTGTTAACTTTAACTCTCCCGATAATGTGTTTACCATGAATCCCAGAAATTGAGTCTCTTGTGAAGGGACAATGCAAGACTTCTTTGTATTTATGACAAAGCCCAGGTATTCTAGAAGCCGGATGGTAAGATCTGTGTGTCGAAAAATTGTCGACTTGGATTGAGCCATGATAAGGATGTCGTCCAGGTAGATTATCAGTCTCACACCCCTTTCCCTTAACCATGCCACCACTGGGCGCAGCACTTTGGCGAAGCACCATGGGGCTGAGGATAGGCCGAAAGGGAGGCTGCAAAACTCCCAGAGTTTTCCCTCCCAAGTGAACTGTAGGAACTTCCTGTGAGGTGGTCAAATAGGAATGGTCAAATAAGCATCCTTTAAATCCAGGCGCGTTAACCAATCGCCTTTCCTCTTTACATCTCTGAGTAGGTGTATTCCTTCCATTTTGAAATGGTGGTAAGACACCCGCCCGTTTAGACTTTTTAAGTTTGTGACAGGCCTCTGTGTCTTGTCTTTCTTCTCCACCAAGAAAATATTGCTGATGAAACCTCTTTGAGACCTCTCTCTTATAGCCCCTTTTGTGAGAAGATCTTGAACTTCTTGAGAAACAAGTTTCTTTTGATCTTGGGAGAAAATTATCTCCCGGGGAGGTTTTAACTGAAAGGGAACATCTATAAAGTCTATCCTGTAAACTTTGACGGTTTTACAACCCAGGGGTCCTGAGTTATCAAGGTCCAGTTCTCAGAGAAAAGGGATAGTCTCCCACCCACCTTTACAGGGGTATCTGAATGGTCTTTCAATGCACCTACCTGTCGAGAAAGTCTTGTTCCTTCTTTCTCAACGCAAAAATCTTCCCCTGCTGCATTGTCTCTGGAGGTAGAAGGTTTTGTTCCCGTAGAAAGACGAATGTTGATACCTAGAACCTTGTCCAAAAAAGGGTCTTGCAGAGGATTGTCCACGGCCGGGAAAACGACCCCGCATTCTCCCGGCCCGCTCAAAAATCCTAACCTGGAACACCTTCTTAATTTCGCGTTGGGACTTTTGGATCGAGCTAAAAGCCCCAAATTATTTCGCCATATCCCGTATGAAGTCTTCTCCAAATAGGAGTCCTTGCGAATTGGGTCCTGCCTCCTTATTTGAAAATTCTATGAGTTTAGGGTATATTTTAAGTAGTATCCCTTTTCTGCGTTCATTAGATATGGCAGTGTTTGCATTGCCGAGAAGGAAGATGGATCTTTGAACCCATTCGCGAAGCTCTTTGGGATCAATAGGGATGCCTCCGACATAAGCATTCTCTGCCAAATCAAAGATTTTGGTTAAGGGACAAATAATATCAAGTAGACGGTCCTCACAAGACCTGAGTCCCTTGTCTATGCCCTTCCTCGGGTCTTTCGCACCCTTAGCTATAAATGCGACGACCTTAGGGTCGAGTTCGGGGGTGAAGGCAATTTTATCTGGAAGGGATGGGCGAGGGCATTCTGATCTCAATCTCGACCTCACTTCTTTAGGGATCTCCCTTCTTAGCCAAAATCTAATGTAACCTGCGACATGTTGGGACGGAAGCCATTCGGGAGAAAGGGGATGTTTAATTAATAAGGGGTCGAACATATTGTCCCCAAACGGGTCAGTGATACCCATTTTGGAACCCGATACTTTGCTTGTCCCCTCGGAGTCCTCAATGGAGTTGTCTTCCCGGATCTCAATATCTGAATCAATGGGTGACGAGCAGGAGAGGTCTATCTCTGCATCGTTTTGTTGCTCACTATCGATAGGTATAGGTGAATCTGGGCCTAATTCTTGTCCTTCTGTGATGCCCGAGGCACCATTCTGATCTCTGCCCTGATGGCGAGATTGAGCCGATTTTGATGACACCTTTTGTTTTTTGGAAGACAAGTTAGGTTGTTCCCCCGTGAATCTTTTCTATGGGGCCTTAACTGCCCCTTCCTTAGTGCCTGAGGTATGAGCACTACTAGTAGAAGGCCATGCCCCCGTAAACATTTCAAAATTCTTATTGATGGTGTCATTACATTTTTTATTAATGGTTTCATTAAAGGAGCTCATGGCTTTATCCATGGCTTTAGAAACCAGTAGTTCCAATTTTGCATCTAGTGAGGCATCAGGGTTAGACGACATGATTATATATAAATATAAAAGGACAAGAGTGTCCTTATTTATTATTTATTACGTTTAACACAAAAGCTTTTAAATTAATCTTTCTGTGTTATTTAGTCCTACCTTAAGTTAGACCTGCTTCATTTTTTTTGTTGTTTTTTTGTTAAGATATAGACTGTTAATGCGGAGAAAACGGGCTAAATTAGGCTGGAGAAGCTGAAAAGGCGATTGCGATCGTGAAAGAGTCACCAACTGCCGAAAGTTTGTTGGTAACCCGGCCAACGACACACGGAGAGGATCGTGTGCATCGCTAAGGGATTTTCCTCTAAGGCACGTCCCTTCCGCGGCGCGCAATCGAAAGCGCACCGTGGAGGCAAGAAAACCCGAAATCTGAGCAGGAGATGCCAGGTAAGGCTGTAACGTAACGCTTAGAGGACCCACAAAGGAGAGGGTTCGCAGGCCGGTTCGGGTCGCGGGTGATGTTGCCAGGCAGCGAAGGAGGGGCAGCGAAGGGCGCGCTCGCATTCAAAAGACGCAAACAGAGAGGGGCAGCAGGGGGCCCGGTTGCGAGTAAGGGGACAACGTTTCCGGAAAAGAAAGCAGAAAGAGACCAGCGTAAATCAAATAGAAGAAATCCACAACGGAAAGATAGGGAGATACAGAAACATAGGCAATGTAAAAAACATAGCAGTTATTAGAAAGGAAAAAGAGAAAAACAAATGATAGACAAGCGCATGGTAGGGTCAAGTGGACCCAGATATGCAATAACAAGGGTGAAATCAAGCAAGCACACGCACCAGTAAGCACGAGTGAAATGGAGGTACTTATCTGTGTGAGCAGTAGCAACAAAGAAGGATGATGGCTGTGTGTTCATGAACTATATACATCTTCTAGAATGTTCATATCTTCTATGTTTTCTCATTGTTACTGCTGAGCTGTGGCAATAAAGGAGAATTTGCATAATGTTGCGCTCCGTGTCTTTAATAAAATCCAGATTTTCTGCCCAGCAGGCTGTGAAAAATCTAAATTGTCAGTATCTCTGCTAACCGGGTACACACACACTCTCTATAAACCTGTGTAGAGAGTGTGTGTGTCCCCGGTTAGCAGAGATACTGACAATTCTATAAACAACCAATAAGATTGTCAAGATGTGACAGTAAAGCCAAATAGCAGGAGCAAGTATATGAATATTTTTATGCACTAACACTTCGATATGATGTTTGAAAATACCCCAATAACACCTTTGGGGACCTGACAAAGTAATGCATCATGGGCGGTTTTCTCCTGGATGATGATGACAATATTAACAAACTAGTTTTGAGTAACCCATGAATGGGAGGTCAAAAATAATTTATACAAGTAGGTTTTGACTCTGTCTGTAGATATGGTTTTATTTGTTGATTGGAAAACACGATGTTGAGCAATAGGATGTTAGGACAGGCGGAACACCATAGAAAATGGATGGATTGCTCTGCTTCTCTCCTTTTTAGAGCGGTGCCTCCTTTCCCCTGAGCTATTGCCAGGTGGGGCGAGGTAGTCTCCTCATAAACTAGAGGTAAGAATAAGTGACTTATGCCCAAAGATGGAGTATGATAGATGGCAATGTTACTGCCACTATGTCTATAGTATTGAGAACACTTTATTTCTTTTGATATTGAACACAAATATAGCAAATGTTTTCCTATTTTACAGATACCTCAAGGTATACGTGTTTCTTTGAGGAAGGATTGTACACACCATAATACAGGTGATCCGGTTGTATCTCTTCCAACCGTTTCAAGTGTACTTGTATCTTATATATACATTTTTATAATATATCACGATTTTCACGTATTGCAGTAGCAACAAATGTTTTGTTTTGTGGGTCCTGAAGAAGGCACGGGTCATATCGTTGTCCACATGTTGGGAATTAGGTTAGTGAGGTTTTGATTCTTTATTTCTCTTTACCTACAGTCCGGGCATGCGTGCTTGCGTGGCAGGCGTGGGAGCTGTTAAATAGCGCGGCTCCTGTAGAGTCGGCGCTTGGTTTCTTACCCAGTCCTGTGACCTGAATGGTCTCTCCTAGTACTTCCGGATTCCTTGTGGGTTCCTTTTGGAGTTGATTTGCCTGACTTCCGGTTTATGGATTCCCTCGAGAGGAGTTCCGATTCTTTTGCTGTTACGGGACTTACAACTGGATTTTGCTGGTGTTTTTCAAGGATCTAAGAAGACAGACGTATGTCTTTTCTTACTATTACTTGGGATATGGCTCCAGTTTTGGAAACATTAATATTGTGCATATACCGCTGATCTAGGGGATCCTATTAGCGGCAGATTCCTCTGTCAGGGTTGCGCAGCTGCGTTCTCTGCGAGGAAGCTTTTTGTTATTTGTTCTTCTTGTCTGTTTTGACGGACGATACTGGGATTTATGTAATCTCCCACGACGATTCTAGCGTGGTGAGAGTGGGTGCACCCGATATTTTTGTAAATGTAGATAGAGGGGTTTTTTCGCCAATGTAAATTTGGCGTTTTTTACCCATTTGTTAACCTTTTGATCTTTTTCGGAGTAATAGGACCACTGAAGGTGTTCTATTTTTCTTGGTCTTTGTGATGGAACAGTTTGACATTTGAAAAGTCTATCCCAAATTAAGAAAATCTGAACCAGGGTATAAGGAAGCACCTATCCTCAAAGCTCCTTTTTGACACAGAGCAAAAGATTGGACTCTTATAGCTAGGGTAAGATTTATATTTAGCTCCCTGCGCATGTAGCCTGAGCAAGCACGTATGCAATTGGATGTATGGTGTAAATCTTTTTTTTGTTTCTTTTCTTTCTCACCTTCTGCAGGTGCTCTGGGGTCCATTGGTCTGCTATTGCTGGTTCAGGGATATCCAAAAAGGTTGTGTTTTGCTCCCCACCTTCTTCAGTGGTACCTACCTGCCAACACTGTATTTATATGTGTGGTTGGCAGTGGGTGTTAGGAAAGAGGAGTGGGATTCTTCCTCGCTCCCGCAGTATTTGGCTGGTTGGCAAGCATCGCAGGACAGAAAACGAAGCCCACGTATTTACATACTGCCTGAGCGATGTTGGATCCGGGTGGGGATGTTGGAGTCCCCTCTATACAGGAGTTGATGGCTGCTGTTACCTCACTCCAATCAGAAGTACAGGGCCTTAGACAGGAAAACGCAGGGTTGCATCAAGAACTCAATGCCCTTCGACTAAAAGAGCGTAGTTGGGGAGCGGAAGTAAGGACATCCTTGAAAGCTCAGGGGCCTGTCTTACAACCAGCTGCGTTTCAGTTTGAACGTCAGGGGGCGAGTGGTGGTAGCCCTCTTTCCGTTACTGTTAATACTCCTGTCCCCGTACCATTGGCAGCCCCTGAAAGATTTACGGGAGACTGTAATAAGTATGCAGTCTTCATGAATCAATGTCATCTGCATTTCATGTGTCGACCTTCAGCTTTTCCTGATGATACGGCAAAGGTTGCCTTTGTTATATCTTAATTGGTTGGCTCTGCAGCCACATGGGCAGTTCCTTTGGTAGAAGGGGATGATCCTGTGTTCTACAATTATAGAGCCTTTAAGGAACAGATGCGTTGCTTGTTTGCTAAACATGCTTTTATGCAAGCCAGCGACTCTGAGTTATTGAAATTGCGGCAGGGGAAACAGGATTTGTTGACTTATATTTCAGCCTTTAACCGGCTAGTGTCTGAGACTCATTGGCCTATGGAGAAGCGTACCTCTATTTTTTTATCAGGGGTTATGTGAGGAACTTAAGGATGTTGTATCCCAAGTAGTGGATCCTCCTGAGGTATGCACAGAGTTCATTGATCTAGTTGTCAAACTAAACCATCGTTTATTAGAACGGCATGGCGAGAGGAGCCGTTTTTTGGGATCCCTGGCAATATTGGTGAGGAGCAATATTAAGGATCCCGGGGAAGCCCGACAAGATCCCGAACCAATGCAGATGGGGGGGTACGAGGGCTTTTAACAAGTGACGAGAAGAACAGAAGATAAATACATAATCTGTGTAGTTATTGTGGGAAGGGAGGGCATTTTGCTCGTGAATGCCCTATTAAGCCGTCATCCGCCCCTATTCCCAAGACTGTTGCATGTGTAGGGATTAAAACAAACCATAGTGGATCTGTGCAGGAAGATATAGCAGGTCTAAATCCTTATGGCATACCTGGAGCTGTGCAGAGGGTCCCTCGGCACTTCACTATAACTATGTGTATGGTTTTGGCTGGTAGCCGGAAAACAACCGTGACGGTATTACTCGATTCCGGTGCTAGGGGTAATTTCATGGATAACCGTTTGGCTGAGTCATTGAAAGTACCATTTGTTTTTAAAGAACAACCTGACCCAGTGACAGCTATAGATGGTACTGAATTATTTTATGGAGCGATAACACGTCAGACAGAACCTTTGTTGCTGATAGGTGATAATGGGCATTCAGAAAACGTCAGTTTTAATTTGAAAGATCCTCCCTCCTTTGGAATGGTATTAGGTGTTCCATGGTTGTAATTGCATAACCCGAAGATTAATTGGGTTAGGACTTAGGAGGACAGTAACTTTGGATTCTGTGCATTGTTTACAGCATTGTTATTTAGAAGCAACAGAGAGTATTGTACCTCTGTCTTGTGCCGCAAATTGTGGTGGTGAGTCTCTTGTCATTCCTCAGATATATGAGGACTTTGGGGAAGTATTTAATGAGGCGCGAGCAGGCGTACTTCCACCACATCGGTCTTTTGATTGCCGTATTGATCTGCAGCCGGGTGCGATTTTACCATGTAGCAGGGTGTACGCCTTATCGGAGCCGGAGGAGAAACATCTGCGGGAATATTCAGATGATATGTTGAGTACAGGGTGTATACGACCATCTGTGTCCCCTGTCTCCTCTTCTATCTTTTTTATACTGAAGAAGGAGGGTGATCTCCGTGCTTGTGTGGATTATAGGGCACTTAATAAAGTGACAATAAAGAAGAAGCATCCCCTCCCTCTTATTCCTGTTTTGTTGGACCAATTACGGCATGCCACAGTATTCACCAAGCTGGACCTGCGTGGGGCGTATCATCTCATTCGTGTCCTTCAAGGGGACGAGTGGAAGACTGTCTTCCGTAAGAATTTCGGCTTGTTTGAGTACTGTGTCATGCCCTTTGGGCTATGCAACGCCCCGGCTGCGTTTCAGCTTTTTATCAATGAGGTGTTGCGTGTTTTCTTAGACATCAGTGTCATTGTGTATTTGGATAATATCTTGATCTTTTTAATCCATCCAGAAGAACATGAGTCATGTCAAACAGGTACTAAAGAGGTTACGGGAGAACAGGTTGTACATCAAACTGGAAAAGTGTAGGTTTCATGCTACCAGTGTTGACTTTTTGGGTTTTGTCATTTCTGCTGATGGGATCAAGATGGATCCTTGGAAGATTGACGTGATTAAATCATGGCCTACCCCTCCTTGTGTCAAGGAAATACTGATGCTGTCGGGATTCACCAACTTTTATCGGCGGTTTATATCCCATTTTTCAGATATTGTATCTCCTTTGACTGCTCTGTTAAGGAAAGTTGTTCCTTTTGTTTGGTCTCCATCGACTCAGGCTGCATTGACATCATTGATTGAGAGCTTCACTTCTTTGCCGGTATTGGTGCATCCAGATCCAGCACTACCTTATTTTGTGGAGGCTGATGCCTCCATGTATGCTGTAGGTGGGGTGCTCTCTCAAAGGGATGTGGAGTCAGGTCTTAGGCATCCCATTGCTTTCTTTTCAAAGACCTTGTTACCAGCTGAACGCAATTATACAATTGCAGAGAGAGACCTCTTGGCGGTCAAACTGTCTTTTGAGGAATGGCGTGATCATTTGTAAGGGGCCAGACATCCAGTGAACATTTATACTGACCACAAGAATCTGGGATTTTTTCGTTCAGCACGAGCACTGACCCCTAGACAGATGCGCTGGGTATTGTTCTTCAGTGAATATGACTTTGTTATTACTTACATACCGGCAGCAAAGCAGGTGAAATCTGACGTGTTAGCCCGATTATATGGTAAACCTAGTGGAAAAGGGATGGAGTTGGAGGAAAGACTGATTATTCCAGCTGAGAAGATTGTGGGTTGTACTTCTAAAGCTGAGTTTATTGACTCGTTACAGGTGGAGTTGGGGAAAGTAGATCTAACCCCCTGGTTGACCAACCCCTTGTTTGAGTTGCGGGCAGGGTTGTTATACCGTGATGGATGCTTGTTTATCCCTCCTGAATTACGGCAAAGGGTTCTTGTGTGGTGTCACTCATCTTCTTTGGTTGGTCATCCTGGAATACATAAGACCAAGGAAATATGTTTGCGTTGGTTTTGGTGGGAAACCATGAGTCGAGATGTGCAGTTGTTTGTGGGGTCTTTTCCTGTATGTGCAGTGAGTAAAGCAACACATATCTGTCCGGCAGGGTTGTTATAACCATTACCAGTGCCCCCCCTACCTTGGCATACTATTAGTATGGATTTTGTTACGGACCTTCCTGAAGTACGGGGGAGCACGGCCATTCTTGTGGTGGTTGATTTATTCACGAAGATGGCACATTTTGTGTCATTAGCAAAGATACCTGATGCTCGTGCTCTTGCTGAAGTGTTTCTCTCCCATATTGTAAAACTACACAGATTGCCATCAGCCATCGTATCTGATAGGGGTTCACAATTCGTTTCGCATTTTTGGACCGAGTTGTGTTCTTCATTGAGGATGGAATTGCGTTTGTCCTCCGCATAGCATCCTCAATCGGATGGACAAACGGAACGCACCAATCAAACTATGGAGCAATACATCCGTTGTTTAGTGTCTACTTTATCATGTGACTGGTTTATGGCCTTTCCCTTAGCCGAGTTTGCATATAATAATAGTATGCACTTCGCTTTGGGCATGACCCCTTTTTTCTGTTCCTCAGGCTTTCATCCAAGGGCATTACCTCTTCAACCATCTGGGCGGGTTCCTGCGGTTACTACATTGAGTCATTCTTTGGTGGCTATATGGGAAAAAGCTCAGGAACAGCTATTGGCGGCTAAGGATAGCATGAAAAAACAGGCCGGTAAGCTCAGGAGTCCTGCCCCTTTGAATGCTGTGGGAGATCAAGTATGGTTAGCTACAAAGAATCTGAGATTGGATGGGCCTAGGAAATTACAACCTAGATATGTAGGTCCTTTTCAGATAGAAAGATCCTATGGCCATGAAGTTGTCTTTGCCTGATGAGTATCGTGTACAGCCTGTGTTTCACACCTCTCTCTTGAAACCGTATATTCCTACATCTTTGACCTTGCCCCCCTCCCCTGTAATGGTTGATGGTCAGGAGGAATTTGAGGTACAATCTGTCCTTGATTCCTGTAGGAGAAGGGGGAGGCTTTATTATTGTATTGAGTGAAAGGGTTATGGTCCTGAAGATCGTACTTGGGAGCCAGCGTCTGATGTACATGCCCCTAGACTGGTACGTTTGTTCCACCTTCATCATCCCACTAAACTCAGACCGGTGGGGAGGCGTTTGGGGGGAAGTACTGTTGGGAATTAGGTTAGTGAGGTTTTCATTCTTTATTTCTCTTTACCTACAGTCCGGGCGTGCGTGCTTGCGTGGCAGGCGTAGGGGCTGTTAAATAGTGCCGCTCCTGTAGAGTCGACGCTTGGTTACTTACCCGGTCCTGTGACCTGGATGGTCTCTCCTAGTATTTCCGGATTCCTTGTGGGTTCCTGTTGGAGTTGATTTGCCTGACTTCTGGTTTATGGGTTCCCTCGAGAGGAGCTCCGATACTTTTGCTGTTACGGGACTTTCAACTGGAGTTTGCTGGTGTTTTCCGAGGATCTAAGAAGACTGATGTATGTCTTTTCTTACTATTACTTGGGATACGGCTCCAGTTTTGGGAACATTAATATTGTGCATATATCGCTGATATAGGGGAATCCTATTAGTGGCAGATTCCTCTGTCAGGGTTACGCGGCTGCGTTCTCTGCGAGGAAGCTTTTTGTTATTTGTTCTTCTTGTCTGTTTTGACGGACGATACTGGGATTTATGTAATCTCCCACGACGATTCTAGCGTGGTGAGAGTGGGTGCACCTGATATTTTTGTAAATGTAAATAGAGGTTTTTTTTCGCCATTGTAAATTTGGCGTTTTTTTACCCATTTGTTAACCTTTTGACCTTTTTCGGAGTAATAGGACCAAAGAAGGTGTTCTATTTTTCTTGGTCTTTCTGATGGAACAGTTTGACATTTGAAAAGTCTATACCAAATTAAGAAAATCTGAACCAGGATATAAGGAATCACCTATCCTCAAAGCTCCTTTTTGACACAGATCACTTATAGCTAGGGTAAGATTTATGTTTGGCTCCCTGCGCATTAAGCCTGAGCAAGCACGTATGCAATTGAATGTATGGTGTAAATCTGTTTTTTGTTTCTTTTTTTTCGCACCTTCTGCAGGTACTCTAGGGTCCATTGGTCTGCTATTGCTGGTTCAGGGATATCCGAAAAGGTTCTTTTTCTGTTCCCCACTTTCTTCCGTGGTACCTACCTGCCATCACTGTATTTATATGTGGTGTTGGTGGGGGTGTTAGGAAAGAGGAGTGGGATTCTTCCTCGCTCCCGCAGAATTTGGCTGGTTGGCAATCATCGCAGGAAACCACATGTGCTGAAACATGTTGACCACTTAGTAATTATAAACAGCTATTTGTTAAAACTGTCTTTTGCACTGTTTTTAGTTTGAGTCACGGTGGACAATATTAAATATTGGGTCTGTCGTGATTCAATTTTAATCGCACATATCACTGTTGCACTGCATACACTTCCCACACACTGCACTGCTCTCATCTGGTAATTCAGATGGTTATCTTCTTTCTGTAAAGAAAACATCCTCAGGCTTTTCCACCATTATGATGGATTGTAGCCCTTAGAGTCACTAGGTTGACTTCCAGAGGAGACGCAGATGATGAAGCATGTCACCATGTTGGTGAGTGATGGGAATCCGGGAATTTAATGAATATTTCCTGATTTTTTGGTATTTAGATATCGCTTTGTTGGTGTTCAAAAGGAATTTATAGTGTTCTCTATCTCTTTCTAGACCTGTGTGGCTGGCTCTTTTTCCATTTGCATAGACTCAGAGAGGTACAACAGGGCACTGTGTGTTAGCAACAGTCCTGCAGGATTTAACTGGAACACAAGGTTAGTACTACAAGCTCTGACACCTCCATCCCATTCCCTGTATTCACATTCCCAGCATTTCAACACTTTTTAAAAGAACCTGTGTCCCCTGTAGGGGCATGTGCTGTTTTTTTTAAACAATGTTGACTTCCTAGGAAGACATTGAGTGTGAGCATTCAATTAATTATTGTCTTTCCCTAGAAGGACGCCTAACACGATTCCCGAAGGGGAAGCTCTTTCACAGGCACAGCTATCCTTTGCAAACTAATTACTACACAAAGTTAGGAATTGTTAACAGTGGCGGCTCGCACAGGTAAAGCTGTGGGGCGGTGAGGCGAGGCGGGTTTGTGGTGTAGTGGAGTTTGGCATACGCCAGGAAAGATTAAAGTAAAAAAAGAAAGAAAGAAAATCACTTACATTGTGCTCACCGCATTGCCGAGCCGCCACTGATTGTTAACTGTTCCACACTAATATCGGTCACAAACCAATGATGCATTCCACTGTCACATGCAACGATGTCGGGGCACCTCTTCCATTCCGCTTCAATTCAGAATGGATTACAAAGGTTCTTTTACGGGAAACAGTCTTAACTTCGCGGTCATTAGACCGCGATGCCTCTACAATGCTGTTGTTACAATTACCTCGTTGTTACAATGCGGTGCCATTACTACGGAAGTCATTACATCGACTTGCAGAAGATTGGGCTCTAACATACGGAATAGTATAATTTACTATTCCAACACCTTCCCTACTGTTGCGTAGGCTGGAGTTGGAATAGTCAATTATACATTCCTAATGTTACTGCGCCATCTATTGCAAGTCGATGTAATGACTTGCATACTAATGGCATCGCGTTGTAACAACACGGTCGTTGCAATGAGCGCGTTGTTACATACTGCATAGTAAAAGCACGCATTGTAACATGATGTATTCTACTTTTACACATCAGAATGACTTTCCCAACTCAGAAAACATGTGTTGTTCAAAACAAAATATAATTTGTAGCAATCACAACGCCCGTGTTTTGTGATTTCCAGGCTCTGCAACCACAAAAGTGAGATCTATATTGCTTCTACTTGTTTGTGAATATAAAATGCATTTTGCCTAAGCTCAACTAAGAGCTTAAAAATAGGCAACACATATTTGGCTTGAAATGTTATTACTTTATAATGTTTACATTTCTCAAACTACGCAAATGCCAGGTGGGAAGAGATGTTCATTCTGATTTACTCTTGCAGTAACCCCTTTCCTTTCAGTTTGGAAGGTAAGGACCGAGCCGAGGTCTCAATCAGATGGGAACTAAGCTTGGATATTTCCGTTGAGGCTTGGTGGGAGTAACTAGGCAGGCTAAGGGTTGAGTTACCATATTAGGAGTATTCAGCACATATGAATAATGGGGACACCAATGTGGATTCTATGATGCAGGGACTCAACCCAGTTTTGTCTGAAAGCATAGGAATTTGATCACACTGAATAAAATGGACACTGTAAAGCTTGGAAAATTTAGTTCAATTCTCTTAGGGGTTATCACCATTAGGATCATGGTTTTACTAACTGAATTACCAAGCTTGACCTTCTTCAATGAGAGAAACTATCTGGGAGTGAGGAGTAGGGAAGACTTTCCTGTGTGCACAAAGGGATTCCTGCTAGCTGACTGAGGCCTTGGAGATATTTGCTTCCAGCACTGCCTTACATTTTGTTTTTTTGTGGCTTTCTCCAGAAGTAGTGGCAGTTGTTTCCACCTCAGGAAAAGATACGGTAAACAGACAAAACTAGAACAGGAGAGACTTCACTTGCTAAATACCGCACTCCAGGGCATCGCTATTTACTGCTGCAGCTATTACCACCACAATTCTGACATACTAAGAACCAGGACCGACCTATGTGTGTAATTATGATTGAGAGGTTCCACATCCTATAGTTCAGTCCATGTTAGAGGTATATTCTTTATATAATGATTTTCCATGATGAATTGGGCTGAAGGCTCTAGAGACAGGGCAAATGTCAGTGATGAAATTCAGCAACAGTAATGCAATCCCCTCGTCGGAATTGTTTTGCGTAAAAGGTGATAGCTGATGTTAAATGAAGCGGATCGCAATTTATAGTTAGGCATTACTAACAAAATAACATGGGGACAAAGGGCCAGATGTAGGTAATTTAAAATTACAGATTCTAAAATATCGAATTTTACCAATTCGGTATTTTAAAATCTGAAAATGGGATGTAGGTAAAAATTCTGTAAATATTACCGAATCGGTAATATTCGGTATCATCCATTCGGTATTTACCGAATTGGTATTTACCGATTCGTTAAATCCCATTCATTCCTATGGGCTTCCAGGCCCATAGGAATGAATGGGAATTAATGATTCGGTAAACGTCTATTCAAAAAAAGAAAAAACCCAGGAGTCAGCCAATCAGGTGCAACCACCCCCCTCCCAACCAGGAAGTGGCCACACCCACGCAGGTGCAAGCAAACAGAAGCTTCTGGAGAGCAGAGCAGAGTCCCTGAGCCACAGGAAAACTTTACTGCTTTTGAAATTGAAAAATAAAAAAAAACACTGAGAAGGAAGGGGCAGAGAAGAAGAGGACAATCAAATTCAGCACCATGGAGCTGCAGGTCCTCGTGGAGGAGGTGGTTAAGGAACATCAAAAATTGTTTGGGAAGCAGTCCCTGACGGTGGCAGAATCTGCCAAAAGGAAGATTTGGCTTGAAATACAGTCAAAGGTAAATGCTTTTGGAGTGACCCCACGGGAGATACACGATCTGAAGAAGAGATGGTACGACTTCAGGAGCTTAACAAAGCGAAAGATTGCAGAGCTCCACAGACAGGCAAATCTTACTAGAGGAGGGAGGAACAGGGCACCTGCCCTGACTGAGCTAGAGGAGCTGGTAGAGTCCACCATTGAACCAGAGAGCATCTGTGGACTGGGAGACGCAGACAGCTCCGCCAGAGCTGCCATCAGAAAAGTTAAGAAGCATGCACAGCAATCACCCCCACCCCACCCCCTTCACTTTCCCCTATGTGGCAGCGTTAACCCCACTCCAGTAGGTGTAGCAATATACACCAGCAATGCGTTATGGGAGATGTAGTCATTGAAACACCTACCATGTCATACAGCACACCAAGCAACAAGGCATGCGACACACATCAGTGATAAGCAAGCTGAGGCAATAGCTACAGTGTTTCAGTGATTAGAATTTAATTGAATAAGCAGTGCTGCAGGAACACAGAGCTAATGTATGCTTTTCTGTCCACAGGTGAGACATCTCGCAGGCGTACCAGGGAGAAGGAAGGCAGTGCACCACAGAGGGACGACACACAGGAGGCAAGCACAAGTGAAGGGAAGACCATGCAGGACACTGGTGCACCAACAGCACAGCCAGCCTCCCAAGACCTGCAAATGTCACCACAGCTGCAGGCCTCCCCAGAGCGTTTTGACTCCCCTCTACTACTGTCCTCACCTGAACTGCCTGCGTCACCGGCTAACACAACACCTGCAATTCAAAAGAGCAAGAGGCATGTAGTTGCCACACTACTTCAAATGGAGCCATCAGCAGGTGACACGGTGGGGGATGAGACACCAACCTTGGCTCGTGAAGAAAGCACTACCATACAGCAGTCTAGCGCCGAGGGTGCCCACACAGGTACCAGACGCCGCAGGCCCAGAGACAGCAATGCTGCACAACATGTGGAGGGTCCCAGTGTCTTCCGTTTACTGGAGAGTAGCATGGTGAAAATACAGTGTATGCAGGGGAAGGCCATCCAGTCGGTGCAACGCAGACGAGGCACCTGAATGAAAACATGGCAAACATAGGAAAGGGCATCAGCGCATTGGTGGATGAAAACAAAGAGATGGCATCAGGCATGAGAGAGATGGCTGCAGGGATGCGGGACATGTCACAGTCCGTGCTGCTCTTGTGCACCAAACTTGACCAGGACAGGGCAACAAGGCAGAAGGACAGGCAGCAAGCACAGCAACACACTAATGCAGTCAACCACCTGGCCACAGCCACTTCCCTTCTTTGCAGGCGATGCGTGACCATGCAGGAGGAACTGGCCCACAGCAGCAATGAAGTGTCCAGGGGCCTTGCAAGGGTGACGAGTGCTGTAGAGGTGCTGCTTAATGCGCAGTCAGCACATACTGCTGCTCTGGGTGTATCTGAGAGTGAGGAAAGCACCAATCGAAGCAGCATGACAACCCCCCTATTGCTGAGACACGGAGGAGCAGCAGGCTCCATGGTGTTTCCACTGCCCACACACCCAATGAGGACAGCCAGCCAATTTCATCTGGCACCGGTAGGCGTGGTCGAAAATGACTAATGCTGCCCACACTCCATTACCTTGAATGGGGAAGTGACCCAGGACTCCCATTATTGATGGATACCATTTGTGTTGCACATTTGTGCCTTCGAGTAATTGCGTAGTGCCAAAAATTAAACTACGTGGGGTACATACTCCACCTGGCTGTGCCTCTTTACTTACTTAAAAGTAGTTGCATGTGATCCCTGCCCGTCTCTGTCTCCCATCTGTTGCTGGCACCACTCCTGCTGTGTTGGGCTCAGGCTGTGCACATTCATCATTGTGGTCCTCAAAATCACTTAATTCCACTTCTGTACCTTTCTTGGTAGCAAGGTTGTGCAACATTGCGCAAGTTGCAATGATCCTACAGCAGATGAGTGGTGAGTACTGCCGTGCGCCTCTGTTTTTGTGGAGGCAGTGGAACCTGCTTTTTAACAGCCCAACGGTGCGCTCCACAATGTTCCTAGTAGATTTGTGTGCCACGTTGTATCGTCTCTTGCTCAGGGTTGATGGGTTCAGGTAGGGTGTCAGGATGAATGAGCAGACGGCATATGCGCTATCACCTATTTGGAAATGAGAGAGCCATTAAGCACATGCGCACCAACACATACATATATATATATATTTCTCACTCCTCCGCCAACCGACGAAAGTAATGGGCGCACTCGCAAAGAATTTCCACAGTTGATTTATTGTTTGTATCTTTAGCATGAAAACAAACTAATGATCTACGCGTTTCAGTGCTCCTGGCACCTTGCTCACGATCGTGAGCAAGGTGCCAGGAGCACTGAAATGCGTAGATCATTAGTTTGTTTTCATGCTAAAGATATAAACAATAAATCAACTGTGGAAATTCTTTGCGAGTGCGCCCATTACTTTCGTCGGTTGGCGGAGGAGTGAGAAATACTTAACGGCGAGGTTCCGCCGTAGGGCACGCACCCACACTGAGCGCTCGTAAGGCTGGGAAACCAGGAACCGGCGTGTGAAGATATATATATATATATGCAGAAAAACTTCTTCTCTCCTAACAAAAGAAGCAGAAACCCAAGGGGAGACAGTTGAAGGCTTTAATCGAACGTGTGGCGGATGCATTTCTGGCAGATGGTAGCCGTCGTCAGCGCCTGAAGCCTCCATGGATAATGCAGTACTCTGTAAGTTGGTGCCGCCCCTTTAAATATGGATGTATGACGTTACAACGCAGGCTATTACAATGCCTGCCTTTACAACGCGGTTTTTACATCGCATACCATTACAACGCATAGCGCTTTTGGGTGCTGGATAGTGAATAGTTTAATTTACTATTCCAACTCCAGTCCCCGTGGACACTAGGGAAGGTGTTGGATAGTAAATTAAACGTATTCCCTATCCTAGAGCGCCCCCCAGCGCAATGCGTTGTAATAGTTTGCGTTGTAATGACCGCGTTGTAATGGTAGTGCGTTGTAAAAGTTTCGTTGTAAGTGATGTTTACCATATATATACATTCACTGAAAAAACCATATGTTTCAAGCAGGCTATAGTTAGGAATTATCATTTAAAAAACCTTTGAAATTCACTGAAAAAAACAGAGCCTCCCCTCACATCAGGTGCTGGATATGGGCTATAGGCTGTACTCCAGCTCGAGAGCCCAGCAGAATGACCAAAAAAACTCTCACCCCAACTCCTTAAATTAACATCAACATTTAATTAAGAACGTCGGACATGTACTACATGAATTACATCGAACTCACACCCATGTTTAAAGAGCAATATGTGTTAGAGATTGTAATTATACACTTCCGACACCCAACAAAATCACAATACTCAGCGCCACTACCAATACAACCACCCCCACGGAACTCTCCTTCCTACTACCTCAGAGGCAGCGCAAAACAGTACTACGGACCTTTCCAAAATAATATATCTCCTCAACAGTACACTTGCTTAATCTACAGAGATGTGGCAACCAAGTCTGTATAAGGGAAGGAACTCGAACATCAACAATAATGTACACAACACTAAGAGTACCGGTGAAATACTATACACAATTCACTATAGAAATCAAAAACTTTTCAGTGTGTACATATACCATTGATACGTGTAGTGTACTGGTTAGTGGACGCAACCATATTATCTCATACTCTAGGGAATATTTTGGTCATGTAGCTGTGTTCACCCCCCTCCTTTGAAACAGAAGCGGAGTGGGCTAGTCCAACGTAAACAACGTCAATGTAAGACTATAAATAATTAGTCTACGCCTTGGGCGTGGCTCACTTCTGGAAAGAGAACAGACTGCGCCGCAGTGAAGGTCTGCACCCTTCCACATGGCTGCCGCCATGACCGCGTGCTTCCTTGATACAGGCCGATTGCGAACTCAGTGCCACAGCACCGCAGACTTATGTCTGTATCGACTAGTGGTTTCCATCGACACTGCGGACAGCAGGGTTCACAACTTGAATTCAACTTTAAATCTAAATTTGTCTTCAGTGTCTGTGCTGAGAACTTCCTTCAATCTATTCTGCGGTCAGTAACGTTGACAACTTTACACCAGTTGAATTCAGCTTTGCATCAATACTATGGACAGCATTGAATCCAGCCTTGCTTTATTTAAGGCAGAGACAATTGTACTGGCTCCTCAGATTCTGTTAATTGTGACAAAATAGCATTCATCGATCTTTGTGTCGACTACTGCCTTCAATCTACACTGCGTACAACAGGGGTTTTCAACTTGAATTCAGGTTTGCATCAACACTACGGATAAAAAAAAACAAAAAAAATAACACTACAGACAGAATTGAATCCAGCCTTGCTTTATTTAAGGCAGAGACAATTGTACTGTATCCTCAGATTCTGTGATAAAATAGCATGCTTCGATCTTTGTGTCGACTACTGCCTTAAATCTACACTGCGTACAATAGGGTTCACAACTTGAATTCAGCTTTCCATCTACACTGAGGACAGCATTCAAGATATCCTTGATTTATGTAAGGCAAAGATTATTTTCTTAAAGGACGCCACAAAAAACATTCCTCAATTACTGTAGTGAGTTCTGCTTTCAAATGTACACTGTGATCAAAAGAATTTACCGCTTGATACCAGTGGCGCATAAGCACTACAGACAACATAAAATTCAGTCTTGATTTATTTAAGGCAGGAAAATAGTACTGCGTCGTCAGATTTTGTTAAAGTATGTAACAAAAAAAAGCATTCCTTGATATGTGTGTCACCTACAGCCTTCGATGTACTCTGCGGACAGCAGCATTCACAACTTCAAGTCACTTTTGCATGCATACTACGGACCATAAGGAATTCAACCTTGATTAATTTAATGCAGAGACAATTGTATTGAAAGTGTTCAGATTTTTTCAGATAGAATGACGATTGTACATCACCCATTCCAGTAGACAAGAGACATTATATCACTGCGACCCCCCTGAACCATGAATCATCACAGGGTACACACACACTGACTTCTTTAGGTACCACTAAATCACTGCACCACAAGTCATTTCCCCGTAGACTTATTAAAGCAGAATTCACTAGGCAAAAAACATTGCTCCCAGTACAGCCCCCCTGCATTACGCATTATCGCAGGGTACGTGCAAGCTCAGCGCCAAAGATATTACTAACTCAGTGCACCATAAATCATCGGAAAGAAGAGTGAACAGTTTTATGTCAGCAATGAGGCACACTATCCTTTTTAAGTGGAATTCATGCAGAATCCAATCGACAAAAGACATTACTCCAATTACTGTGCCCTCCTTCCCCCAGACCACGCATCATCGCAGAATATGTACACTCTTAAGCACCAAAGATACTAGTAACTCAGTGCACCAAAAATGATTATCACGTGGCCTTACTAAGGCACCATTCACAACACAAAAAACATCAGAACCGCCTGCCCAGACCACGCATCATCGCAGGCTTCACAGATCCTTCTTGTTTTAGATACCACTAACTCAGTAGAAACCAAACTAAGTATAACACCTATCAAACCCTACACAATATCTCTTTATTATGCTTCCTTGAAAAACGTACTTTATATCACTTATACATTTAGTTGAATAATAAAATGCACGCTGCATACATGTTTGATCTTCCACTTCCACTATAATTGCTGATGATGCACTCCACTCGAAGATCTACACTGCAGACAGCAGGGTATAAAACTTGAATTCACCTTTGCATCTACACTATAGACAGTAGGAAATTCAACCTTGATTTATTTAATGCAGACACAATTATACTGTATGTATTCAGATTTTTGTTAAAATAAGTGAGAAAAAAAACATTGTTCTATAACTGTACTGACTACTAGCTTCTATGCACTATGTGCACAGTAGGGTTCTCAACTTGAATTTACTTTTTCATCTACACTACAGACAGCATTAAGTTCAGCCTCAATTTATTTAGAGCAGAGAAAAAATAGTGCTGTTGCACTCTAGTATGTGCAAGCACCTTCAATAGCTGCATCATGTGAACTATGATAACAAACAATGTACAAGATTGCGCCAAAATGTACCTCCACCACCAGCAATACCAAGTACCTCTGGAGTATCACCTTCAATATCGCCACGAGACATACGTCCCCAATTTGTGAAAGTTACAATGCACTGCGTGAAGAGGAATCATGTAATTTGTTATGAGGAGCAATCAGTACACCTAGTTTTCATAGCAATTGATAACCATTGATGCTAGTTTTTCCCCCCTCAAAGTTCATATGCTCCAGTATGCAACACAGAATGATTTCAGTGCAGCTCGTTTAGACCACACATAATGGCAGGGTGAGCACATGATAAACACCAGACATACCACTATCTCAGTACACCGTACATAATAGCCAAGTGCCCTTGTTAAGGCAAAATTCAATAGTCAAAACACATTTTTACCAGTGCGGTCTCCCTTGATCATGCATCATCGCAGGCTCCACACAAACCGCCCCTACATCAGTCCACCACAACTCATGAACTCTTTACGATAGAATATTCTGTGTATTATTTGACATACAATGCTCCTACCTTTGTACAGCAGAAGTCATAAACCGTTTATAATTAAATATCTGTATATGATATCATGATTACTATTCTACTTCTTACCAACAACAATGTAATAAAATGGAGTCAAGCACACGTGCCTGTACCCACTTCAACTATCTATCTGTGTCTGTGTATTTATTGTGTTTATAAAATGCTGCTTCTCCGCCCTACCACATTATATTGTGCTATAAATAGCGTATGCAACCATCTTACCTGTGACAGTAAGTGTTGGCTATTCCTCCTTTAAGAATTTTTTTTTTAGCATATTTATGTAGCGCAAAATCAACCCAAAACTAATACATTTTCAGGCACGCGTACATTACCTCATTACTCCACAATAAAAGGATGTGGACGCAACTCCGAGGTTCGAACACTGATTTCCTGAATAACCACATACGTATATATATATTAGCTGGCCTTCCTTTGCCAAAAACTGCAACTTAAACCTTTCACAGCCCTGTATTACTACAGCTACAACACTCCACTAAATGTACAGCAAAGATTCATAATCGCAGAAATGCGTCATGTCCACCATCTTTTATGTATGCAACTATGAACGAATATATCATGACTGGACCACGCCCATAGCTCAGAAATCAGGGTTCAGAGCCTCGCGCAGCATTGCCCAGATTTAATTGTAGTGATTTCTTACTTCCAGGTGTAGTTGTCAGAACGGTACACACACACTCCCTCATGGCTGGTATACACCCCCACCACACCCATCCAGCACCTGCGTCACAACACACGTGACCCTACCAATAAAAAAGACGCACATGCTCTACGCCATTTTAGAGTTGCTCCAAATCCCAAGTGCTGTGATGGCCCGTCCTAGTGATTCAAACGCCTCATATAGGCCCAAACCACCGAGTGGGGGGGCCCACCACTATGTGTGTGGCCTCTTTGGTCACTGAGTTAGTGGTATCAGAAGCACTGAGCGGGTGAAGAACCTGCGATGATGATGGGAGCACGAGTATGTCGTTAGCCATACCGATATCAAGACTTGCCACCATATATGAGACTTCTTAGTGGCAGATCGGGACTACATGATGCAGAAGGTGTCCTGTCCACGAAAAGGTGAGTAGTGAGGCCTCAGTGCGCATTGAAGGGAGTCGATGGGCTGCAGCAGACTGGATTAAAAAAATCAAACACAGCGATTTAGACAAACGTAGTCCTATATAGTGTATCAAATTACATGTACATTTGTTTTTTCAATAGCAGGAACATTTTTATAATCGCTCAAATGTCCGGAATATAAACTATACAAATAGTTCTTTCAAATGTGAGAGGGAACATGTGTGAAAGGCCGTTGTTATTCAGCTCCACATTAAGATAGTAACAATTACCAAACATAGCATCTTTCTTTTACTATCTTTTAGATGTAGAGCTTCAGGGTGCATTATGTCCCAGCACGTGGTGAAAAACACACTGGTGACAGAAAGTTGAGCTGCGAGTATTCTTTGCAGTCACTCTCTCACTTTCTCTCCTTTGATAAAAAAATTACACCCAATGTTAACTTCCTTTTTATCTTACAGGTTGCGTTTCACAAATTGGCGTCCCCTCCCACACACATCTAAAAATCAATGTTCAAGGATTCAGCGATGATGCGTGGCCATCGTAACAACGTTTGAGAAGGCTGCTACAGCACGTGGTGCACCCTCTTTGAATCACACCAATGGCACAAGGTGAGCAAAAAAGCTTATTTCCGAAACAACGACAAGTCATCTGTGAAAGGAGAGAGTGGGTAGTGTGCAGCAGCTTTACTACGTAGGAATGTACAATTACCTCCGAGTAGTGACAATAGATAGATTACAACAGTCTGAGAGGCAAATCTACAAGCCCCTTATGCCACTTTTGTATGCACTATACTATGACTAACTCTATATACTATATTTCAGTTCACTAAACTGGAGGGTGCACTATGAACCAGCACATACTTGGACACACAACCAAGTCAAAACGTGTGCCAGGAGTATTTTCTCCACTATTGAATGCTCCATCTATAACTTTCACTCTCACAGTTTTAATGTCGTTTTCTCTCTCTTTCTCTCTCTCCCTCTCACATCATTTCTCTTTCTCTTTTAAAGTTATGGACGCTGTTGTCCATTCTGCCGTGATCAACCAAAGCTGAGTTCAAGTTGTGAACTCTGTTGGCCACAGTGTTTATACAAGGTAAGCAGAGCGACCTAGATATACAATGCCTCCAATTAAATGCATTAGAAATGAAAGAACTTATTTACAAGCCCCTTGCTCCACTTTTGCATCACTTTCAACATGAGAAAAGTAACACAAAACTGGCGCAAGAGTCTTGTAAATAAACCCTAAAGAATATTGTCCTGCATAATGACTTGATCTCTCACCTAATTCTTTCTCATCTCTGAATCATTTTAAAGACCTGTTGATCTGTAATGTAAATCTGACACAGTAGGCTCTTCCATACAGACACCGCTTGAACGCAAGTCTATAAGACAAGTGAAATGTATCAGGCACACTGCAAACGATTAAAAGAAGGAAACATCTTCAACTGTTCATTTGACTTGTAATGTTTGAACTCATTTAGTCACATCGATCTAATTTTAAACACTAATTTCCTTTTTTGTTCTGCATATTACCAACCGTACTTCTATTGGACTCCATATCACATTTTGTTTATTATATTGTTTTGTTAACGGTATGTTTTTAGTTTTTTATTGTATTGTTATCTTTAAGTTACATTTCCAGTTATTTATTGTTCTAATAAAAGTTAATTTAAAAAAGTATATACGTCTTTTTTTGGGGGGGGTAAGCGGTCCCCAATAGAAATGATATTTATAATTTGAAGTATAATTCTGAGGCTAACTCTTTACCAGAGTCTATACCTATGACTAACGGTTCCTATGGAAAAGTTTAAAAACTCCAGCACTGTAACTTTTTTCCATTACCAACATAGGGGTCGATTACGATGGCAGACGGAAGGGCGACCGCCGGCCTGTAGTAAGCGGAAAATGCCTTTTTCCTGTCCGCCAGCCGCGGTAACTCCGTCCCCAATATTAGGATGGGAAACACTGTCAAAAGTCCATACGCGGCGGAAGAGCACGCACCGCCGCGGAACTACACACGACCCCGCGGCAGACGTAACCAATCCAGAGACACCGCCGTACGGAATGACGTCTCCGACCGTCCTCTAAATCACGATGGCGGAAAACACACATAAAATCGTTGCGGAAAAACAACCTGGCTGAACACGGCGGATTCCACACAGCGAAGATACTACACATTGCAGAGATACCCACCACAAGCACATCGCCGTCATGGACCTAGCGCTACACGCATTTCCGATACTCTTCATGGTCCACCACCAGCAAGTCATGGACCATCATCGACGACGACGCAGGTACGCCAACACACCAATTGCAGTCGGAAGGGGAGTAACTGCCAGGGCTGTGACGTTGGAAGGGGGAGTGTTTTCAAAAAGGAGGGAGAGCGTGATCCAAAGGGATCGATTGGGGCGTAATTACCACTCGCATGGAGTGGAAGGTCCAGCCTCAGTCCGTGCCCTCAGTCGATATTTTATTCAAGAAAATTGGACAAGGCTGTTCCTCTGGTAGACAAGAAAGGGAGTGAGATGCACTGGTCAAAGGAGAAAGTGGTGGTTAAAGGGTGTTAACCTCCCACTGGGTATCCATTGTGTTGGATATGTTTGCCTCACACACCCTTGCAGGTGTCATGCTTCATCATAGGCGTTGCTCCTCGTCGGGTAGGCGGTGCAATTCCCAACGGGCTCACCTCAAAGAGGGGCTCTTTGGCGGAGATCTTTTGAATCCAACTGCCTATGGGTGAAGTGTGGGTATGGGGCCAGAGGGGTTGTAGACTTTATTGTGAGTTAAAATGTAGCGTAGGGTACCTGAGACTACTTTATTCGGGTGGTCCTTAGTTACAATTAAAAGGTGGAGCTAGACTAGACTATCTGGAAAATAATGTTTCCTTGTTCTAGACTAGACTAGGATGTAAAAAGACGGTCAACATGTTTCTCGCTATGTGCAATGACTTGCGATTCGTCAGGACCTATATGGTGTTGTCTACAAAAGAAAATAACTTATGTCAACTAAGATGGCTCATACATCAAAATATGGGATGAGTTTTTTACCTCAATAATGTTGTTCCTTGCCTGAAGTGGGGAACAAAAAGAGGCAGATTATGAGCAGAAGTGACATAATAACAGTGACCAGGTGCATACATGGTGACATGCTCAGTGGTGCATTAGTGCGCTAGGCATGTACCCGTTTAAAAGCTGGACTACATGTCATGCTTTGGTGTGGAGCAGCGTGGATTAAAAGGGTGCAGCATATGAGTGTGTGGCTGCATGCTGGTGGATCAAGTGATTAAAAACAGTGTAGCAGCATTCAGTTTGTTGTAATGAGGAAGGAAATCCCCAACTTACCTTAAAGTCAGGAATTATCTGCCCCATCAATACTCGGCGGGTTGTACAGCGTGAGAAGCTGCCTCTAGATTTCAGGATGGGTAATAGGGAGTTAAAAACAAGGTTTGCATCGTGTTTTATCTAACAATAAGCAAGCTGTGAGCTGATCTCCCTAGTCTAACACGTGGAAACGGGCGCTGACTAGCAGGAGTGGCCACAACCCGTTCTGTGTGTACTGGAAACAAGGTTTGCATCATGTTTTATCTAACAATTAGCAAGCTGAGAGCTGATCTCCCTAGTTTGTCACATGGAAAAAGGCACTGGCTAGCAGGAGTGGCCCCAACCCGATCCGTGTGTAATGGCGGTCAGGGACCCTGCTCCCAAGGATAGATGGGCACTTGCCTAACGTGATGTTCCCAAAACTAAGAGGGCACTAGCTTAATATATTACTGGAAGGGTGTAGTAGTCTCCCCGTATTGGCCATTGATTCTAGCGGTACAAATGATCCTTAATCACAGACCCTGGGTCGTCCTGAATGGTGCTCGTGTGGCCTAAAGCCCCGTATGTTTTGGGGAAATCTATAGAAGAGTTACTGTCAAGTAGATGGCCCAAGTTCTATCTTTCTTACCGGTGCCTCTGTTCATTCGCGTCACTCACCTATAAGCTCCGCGTGGCAGGCTTGTGTCCTACCCCTCATTCCGCCGAGATCGGGCTGGTGTGTTATGCCCCGTGTCTCCCGGATAAGAATAGTATGTTTGGGGCGTGACCACGCCCCGGGAGGAGGTCTGGGAAGTGCGTGTCACGTGACTTGATGGGTTGACAAGGCGGCCATTTTGTAGTGGCTTTAAATCGTGGGGCTACTGTATTGGGCATAAGCACCCGCTCGGTTGAATAAGCCAGAATCGGTTGGGGTCATTCTGTTAGGTGTGTTAAGCCTAGGAAGGGCTGGTGCAGTCTACCCCGTCTCTCCCAGATCAAAACCATATGTTATGGGGCGTAATCATGCCACTGGCGGGAGTTCCGAGGTTTGGTGAATGGTGTGCGTGTCCCATGACTAGGTTGGAAAACAAGGCGGCCATTTTGTAGTGGTTTTTGATCGTGGGATACTTGAGTCAACGAATACCACCCACTTGGATAATTATGCCCGGAAACAGTTTTGGTTCAGTTCAGTCTGGTATATTGTGCCATTGTAGATGGGAGGGGATATAACAAAACAGTAAGTCAGCTGGTGTCTAATAGAAAACCACACATGGAAGGTTGCCGTTAGGATTCCAGTGGCTGTTCAATGGAGGCTAATAAGGTTTAGGATATTGATATTCACCCTCCGTTATTTAACTGGGTAGCTAGAGTGTTAAGAGTTGCATCAACTTTGTGGTGCTAGCATTGTGGACACCTCGTAAGGTGGTGTAGGAAGGTGGTGTTGTAGGGGGAATCTATAGTGTATCCTGCCCTCATAATGAGCTCCACGGGATGTCCTCGTTTAATCCCTCCCTGTCTGTGGCCAAGCGGTGTACCCATCGTTGCTCTTTAAAGAAAAGACTTTGTTTGGAGCAATTGGGTCTAGCCTCTAACACTAGCCATTTGATGGAGTCTGCAGTGTGTTTGTGCTCAATAAAGTGTCTACACATTTTGGTGTTGTCCTTTTTACAGCGGAAACTACTGCGGTGTTCTGTAATGCGTGTCTTAATGGGACGTGAGGTCATACCCACGTATTGTAGATCACATGGGCATTTCAGCAGGTATATGCAAAGTGAGGTGTTGCAATTCGTATGACCCCTTAACTCCCATTTGAAGGATTCTGTCAGCTGTATTGTCTTATGTATGGCAGTGAATGGGCATACACTACAGGACCCGCAAGGATAGTGTCCTGTCACTGGTGGTAGATGCCAAAGGGTGGATTGAGTGGGCTTCCTGATCGGTTTTGGTCTAGTCTTAATCAGGATGTCCTTGACATTTTTGGATCTCTTGATTGCGAATCGTGGCAACTCAAAAGAGAGGTCCCCCGTGTTCAAAATCTGCCAATGGCGTTTAATTATGCTTTTGACCTGTGTTGAAGCCGGTGTAAAAGTGGTTACACAGGTCATTGGTTCATTATCACTGGGGGTTCTCTTCCTTTGTTCGAGCAGGGCATCCCTATGATTATTTCTGGCTCTTTTCTGGGCTTTAGCTATGTCTCTGATCGGGTACCCTCTCCCCAATAGATTTCTGGATAGGATAGTGGATTGTTTCTTGTACTCCGGTAGGCTGCTGCAGTTTCGCCTCACTCTGAGAAACTGTCCCAACGGTAAATTTGTTCGTAGTGCTTTTGGGTGATGGCTGGAGAAATGTAGGAGGCTATTCCGATCGGTAGGTTTCTTGAACATAGTCGTACTCAGTTGGCCCTCCGTGAGTTTGATCGTCAAATCAAGGAAGGGGATCTCTGTTTCGGACACTGTCATGGTGAAGTGTAGGTAGGGGTTCAGTGTATTGATCCAGTCAAAGAATGCTTGGTAAGAGTCGCTTGTTCCCGTCCAAAAGATCAAGATGTCGTCGATGAACCTCCTCCACAGTTTGATGTTGCTGTGGTAGGGGTTCATTTCTTGGTGTATGTACTTCCCTTCAAAATCAGCCATGTAAAGACAGGCTAACGAGGGGGCAAAAGTACTGCCCATACTGGTGCCCTGTGTCTGGTGGTAAAACTTCCCTTTGAACTCAAAATAATTTTCTGTCAATGCCAGGGTTGCGCATTCCATGATAAATGCCGGTGGTGTATTGGACTCCCATTGGTCACTGTTGAGAATTTCTTCTATCACCCCCAGTGTGGCCCTCTGTGGGATGTTGGTGTAGAGGGCCTCCACATCGAGGGTGATTAGAAAGTCGATCTGTCCATCTGCCTGCCTGTTTCCCTGGAAAGTCTCAAGGGTGCGCAGGACATCTGTGGTGTCCTGTATATAGGATGGTATTTGTTTGACCAACGGTTGTAGGAAGTGGTCACAGAACTGGGACAGAGGCTCGAGTATTGAGTCTATTCCCGATACTATGGGGCTTCCAGGTGTGGGGGTCGTCTCCTTGTGGATTTTCGGGAGTATGTAAAAGTAAGGGGTCCGCGGGTCCTTCCTAACCAGAAAGTCTGCCTCTTTTCTGCTTATCCATTCTTCACTTTCCGCCTCCTCAATTAAGCCTGTGATAGTGCTTCTAAAGCGTTCAGTGGGGTCAGATGGAATAGGGGTGTAGTAACGTCTGTCTCCCAATTGTCTCAGGCACTCTGTCTCGTAGTCTTTAGTATTCATGAGTACCGTCGCACCCCCCTTGTCAGCCTGTTTGATTGTGATCACTGGGTCATTGGCTAAAGATTCCAGTATAAGCAATTCAGCTCGCGAGATGTTTTGGTGACTATTTTGGAGATTTAAGGTCTTGATTTCTTTAAGGACTGCCTGTTCATAAGTGAGAACTTCATTGGGAACCGTCCCACTGTGTGGGGTGAAGGTAGAGGGATTGTGTAGACCAGAATCCTCAATCGATTCATGTGGTCTCCCTTCGAAAAAGGCTCTCAACCTGATTTCCGGAAAAATTTCTGTATCTCGCATGTTTGTTGGAACATGTCTATTTTAGGAGTTGGTACAAAACCAAGGCCTTTCTGTAGTATCTTTTCCTTCTCTCTTGAGAGTTGGCGTTCTGAGAGATTAACAACCAGGCTTATTTGCGTGCCGTCATGCTCCTGGTGTCCATCCCTTGTTGTGGTGTTGTTTCCCACTGCACTCTCTTTTCTGGCGCGTTGCCTCGCTTTCGCCCTCGCCCTCTGCCCCAACCTCTGCCTAAAAAAGGTCGGTTACCACCCTGTGGGGCAAACTGGGGAGGATATTGAGGGCCATAGGGGGCAAAGGTTTGTGGGAATTGGGGGAATTGCCACAATGGTGGTATTGGGTATGGAGGATGTTGGAAGTTTTGATTACCTTGTCCTCCCTGACCTCCCCCTCGTCTTCCCCTGCGTTGTTGTTGTTGTGTTTGCCAGTCATCTCCACTGGAGTCACTTCCACTGTTAGAGCCCCTTATGGATGAGGTGGCACTCGAGTCTGATTGGTAGTTGGTTCCTGGTGGGACATAGTCGTCTTTTAAGTATGGGTATACCTTTTCTTTGGAGAACCGTTTGATGTCTTTCTGCAGTTTTGTAACTTTCTGGTTCATAAGGTATTCCTTATGTTCGGCCAACTCCTTGTTGAGTTCTGTGAGTTTGGTTTTAAAACCCGGATTCGGGACTGCTGATTTGAGAGCACTCTCTGCAGCTTGTATGTGGGTAAGTAATTCGTCTGCTAGACGTTTGGAAGTATTCACGATCAGGATTAGCAGGTCATGGGTGCATTTCCATGAGATTAATGACCACTCAATTTTAAAAATTCTGGGAAAGTTCTTTACAATCAGCCCATTTGGAGCAATTTTGGCCTTGAAGTATTCCGCCATTAGTGCGCCGTGGAGAGTTATTCTAACCCATTCCCTTTTTAAGTCAGAGAGGGCTTCCCAACCGGCTGTGTTGCTCCCTGTGGCTGTACTTGTCAGAGTGAGGCGAAACTGCAGTAGCCTACCGGAGTACAAGAAACAATCCACTATCCTATCCAGAAATCTATTGGAGAGAGGGTACTCGATCAGAGACATAGCTAAAGCCCAGAAAAGAGCCAGAAATAATCATAGGGATGCCCTGCTCGAACAAAGGGAGAGAACCCCCAGTGATAATGAATCAATGACCTGTGTAACCACTTTTACACCGGCTTCAACACAGGTCAAAAGCATCATTAAATGCCATTGGCAGATTTTGAACACAGGGGACCTCTCTTTTGAGTTGCCACCATTCGCATTCAAGAGATCCAAAAATGTCAAGGACATCCTGATTAAGACTAGACCAAAACCGATCAGGAAGCCCACTCAATCCAACCTTTGGCATCTACCACCAGTGACAGGACACTATCCTTGCGGGTCCTGTAGTGTATGCCCATTCACTGCCATACATAAGACAATACAGCTGACAGAATCCTTCAAATGGGAGTTAAGGGGTCATACGAATTGCAACACCTCACATTGCATATACCTGCTGAAATGCCCATGTGATCTACAATACGTGGGTATGACCTCACGTCCCATTAAGACACGCATTACAGAACACCGCAGTAGTTTCCGCTGTAAAAAGTACAACACCAAAATGTGTAGACACTTTATTGAGCACAAACACACTGCAGACTCCATCAAATGGCTAGTATTAGAGGCTAGTCCCAATTGCTCCAAACAAAGTCTTTTCTTTAAAGAGCAACGATGGGTACACCGCTTGGCCTCAGACAGGGAGGGATTAAACGAGGACATCCCGTGGAGCTCATTATGAGGGCAGGATACACTATACATTCCCCCTACAACACCACCTTCCTACACCACCTTACGAGGTGTCCACAATGCTAGCACCACAAAGTTGATGCAACTCTTAACACTCTAGCTACCCAGTTAAATAACGGAGGGTGAATATCGATATCCTAAACCTTATGAGCCTCCATTGAACAGCCACTGGAATCCTAACGGCAACCTTCCACGTGTGGTTTTCTATTAGACACCAGGTGACTTACTGTTTTGTTTTATGCCCTCCCATCTACAATGGCACAATATACCAGACTGAACTGAACCAAAACTGTTTCCGGGCATAATTATCCAAGTGGGTGGTATTCGTTGACTCAAGTATCCCACGATCAAAAACCACTACAAAATGGCCGCCTTGTTTTCCAACCTAGTCATGGGACACGCACACCATTCACCAAACCTCGGAACTCCCGCCAGTGGCATGATTACGCCCCATAACATATGGTTTTGATCTGGGAGAGGCGGGGTAGACTGCACCAGCCCTTCCTAAGCTTAATACACCTAACAGAATGACCCCAACCGATTCTGGCTTAATCAACCGAGCGGGTGCTTATGCCCAATACAGTAGCCCCACGATTTAAAGCCACTACAAAATGGCCGCCTTGTCAACCCATCAAGTCACGTGACACGCACTTCCCAGACCTCCTCCTGGGGCGTGGTCACGCCCCAAACATACTATTCTTATCCGGGAGACACGGGGCATAACACACCAGCCCGATCTCGGCGGAATGAGGGGTAGGACACAAGCCTGCCACGCGGAGAGCTATAGGTGAGTGACGCGAATGAACAGAGGCACCGGTAAGAAAGATAGAACTTGGGCCATCTACTTGACAGTAACTCTTCTATATATTTCCCCAAAACATACGGGGCTTTACGCCACACGAGCACCATTCAGGACGACCCAGGGTCTGTGATTAAGGATCATTTGTACCGCTAGAATCAATGGCCAATACGGGGAGACTACTTCACCCTTCCAGTAATATATTAAGCTAGTTTTTGGAAAAAGGGGGTGGTGATGGACAGAGTTTCTGAATGATGCAGAATACTCTTACCAAGTCAAGAGATCATGGTTTTAATCCATCACCTGTTTTTTAGCTCATTGCACCATCCCAGCTCAGAACCTGGTTATATGCAAATTAGTCTGTTCCTGTCCCAGTGCATGATGGGAACAGGGCAAACCAAACTACCAAGCCAATTCTTATACTGGGAAGGAGACAAGCTTCCGGGGACTGGTTTAAGCTAGTGCCCTCTTAGTTTTGGGAACATCACGTTAGGCAAGTGCCCATCTATCCTTGGGAGCAGGGTCCCTGACCGCCATTACACACTGATCGGGTTGGGGCCACTCCTGCTAGTCAGTGCCTTTTTCCATGTGACAAACTAGGGAGATCAGCTCTCAGCTTGCTAATTGTTAGATAAAACATGATGCAAACCTTGTTTCCAGTACACACAGAATGGGTTGTGGCCACTCCTGCTAGTCAGCGCACGTTTCCACGTGTTAGACTAGGGAGATCAGCTCACAGCTTGCTTATTGTTAGATAAAACACGATGCAAACCTTGTTTTTAACTCCCTATTACCCAGCCTCAAATCTAGAGGCATCTTCTCGCGCTGTACAACCCGCCGAGTATTGATGGGGCAGATAATTCCTGACTTTCAGGTAAGCTAGGGATTTCCTTCCTCATTACAACAAACTGAATGCTGCTACACTGTTTTTAATCACTTGATCCACCAGCATGCAGCCACACACTCATATGCTGCACCCTTTTAATCCACGCTGCTCCACACCAAAGCATGACATGTGGTCCAGCTTTTAAACGGTTACATGCCTAGCGCACTAATGCACCACTGAGCATGTCACCATGTATTCACCTGGTCACTGTTATTATGTCACTTCTGCTCATAATCTGCCTCTTTTTGTTCCCCACTTCAGGCAAGGAACAACATTATTGAGGTAAAAAACTCATCCCATATTTTGATGTATGAGCCATCTTAGTTGACATAAGTTATTTTCTTTTGTAGACAACACCATATAGGTCCTGCTGAATCGCAAGTCATTGCACATAGCGAGAAACATGTCGACCGTCTTTTTACATCCTAGTCTAGTCTAGAACAAGGAAACATTATTTTCCAGATAGTCTAGTCTAGCTCCACCTTTTAATTGTGACGAGGGACCACCCGAATAAAGTAGTCTCAGGTACCCTACGCTACATATTAACTCACAATAAAGTCTACAACCCCTCTGGCCCCATACCCACACTTCACCCATAGGCAGTTGGATTCAAAAGATCTCCGCCAAAGAGCCCCTCTTTGAGGTGAGCCCATTGGGAATTGCACCGCCTACCCGACGAGGAGCAACGCCTATGATGAAGCATGACACCTGCAAGGGTGTGTGAGGCAAACATATCCAACACAATGGATACCCAGTGGGAGGTTAACACCCTTTAACCACCACTTTCTCCTTTGACCAGTGCATCTCACTCCCTTTCTTGTCTACCCGAGGAACAGCCTTGTCCAATTATCTTGAAAAAAAAAAGTTGGAAGGGGGAGTGTCATGTTTGAGAAACTACATTGACGATCGAACCAATATATCCACAATTGAAGTACACAACCAGGAATGACAACGACAAACCACAAAATATGATTTACTAGCTTTATTTAACATAATAGGTGTATCATCTCAGAGTATTCAAGAGCATGGGCACTGGATACAACAGAGCAGGTACATCATTGGCAGCACATGAGAGGGGCTAAGTGCATCAACAGTCCATTGCACAGAACAGGTACATCATTGGCAGCACATGAGAAGGGCTAAGTGCATCAACAGTCCATTGCACAGAACAGGTACATCATTGGCAGCACATGAGAGGGGCTAAGTGCATCAACAGTCCATTGCACAGAACAGGTACATCATTGGCAGCACATGAGAGGGGCTAAGTGCATCAACAGTCCATTGCACAGAACAGGTACATCATTGGCAGCACATGAGAGGGCAGAATTCAGTAGCAGAACAGCAACAGGGCATTGTGGCCAACAGAGCAGGTACACCACTGGCAGCACGTGAGAGGGGATAAGTGCATCAACAGTCCATTGCACAGAACAGGTACATCATTGGCAGCACATGAGAGGGCAGAATGCAGTATCAGAACAGCAACAGGGCATTGTGGCCAACCGAGCAGGTACACCACTGGCAGCACATGAGAGGGGCTAAGTGCATCAACAGTCCATTGAAAAGAACAGGTACATCATTGGCAGCACATGGTAGGGCAGAATGCAGTATCTGAACAGCAACAGGGCATTGTGGCCAACAGAGCAGGTACACCACTGGCAGCAGGTGAAAGGGGCTAAGTGCATCAACAGTCCATTGCACTGAACAGGTACATCATTGGCAGCACATGAGAGGGCAGAATGCAGTATCAGAACAGCAACAGGGCATTGTGGCCAACAGAGCATGTACACCACTGGCAGCACGTGAGAGGGGCTAAGTGCATCAACAGTCCATTGCACAGAACAGGTACATCATTGGCAGCACATGAGATGGGCTAAGTGCATCAACAGTCCATTGCACAGAACAGGTACATCATTGGCAGCACATGAGAGGGCAGAATGCAGTATCAGAACAGCAACAGGGCATTGTGGCCAACAGAGCAGGTATACCACCGGCAGCACGTGAGAGGGGCTAAGTGCATCAACAGTCCATTGCACAGAACAGGTACATCATTGGCAGCACATGAGAGGGCAGAATGCAGTATCAGAACAGCAGCAGGGCATTGTGGCCAACAGAGCAGGTACACCACTGGCAGCACATAAGAGGGGCTAAGTGCATCAACATTCTATTGCACAGAACAGGTACATCATTGGCAGCCCATGAGAGGGGCTAAGTGCATCAACAGTCCATTGCACAGAACAGGTACATCATTGGCAGCACACGAGAGGGGCTAAGTGCATCAACAGTCCATTGCACAGAACAGGTGCATCATTGGCAGCACATGAGAGGGCAGAATGCAGTTTCAGAACAGCAACAGGGCATTGTGGCCAACAGAGCAGGTACACCACTGGCAGCACATGAGAGGGGCTAAGTGCATCAACAGTCCATTGCACAGAACAGGTACATCATTGGCAGCACATGAGAGGGCAGAATGCAGTATCAGAACAGCAACAGGGCATTGTGGCCAACAGAGCAGGTACACCACTGGCAGCACGTGAGAGGGGCTAAGTGCATCAACAGTCCATTGCACAGAACAGGTACGTCATTGGCAGCACATGAGAGGGCAGAATGCAGGATCAGAACAGCAACAGGGCATTGTGGCCAACAGAGCAGGTACACCACTGGCAGCACGTGAGAGGGGCTAAGTGCATCAACAGTCCATTGCACAGAACAGGTACATCATTGGCAGCACATGAGAGGGCAGAATGCAGTATCAGAACAGCAACAGGGCATTGTGGCCAACAGAGCAGGTACACCACTGGCAGCACATGAGAGGGGCTAAGTGCATCAACAGTCCATTGCACAGAACAGGTACATCATTGGCAGCACATGAGAGGGCAGAATGCAGTATCAGAACAGCAACAGGGCATTGTGGCCAACAGAGCAGGTACACCACTGGCAGCACGTGAGAGGGGCTAAGTGCATCAACAGTCCATTGCACAGAACAGATACATCATTGGCAGTACATGAGAGGGGCTAAGTGCATCAACAGTCCATTGCACAGAACAGGTACATCATTGGCAGCACATGAGAGGGTAGAATACAGTATCAGAACAGCAACAGGGCATTGTGGCCAACAGAGCAGGTACATCACTGGCTACCCAAGTACGTGTGTCAAGCGACCCGTCCCAAGGACATTAATAATGTCAGGGTGGTTACATTCGTCAATCTACACACAAAGTAAAATGACATGTGAGTGATGGCAACTAAACCTCACACCACAGAATCTGGTGGAGTGCTTGAACTACTCGCCTCGGACACACTTTCAGCACCAGCAACAGGAGTGTGAGACACAGCCACCGATCTACTGACTGACACATGAGCCATAGACCCCGACACACTGCCAACACCAGCAGCAGGAGTTTGAGACACAGCCACAGCTGTAGTGACTGACACATGAGCCATAGACCCAGACACACCACCAGCACCAGAATCAGGAGTGTGAGACACAGCCACAGATCTACTCACTGACACATGAGCCATAGACCCAGACACACCGCCAGCACCAGAAACAGGAGTGTGAGACACAGCCACCGATCTACTGACTGACACATGAGCCATAGACCCAGACACACTGCCAGCACCAGCAACAGGAGTGTGAGACACAGCCACAGCTGTAGTGACTGACACATGAGCCCTAGACCAAGACACATCGCCAGCACCAGAAACAGGAGTGTGATACACAGCCACAGATCTACTGACTGACACATGAGCCATAGACCCAGACACACTGCCAGGACATGTCCCTGTACAGTGACCAACAAATACCATCCCTGCATCTGACACATGAGAGTGGCGGACACACACAGTGCCAGTACCTGCAACAGGAGAGGGCACAACTGACACAGTGCTACTACATGATGCATGACAGCGAACAATAGACACAGTGCCACTATCTGACACATGAGAGTGAACTGCAGCTGACCCACTAGGACTACTGAAATGATGAGCCACAGGGCTGTATGGGCCAGGAGGCAGGGTGGCTCTGGGAGCTGGTGACAGCTGTACTGGAGCGACATTGGGGTGGTCAGCTCTCACTGGTGTGTGTCTCCGTTTCTTTGTGAAATGTAGGGGCACCCCAGACATGACTGGACTGGTAAGTGTAGTGGCATCATCAGACATCAAAGGTGGATCATGTGCTTGTGGTGGTCTGCTCTCTGGGGGCGTGCTGGACCCTGCCTGTCATTTGGTGTGGGCCTACCTTCTGCCCTCTGCATCATGTCTAATGGGGGATGCAACAACAGTGTACTCCTTCCTCTGCTTCTGCGGGGCGTGGATGGGAGTAGAGGTATGGGGGGATTCCACCGCTGACACATGTGTTGTACGTTCCTTCAACAACATCAGCCTCAGTGAAGCCAGGGGTGATGTATGCCTGTCCTTGATGGAGCTTGTGTCCATGGGAGAACCCTTGGCCATGGGATTTGCCTTGGACGTAGGAGGTGTCCTGTCTCTGGAATGTCCCTGATCCCTGGGCGGTGCCCTGTCCCTGGGTGCAGACTTGTCCATTGTAGTGTCCCTCTCCTTTGAAGCGACCTTGTCCTTGGGAGTGTCCCTGCTCTTAGGATGTGCCCTTTCCTTTGTAGTGTCCTTGTCCTTGGGAGTGTCCCTGCTCATGGGAGGTGCCCTTTCCTTTGTAGTGATTCAGAAAAGGGGGTGGTGATGAACAGAGTGTCTGAATTAAGCAGACCACTCTTACCCAGTCCAAAGATCAGGGCTTGATCCATCACCGTTATTTAGCTCACTGCCCCATCCCAGCTCAGAACCTGGCTATATGCAAATTAGTCTGTCCCTGGCCCAGTGCATCATGGGAACAGGGCAGACCAAACTACCAAGCCAATTCTTCACCAGAAAGGATACAAGCTACCGGGGACCGGTTTCTGGCATTTCAGCCTCGTCGGCCCGGCTTGCTTGAATCCTGATGGAGCAGTGAGCAAGGGACTCATGTCTGAGTATACCCTGCCACACCTATAGTGGCCAAAAATGATTCAGAAAAGGGGGTGGTGATGAACAGAGTGTCTGAATTAAGCAGACCACTCTTACCCAGTCCAAAGATCAGGGCTTGATCCATCACCGTTATTTAGCTCACTGCCCCATCCCAGCTCAGAACCTGGCTATATGCAAATTAGTCTGTCCCTGGCCCAGTGCATCATGGGAACAGGGCAGACCAAACTACCAAGCCAATTCTTCACCAGAAAGGATACAAGCTACCGGGGACCGGTTTCTGGCATTTCAGCCTCGTCGGCCCGGCTTGCTTGAATCCTGATGGAGCAGTGAGCAAGGGACTCATGTCTGAGTATACCCTGCCACACCTATAGTGGCCAAAAACGATTCAGAAAAGGGGGTGGTGATGAACAGAGTGTCTGAATTAAGCAGACCACTCTTACCCAGTCCAAAGATCAGGGCTTGATCCATCACCGTTATTTAGCTCACTGCCCCATCCCAGCTCAGAACCTGGCTATATGCAAATTAGTCTGTCCCTGGCCCAGTGCATCATGGGAACAGGGCAGACCAAACTACCAAGCCAATTCTTCACCAGAAAGGATACAAGCTACCGGGGACCGGTTTCTGGCATTTCAGCCTCGTCGGCCCGGCTTGCTTGAATCCTGATGGAGCAGTGAGCAAGGGACTCATGTCTGAGTATACCCTGCCACACCTATAGTGGCCAAAAACGATTCAGAAAAGGGGGTGGTGATGAACAGAGTGTCTGAATTAAGCAGACCACTCTTACCCAGTCCAAAGATCAGGGCTTGATCCATCACCGTTATTTAGCTCACTGCCCCATCCCAGCTCAGAACCTGGCTATATGCAAATTAGTCTGTCCCTGGCCCAGTGCATCATGGGAACAGGGCAGACCAAACTACCAAGCCAATTCTTCACCAGAAAGGATACAAGCTACCGGGGACCGGTTTCTGGCATTTCAGCCTCGTCGGCCCGGCTTGCTTGAATCCTGATGGAGCAGTGAGCAAGGGACTCATGTCTGAGTATACCCTGCCACACCTATAGTGGCCAAAAACGATTCAGAAAAGGGGGTGGTGATGAACAGAGTGTCTGAATTAAGCAGACAACTCTTACCCAGTCCAAAGATCAGGGCTTGATCCATCACCGTTATTTAGCTCACTGCCCCATCCCAGCTCAGAACCTGGCTATATGCAAATTAGTCTGTCCCTGGCCCAGTGCATCATGGGAACAGGGCAGACCAAACTACCAAGCCAATTCTTCACCAGAAAGGATACAAGCTACCGGGGACCGGTTTCTGGCATTTCAGCCTCGTCGGCCCGGCTTGCTTGAATCCCGATGGAGCAGTGAGCAAGGGACTCATGTCTGAGTATACCCTGCCACACCTATAGTGGCCAAAAACGATTCAGAAAAGGGGGTGGTGATGAACAGAGTGTCTGAATTAAGCAGACCACTCTTACCCAGTCCAAAGATCAGGGCTTGATCCATCACCGTTATTTAGCTCACTGCCCCATCCCAGCTCAGAACCTGGCTATATGCAAATTAGTCTGTCCCTGGCCCAGTGCATCATGGGAACAGGGCAGACCAAACTACCAAGCCAATTCTTCACCAGAAAGGATACAAGCTACCGGGGACCGGTTTCTGGCATTTCAGCCTCGTCGGCCCGGCTTGCTTGAATCCTGATGGAGCAGTGAGCAAGGGACTCATGTCTGAGTATACCCTGCCACACCTATAGTGGCCAAAAACGATTCAGAAAAGGGGGTGGTGATGAACAGAGTGTCTGAATTAAGCAGACCACTCTTACCCAGTCCAAAGATCAGGGCTTGATCCATCACCGTTATTTAGCTCACTGCCCCATCCCAGCTCAGAACCTGGCTATATGCAAATTAGTCTGTCCCTGGCCCAGTGCATCATGGGAACAGGGCAGACCAAACTACCAAGCCAATTCTTCACCAGAAAGGATACAAGCTACCGGGGACCGGTTTCTGGCATTTCAGCCTCGTCGGCCCGGCTTGCTTGAATCCTGATGGAGCAGTGAGCAAGGGACTCATGTCTGAGTATACCCTGCCACACCTATAGTGGCCAAAAACGATTCAGAAAAGGGGGTGGTGATGAACAGAGTGTCTGAATTAAGCAGACCACTCTTACCCAGTCCAAAGATCAGGGCTTGATCCATCACCGTTATTTAGCTCACTGCCCCATCCCAGCTCAGAACCTGGCTATATGCAAATTAGTCTGTCCCTGGCCCAGTGCATCATGGGAACAGGGCAGACCAAACTACCAAGCCAATTCTTCACCAGAAAGGATACAAGCTACCGGGGACCGGTTTCTGGCATTTCAGCCTCGTCGGCCCGGCTTGCTTGAATCCTGATGGAGCAGTGAGCAAGGGACTCATGTCTGAGTATACCCTGCCACACCTATAGTGGCCAAAAATGATTCAGAAAAGGGGGTGGTGATGAACAGAGTGTCTGAATTAAGCAGACCACTCTTACCCAGTCCAAAGATCAGGGCTTGATCCATCACCGTTATTTAGCTCACTGCCCCATCCCAGCTCAGAACCTGGCTATATGCAAATTAGTCTGTCCCTGGCCCAGTGCATCATGGGAACAGGGCAGACCAAACTACCAAGCCAATTCTTCACCAGAAAGGATACAAGCTACCGGGGACCGGTTTCTGGCATTTCAGCCTCGTCGGCCCGGCTTGCTTGAATCCTGATGGAGCAGTGAGCAAGGGACTCATGTCTGAGTATACCCTGCCACACCTATAGTGGCCAAAAACGATTCAGAAAAGGGGGTGGTGATGAACAGAGTGTCTGAATTAAGCAGACCACTCTTACCCAGTCCAAAGATCAGGGCTTGATCCATCACCGTTATTTAGCTCACTGCCCCATCCCAGCTCAGAACCTGGCTATATGCAAATTAGTCTGTCCCTGGCCCAGTGCATCATGGGAACAGGGCAGACCAAACTACCAAGCCAATTCTTCACCAGAAAGGATACAAGCTACCGGGGACCGGTTTCTGGCATTTCAGCCTCGTCGGCCCGGCTTGCTTGAATCCTGATGGAGCAGTGAGCAAGGGACTCATGTCTGAGTATACCCTGCCACACCTATAGTGGCCAAAAACGATTCAGAAAAGGGGGTGGTGATGAACAGAGTGTCTGAATTAAGCAGACCACTCTTACCCAGTCCAAAGATCAGGGCTTGATCCATCACCGTTATTTAGCTCACTGCCCCATCCCAGCTCAGAACCTGGCTATATGCAAATTAGTCTGTCCCTGGCCCAGTGCATCATGGGAACAGGGCAGACCAAACTACCAAGCCAATTCTTCACCAGAAAGGATACAAGCTACCGGGGACCGGTTTCTGGCATTTCAGCCTCGTCGGCCCGGCTTGCTTGAATCCTGTTGGAGCAGTGAGCAAGGGACTCATGTCTGAGTATACCCTGCCACACCTATAGTGGCCAAAAACGATTCAGAAAAGGGGGTGGTGATGAACAGAGTGTCTGAATTAAGCAGACCACTCTTACCCAGTCCAAAGATCAGGGCTTGATCCATCACCGTTATTTAGCTCACTGCCCCATCCCAGCTCAGAACCTGGCTATATGCAAATTAGTCTGTCCCTGGCCCAGTGCATCATGGGAACAGGGCAGACCAAACTACCAAGCCAATTCTTCACCAGAAAGGATACAAGCTACCGGGGACCGGTTTCTGGCATTTCAGCCTCGTCGGCCCGGCTTGCTTGAATCCTGATGGAGCAGTGAGCAAGAGACTCATGTCTGAGTATACCCTGCCACACCTATAGTGGCCAAAAACGATTCAGAAAAGGGGGTGGTGATGAACAGAGTGTCTGAATTAAGCAGACCACTCTTACCCAGTCCAAAGATCAGGGCTTGATCCATCACCGTTATTTAGTTCACTGCCCCATCCCAGCTCAGAACCTGGCTATATGCAAATTAGTCTGTCCCTGGCCCAGTGCATCATGGGAACAGGGCAGACCAAACTACCAAGCCAATTCTTCACCAGAAAGGATACAAGCTACCGGGGACCGGTTTCTGGCATTTCAGCCTCGTCGGCCCGGCTTGCTTGAATCCTGATGGAGCAGTGAGCAAGGGACTCATGTCTGAGTATACCCTGCCACACCTATAGTGGCCAAAAACGATTCAGAAAAGGGGGTGGTGATGAACAGAGTGTCTGAATTAAGCAGACCACTCTTACCCAGTCCAAAGATCAGGGCTTGATCCATCACCGTTATTTAGCTCACTGCCCCATCCCAGCTCAGAACCTGGCTATATGCAAATTAGTCTGTCCCTGGCCCAGTGCATCATGGGAACAGGGCAGACCAAACTACCAAGCCAATTCTTCACCAGAAAGGATACAAGCTACCGGGGACCGGTTTCTGGCATTTCAGCCTCGTCGGCCCGGCTTGCTTGAATCCTGATGGAGCAGTGAGCAAGGGACTCATGTCTGAGTATACCCTGCCACACCTATAGTGGCCAAAAACGATTCAGAAAAGGGGGTGGTGATGAACAGAGTGTCTGAATTAAGCAGACCACTCTTACCCAGTCCAAAGATCAGGGCTTGATCCATCACCGTTATTTAGCTCACTGCCCCATCCCAGCTCAGAACCTGGCTATATGCAAATTAGTCTGTCCCTGGCCCAGTGCATCATGGGAACAGGGCAGACCAAACTACCAAGCCAATTCTTCACCAGAAAGGATACAAGCTACCGGGGACCGGTTTCTGGCATTTCAGCCTTGTCGGCCCGGCTTGCTTGAATCCTGATGGAGCAGTGAGCAAGGGACTCATGTCTGAGTATACCCTGCCACACCTATAGTGGCCAAAAACGATTCAGAAAAGGGGGTGGTGATGAACAGAGTGTCTGAATTAAGCAGACCACTCTTACCCAGTCCAAAGATCAGGGCTTGATCCATCACCGTTATTTAGCTCACTGCCCCATCCCAGCTCAGAACCTGGCTATATGCAAATTAGTCTGTCCCTGGCCCAGTGCATCATGGGAACAGGGCAGACCAAACTACCAAGCCAATTCTTCACCAGAAAGGATACAAGCTACCGGGGACCGGTTTCTGGCATTTCAGCCTCGTCGGCCCGGCTTGCTTGAATCCTGATGGAGCAGTGAGCAAGGGACTCATGTCTGAGTATACCCTGCCACACCTATAGTGGCCAAAAACGATTCAGAAAAGGGGGTGGTGATGAACAGAGTGTCTGAATTAAGCAGACCACTCTTACTCAGTCCAAAGATCAGGGCTTGATCCATCACCGTTATTTAGCTCACTGCCCCATCCCAGCTCAGAACCTGGCTATATGCAAATTAGTCTGTCCCTGGCCCAGTGTATCATGGGAACAGGGCAGACCAAACTACCAAGCCAATTCTTCACCAGAAAGGATACAAGCTACCGGGGACCGGTTTCTGGCATTTCAGCCTCGTCGGCCCGGCTTGCTTGAATCCTGGTGGAGCAGTGAGCAAGGGACTCATGTCTGAGTATACCCTGCCACACCTATAGTGGCCAAAAACGATTCAGAAAAGGGGGTGGTGATGAACAGAGTGTCTGAATTAAGCAGACCACTCTTACCCAGTCCAAAGATCAGGGCTTGATCCATCACCGTTATTTAGCTCACTGCCCCATCCCAGCTCAGAACCTGGCTATATGCAAATTAGTCTGTCCCTGGCCCAGTGCATCATGGGAACAGGGCAGACCAAACTACCAAGCCAATTCTTCACCAGAAAGGATACAAGCTACCGGGGACCGGTTTCTGGCATTTCAGCCTCGTCGGCCCGGCTTGCTTGAATCCTGATGGAGCAGTGAGCAAGGGACTCATGTCTGAGTATACCCTGCCACACCCATAGTGGCCAAAAACGATTCAGAAAAGGGGGTGGTGATGAACAGAGTGTCTGAATTAAGCAGACCACTCTTACCCAGTCCAAAGATCAGGGCTTGATCCATCACCGTTATTTAGCTCACTGCCCCATCCCAGCTCAGAACCTGGCTATATGCAAATTAGTCTGTCCCTGGCCCAGTGCATCATGGGAACAGGGCAGACCAAACTACCAAGCCAATTCTTCACCAGAAAGGATACAAGCTACCGGGGACCGGTTTCTGGCATTTCAGCCTCGTCGGCCCGGCTTGCTTGAATCCTGATGGAGCAGTGAGCAAGGGACTCATGTCTGAGTATACCCTGCCACACCTATAGTGGCCAAAAACGATTCAGAAAAGGGGGTGGTGATGAACAGAGTGTCTGAATTAAGCAGACCACTCTTACCCAGTCCAAAGATCAGGGCTTGATCCATCACCGTTATTTAGCTCACTGCCCCATCCCAGCTCAGAACCTGGCTATATGCAAATTAGTCTGTCCCTGGCCCAGTGCCCGGAAGCTTGTTTCCTTCCCAGTGTAAGAATTGGCTTTTGTAGTCTGGTCTGCCCTGTTCCCATGATGCACTGGGCCAGGGACAGACTAATTTGCATACAGCCAGGTTCTGAAACTGGGATGGTGCAATGAGCTAAAAAACGGTGTTGGATCTAGCCCTGATCTCTTTACTGGGTGAGAGTACTCTGCTTAATTCAGAGACTCTGTCCATCACCACCCCTTGTTGTAAATAATTCTTTCCTTTGTAGTGTCCTTGTCCTTGGGAGTGTCCCTGCTCTTGGGATGTGCCCTTTCCTTTGTAGTGTCCTTGTCCTTGGGAGTGTCCCTGCTCTTGGGAGGTGCCCTTTCCTTTGTAGTGTCCTTGTCCTTGGGAGTGTCCTTGCTCTTGGGAGGTGCCCTTTCCTTTGTAGTGTCCTTGTCCTTGGGAGTGTCCCTGCTCATGGGAGGTGCCCTTTCCTTTGTAGTGTCCTTGTCCTTGGAAGTGTCCCTGCTCTTGGGATGTGACTTTCCTTTGTAGTGTCCTTGTCCTTGGGAGTGTCCCTGCTCTTGGGAGGTGCCCTTTCCTTTGTAGTGTCCTTGTCCTTGGGAGTGTCCTTGCTCTTGGGAGGTGCCCTTTCCTTTGTAGTGTCCTTGTCCTTGGGAGTGTCCCTGCTCTTGGGAGGTGCCCTTTCCTTTGTAGTGTCCTTGTCCTTGGGAGTGTCCCTGGACTTGGGAGGTGCCCTTGCCTTGGGAGTTCCTTTTGTGGGGGATGCCTGTGTAGCATGTGAAGTCATTTCCCCCAACACCCCTTGATGATCCTGTGTGTCAACTCCAGTGTAGCTCACGTCGTCTTCAGTGAAAGATATCCCAGTCCTAGGGGATGGTGTCTGTGCCCTCCGTGCCCTGCCTTGCTGCCTGTGGCTGCTCCTAGTGAAATAACCTGAATAAGAGGCCTGGTCTGATAATTCACTCTCCCCTGAAACATCAAGTGGTGTGGATGGTGGTACAGAAGTAGCACCCTGTCTATGCGACTGTACAATGGCTGAAGACACAGTGTTTGCTAATGACTGAACTGTTCTGTGGAGACCAGCAACATCGCCATGCATCCCCTCCATGAATGCCACCACTGCCCCAACTTCCTATCGTGGTCTTGGAATGCATTGATCATGTTGGTCTGCCCTACACACAGCTGTCGCAGCAGATCTACTGCCTCAGCACAAAGTGCACTTTGTGTCACAGGGGCAGGCTCTGCGGTGCCTGCAACGAAGGCAACTCTGCTCCCCCTACTCTGGCGAGCACGAGCAGTACATGTTGCAGTGGGTGGCAGTGTGGGCCCTGTGTGCTGTGTCCCGACTGAAGGTGTCGATTGCCCACTCCCTGTCTGTGACAACAGTGATGACTCAACAACACTGTTTGATGATGAGGAATATGGTGTTTCCACTTGCGAGTCCTCTGGTACGGTTCTGTCCCCCTCTCCGTGGCTGCCCTCTTCAGTGTCAGTCTGCGTGTGTGTGAGTTCGGATCCGGATGCATTGCCACCACTCATCTCCGTAGTCTGTGGGTCCGTGCCCTGTGCCAAGGCTGAAAGAGAGAGAAAAGAGTTTTACCTAGGTGCCACACTCACGCATTGAATGTTAAAAAATCACAACTTTCCTTACAGTCGAATAACATGTATCACCCATCCTGCACACGAACCACCCCTACCAGACATCCTCATTGCAAAGAACCGGTGTTGGCTGTGAAACATGTACATAATAAAACAGGGCAACTGCATGCAGGTCAGCACACATGTCATGCCATGGGACCACAGACCTCAAGGGCATGTCCTGGAACCCTCAAATACAAAGCAAGTGGCATGACCACCTGGCGGACATGGAGGCTAACGCTCACTCCGCTAATGGCACCTACATGCAATTGCAGCCACGGATGTTACTACTGTGTATGAGCACCAATACATGCATGCACTCACAAGTCTCACACACATACAGTCTGCTTACCGCTAGTTTGCTGTTGATCCCCCCCAGCCGGGCGGACAGGTCAGGATGCGTCACAGCAATGATACGGTGCATTAGAGGGGTCATGGTGTGTCGGGCCAGATGGGTTGATCTTGGAATCATCCCCAGTGTCATCTCGGCAACATTCTTGCTCAGCCTGGATATGTCGTCCCAGCGCTTGTGGCAGTGTGTGTGTCGTCTCTTGCACACCCCCACTGCCCGTACATCACGTGCTATTGTCCTCCAGATGGCCTTGCGAAGGAACAGCTTGACCTACCATAATGGGAGACAAGAGGGAAACGTCAGTGGACTGTCTGACATTCACAAACATCACAGAAACACGTATCTTCATGCTGCCATGCTCAGTACAACACATGTTAAGGCCCCTTAACACACCGCCAAGCTTGCAGAAGCCAGGAGTCAGTGACCACCTCATGCCCACCTACATGTTCCACACTTCACTTACCACCTGTCTGGGGGCACCGTATAGGCGGTCATAGTGGCTGAGCACACCGTCCACAAGGACTTCCAGCTCCGCTGCGGAGAAGGGATGAGACCGGGTCTCTCGCACTCCCTGCATGGCAACGTTCACGAAACGTGGCAGTACCGAAGCAGTTGTTGGATATCTCAGCAGCAGCAGGTCGAGGTGATGGTCGCAGGCAGCAGTTGTTGGATATCTCAGCAGCAGCAGGTTGAGGTGATGGTCGCAGGCAGCAGTTGTTGGATATCTCAGCAGCAGCACGTCGAGGTGATGGTCGCAGGCAGCAGTTGTTGGATATCTCAGCAGCCGCAGGTCGAGGTGATGGTCGCAGGCAGCAGTTGTTGGATATCTCAGCAGCAGCAGGTCGAGGTGATGGTCCCAGGCAGCAGTGGCTGAAATCAGTGAATGTGTGCAGCCGAAATTCACACATATATAGGGCCCAGAGCTCATATCAGTGGCACACGTCTGCAGCTGTTGGTTTTCCCGGGATGCCTCATTCAAAAAGAGCCAATGAGTGGCCTTGGTGTGGCGGTGCACGGCTTCCGCTATATTTGAATGCGCATACGCGCCCCCGTTACCTATTTCTATTGGCTACATGTGCATGGACCGTCACGGTCACAGATCTGCAACCGCATGTGCGCGCTTCCGCCACGGTGCATCATTTGAACGATATCAAAGCCTGGCGTCGCCATGGCGGTGCACGCATTCCGCGTGGGCGGTGCAGGCTAACACATACTTTTTAATATGCAATTCAAAATGTCAGTTGATGCCCCCCTTACAGTCAGATTGCAGCACCCACCACACACTGCCGGTTCAGGCCAGTCACCCACTGCCGGATGGTGGCCGGTCACCCACCGCCGGGTGGTGGCCGGTCACCCACCGCCGGTCCAGGCCAGTCACCCACTGCCGGGTGGTGGCCGGTCACACACCGCCAGCACCCGTTGGTGTGTGACTGGCCACCACCCGGTGGTGGGTGACTGGCCTGGACCGGCGGTGTGTGACCGGCAGCCACCCGGCAGTGGGTGACTGGCCTGGACTGGCGGTGGGTGACCAGCCTGGACCGGCGGTGGGTGACCGGCCTGGACCGGTGGGGGGTGACCGGCCACCACCCGGCGGTGGGTGACCGGCCACCACCCGGCGGTGGGTGACTGGCCTGGACCGGCAGTGGGTGACCAGCCTGGACTGGCAGTGGGTGACTGGCCACCACCCGGCGGTGGGTGAGTGGCCTGGATCAGCGGTGGGTGACCGGCCTGGACCGGCGGTGGGTGACCGGCCACCACCCGGCAGTGGGTGACCGGCCACCACCTGGCGGTGTGTGACCGGCCACCACCCGGCAGTGGGTGACTGGCCTGGACCAGTGGTGGGTGACTGGTCTGGACTGGCGGTGGGTGACCGGCCACCACCCGGCGGTGGATGATCGGCCACCACCCGGCGGTGGGTGACCGGCCACCACCCGGTGGTGGGTGACTGGCCTGGACCGGCGGTGGGTTACTGGCCTGGACCGGCGGTGGGTGACCGGCCACCACCCGGCGGTGGGTGACTGGCCTGGACCGGCGGTGGGTGACCGGCCTGGACCAGCGGTGGGTGACCGGCCACCACCCGGCAGTGGGTGACCGGCGGTGGGTGACCGGCCACCACCCGGCGGTGGGTGACTGGCCTGGACCGGCGGTGGGTGACCGGCCTGGACCGGCGGTGGGTGACCGGCCTGGACCGGCGGTGGGTGACCGGCCACCACCCGGCGGTGGGTGACTGGCCTGGACCAGCGGTGTGTGGTGGGTGCTGCAATCTGACTGTAAGGGGGGCATCAACTGACATTTTGAATTGCATATTAAAAAGTATGTGTTAGCCTGCACCGCCCACGCGGAATGCGTGCACCGCCATAGTGACGCCACTGACTGTTCATTCTCAAATGATGCACCGTCGCGGTAGTCCGCACATGCGTTATGAGGGGTGTGGGCGTGATGGTACTTGTCCATACAGCGTATGTCATGCACAATATCATGAACGATCATCTTCTGTATAGGTGGAAGGGGTCCACACATGGCATATGTACACACACTGCATGTCTCCGCACACATGTAATGTTGACAGTTGTACATGTGTGTTAGGACATGTACAGAATGCTGCAACTATCATGGTGTCAAGTTAATGGGCCGTGGCCACGTGTGCATTTCATATCCACTTTTTGTCATGTGTAGTCATACTATTGACCTTGCCAGTGGTTAACTATGGCTATTGATGTGCACCCAAGTTGCAACACATGTGCATGGGGATGTTTTGACGTCTTGGTTTTGCGTACACACGTTTAAATTCATACACATCTACACAGTACTTCAAGGGTGTCTAACCACATTCAGAAGCTGTTGTGAGTGTGTGGTTTGTGTGTGCAAGTAACAATGATGGGGGTATACATGCATTCTGTGTATGCGTATGTGTGTTGCCTGTTGTGTGCCCATGCATGTCATGTGAGGATGCCCAGCATTGTAGGTGGGGTCATTGGTGCATGAAGACAAGGAGGGTGTGTTCCATGTTCGTATTGTGTGTGCACGTGCATGTGTGTCTGTGGTGACGCTTGTCCACATTTGGGTCCTCAGTCATGTCTTGTTGGCACTTCTATAGACATGTGTGCACGTTACATTGGACATGTTTGCACACCTGATGTTGTGTGTGGCACAACATTTGTTTTTTATTTATCTGTATTGCATTAAATATTGGTCACATGACACATATGAGCATTGTCGGCAACATGTCTTATTTGTATTGTGTTTGTCAACATGTGATAGTGTGGTACAGCTATGCGTTGTTGGTCAATTGACATCTACTCCCATCTACTCCCACACAGGAGGGCTCCAAATGTGCATCGACCATACACTGTGCTGGACGACATGGTTGACGAGGAGGTGATCGGCAAATTCCGGCTTGATCGACGTAGATTGCTGGAGCTTGTAGCCCAATTGTCACCTCATCTGCAGCCACGCAGAACATATCCTGGAGCTATTACACCCACAGCAAAGGTGATGGCTGCACTTCACTTCTTTGCAACTGGCACCTTCCAGTACACAGTTGGACATGCCGGGGGGATGTCACAATCCATGTTCAGCATGGTACTGTGGGATGTTCTGAATGCCATGATGCTTTACAAGGATGAGTACATCCATTTTCCATGGCCGGCAGAGTTGGCAGCAGTCAAAGGGGGCTTCTATGCCCTGGCACAGATACCACACGTAGTGGGTTCCATTGATGGCACACATATCGGTCTCATTCCAACCCAGGCACGTGAGCCTGTATATCGCAATCGAAAGCACTACCATTCGATGAACGTGCAGGTGGTGTGCCTGGCTGACAACATCATCTCCCATGTGTGTGCCAGATTTCCTGGCTCCGCACATTACTCACACATCCTGCGGAGCAGCATTGTCCCCCAACTGATGGCTAATCTGCATCCAGAACGTGCGTGGCTTGTAGGTGAGTATGCTGTGAGGACATGTGTGTTGTATGTGTGGATTGGTGTACCCACCGATCCTGGTAATGATATTAGTGTCTGTCATTCCCCCACATAGGTGACTCTGTGTACCCAAACCGACCGTGGCTGCTGAGTCCCATACGTAATCCTACTGCACCTGGTGAAATGCGTTATAATGATGCCCATGGGAGGACACGTTGAGTGGTGGAACGTATACGTTTGGACTGCTGAAGTCTAGGTTTCGCTGCCTGGATAGAACCGGAGGGGCCCTACCATACTCACCAGGCAAAGTAAGCAGAATCGTGATTGCCTGCTGCATGCTCCACAACCTGGCCCTGCGCAATAACATTGAACTGATCATGGATCCTGAAGACCAACAGGTTGCTCGGCCTCCAATCCCACCCATGTCGACTGATGAGGATAGTGGTGAGGAAGAAGGTGTGGACCAGAGGCGTCAGCTCATTGATCGCTATTTCCCTTGAATGTGAGTAACTACCTCTTGTGCAGCCAGACAATGCGTGATGTATGTTTGCTGGTGGAGTGTGGATGTGGTGTGTCTATGATGCCTGTCCTGGTATGTTCTGTTTGCAAATGTGTGTGGTAGATGGTATACATGCAATGCTCCCTGATGTGTGTCCCGTGATCCACTTTATTGGTGATAAGTGTGGTTTGTGGGATGTTGCAGTACAGTGTGTTGTGATGGGTGTGAATCACTTTCCTGACCTGTGTTTGTTGTTCTCTCATTATCCCTAGGTCACTCCCACAGAGGCATGATTCTCAACAACATTGATCCCTACACCTGGTAACGTTACATTCTAAGACAATCATGTGATTAAAACATGGAGGCCACGCATCATTGAGTGTTTATGTGATGTTTATTTACAGGTTGAGGATTGATGTTGACGCATATTTACAAAGAAGTGTTGGGGGGAGTGAGAGTTGAAGGTCATGGCAGATGAAAACACCGTGGGGACACCACAATGTGTGATGTCCAGCTAGTCCAACAGACGTGTGTGTCAATGCTTGGCATTGTGGGACAGGATAGTTTGCAGGGTGAATGGCAGGCTCAGACAAGGGTGAAGTCGTTGGCGGCCCCTCTTAGAGCGGATAGATGGGGCATTACCACTGCTCTCACCGGGATCCAGCCTCGGACGGCCCCTCCGTCTTGGAGCCGGAGCGGAGACAGCAGTGGGGGCAGGTTGGTCAGGGGCCACCTCCCTGTCCGTGGGCTCAGGTGTGGGTGGCGGTGGTGTTGGTGACCGGTCCCGCTGGGCACTTGGGTGAGGGGGTGGTGGTGTGGCGCGGGATAGCCAGTCCCTCCACAGAGAAGTTTGCTGGCCCATGAGGTCCACAATTTGGCCTATGCGGGTATCAATGGACCGCAACAGATGACTGCTCTCTTGTGAGTCTTGGTGGGCCCGATCAGACTGTGCCTGCGACCGCTCATAGGAGGCATTGACTCTGGTGATGGCTTCCAGGGTTTCGGCGCCAGGATGGGGTGGGTGTCCTTCCCCACCTCACCGGACAACTGCACTCCTGGTTGTGAGCTGTGCCCTCACCTGTGTCCTCCCACGTCCACTCTCCCTGCTTGCCTGGGATGTTGATGGCCCATCATCGGCCGATGGGTCAGGCAGGGTGGCACAGGCAGGAGTGGTGGTGGTGGTGGTGGTGGAGGTGGTGGTGGTGGGGCTGAACAGCTCACAATGGCAGGTGTTGGTGTGGTGACACAGGCCGAGGTGGTGGAGGCAGTGATGTCCTGGAAGCCTGATGGCCCTGGAAGTCTGCTTGGGCCCGCATCGTCCTCTGCACCTGAGCTGGCAATGTGCTCGTCCCCAGAGAGTCCGTGCTGTGAGGGGGGGCGACTGGTGCTGGTGGTTGCTGCTTTCGCCAGTCAAGTTGCGATCACCTGAGGGACAAGATTATCATGATCAATGCTGTGGACATGACAAGTTTTTGGTACCAACATTACAAATTAATAACCTCTCTCACACACCCCACACACCACCACCCTCCCTGTAGACATGGGGGCCCGTTGGGAGTTGTAGTGCTGGTCTCTCACCCACCACCCACCACCCACCACCACCCTCCCTGTAGACATGGGGGCCTGTTGGGAGTTGTAGTGCTGGTCTCTCACCCACCACCCACCACCACCCTCCCTGTAGACATGGGGGCCTGTTGGGTGTTGTAGTGCTGGCTGCTTTGCCAACATGCAATATTTTTGATTGTTAGTTTAAAGTAGTGTTAGTGTGTGTAGCATACAACACGCTTACCCCGCGGGGACCCTCTCCTTATATGTACCATATAGCGCCCAGGTCCCCGTGACTGCATGGGTTCAACCCCCTTTTTGTAACGTTGCCAACATGCAAGGCTGGAAACATAGGTGGCAACATTTGTGTTTGGTCATGGTGTGTGCATTGGAGGACAGGACTTCAAATTTGGGTGACTATGTGGACCACATGCATGGATTGGAGCCTGGGAGATGTGTCTTGTCAGTTGTGCAAGGCAGACCATGTGAGTGTGATAGTGGTGATTGGTTTGTACTTACCAGCTTCTAGTCCCTCCACGATTCCTTCCAGGCTCTCAGGGTGCAGTATGCCCAGCACCTTCTCCTCCCATTCTGCATATGGTATGGGCTCCGGGGGAGTTCCGCCGCCAGTGTGGTGTGCCCGCAGGTGGTTCTTCGCCCTGATGCCTTTCACCCTTGTCTTGAGGTCGTGCCACCGCCTCTGGATCTCGTGTTTGGTGCGTGGCACGGTCCCTGACACATTCACTCTGGTCACTATCCTGTCCCACATGTTGTTTTTGGTTGCCACGGTGGTCTGCTGGACTAGGGTGCCGAAGAGATGTGGTTCGACACGGATGATTTCATCCACCATGACCTTCAACTCACTGTCTGTGAACTTGGAATTTTTCTTTGGTGCCATGGTGTGTGATGTGCAAGGTGTTGATGGTGTGATGGGTGTTTGTGTGGTGGGTGTGTTTGTGTGCAGGTTGTATGTGTGTTTTTGTGTGTCTGCTGTTCATCGTAATCTGGCTCTTGCTTGCAGCTATGCTGTTATGCAAAGGATTGTGGTTGTGGGAGGGATCCATTTTATACTCTGTGTGGTGGTTGTGTCCCAATCGTTGTTGGCAGTCAGGTGTTCTGTGGGTGTGTTGACTTTGGTGCATTTTTCGGTGCTTGGGGGGTGTCATTGTGGCGTGTAGTTGCTGTGGGTGGGTGTTTCAGGTGGGTGGGTGTACTGTTTAGTGTGTTTTGTATTTACTTCCGTCAGCCATTTTGTAATCGGTTTGACGGAAGGAATGGTGTTAGTGTGGTCCTTCCGCAGTCATGCTCCGTTTGTCGATGTATTGTTTCCGCTGCGATCGAGGTACGATGTGAGTTCCGTTGGACTGGCAGCGTTATCCTAATCGCGAGGCCGGAGCCTCTGCAGGTATTGCGGCGGATGTGCCAGTTCCCGCGGCCATGTCCGTCTGCGGCGGAGGGTGTTTCTTTGGTACCGGCCGCTTGCGGTGGTCTTTGGTGTGCTCCGTCCGCCCCGGACGGTGTTTGCTGTGATCCGTCCGCCGCAGTCGGAGTTTCTTCACATTATTATCCTAATCACACCTGCGGTTTATCCGCGGAGCGGTCGGGAGTATTTTTGCCGCGCCCATGGCGGACGGAACCCGTTTCCGTCCGCCATCCTAATAGACCCCATAGTGTGGTGAACTTCTAACCTCTGTGCTCATTTAAGTGTTCCATGAACTGTTACTATGGTAACAGGCAGAAAGCTGTTTGGGGGTAGAGTTGAAAGGTACTGGCTGTACAAAACCGTTATATTAACCCTGGATCCTCTACAAGACCAAAAAGGAAAGCAAACTAAAACAAAACACTGTGTACCGAATTTACAACCCCCTTGCACCACTTTCGCGTCCAAGGCCCCCCCTACAAAATTAGAAGTGTGTGGGCCTCAACGACCCCCCCAAGCCCCGGGAACCACCATCCCCGGAAATTTGTGTATTGTGAGAGACAGACTACATGACCCTATGCCTACAGCCCTCGAGAGCCCTGGAGCCCGCAACGCCAGCCGGCCGCCTCATGCAGTGTCCTGGGGTGCCTACCCCGGGACACTGCTGTTTGATTGAGAGGGCAGGAGTCTCACATCTCCCGCCCTCCCAAAGCAGACTTAGTTTGCATTTTGAAAGACAGAGCAGAGAAATCGGTTCTCACTCTCAAAATAAAAAGCAGATTGTATTTCCACATACAAGTTAGCATCTCACCTTGCGGAAAAGCAATGCCAACTCCCGAAGAACGCGGGAAGCCGGCGAACCGTGGGGTCATTGTAGCTCCCCTCACGGTCTCCAACATTTTTTTTATAAGACCCAACAGATAGGGTCCCCGGAGATATTAGAAATTACTGATAGGGGCTATTTTTTTACGGTAAAATTACAAGTCGCTCACCCAGCGCAGCGCTCAGTGCAGCCCCCTGGTGTGCACGCGCTGGATGCATGACTCATAATCTGTAGGGTGCGCGACTCAAGCACCTTTGATGCACAACTTCTACACGTTTGGGGCTCGGCATTACTTTTCCACATCACGAGCCACTAACATACAACTCCCCATGTGGAAAAGCAATCTGATTTTGATGATGAAAGAGAGAACAGATTTCCTTGCTATGGGAGGGCGGAATGGACACCCTGGAACACTGCAGGAACCGGCCCTTCCACAATACATAATGCCCTGGGTAGTGGTGGCCCCCGGGGCTTCGGAGACCTTACAGCCCCCCCTCCCTAGCCATACTTTTTTTTTTTAGCCTCAGTGGGTAACAGGGCCCTGACTGCTCCAGTAGGGGAGCCACCTAGTCCCCCTCCCACGATACATAAACCCCAGACGGGTGATGGTCCCCGCGGCTTTCAGGACCTTCAACCATTTTTTTTCTTTTTAGCCCCGGGCGCTGACGATCCCAGAGGCAGGGGGCCCCTCTGGGCCCCACATAAATTTTAATGACTTTGCCCCCGGAATTTAACCCCCCGGAGGCGAATTATTTTAAAAAACCTCCTGTTTATTTTATTTATTTTACGGCACAGTCCACGCACCCTACACGCATCCCGGTTTTAAAAAAAAAAATGGGGGCCCTTCTAGGACCCCCGAAGCAGGTCTACAGGGTAAAATTATTTCCCCTTTCTCCGTTTTGAACACATATTCCACTGACTTCCTCAACCCCGCTTCTATTGAGGCACAAAATGGCTGCCAACAGTTCCTGGTTTCGAATATTTACAACCACTTGACAGCCAATTAGCATTGAGCGCTTAATTAAGACGGTGCGCTTATGCTACGATACCAATCCTCGCACAATCCGTGGATCCACCGCGCCCATAGATATATAAATGACTTTAACCATAATTTTCTCAGGATCTACTGAACAGATTGACACCATATAAGCAAAAGGCACAAGTCGGAACTGAGGACTATATCTCTGCCAAATTTGGTGTAATTCCGTTCAGCCGTTCGCGCTGTAGCCGTGGCTAAAGGTCATACGGGAAATTGCATATATATTCACTGAAAAAACCATAGGTTTCACACACGTTATAGTTAAAAATTAGCATTTAAAAAAACCTTAGAAACTCACTGAAAAAACTATAGGCTTCACACATGTTATAGTTAGCTGGACATTTCACTCATACAAAACCATTGAAATTCCCCCGTTATAGTTAGTTTAGTTAACTATAACTCGCGCGCCCGCAATGCACTGCTGATGACGTCACATACTACAACACTCATGACATGGTCAGTGACATCACTCATGACATCACTCATGACATCTCAAATGACATCTGTGTGACATGAAATTTCCAAGTGAAACCAGTCAATGTTAGCCTATGGAAGGAAATTCAAGTTACTGTGTGTATGGTTAGAACTACTTTTCAGGATCAGTAGTGGGCTGAGAGATGCAGCACTGAGGTCTCTCCTGATAACAGGTGAGTAAATCGGAATTCGTAGTTCGGCTGATTTTAGAGGAATATTTGTACATGTCAAAAATAGACACTTAGAAACTTTTCTGGTGAAAACCACACAATAGATTCCTATGGAAGGAAATACAAGTTACTGGTAAGTACGCTTAGATTTACTTTTCAGGATCCGTACTGGACTCAAAGATGCAGCACTGACGTCTCTTGGGATAACAGGTGAGTACATCGGAATTCGTAGTTCTGCTGATTTTAGAGGAATATTGTGCTCAATAGTGAAGGAAGGGGGTGGGGCCTGAGGTGACATGTGTGCAAACACGCCCTGTGGCGCATTTTAGATTGAGGAATTAATTCCTCTTCAATCCTGAGGTCCCCTGTGAGCCAACTAGTCCACCAGGTACCTCCAGTATGTGCAAGGGAGCTGTGTTGCAGAGAGGTGTTCAGAGGGCACGCCCCCTTTTTATAACACGCTACAACGCAGCTCCATGGCGCTTAATGGAGGTACCTGTTGGGATTAGTTGGCCCCTAGGGAACCTCTGGATTGAAGAGGAATTAATTCCCCAACTTAAAACGCGCCACAGGGCATGTTTGCAAACATATCACCTCAAGCCCCGCCCCCTACCTTCACCAATGTGCAAACACGCCCCGTAGCGCGTTCTAAGTTTGGGGATTAAGTCTCCTTGCATACTGGGGGTCCCTGGAGGCCAACTAGCCCACCAGGAACCTCCAGTATGTGCCAGGGGGCTGCGTTGCAGAGGTGTAAAGAGGGGCGTGGCCTAATTACACCTCTCTGCAACACAGCCCCCTAGCACATTTGCAGAGGAAGAACTAATTCCCCTAGCATATTGGGGGTCCCTGGGGGCCAACTACCTACCAGGAACCTCCAGTATGCGCCAGGGTGCTGCGTTGTAGAGTGGTGTAAAAAGGGGCGTGGCCTCTTTACACGTCTCTGCAAGGCAGCCCTGTGGGCTACTTGGCCCCCAGGGACCCCCACTATTCAAGGGGAATTATTTCCCCCTCTGAAAACGCACCAGGGGGCGCATTTGCAGAGTGGTACTTTTATGTTTTTTGGGGGATCAGCAGGGTACACGTACCCGGCGCGTATCCCAGGATTTTGGCCTTGGGGGTCCTTGTGGGACCCCCTGAGCAGGCCTAGGGAGTCAGGAACCTCCAGTATGCGCCAAGAGACTGCCTTGCAGAGAGGTGTAAAAAGGGGCGTGGCTTCTTTACACGTCTCTGCAAGGTAGCCCCCTGGCACGTTTGCAGAGGGGGAACTAATTCCCCTTGAATACTGGGTGTCCCTGGGGACCAACTAGCCCACCAGGAACCTCCAGTATGCGACAGGGGGCTGTGTTGCACAGAGGTGTAATGAGGCCCGCCCCTTTTTACACCTCTCTGCAACACAGCCCCCTGGCGCGTTTGCAGAGGGGGAACTAATTCCCCTTGCATACTGGGGGTCCCTAGGGGACAACTAGCCCAACAGGAACCTCTCCCCGTCTGCAAACGTGCCAGGGGTAACATTTGCAGAGTGGTGCCTTTATGGTTTTTTTGGGGATCGGCAGGGTACGCATACCCTGCATGTATCCGGGGATTTAAAAAAAAAAATTTAATTGGCCTTGGGGGTCCTTTTGGGACCCCCTGAGCAGGCCTAGGGGGTCAGGAACCTCCAGTATGCACCAGGGGGCTGCCTTGCAGAGAGATGTAAAAAGGGGCATGGCCTCTTTACAGGTCTCTGCAAGGCAGCCCCCTGGTGCGTTTGCAGAGGGGGAACTAATTCCCCTTGAATACTGAGGGTCCCTGGGGGCCAACAAGCCCACTAGGAACCTCCAGTATGCGCCAGAGTGCTACATTGCAGAGAGGTGTAAAAAGGGGCGTGGCCTCATTACACCTCTCTGCAATGCAGCCCCCTGGTGCGTTTGCAGAGGGGGAACTAATTCCCCTTGCATACTGGGGGTCCCTGGGTGCTAATTAGCCCACCAGGAACCTCCAGTATACGCCAGGGGGCTGCGTTGCACAGAGGTGTAATGAGGCCCCACCCTTTTTTACACCTCTCTGCAACACAGCCCCCTGGTGTGTTTACAGAGGGGGAACTAATTCCCCTTGCATATTGGGGGTCCCTGGGGGCCAACTAGCCCACCAGGAACCTCCAGTATGCACCAGGGAGCTGCATTGCAGAGAGGTGTAAAAAGGGGCGTGGCCTCTTTACACATCTCTGCAAGGCAGCCCCCTAGCACATACTGAAGGTTCCTGGTGGGCTACTTGGCCCCCAGGGAGCAGCATTATTCAAGGGGAATTAGTTCCCCCTCTGCAAACGCGCCAAGGGGCGCATTTGCAGAGAAGTGCCGTAATGATTTTTGGGGGGGATCGGCAGTGTACGCGTACCCCTCCCCCTTTCTTTGTATTTACCTTTGTTTCCCTGTTTTCTTGTGACTCGGTTCTACCTAGGCACAAGATGGCTGCCAACACTTCCTGGTTTCGAGTGTTGACAGACAGTTGACAGCCAATCAGCATGCAGCTCCTGCTCGGGAAGGTATGCGTACTGCACTCCATCTCTAGATATCGCTATGATTTTACTTTTGATTTTCTCAGGAACTACTGAACGGATTTACACCATTTAGCAAAAAGCACAATCTGCGAAACGAAATCTACCTCTCTGCCAAATTTGGTGTAGGTCCCTACTTGACAAATCACCACCAAACTTTCAGGGAAGGAGCGGAGCGGAGCAGGCCATTTTCTTGGAGAAATTCACGAAGATTCGTCCACAGGCGCCAAAGTTATTCCAAATAGAATGTTGCGAATTTCCTATGGAAAGTAGGTTTCAACTATAACTACCTACTGGCGACCGCCAGTAGGTAATATATTTATAGTTTTTTTTGTAAAGACCATACATAGCCCATGAGGGTGTTGGGAACTATGTACCTCAGTGCAATATAGAGTTTCATTTATTTTTTATTTGGAGAGTATACCTGTAATTTAAGTAAACCAAGTAAAGGACACGTCCAGCGCTTAATTTGGACCAGTGGTTGCAGGTGGGGCTTACCGGCATTAATTTCTAGATACCAGGACTTTGTTTATCATCAGACTTTGGCCCAGAAGATAACAGAGAGAGACAGAAAAGGGAGACAGAAGGTGGAAAAGAAAGACGGGAATATAGTGGCAAACTGTGACATCTTGAGTGAAAAATAACTCAAAAGAGTGAGGTAAATGTGCAGGAAATCTATGGTGGTGAATGAAAGAGGCATGAGGTGGAATTAAAACGAGACAGCATTGGTATTCAAGAACCCTGACATTCTGCAGCATCAGCGGTTGACATTCGAGAAAAACTTTCGGTCCTGGCAGGCTCTCATTCTTTTACAAAATAAACACTGGTTACCTAATCCGATGGAAAAAAACATAGAACATTTACTCTAATCAAAGAATTAAACAAGTAGAAGAATAGACATTAGAGGATAACAATATGAGACTATCATGAAAGTTGATGCATAAAAAGTGAGGGGGGAATGTCATAATCACGGATTTCAAGGAATAAATAGAGTGGCAAAATCAATTTAAGCAGCTATACTTGTTATTTCTGGGAATTTATCCTATGAGAAGAGAGATATTGTTTAGTTAAAGATCATCTGTTGAGGTCTTTGACTTTAAGAAGGTTCTTAAGCTGGAGACTGAGTAGATTGGAAGGGCATTCTAGATTTTAGGTTCATGCCTTATGTGGATTGAGAGGCATGACCGGAAAAGGATGTGGATAGTGTAGCTCATTTTTGATGCTTGGGGTGTCAAGCAGAGTTTTGGTTGCTGGGTGTCCTGGAACTAAGACAGACATTCAGTTTCTTAATAAGATATTATGTGGTGTTTTGGTAGAGGCTCATCTATGTCAGGCATGCCATTTAAAAACAAGATTTGGCCCCATAAGTCATCTACTTTAGCTTTGCGTGGGCAGGGATGATGTGGTCTGTTTTCTTTGTCCCAATCAAGAAGCGCGCTTCTGCTTGGAGTACAGCTGGAGCAAGTCAGCCTATTGAGAGACCGGCGGCAAGGGCATGTCTGTAGTCTCAGGATCACTGACAGAATATTGACATAAAGAATATTAAGTTACAAAAATATCGAGGCAAAAACATTATTGTCCAGAATGTCGATGTCCTATCTACACAATGGTTAGTAAAAAAATATTGGATACAAATATCGGATAAAAATATTGTTGTCTAAAATATCGTTGTTAAAAATATCGTTTTTTTTATGTATAAAAAATAATGTAAAATAAAGGAAATAATACATACAATTTAAATAAACATAGTTAAAATTATTAGAAAATGTTTAAAATTATAAATATTACATTTGGGGGCCGTTTCCGATCTGGTAAAATCCCCATCGAATAGCTGTACGGAGCATATTTCCCGTACAAATCGTACACCCTCAACGTCCCCATACGTACGAGCAAGTACGATCCAAACGCAAAGCACATCTCCGTACGAACCGTACTAAACACCATACGACCAAAAAATACATAAGATTTATATCCGGGTCACGCAGTACGCGCCGTACATACGTAAATAGGCAGCAGTTTCCAGTCCAGCAAGTACGATCCGTGTCGACGACACTGCGTACGACCCTATTGCTATGGGAGCTGAAAACGTCCGTAAAAGCAGAGTCCAGCCCGAACCGCACCCGGTAAGCGACAGACACGCCATGAACCCCATCAGCCGTGTCATCCCAGTCCTGTACGCCTACGGCCTGGTGCACAGAAACCGATGATGGCGCATACGGTGAGAACAGTGTACCGCAACAACGGAAGTGTACTTGTATGGTGTGTCACACGCTCGAGTATATCACCATTGCAATAGTGCTACGAGCCGCACACACGTCATGAATGTTGGGGTACGGTGCATCACACGCTCACGTATATCATCATTGCAATAGTGCTACGAGCCGCACACATGCCATGAATGTTGGGGTACGGTTCGTCACACTCTCGTGTATATCACCATTGCAATAGTGCTACGAGCCGCACACACTCCATGAATGTTGGGGTACGGTGCGTCACACGCTCGCGTACATCACCATTGCAATAGTGCTACGAGCCGCACACACACCATGAATGTTGGGGTACGGTGCATGACATCTGAGGGGTGGGTGGATATGACTTCCAGCAGTGCCCAGACATATGAGGGGTAGGTTGATATGACTCCCAGCAGTGCCTGGACATAAGAGGGGTGGATGCAGAGGACTCCCAGCAGTGACCAGACATGTGAGGGGTGGGTGGATATGACTCCCAGCAGTGCCCAGACAAATGAGGGGGTGGTGGATATGACTCCCAGCAGTGCCCAGACATATGAGGGGTGGGTCGATATGACTCCCAGCAGTGCCCAGACATAAGAGATGTGGGTGCAGAGGACTCCCAGCAGTGCCCAGGCATATGAGGGGTGGGGGAAGAGGACTCCCAGCAGCGCCCAGACATATGAGGGGTGGTTGCAGAGGACTCCCAGCAGTGCCCAGACATAAGAGGGGTGGGTGGATATGACTCCCAACAGTGCCCAGACATTTGAGGGGTGGGTGCAGAGGACTCCCAGCAGTGCCAAGACATATGAGGGGTGGGTGCAGAGGACTCCCAGCCGTTCCCAGACATATGAGGGGTGGGTGCAGGGGACTCCGAGCAGTGCCAAGACATATGAGGGGTGGGTGGATATGGCTCCCAGCAATGCCCAGACATAAGAGCGGTGGGTGGATATGACTCCGAGCAGTGCCCAGGCATATGAGGTATGGGTGGATATGACTCCCAGCAGTGCCCAACAGTATGGGGGTGGGTGCAGAGGACTCCCAGCAGTGCCCAACAGTATGGCGGTGGGTGCAGAGGACCCCCAGCAGTGCCCAACAGTATGGGGGTGGGTGCAGAGGACTCCCAGCAGTGCCCAGACATATGAGGGGTGGGTGGATATGACTCCCAGCAGTGCCCAGACATATGAGGGGTGGGTGCAGAGGACTCCCAGCAGTGCCCAGACATGTGAGGGGTGGGTGGATATGACTCCCAGCAGTGCCCAGACATAAGAGGGGTGGGTGGATATGACTCCCAGCAGTGCCCAGACATATGAGGGGTTGGTGCAGAGGACTCCCAGCAGAGGCCACACATCTGAGGGGTGGGTGCAGAAGACTCCCAGCAGTGCCCAGACATATAAGGGGTGGGTGAAGAGGACTCCCAGCAGTGCCCAGACATATGAGGGGTTGGTGCAGAGGACTCCCATCAGTGCCCAGACATATGAGGGGTGGGTGGAGAGGACTCCCAGCAGTGCCCATACATATGAGGGGTGGGTGCAGAGGACTCCCAGCAGTGCCCAGACATATGAGGGGTGGGTGGATATGACAGTATGGCGGTGGGTGCAGAGGACTTCCAGCAGTGCCCAACAGTATGGGGGTGGGTGCAGAGGTCTCCCAGCAGTGCCCAGACATAAGAGGGGTGGGTGGATATGATTCCCAGCAGTGCCCAACAGTATGGGGGTGGTTGCAGAGGATTCCCAGCAGTGCACAGACATATGAGGGATGGCTGAAGAGGACTCCCAGCAGTGCCCTGACATATGAGGGGTGGGTGCAGAGGACTCCCAGCAGTGCCCAGACATATGAGGGGTGGGTGGATATGACTCCCAGCAGTGCCCAGATATAAGAGGGGTGGGTGGATATGACTCCCAGCAGTGCCCAGGCATATGAGGGGTGGGTGCAGAGGACTCCCAGTAGTGCCCAGATATATGAGGGGTGGGTGCAGAGGACTCCCAGCAGTGCCCATACATATGAGGGGTGGGTGCAGAGGACTCCCAGCAGTGCCCAGACATAAGAGGGGTGGGTGGATATGACTCCCAGCAGTGCCCGGACATATGCGGGTGGGTGCAGAGGACTCCCAGTAGTGCTCAGACATATGAGGGGTGGGTGCAGAGGACTCCCAGCAGTGCTCAGTTATAGGGGGGCATTATCATCATCATACCACAACTACATAGGGGTATGTTTACATCCCTAACCTGTGAGAGTCCTGATAGTACCATAGCAACACATCACTTACAGCAGTGTCGCACTACACGGAGGATGGATTTCTGTCACACACTGCGTGACACACCACATGTGGGTGTAATGTCAGATCCCACATGCATACCCACCCATGGAGGTTGCAGGCAACCTACACACCCTACCATTGTGCCACAATAGTGTATAGTAATGTAACAGCCCTCCAAACAAATAGAGCAAAAGGGAACACACACTGTCATGTACATCCCTTGCCTGAAATGAATGTCCAGGTGGTGGTCAGACGACCAACATGTACTCTCTCATGGAAGGAATAGGGTTGAAACCCCCTAGATACAATGCACAAAATTGTGAGTCATATGCACAAATACCCTGCATAACAAATCAAACATAAGGGTAAGGCTGTAATTATACATCTGCATGGTGGGAAAAAGGGTGAATCTGTCCATGAAGGAATGTATACATACTAAAAACACAAGTACAGTGAATAGCATGGATGGCACAGACTAATGAGCAGTACTCATCTGTGAGCAGGCATGGCCATTGCTGAAGGGAACGTTCAACAAAATCGGAAATATGCACACATGTCAGCACAACAATTGTGCAACTGTCTGTAGTGAAGATCTCATGTGTCACTGAGGAAGGGACACTCCTTGGGACAATGTCTGTAGGCAAACTGAACACACGCAAACAAAGATTTATTGCTGCAACATTGTGATGGCACATAGATACCATGGTCCACCTAATTACCATCATAAAATAGACATCTTTCACAATCCCAAAATATTATCATGTCACCAACTCCTAGGCACACAGCACCTAAGGCAAGTACCTGAAATGCAATAGTTTAGAATGAAAAATAAAATGCTTCATTCAGCTCCAAAGGAAAATGATTTAAAAAATGAGTCCCGGCTCAAACAAGGCCAATGGCCAGTCCACATTAAAGTCTGGTTGGGGGACGTTGGGGAGGTTGTCGACCCCAAACTTGCCTCCACATGATGGAGCTAAAGGGTTGTTGACCCATGGGGGGCATCATCTGGGTCAGGGCCCGGCACCACAGGGACAGTAGAGGGAAGGGTAGGTGTTGTGGGTGCAGGTGGGGAGGAATCATCCTCAGTGGCTTGTGCAGCGCCAAAGGTGGCAATAAATTCAGCGCTGCACACTGCTGCCAGTCCAGCCAGACCCCCACCTGCACCCGGAGACACAATGGGAGTGGATGTAGAGGGCTGTGAGTCTTGTGGACTTTGTCTGTGGCTGCGTGCCTGCCATCTGACCCCAGTCCCTGGGTGTGTACCTGCATCCCCCTGAGATTGCGTGCCAGGAGAACGGCGCTTACACTTCGGTGGTGGTGTGCTGGTTGTGTCCGTTGGTGTGCGTTATCTTGTGTTTCTGCGTGTGCTCTGGACAGGTATGGGAGAGGGGGGTGTGGATGGGTCTGATGGAGGGGGGGATGGACCGCTGCAGGAGGGCAACTGCTGCCGTCAGTGAGGAGCTGACAGTCAGCATTGATGTCTGACCAGCCTGAATCTGCCAGAGTAGGTCCACAGACTCGGCACTGAGGGCAGCAGGGGAGACAGGGGCAGGGGCTGCGGTGCCGGGGACGAAGGAGACATGGGGGCAGCACGGACAGAAGGGACCCTAGCAACTGGGATGGTGGAGATGAGTCTGGAGGGGGCGGGGACAGACACAGTGATGGTAGATGGTGTCGCCGCGTATTCCCCCTCCTCCTGGGAGTCAGAAGCCAAGCCGTCCGCATGGTAAGACGTCTCGCCTTCCAAAGGTCGGGCCGCCTGACTCCCTTCACCCTCCGTGCCACTGGCTCCCTCCGACTCCTCAGCGCTGGTGGCACTGCGGCTGGGTCCCTCCTCCTGGTCCGTGCTCATGACTCCTCCTGTGTCGGTTGATGATGCTGTTGGCAAGGAGAAGAAACAAAAATGCACCAGTCACCTGTACACATCTGACACATGGGCACAAAATCAGTTGGTCACACTGCAAATCATGGCATTCATCATGAGTAACAGCCAGATAGCTCAGCACATATTTGAGACTAGTACTGCCCAGTTGGTATAGACACAATGCTACTTGGACACAAGGATCCAAAGAACGGACCAGGCCAGAACTTGAATGAGAGTCACACTAAGGAGCTTCTGTTTGTTTACAGGAGAGCAGATCTATACAATGAAGTGATGCCACCTCAAGTTCACAAAGAAATAAACAGTTGTGTTGCCCCTCAGGACAAACTAACACACCTCACTCCCCAAGGTGACACCACACTCAGAGCCCTGTAAGTACATTTTGGTGAAAACTAATGTCACAAATTGTTGGCATCTTGGGACTCACCATACTTCACACATTCAACATGTATTGAATGTGTAAATTTGCCATCTTGTGAAGATAACACGTATGTGTCTGCATGAAAGATCTCTCACAAGGAAATGCACACCAAAATCATACGACGGGTCCAGCACCAGATGTCCTGCCACCTTTTTCTGATGTTGCTCAGCCGCCGGCAATGTCCCCCCGCAGACCTGACAGCCCTGACAACCTTCAACCAGATCTCCCCCTTCTGGTAGGCAGTTACCTGTCAGGAAGAGAAAGTGAAACAACATCACTTCACCTGCTCCATGTCCCAGAGACACACACTTGCATTACATTGATGATGTGAACAGGGCATAGGATGCTGACAGGACTTGCATCTTTGTCCATGTGAATTAGGCCTGTGGGCAAACCCCAATGCACTACATGCTTTTGAAAGGCAACAGATGGCTTAAGGGGTGCAACACACTCACTGATCATGGCACACACTGTACAACACATGCAACTGCAGGGTGTGGGACAGCACGTGACAAGCTGTCACGTATCCTACTCCACTTAAGAACCCTCAGCAGACCACACATACACACCCTGGCACAGATCACTCGCCTGTCAGTGACAACAGTGTATACAACCCTCACTTTGCACTTGTGCCACTTGACAAAGAGGTGCCACAGGTGTTGTGATAACTGTGCAAGTCAGGCACACAACACTGCATACTTGTCACTTCAGATGGCTACAGCTGCTGCATACGCCATGCAGCTGTGGTGCAAAACATCACATACACACTCGCCCAGGTGACAAGGAACATTCACACTCTTCAATGTCCATGAGGTTAAACACAGCATTTGAACAAAATCACCACAGGTTCCCACAAGTCATAAACATCTGTGAGTACATTCAGCTATCACTCCGGGGAGAACACTGTTACACCTCAGTAAATTAGGGAAATAAATCCTGCAAGGTGTGGCACAGCAGAATGTGTCATTGACTATGCATTGAATGTCACAGTTAGCATAATACAAGTGAGGAGTGAACACACTTGAACTACATCATGCTCTGCATGGGAGATACCACAATGTACACACCCGGCACTCACTCCAAACCACATTGCATGTCTGTCCCACCTATACACAATGCCTGTTGTGACACTCACACAACAGGTGCACAGTCAAAGCTAGTGCAGTCATCACCCACCTGCTCCCCTGGTCTCCCATACAGCTTGCTGTACTGTGGTAGGAGGGCATGCAGCAGGGCCTTGAATGCAACAGTAGAGAAAGTGTTGGATAGCGGAGAGGAATAATTTACTATTCCCACTCCAGTAAAATAATGTAAAATAATTTACAATTCATTAATTTAAAAAAATTTACCTACCACTATATTCCTCTATAGATTACACCACCAATATTGTAAAACATAACACTATTAACATAATTAATTATTAATTAACAAACAATTTAAAAACAATGAATAATAATTGAATTTACACAATTAACAGTATAATGCAATTTAAAATACATTTTATAACAACATTTAATAAAAAAATAGAGAAATTAAATTACTTTTCAGCCTACTCCCCTATCAACACACAACCCGCTCTTAAATAAATCACACAAATAACATCATAATTAAATAATTAATTAATAATTAATAATAACCAGGTAATAAATAATTAACAATATATTATTTACCACAATTTACAATATAAATTTTTTAAAACATAAATATTAAATATTAAAAAATATGAATACATTAATCATTATTAAAATACTTCCCACCATACGCCCCTATAAACCCACAGAACGCTCCTTAAAAATGAATTATTAATAATTAACAATCAAGAAACCAATTAATAATACATTATTAACCACAATTAACAATATAAAATAGTAAATACTTAATTATTAATTAATAGAAAGTATTATTTAATTCATTATAATTAAATTACTTCCCACCCTATTCTCGTATACACCCAATATTATTTACCACAATTTACAATATACATTTTACAAACATAAATATTAAATAATTAAAAATATGAACACATTAATTATTATTAAATTACTCCCATCATACTCCCCTTTAAACCGACAACACGCTCTTTAAAAAATAATTATTAATAATTAACAAACAATTAATAACCAATTAATAATAAATTATTAACCACAATTAACAATATAAAATAATAAACACTTAATTAATAATTCATAGAAATTATTAATTAATTAATTATAATTAAATTACTTCACACCCTATTCCCCTATAAACCCACAAACCGCTCCTAAAAAAATAAAACAATTGAAACATTTACAAAATAATTAAGAATAATTAACAATAGTTAATAACTAATTAATAATAAAATAATTACCACAATTAATAATATAGTTTCTTGGGGGGCATGGCGGAGCCAGAGTCGCGAGCTCGCAGTCAGGATAGTGAGCAAAATGGAATAACGGCTCCTATACCAAGTTGTGAGGGGTGCTTCTTTCGGTTCACTTACCAGCATTGTGCTTGAGCTGTGAGGGGGTCTGACTGCCTAGCGGTTCAGAGGAATTGGCACGGAGGTTTTGCGGGCGTTGCAGGGCGGTGGCAGCGTTTGTGGCTGCTGAGCTCAGGAAGACGGAGGCAGTACTGGTGCAGAGGAGTTTCTTGGACCTTGAAGTGAAGGCGTGAATTGCTCGGGAACAACGCCTGGGTGGCTCTGCAGTACGGGACAAAGCGGGAGACTTTTGGGCAACCACCGCATTGGAGTTCCAGCACCTGTGTGGGGCAACAATAAGAGTAAGTCTCAGGGGTCTCTCATGTACATCCCCCAGCTTTTCCCAGTTATTTTCTGGAGTTTTAAAACTCGGTAGTAAAGACAGGCAACTCCCCAGGGGAAAACATAGGAGCATACAGAAAGGGATTGGTAAAAATGAATGAATTTGGTTTTCTAGCCAGTGGCAGTGTAGACAGTGCTGGAATAAATGATGTTATCTGCATGAATTCTATCGAGAAAAATGGTAGAGGCAGACGTAGGGGGATCTCCATTTCAAACATAATTCCTGGAACTTCTTTGTAAGGGAATACATTGCTACAACCGCTGCCTATTCAGGATAAGCTAGTGCTATCGCCCTATGACGCCGAAGACAGTAAGGACACTAAGGATATTGGGAAAAGGGCTATTGATCTTAAAGAAGTTGGGTATGTTTTAAGACATAAGCAGACGAACCTGGAGCCGGCTCCCCTAGGGGACGTTGACAATTCTTTGGTGGAAACAGTGCCAGCAAGAGAACAGGAGCAGGACAAGGAGTAAACTACAACACAGGATAGTGGCACAGGAAGACCCACTAATAGGAAACAAAGAGCCCAGAAAGTCAAAAGAAGAACAGCAGCGGTAGTCTCAACCTGAGCTGCAAAGATGGCTTAAAAAGAGCAGTTAAAGAATGGAACTAACTTGAAAGTGACTCCTTCACTACGTACTTTTTTTAAGGTGCAAGAGAAGCCAGCTCTAAGATATGGGCCACTTAAATCGGAGAGTCTCACTGAGAGTAATCAATCGGTAGGGTAATTGTCAATTCTAACAGTAATGGAATTCCCTAATAGTTATCAAGTACTTATGACAAAGGATCCGGGATTCAATGACGAGAATCAAACTGAAATTATTGAAGTCGCGGAGGCACCAGAAAGAGAAGCTAACCTACGACAGTGCATAAAGAACAAGGGGCCAGATGTAGGTCGCCCAATACCGGTCGGTAACGGCTGAAATTACCGAATTTCGGCCGTTACCGACTGGTATTTGGCATTTGGAATGTAGGTGGCATTTTTGTAGGATTCGGTATTTTACCGAATTGGTAACTTAAGGAATCGGTAAATTACCGATTTCTTAACATACCGATTCGGTAAATTAACAAATCCGTAATGTAGAGGGCACTCAAGTGAGGGCATTTCTCAGTTAAGGATTCGGTATTTACCACTAGCTACAAGTTGCTGGTAAATAAAGAAAACCTTTGAAAACGCAATTTTTTGCTTTTACAACACTGCGATGTGGCAGACATACATGCCCTTAGGGCATGTATGTGTGCCACATGTGCACCCCAGCACTATTCAGGGGTGCAACAGGGTGTCAATGTGACACCATGTGACCCTTGTATGTGTTCCCCATTTACCGAATCGGTATTTACCGATTCGGTAATTCCCATTCATTCCTATGGACCTCCAGGCCCATAGGAATGAATGGGAATTACCGAATCGGTAAATACCGAATTTTACCGATTCTGTAAAATTTACCGAAAATTTACCTACATACTATTTACCTATTCTTAAATACCGAAATCGGTAAAATTTGGTATTTAAGAATCGGTAAATAGTATTTACCTACATCTGGCCCAAGGATCAAGATCCAGAAACACCTACGCAGGTTGAGATTGGTGAATTGGTGTGTTCACTCTTCAAGGAGATGAAACTTAGCTTTGCAAAATCAGAAAAGAACCAAGAAAAAATCCAGGCCACTTGCGAAGCTTTGGAATTCAAGGTCAATACGTTAGTCAACAGAGTCGTGGCGGTTAAGACCGCCTTGGAACAGACCATGGAGGAAGTGAAACTCTGTCAGATAGACATTCATAAGCTGACACTGACTGAAGTCGAGACCTTGGAAAAAAATTTGAGGAGAAATAACTTACGACTGTTGAATATCCTGGAAGGACAAGAAGGGCGGAGCATAAGGAGCTTTATAGTTTTATTTTAATTTTATTTTAATTTCTTGTATCGCGCTGGAATCAATCCCATGGGGTATCTCCGCGCTTTGCTAGCCAGGGAAAGATCGTACTCTTCAAGGTGCGTTAGAGGGACTGAAATGCTTCCTGAAAGAGGAATGTTTTCAACGCCTTTCTGAAGGCCAAATGATTGATGTTTACCCTAATTTCTGTAGGAAGTTTATTCCATAGGGCAGGGCCCACTGATGAAAATGCTCGGTCTCCCTGCCTAGCTCTTTTTGTTGCAGGGCGTTTCAAAAGGGCTTGATTGCTTGATCGAAGCGAACGGCAGGGTTGGTACAGTTCAACAGATTGGGAAAGATATTTGGGGCTATTCCCTTATAAACATTTGTGAACCGTGCAGCATATTTTAAAACTGATGCGCTGTCGTATCGGGAGCCAATCTAGCTCCATCAGCAAAGGCTTAGAGGGGGTCCTAGCCTGCACACCCATGACCAGCCTAGCCGCCGTATTCTGGACCACCTGCAAACGACCTACTGCATCAGCGTTTGCTAGCGTCAGCAGGCCGTTGCAGTAGTCTAGGCGGCTAGTAACCAAAGTCTGCACGAGTGTCTTCCTATAGGTATCAGGAAGATAAGGAAATACTCGCCGTAGGAGACCAATGGTGTAGAAGCATAGTCCTGCAATGTAGTTGACATGCTCCTTAAGGGTCAGTTTTTGGTCAATCTTGACCCCTAGATTTTTTACATGGGGCTTTGATGTGGGAACTGGGCCCAGATCCAGCGGCCACCATTCAGGAGACCATAGAAGGCCCGCCCTGCCGAAGAGCATAACCTCAGTTTTTGCAACGTTACATTGGAGGCAGTTTGCGGCCATCCAATGTGACACTGCCCTCATACCCTCAGCAAAATTTTCCTTGACTGTAGGACCTGTAGGGAGCTGAAAGGGTAGAGGAGCTGGGTGTCATCAGCGTAGGAAACTGGTATGAACCCATACTTCCGCACAATCTCAGCAAGGGGGGCCACATATACATTGAACAATGTAGGGCTGAGGCATGAGCCTTGTGGCACCCCCTTCGTGAGCGCCTTCGAGGTGGAGCGATAGGGGCCCAGGCTGACAGATTGCGATCTCCCTGAGAGGAAACTCTCCAGCCAAGATAGAACTGAGCCTCCAATCCCCACTCCCTGCAAGCGGCTGAGAAGGATGTTGTGAGACACAGTATCAAAGGCCGCAGACAGGTCCAACAGCACTAGTATCATGGACCCTCCTCTATCCTGTGACATTTTGATCTTATCAGTCACAGATAGGAGGGCCGATTCAGTGCTGTGGTTGGGCCTGAACCCAGATTGAGATTGGTCCAGGCCCCCTGTCGCCTCAATGAAGTTGAGTTTAACGTGTTAAAAGATGTTACCCCTGACTTGGACGAATAAACCCTAGACGAAGACAAACAGAGGGGACACAGGGACCCTTTTAGACTAAATAAAGACAGGAAAAATTCTCGGAGAGTGCTTGTTAATTTTAAATCCTACTTCTCAAAGGGGCGTATTTTGAACAACGCCTTGTAGTCTGGTACTCTCACAAAAGATGGATACAACTATAAAATTCTGCTCCGACATCTCTAAGGCAACGGCAGATAGGCAGTGGGCCTTGGGAAAATACATGCAAGATCTGAGGGCTGAAGGAGCACCGTCCAAATGAAATTCCCAGCTCTCTTGCGAATAATGTGGAATAATAAAACATACAACATCAGAGAACCAAAAGAAGTGTAATTGCTTTTAGAGCGAATGGAAACACACAGTAATAAGCAATAAGAGTCACTTGAGCCATGATAGTTAATTTAAAATGTTCACAACAGCGGTCCTTAATTTGGGCAACCAGGTCTGCCCAATGATTGGAGGGAGGGTTCTCCAGGGTGGGGGTAGTGTTAGGGGTTCCTTCTTTTTTTAGCAAAATAAATATTTTTGGGGTGCGGAGCAGTTGGGAAAAATAAAAAAACTAAAAATTTGTCCGATATACAAAATCAATAGCAAACAGGGTCAAAGCAAATGGCAGATTGACATACTTTTATCTGGATGGGCGATCTAAAACTAGTGACATGGAATATGAATTGGCTAAGAACAAGGGGTAGGTGACAAAACATCTTTGAGTACCTAAAGTTAATAAATTGTGTTATAATTATACTACAAGAAACCCACCTCCTTAAAGAAGAGTGGTTCGAATTTATAAAACGTGAGAAATGGGTTGGGGAGAGCGTCTGTACAAATCAATCCTGTGACACCAAAGGAGTAGAAATTATTATAAAAAAGTCATCTAACCTAACATTACTAGGGTAAATTGTAGATTCAAGAGGGAGATGGGCCATAACTAACATAAAGTCGAGGGAAATTTCTTTATCTGTGCTCGGGTACTATGGCCCCAACACAGATGACCCAGCACCTCTTCAGTCCCTTTATGCACAGTTGATAACAACGTCCATACCAATCATACTAGGTGGAGATTTAAACATTTTATTAGACCCCAAAAAGGATAGACACCCACCTGGTAGGGCCTTGAATCTCCCAAAAATGAGAGAATGTCTGAATAGACTTAAAGACGACTTGGGGCTAACTGACATTTGGAAACTTAGAGGAGACCCGACTAATACATATACCTATAGGAGTCATAAATATGGTCATGCCTCAAGAATCGATTTATTTTTAATTGATAAAATCTTATGTAATGATGTTAAAAAGGTGCTCCATATGCCCGCTCACCTTTCAGACCACTCCTTAGTCCATCTCGACCTAAGCAATATGGCCCCCATTAGGATGGCGGGCGGATTGTCACCGCCGGCCCGGCGGGGGAAATCCGCCTGCCATCCATGCAGAAAAGACCCCCCGCCATATTATTATGGCTGGGCGGTCCACGACGGACGGAAAGACCGTCCGCCGCATTTACGGCCCGGTCAACTTGCGACCGGGGCGGAAAAGGCTGCAATATGGTGGCAGTGTCTTTGAGACACCGTCAGCCATATTACAATGTGCGTGTGGAAATGCCTTTCCGTGGCGGCAACGCTGCCACGGAAAGGCAAGGAGAGTCTGCTAGGGGGGCCCCCAAGGACTCCGGGGGTAGGGGGGTACCCCCTGCAGTTCCAAGCACAACATGGCAGGCGGTGCCTGCCATGTTGTGCATGGAAGGGCACAACATGCCTCCATTTCTTTTCGAACAACTGAGCGAGAAACGAGCTTGTTCGAATGCCGCACGCCTCATTCTGAATTAGCTTTCCACCACGGCCACCATTGAAAGACGATAAATCGTTTTTGGTTTGCAAGCGTTCACCAGCGACGGAAAATACAGAACTGAGAGTATCTGAACCCATTTTTCTTCTGGAGTGATTAGAATGCCGCTTGCTTAAGACTGACAAACACTGCGCAGAAACATAATTCAAAAGCCACGATTCCATTTTGACAACATACAGTTGTCGAAGACAAGACTGAACCAGCCCTGATGAGAGTTTGGTAATTTATAAAACCAGAACTCGAAACGCGTCGGCTATGTGAGACTCAAATGTAAATGTAAATGTAGGTGTACTTATATAGTGCAAACCTGTCACCCAAAGGGCATCCTGGCACTTGCTTAGGGAACCCGTCCTGGTATTCCCCTGTGAGAAACCCCGGCAGGGTGTCCACAAGGTGAAAGCCAGGCATCCTGCCGCGAGGGGCCGTAGTGGAGATTAAGCAAGCTATTGCCCAGAGTTGCAGAGTGTGACCCCGTGATTTGAGTAGGCACCGCAGCGAGAATTGTCGAGTCAGTGGAATTTTTGAGCCCGAGACCCGCCGAGGCGGGGAATCGAACCCTGGTCCACGGTTGATCTCAGCTTCCGGGTCTGCCACCTCTAACCACTGAGCCACGCTTCTCCACTCCAAGTCGTGATTAGATGTTGAACATCTAGAATATTAGGTTTAGTTGCTCCCTGGGTGTTAGGGATTTTTTTCGAGTTGTTTGATTCAATTCGCTACTGAATAAGATTGAGTGTATGCATATTTAAACAACTTTTTTTGACAAGTTAAATGATTTGCAATGTATTGATGTATTGAATTTTTTTCGTGTGTCTAAGTGTATTGTTAATTCATGTGGAGATTTATGTATAATATGAAATAATTGATTTTTTTGTCAAGTTTGGTTTGTAATAATGTGATATTCTGTTTGGTTGATGATGTGTTCTTACTGTGGCTAAACAAATATCGATCTTCTTTTATTAAATCAAAATAAAGAGGCAAAAATCATTGCCAAGATAAACATAATTAGGTTAGTTTATCTTATTTCTTGATCGAAATCCGATCATAAATGAATGGAGGTGTGGGTAAATTTTTCTATTTACTGATACTGAGGTCCGACCCCCCTCCGTCCCCCGTTTTGGACCAAACCCCTCCTTTTTGTACATCCCTAACATTGCGGCGGGCGGTGCTGAGTGCACCGCCCGCCACAATGTTAGGGATGCAGAATGCGCCCGCCACTGTGGTGGGGGCATCCTAATGGCAGGCACGGGACCGCCGCCCTTATGGCGGGCAGTCCCTCAGTACGATGGGATGGCGGGTGGACAAAGTCCGCCCGCCATCCTAATGTGCCCCCAAGTATGTGCAGGGAGAGAAAAGATTGACTCTGGACCGTACTCTTTTGCTGGACCATCAAGTTATAGATAAGATTAAAGACACTACATCAAACTATTTTAAAGATTACATCGAGTGTGATGTAGGTATGATTGAGTGTTGAGTGAATGGCGTCACCACCGGGGGGAGGGAGGGGGTGGGGTGGGGATGTTGGTTGTTTCTGTCTTTGGGCTGTGGAGGATCCACGAACTGCTTATCTGCACCGCTTGTATGGCACTTGGAGGGCTGGGGTCCGGCACATTGCGGCACTGGTTGTCTCAGCTGGACTGACCTAATGACAAGCTGGTAGAACACTGTGTACAATGGTCCTAATTGCTATGTGGTCTCGCGCCTGGGCTGGATATGCATATGGAATGGCTTGAGTCACTGTTGATGTGCGTACAAGGATTTTACCATGTTTTGGGTTCTGTGCGGTTCCCCCGCAGCCCTCTGTTTATTTTCTTGTGCAACTCAAAATAAAATAAAAATTTTACAAAAAAAGATTACATCGATGGGGAGCTCACTAAGATGGTAATCTGGGACACTTTTAAAGCCATTCTCAGACGAGTCTTAATTGGTCTAGCAATAATTAAGATTAAAGAGAAAAGGCTTAAAGTATCACAGTTAGAGGCTGACATATTAGAAAAACAAGGTAGGTTGGAGGCCGGTATTACGGAGGAAGTTCAAAACAAAGTAAAGGAAGATATACTGAAAAAGAAACAGGAGTTAGCTTCATATCTGGAGGAAAGGGTAAGGAAGAGATGGCAGGCCAGCTCTCTATCGAACTATGGATTTGGGGAAAACAGCGGAAAACTTTTAGCTTGGAAGCTTAACAAAGAGTCCAATAGAAATAAGATCATGGCAATTTATAAGGGTAAAGGAAGGGAAAAAGTAGAAGACAGGGCTGATATAGAAGAAGCCTTTGTGGAGAAGTGTGGCTCACTGGTTAGAGGAGGCAGACCTGGAAGCAGAGGTCAGCCCGGGACCAGGGATCAATTCCCGGCTCGGCGGGGTCTTGAGTCCTAAAAAATGTCCATGGACTCGACAATTCTCGCTCCGGTGCCTACTTGATTCACGGGTTCACACTCTGCGACTCTGGGCAATAGCTTGCTTAATCTCCACAACGGCCCCTCGCGGCGGGATGCCTGGCTTTCACCTTGTGGATACCCTGCCGGGGTTATCTCACAGGGGAATACCAGGACGGGTTCCCTAAGCAAGCGCTTAGAAACCGCTTGGTGATTTGCGCTATATAAATTCCTGTACATTTACATTCACTTCTTTCAGTTATTGTATGAGGAAGATCTTTCCCCTTCACCTTCCTCTGTGGACTTATATTTAAAATAAAATGACAACTTTAAAAGCTGGACGCAGATTCCTGCGAATCATTAAATGCTTCTATCACAGTGGAGGAGTTTGAAAAGAGGGAAGGCGGCGGGTCCTGATGCAATCCCCAACGAGCTCTATCTAGTTTTTAAGAAACCGCTGGCACCTAAATTAGCAGATCTTTTCAACTCCATCTATCTAGAGGGCTCCCCGATCCCAAAAAATTGGAACAAGGTGACTATTTGCCTGATTTTAAAATCTGGGAAAGACCCTTTAAAATGCGAGTCATATAGGCCCATATCACTTCTCAACACTGACTATAAATTATATTCACACAGATTTTAGCAAAAAGACTTGGGTCACTTTCTGACAACCTCATTCATTAAGATCAGAAGGGCTTTATAAGGGGGAGACAGTTACATGACCTTACCCACCAACTTATTGGAGCCATCGACATCGCAGTCCAGGAGAAAGCCCCTTTTGCAGTTCTTACGTTTGACCAAAGCCTTTGGCCGCGTTAATTGGTCATATTTGCAGAAGGTCATTCACATTATGTGGCCTTAGGGAAAATTTCTCAAGAGTAAACGCGAATATATACTCGGCTCGGGTGGGGAAAATACTTATTAACAATAGAGTATCAAAAGGTTTTCAGATTAAAAGAGGAACCGACAGGATTGCCCACTCTCCCCCCATCCTTTTAATCTATAAATAGAACCCTTAGCTAACACGATAAGGTCCTAAAATTATACCCTTCAGTTTTAACGGCTGGAACTTGAAAGTGGCATTATATGCCAATGATTTAATGATTTACATGAGCTGCTTGAATGAGTCTCTTGATAGCCTATTAACAGAATTTGGGAGCATTTCCGGTTATAAAATTAATCATCAAAAAAACGAGGTTATGATTTGGAACATTACGACGCTCTTGATAGAATCTAAAAATAATATCAAATACTTGGGGATTGATGTTTTAGAAAACATTGATGAGATTGCTCAAGGAAATTTGGACTCCAAAGAGATGAGGAAACTATTAAAATAATGGAGCTGCTTACTTCTTACCTTTATGGGGAGAGCTAATGTTATTAAAATGGCTATTCTACCAAAGTTTACATTCATATTTAACGCAATTCCCTTAGAGTTCAAATTATCTCGGATAAAAAACATTCAGAGCAAAATGAACACCTTTATCTGGGCCTCCAAAGGGGTAAGGATAGCCTGGAAAAAGCTCTGCCAGAAGAAAAACCGAGGGGGGATCACCAGCCCAGATCTTGCTATGTATTACAAAGCCTTTCACTTCAAGAATGAATGGATTCTTTTTTGTGCGCACAAGTTTTATCAAGCCTACTGGAAAGATGTAACTGATTATGACCAGTGTCTTTAAGTTCGGCCACCCTGAATATTTTAAAAAGATCAGATTGAAGGTACTGAGATCAGCATATAAAATATGGTTTGAGGTAAGGAAAATATGGATATTTTCGTATTATATGGAAGACCCCGGGAACACCAAAATGTCTGAAAGACTCCCTAGCAAGTTCCTTGAAGAGAGCAGGAATAGAGAAGTGGGGAGATCTTCTTGAAAGTGTTGGGACGCTTTAGTGGAAAGAACCAATAATTAAATATCGAGGTTTAAATACTATCAGTTGACCAGCTGGTCCAGAGATCAAGTGACATTACCAGACCATTGCGGGAAGCCGCTCGCCCTCTCTTACTTTTTTGTTCCTGTGCTCCTGCAGTAGGATTTTTGCTCCAAATTACCCTTCATTACTCACGCTTGCATAATCATGTAATTTCAGTTATTTCGCCTCTCAAAATTAATGTATAATTACTAGAATTGCCCAGACTACTCCAGCATAATAAAACATTTGCCCAGGACTTGTTCTGAGGTTATTACACCAAGAGCTGTTCACAAAATCTTCCAGTTCATTAAATTGATGTCAGATGCTTCTGGGGGTAGTCAGAGGCTACTGGGCCACAATTGTGGTTCTGGTGTCCAGGGACACATCCTACTGTGATTCTCTAAACTGGGCCAACTACACCCTTTCTGCAATCACTGTCAGAATAGCAAGGGAGAAGATGCAAAGGCTTCTTTGTGAGGTAGTATGAGAGGCAGAGACTCAGTACTCAAACAAGTAAAGAACTGACATATTATTTCACTGTTTAAGTGCTTGTCTTAGTACACACATTAATTGCGGGTCAGCGGCAGGGTTTGACATTACCACCTACAGACTTTAGTCAATTTCAACATCATTTACAATGTCCTATACAAATTCCCGAATACAAAGTGCCCAGGAATTAGCAAGGGGGTTGAGATAAATGTTCTAGCGCAGTGTTGGCAGTTGTTTAGTTAATGCGAATTTTATATATTTGTGAACATTGTATTTTATTAAATCATTTCCCTGTTTCAAAACAACTGTATTATGCTGCATTGTAGCTCCATCAAGATAATAACAGTTACTGCTTTGCAGTCATTTTCTGATTGCAAACAATTTATGTGATGATTGGATTTCTGGTTGAGGGGGTGAAATCCTACTGAAGCAACAGCCACAATTCTGGTCAGAGTGAACCACAAAAAGTCACTAAATTAATCTGCACTTATCCCTCTGGTAGCTTGGCACAAAAGTAGTCAAGCTTAATTTAGAGGCAATGTGTAATGTATTTATGCTGCACTTAAACAGTAATAAAGTGAAAACACAACATGAGAAAAATCCCACACTAAGGGGGTCACTAAGGCTGTGGGAATCCCACAATGCCCTCGATGGAGGGAAAGTCTGTCCGCCACGGTTCCGCAAGGTGGTCCTATTCTGCCCGCCTTGCAGAACCAAAACACAGGCCAGCACAGGGATTAGGAAATGCCTTTCTGCCTATCTTTTTGCGGCAGTCATCCTACCGTGAAAACAAGGGCAAAGGCTGGATTCGGGGGCCTGTTGCGGGCCCTCTCTGTATTGGAGGGGTGCACTGGGTGGGTATGGGTACCCCATGCATTTCGCTGCACTGCATTGCAGGCACCGCATGGTGCCTGCCACGCAGTGCACGGAAATAAAGTGCATGTCAATTTGACATTGCGAATGGTGCTGCATCCAGCAACACCGTCCTGTAAAGTTAAGGGCCAGGGATGTGCCCGCCAGTATGACGGATGCATCGTAATATTTGTGGTGGGACTGCCGCACATCTGGTGGGCGGTCCAAGCACTACAACGATGGCAGGCGGACTGATGTCCGCCCGCCATCGTAATGAGCCCCAATTTAGAAAATAGAGTACTTTTTAATAAATTATTTAACACCATAACAACAAAAAGCCAGCCAGTAGAACCAGATTTATGAATTCTTAAGTCGCGCAAGACCGGGGCAAAGGCGAAATTATGGCCTACTGCAACGGAGTGCGGGTTGGATATACAAAATGGATTGGGCCTAATCTCTGCTTCCTTTGGACTTCGAAGAATGTTCAAGAAATATGTCTCAGAAGGTAAAGTTCAGCGGGGCAAGGCTGCCGGGGTGTATAAGGAGGAGGTGTCATTGTCAGGGAGCCACAGGCGAAATTGAGCTGAAGGTTTCTATGTTCAGGCTTAGGGCCTGATTAGATCTTGGCGGATGGGTTACTTTGTCACAACGGTGACAGATATCCTGTCTGCTGAAATATAAATCCCATTATGTTCTAGGGAATTTAAATTTCGGCAGACAGAATATCTGCCACCGTTGTGATGGAGTAACCTATCCATTAAGATCTAAATCATTCCCTTAGTCATTTTTATAGAAGTCCAACATCTCATGCGGGATTAAGCATCAGGCTGTAGCTGACAAGGGCTTTGAGCTAGTGCAATTGCAGTACAGTATTCTAAATTCTGCAAAGAAAATCATCTTAATACTAATTATTTGTTGTGAAAACTCTTCAGAAAACGAAACTATCAATTACATTTACAGTGAATGAAAAACAGTAGAAGAAGATATTGGTACAAATCAATAAAAAGAGCAGGTCAATCAATCAATCAATCAAAGCATTTGTATAGCGCGCTACTCACCCGGAGGGTCTCAAGGCACTTGGGGAGGGGGGGTCCGCTACTGCTCGAACAGCCAGGTCTTGAGCTGCTTCCTGAAGGCGAGGTGGTCCTGGGTCAGGCGGAGGTGGGTCGGGAGGGAGTTCCAGGTCTTGGCGGCGAGGTAGGAGAAGGACCTTCCTCCTGTGGTGGCTCTTCGGATGCGGGGGACGGCGGCGAGGGCATGGCCGGTCGAACGAAGCTGGCGTTTGGGAGCGTAGAAGTTGAGGCGGCTGTTGAGGTATCCTGGGCCTTGGTTGTGCAGGGCTTTGTGTGCGTGGGTGAGGAGACGGAAGGTGATTCTCTTGTTGACTGGGAGCCAGTGCAGGTCTCTCAGATGTCCGGAGATGTGGTTGCGACGGGGGATGTCCAGGCTGAGTCGTGCTGAGGCGTTCTGGATCCGCTGGAGTCTCTTCTGGAGTTTGGCGGTGGTTCCGGCGTAGAGGGAGTTGCCGTAGTCCAGTCGGCTGGTGACGAGGGCCTGGGTGACCGTCTTCCTGGTCTCGGTGGGGATCCACCGGAAGATCTTGCGTAGCATGCGTAGGATGTTGAAGCACGACGAGGAGACGGCGTTGACTTGTCTGGTCATGGAGAGGGAGGAGTCCAGGATGAAGCCCAGGGTGCGTGCGTGGTCTGTTGGTTTGGGTGCGCTGCCTAGGGCGGGGGGCCACCAGGAGTCGTCCCAGGCGGAGGGTGAGGATCCCAGGATGAGGACTTCCGTCTTGTCCGAGTTCAGTTTCAGGCGGCTGTTCTTCATCCATTCGGCTACCTCTTTCATCCCTTCGTGTAGGTTGGCTCTGGCGGTGGCGGGGTCGTTGGTGTGGGAGAGGATCAGCTGGGTGTCGTCGGCGTAGGAGATGATGTTGAGGTTGTGCTGGCGTGCGATGGCTGCGAGGGGGCTCATGTAGACGTTTAAGAGGGTTGGGCTGAGTTAGGAGCCTTGAGGAACGCCGCAGATGACTTCGGTGGCTTCTGATCTGAACGGGGGGTGGCGGACTCTCTGTGTCCTTCCGGCGAGGAAGGAGATGGTCCACTCCAGTGCCTTCTCCTGGATTCCGACTTTGCTGAGGCGCTGTACTAGGGTACGGTGGCAGACAGTGTCGAAGGCCACGGAGAGGTCTAGGAGGATGAGGGCCGCTGTTTCTCCGTTGTCGAGCAGAGCTCGGATGTCATCGGTGGCTGCGATCAGGGCGGTCTCGGTGCTGTGGTTGGCCCGGAAGCCAGACTGCGAGAGGTCGAGGGATCCGTTCGTCTCGAGGAAGGCGGCCAGCTGCTTGTTGACGGTCTTCTCGATGACTTTAGCGGGGAACGGAAGCAGAGAGATGGGACGGTAGTTCTTGAGGTCGGTGGGGTCGGCTGATGGCTTCTTTAGTAGTCCCTTGCTCACTGCTCCATCAGGATTCAAGCAAGCCGGGCCGACGACACCTGGAATGGCAGAAACCGGTCCCCGGAAGCTTGTCTCCTTTCTGGTGAAGAATTGGCTTGGTAGTTTGGTCTGCCCTGTTCCCATGATGCACTGGGCCAGGGACAGACTAATTTGCATATAGCCAGGTTCTGAGCTGGGATGGGGCAGTGAGCTAAATAACGGTGATGGATCAAGCCCTGATCTTTGGACTGGGTAAGAGTGGTCTGCTTAATTCAGACACTCTGTTCATCACCACCCCCTTTTCTGAATCATTTTGTCCACCATAAGCGTGGAAGGGTATACTCAGACATGAGTCCCTTGCTCACTGCTCCATCAGGATTCAAGCAAGCCGGGCCGACGACGCCTGGAATGGCAGAAACCGGTCCCCGGAAGCTTGTCTCCTTTCTGGTGAAGAATTGGCTTGGTAGTTTGGTCTGCCCTGTTCCCATGATGCACTGGGCCAGGGACAGACTAATTTGCATATAGCCAGGTTCTGAGCTGGGATGGGGCAGTGAGCTAAATAACGGTGATGGATCAAGCCCTGATCTTTGGACTGGGTAAGAGTGGTCTGCTTAATTCAGACACTCTGTTCATCACCACCCCCTTTTCTGAATCATTTTGTCCACCATAAGCGTGGAAGGGTATACTCAGACATAAGTCCCTTGCTCACTGCTCCATCAGGATTCAAGCAAGCTGGGCCGACGACGCCTGGAATGGCAGAAACCGGTCCCCGGAAGCTTGTCTCCTTTCTGGTGAAGAATTGGCTTGGTAGTTTGGTCTGCCCTGTTCCCATGATGCACTGGGCCAGGGTCAGACTAATTTGCATATAGCCAGGTTCTGAGCTGGGATGGGGCAGTGAGCTAAATAACGGTGATGGATCAAGCCCTGATCTTTGGACTGGGTAAGAGTGGTCTGCTTAATTCAGACACTCTGTTCATCACCACCCCCTTTTCTGAATCATTTTGTCCACCATAAGCGTGGAAGGGTATACTCAGACATGAGTCCCTTGCTCACTTCTCCATCAGGATTCAAGCAAGCTGGGCCGACGACGCCTGGAATGGCAGAAACCGGTCCCCGGAAGCTTGTCTCCTTTCTGGTGAAGAATTGGCTTGGTAGTTTGGTCTGCCCTGTTCCCATGATGCACTGGGCCAGGGACAGACTAATTTGCATATAGCCAGGTTCTGAGCTGGGATGGGGCAGTGAGCTAAATAACGGTGATGGATCAAGCCCTGATCTTTGGACTGGGTAAGAGTGGTCTGCTTAATTCAGACACTCTGTTCATCACCACCCCCTTTTCTGAATCATTTTGTCCACCATAAGCGTGGAAGGGTATACTCAGACATGAGTCCCTTGCTCACTGCTCCATCAGGATTCAAGCAAGCCGGGCCGACGACGCCTGGAATGGCAGAAACCGGTCCCCGGAAGCTTGTCTCCTTTCTGGTGAAGAATTGGCTTGGTAGTTTGGTCTGCCCTGTTCCCATGATGCACTGGGCCAGGGACAGACTAATTTGCATATAGCCAGGTTCTGAGCTGGGATGGGGCAGTGAGCTAAATAACGGTGATGGATCAAGCCCTGATCTTTGGACTGGGTAAGAGTGGTCTGCTTAATTCAGACACTCTGTTCATCACCACCCCCTTTTCTGAATCATTTTGTCCACCATAAGCGTGGAAGGGTATACTCAGACATGAGTCCCTTGCTCACTGCTCCATCAGGATTCAAGCAAGCTGGGCCGACGACGCCTGGAATGGCAGAAACCGGTCCCCGGAAGCTTGTCTCCTTTCTGGTGAAGAATTGGCTTGGTAGTTTGGTCTGCCCTGTTCCCATGATGCACTGGGCCAGGGACAGACTAATTTGCATATAGCCAGGTTCTGAGCTGGGAGGGGGCAGTGAGCTAAATAACGGTGATGGTTCAAGCCCTGATCTTTGGACTGGGTAAGAGTGGTCTGCTTAATTCAGACACTCTGTTCATCACCACCCCCTTTTCTGAATCATTTTGTCCACCATAAGCGTGGAAGGATATACTCAGACATGAGTCCCTTGCTCACTGCTCCATCAGGATTCAAGCAAGCCGGGCCGACGACGCCTGGAATGGCAGAAACCGGTCCCCGGAAGCTTGTCTCCTTTCTGGTGAAGAATTGGCTTGGTAGTTTGGTCTGCCCTGTTCCCATGATGCACTGGGCCAGGGACAGACTAATTTGCATATAGCCAGGTTCTGAGCTGGGATGGGGCAGTGAGCTGAATAACGGTGATGGATCAAGCCCTGATCTTTGGACTGGGTAAGAGTGGTCTGCTTAATTCAGACACTCTGTTCATCACCACCCCCTTTTCTGAATCGGCTTCTTTAGTAGGGCGCTGAGTTTGGCATGCTTCCAGTTCTCAGGGAAGGTAGCGGTGTTGAAGGAGGTGTTGATGATGTCCCGCAGGTGGGGTGCGATGACAGCGTCGGCCTTGTTGAAGACGTGGTGAGGGCAAGGGTCGGTCGGAGATCCGGAGTGGATGGAGTTCATCGTGCGGACGGTGTCTTCGGTGCTGATCGGGGTCCAGGCGCGGAGGGTGGTGGGGGGGGCGGTGGTTCGGACGTGGTGTGCGTCGGTTGAGTGCTGAAGCAGGTAAGTAGGTTGAAAACTGTCTAGAAGCTGATGTGTACAGCAAAAGTAAATGTTCACTTGCCTGGGGAGGAATATTTTTGGGGAAGCACTGAGCCATTTCCAGTGAAAGCTATTGTATGAGAACGTAGATGCAAAAACACTACAGGTTTGGACTTACGTGTCTCATCCATAAAATAATCAAAACTTGATTACACACCTTAATAGGATCTATTGTTGTTTCTATAGTTTCAATTTGGGCCAATACATTTTTTGTACAAACTTTAAGCAGTGTATTTCAGAACTAATAAATGATGAATGTAGGATTGAATACAATTTCAAACAGATTGATACAGCAACGACAAGACTAACTAGATGTTTTGATTAACTTGTACCACAAATGTGAATTAGATGTATGCAATATAATCACACAAAAGAGTCTCACCTTTAAAAAATAAATAGGAATTATGACCTTTGTCATAGATGTTCTTTTTGTAAAACATAGAGCAAGCAATTAGGGCTGAGAGAAGTAATTTATGTTGTCTGCAGAATGTCAAAGAGAATAGTAGTGCAAATGCATAGATTTTGTGTGATCCTTATCCATCAAGCAGGGACAAACAAAGGTGGTGATCTACATGCAATCCTTTTGCAGGAGTAAGCAAGCAATGATAGTCTCTTATAATAAACATTTATGTTATGGTCTTATGCCTAAATGGTTGGGAGAGTTAATAATACATGCCACAGGACCATCTTCCTCGAAGTAATGGTACTTGACGATTTTAACTTATGGGTGAATGCCATTAGAGAGTCCTCAGAAAATGTTATGTTATGTTATGTTAGAGTACATTTATAGAATGTCTCTAAGCCTACACCATAAAACAGAGGTCCAGTATCCCCACACGCAACTATGCACAACCTGCATCAGAGTGGGCTTAACTAAATGCCTCTGTAAACAGAAGGGTTTTAAGTCTCCTCCTATATGGTAGTAGCCTGCTTTCCTTGTGCACACCGTCAGGCAGTTTATTCTAAATCTGGGGAACAGTGACAGAGAATGCCCTGCCTCCTAGGGGCCCTTCTGTTAAAGCATGGGCAGACTAACAAACAAGAATCTGATGACCAAAGGGTGCGACCGGGAACAATGGGGCTGAGGCGATCTTTGATGTATTTGGGTGCCTCTCCAAATTGGGACTTGTGAGCAATGCAGAGCCCCTTGAATTTAACATTTTGCTTGATGGGACGCCAGTGGAGCTGCTGCAGCAGGGGGTATTATGGGCTCTTGTTGGCAACCTGAAAATCAGCCTTGCCGCATCATTCAAGGCCACTTGTAGCTTCCCCAGAAGTATATCGGGGAGCACAATGTAGACTTCATTGCTATAATCTAAGCGTAACAAGATTAGTGCCATTACGACAGTCTGCATAGTGGAGAGAGACAACAAGGTCACCAATTTCTGGAGTTGCCGCATCAGGCCAATACAACTCCCTATGACAGAAGATACCTGTTTTTTTAGGGTTAGTCCAGTGTCCAGCTTTATGCATAGGCTCTTTACTGCTGGCACCGGGATTGGAGTTGTGTCTCGCTCGTGAGGCCAACAAAGGCTGGACCAGGGCAAAACCCCTCTGGTCACAGCCAGTACTCCTGTTTTGTCTGGATTTACCTTTAGGGAGTTAGAGGTCATCCAGTTCATGGTGAACTGGAGGATATTCTGGACGTTACCCTGAGCGGCGGGAACGTTGTCAATACGCACAATTAGCTGGGTGTTGTCAGCGTAATTAAACACCTGACAGTTTATTTTAACTAGTGTGTCTATCAAAGGCTGCAGGTAGACATTAAAAAGTAAAGGAGACAGCGCAGAGCCCTGAGGGACCCCCATTGGAGGCTGCCCTGCCTAGATGTACAATCTCCCACTTGGACTCTCTGGGGCCGATCCTCCAGGAAGGAGGTAATTCATTGGAGGACCATCACAGAGACTCCCAGCCGCCAGATATGGGCTAACAACTGTATGTGGTTCACCATGTCAAATGTGGCTGAAAGGTCCAAAAGGATTAAGGATGTGGGGGTCTTCTTGTCGGCTGTAAGACGCAGGTCATCCAGCACTGAGAGCATCACCAACTCAGTGCTGTTGTGTGCCCTGAAACCAGCTTGTCTAGTGTGTAACAACTGGTGTTGTTCTACAAAGGCTGAAAGTACTCGAAGAACAAATTGTTCAAGAACTTTAGCCGGGAAGGGGAGTCTAGAAATAGATCTAAAGTTTTTTAGGATCTTGGTGTCCGCCCCTGCCTTCTTCAGTAACGGGATCACCTTACATTCCTTACATTTCTGTGGTACTGTTCCTGTTGCCAAAGATAGATTTAGTAGAGACAACACCTCAGCCTCAATCACAGGGATGATGGTTTTGAACACCTTCGACGGGCAAGGGTCCAAAGGTGACCCTGACTTTACTTTAGCCATAAAGTGAACTAAGTCATGTGGTTTGAGTGAAGGGAACGCCGAGAGGGCAATACCCTGAAAGGCAGGAGAGTCTTCTACTACCAGAGAGCAGGGGGGCGAGATGTGTGTTGCCTATAATGGTTATAATGTCTTCAACCTTAGTTAAAAAGAAATCCAGCATCTTATCGCACTCAGCCTGACTGGTGACTATCTTTGGCTCTTTCAGATGACTCAGTTACCCGAGTACCTTAAAAGTCTCTTTCTGGGTGTCTATCGCTTCACTGATCCTGGCTTCATAACAGATAGACTTTCTTTTAATAATTGAGAACTTATACAGGGCCAGTTTTTCTTTACACATGTCCTTCCGCTCAGGATCGGAACAGTTCCGCCAGAGTCTCTCAAACTCAGGTGCTAAACAGTTTTAACACCCTTTGCCTCAAACAGATTAGAAACTTTCCCAGTCACAAATCTGGCCACACACTGGTTCTCATCTTTACAACCTCTAACCAAATATAACTTACAACTGTTAAGCACTTGCCCTGGACTGACTGCCACTGCATTACATTTGAAATAGTCAGCACTAAATCAGTAAATCCCCTTTGAGGTAGGGATAAAATGTCCTGCAGAAATTGGAAAAATGTCACGCTGGCCAAATTTGATAAAGCATAACCAAAGGGGGATGATGGACGGAGTGTTGAACAATGCAAGCACTCACCCCCAATCAACTGATCTGGGTTAAATCCATCGTCATTCTTGAGCTCACTCCGCCACCCCAGTTCAGACATGGCCATATGTAAATCAGTCTGACCCTGTGCCTCATTGGAACAGTCCAGCCCGAACTGCCAAGCCATGTCTTCCCTGGACAGGAAACAAGCATCCTGGGACCGGTTTCTGGCTAATCAGCCATCATCAGCCAGGCTAGCTTGAATCCAGTGGCAAAGTGAGCAAGGGACTCACATCTGGGCATACCCTGTCAACTTAGGGCGAACAAAGCAAAACCAAAGGGGATGATGGACGGAGTGTTGAACAATGCAAGCACTCCCCCACAGTCATCTGATCTGGGTTTAATCCATCATCGTTCTTTGGCTCACTCCGCCACCCTAGTTCAGACATGGCCATATGCAAATCATTCTGACCCTGTGCCTCATGGGAACAGTCGAACCAGAACTGCCAAGCCATGTCTTTCCTGGGCCGGAAAAAAGCATTCTGGGACTGGTATCTGGCTAATCAGCCGTCATCAGCCAGGCTTGCTTGAATCCAGTGGCAAAGTGAGCAAGGGACCCAAGTCTGGGCATACCCTGTCAACTTGGGGCAAACAAAGCAAAACCAAAGGGGATGATGGACGGAGTGTTGAACAATGCAAGCACTCGCCCCAGTCAACTGATCTGGGTTTAATCCATCATCATTCTTTAGCTCACTCCCCCACCCATGATCAGACATGGCCAAATGAAAATCAGTCTGACCCTGTGCCTCATGGGAACAGTCCAGCCCGAACTGCCAAGCCAAGTCTTCCCGGAACCAGAAAAAAGCATCCTAAGACCGGTTTCTGGGTAATCTGCCGTCATCAACAATTCAAGCAATCTACATAAACTAATGACATTCAGTCTCCTGATATCCTAGAATCATTATTCAACCAGAAACCAATTTGGACCCTTAAGAAACTTGCCAATGATGACTCTAAACAAGTGAAAGAGGAATAGGGCCAGAAACTGTGGATTAATGATGACCTTAAGAATGAAAAAATATGTCAAAGCATTTGGAGAAATATTGGAGAAAATCTTTTAGTGACACAGACAAATAACTTTCAGATGCAAATATAAAAATATAATCACCTTAATAGAAAAGCTAGAAGGAATCTGTATTCCTCAAAAATGTGTCTTCACTCAATAACTCTTGTTCACTCTTTGCACTTGTTGAATCTCTATATAGCCCTCAGACCACTAACTATAATGAGACACCATCACAGGATATAGTGGCGCAACTCTCAACCTTCTTTTATAAATCGTTTGCTCTATTAGCGAATAACAACAGCACACCCCTTGTTCCTAATCAGCAACTGAAATAATCAGTCACTTCTATAAATATACCCACCTGACATTTTGGGCTCACTCATTCCATGAGGCAGACCGTCTTTACTTTTACTCCCATTACCAAAGCAGATTGACTGAAGCTCATTGCTACGAACAAACCCACTGGCTCCCCATTGGACATTTGCCAGCACTTAATCTCCATATCCTTTGCTGTTCTAATTTCTGAGGATATTAATTATATTATCAGCACCTCCTCAAGGATGGTAAATTCCTTGACAAGCTTAAAAAGGTATCATCCACACTTTCTTAAAGAAAGCCAATCTGAACTCTAATGAACTTGCTAAATGTAGGCCTAAATCTTTACATCTTTATGTCTTATCTCTTTAAATTGATAGAGAAAATAGAGGTCAAACAGTTTCAAGACTATAGAGGAATACAATTTCCTTGAATTCACCCAGGTCGGTTTCCTCTCTGGTCATGGTACTGAGTCACTGATTACGTCAGCAATATATAATCTCAGACTTATCATGGATAGCAGAGGATCAGGAGTAACAATACTTCTCGATCACCCCACTGCGTCTAATACTATAGATCACTCCATCCTTATTTAGAGCATCTTGGAATGTAGAATAACTAACTACAAAAAGATCTAAAATGCTCTAGCCAGGTCCATCTATGGCGCCAAAAGAAATTTGAACCATAGGCTACTTTCCTTAAGCAACTTCATTGGTTTCCCATAAGGAAACATAGAATCTTTAAAAAACGTCATTTTTACTTACCAGAAAATTCAATAAATAAACTCCTCTTACAAATACCAGAATTGGAACAGTCTTTACTTCCAGGTTTTGGGAATAATTACTTGGAATTCAATTCTTGTCTTAAATCCAGTATAGAATGCTAGTCACCTGATCCCTTGCGCACAGGTATAAACTTTTGAGTAGAAGACTGAGTTTCACAGAGATTTGAAAGCAATTTTCAGCGCATTTTTGAAGAGAATGGAAAGTATTCCACTTGCATAAATTATAGATGTTGGTGAGTAGACAATGAGAATGAAACAGGCAGTGATGGTTTATCAAATTAGAGCATATGTGCATAGCAAACTATATTCAGCAACCTGTTGTCTATTGCACTCTTCACCTAAATCTGATAAAAATATATAATCATTTCCCCCACTGGGCTTGGAGGAGTAGATGAGGAAAGTCAGTTTCTGTCAGTCAGTTGTCTATATCCCCTTAAAGGATCCTACTTTTTAGATTGTGCAGCAAATTTCCTTAACAGCTGCTGCTTGGAGTAAGATGTAGAAGAGACATATTTAGGGAATAGTAAGTCTGACAAAAATATGGTACTAGCAGCGATTGTTGGAAAGAAGCTTTGCAGTTGATACCTGCCCATGTAGGTGAGGAGTAAGTTGCCCCTACCACCTCAAGACGGAGATTACCCCCTGTACAATAAAGGTCCAAGAGACCATGGGAACTCAGTGTCTGATCTAATTGACTGTAGAGGTTCAACTACTTGCCTTTCAAACAAATACTTATCCAAGTTGCTATGCTGTACATCCGGACAAAAAGAAGTGGATCACAGGTAATCTTTGCACCATAAAACTGCAGCAGCAGCCATCTGACGAAACCCTATGGTGGCTACATACATCAAGCTGACTATGATAGCCACTAAAGCCTTTGCAAGCTCTCATTAAATGGCTTTCACTTCTTGTTTCTTGTCATCTGGAGTAAGTCCAAACAAGGAGCCATATCCGTCAACAGCTGTTGTAAAGCCTTGTCACAGGTGCTCACCAGCACTCCCGCCAACCTCTGGCCCTGGGATTTTTGTTCTGCCCTTCCACTCCTTCACTGACAATTAGAATCTGTACTGTGAGACAGGAGGCATATTGCCCAAGGTTGTGGCGGTCACATGTGTGCTCCCCAGTTGTTACCTCCCTTCCTAAGCACAGTTAATTCTGACCCCACCCCAAAAGCTTCCCCATCTGAGTCACGAGCTACAGAGGGAGTCAAAGTTTTTCTGCAGGCTTCGACCATCCTGGTATTCAAGGATTTATTGAAGGATTTGAGGATGTCAGAATTCAAGGAACTATTGCAGGATTCAAGGATCACACAGTCTGTAAAAATCACACACAGGACGTGGCTACATGCTTTGCTTTAGTCTGTGTTAATGAGAGGGAAAATTTGCTTTGCCTCTTCCCTTAACCTGTGTTCTTCTCCTTAGGCTCAGCTCAAAATTGTTCCTGGCTCTCCGATCTAGATTATCTTAAAGCCAGACATTGAGAACATCTTCACAGTAGGTTTCTGCTTGCAGTGCGTCTTGAACTTTGTTCTGCCACATCACTTCAATGGTTTGCCTTGCATCCAGAATATTTATTAACTCGTCTTCAGGTGGTCCAGAATGCTGCTGCCAGGGCGATTCTCATGTTAGGACCCAGAGCACAGGTTGGCACCTACTTGAAAGCCCTGCACCGGCTGCCGGACTGTAAGAGAATTCAGTTCAAAGCTCTGGTTTTGGCTTTTAAAGCTCTACATGACACTGGTGCCTTCTATATTAGGACAAGAGTTCAACACTACATACCGTGAAGAACTCTGAGGTCTTCATCGCAGCAGAAGGCGATCATCCCCAAGTTTTTCCCGCACCCACATGGGTGGTAGCTCCTTCCAAGTGCAGACCTCCCGTCTATGGAACTGTCTGCCATTGTCACTCAGACGGGTGCAGGATTTACTCACCTACAGGAAGTGGCTGAAAGTCTGACTATTCCAGTAATAGCAAATGTGCCCATTACTCCTGCAGATTTAGTGTCAGTTGTCTGTCCAGAGATCTTTCAGCGACGGGACACACTGTTGAGTAGCTGTGCGCTCTATAAGTACCAATTTACATTACATTTACATTACATTACATCCTTAAAATTATGCAACCTCTCCCAGTGCTGTGTTCAGAGGCGTCAAGTTAGTGATGGCTAGGGAGATTTAAATACTACTTGTTTTGACTATGGATCTATATACTGCCCCCTGCATCTACATCCTGGGATTCTCTAACAACTGTCGCTTGGGCATCTCCAGTGTTATATGCTGATCCAATGTGAACCTTTGATTCTGATCGTTGTTTCAAGATGGGTAATAATAAGAACTGCTATAGGAAATTTGAAGAAGACCGGACTTTTGATGAGTCTTTTAGATCTATCAAAATAAACACTAACAACATGTCACTCGTGAGAGGGAACCCCCATCTGATGAGATAAGCGTTGTCACTACAAACTAATGATAAATTATCATTGATAATTCTTGTGTACTTTCTACATTATTCCCCATCTCCCCGCCCCGCTTCGCTAACAGTGTCAGGTTCAGTTGTGGGCGTATTTGGCACTATAGAGGAGGAAATAGACTGGTGGGTGCTGCATCTCTCTTTCAACAACATTCTGATTTACAGGTTAGCGGTGATTTGAGTCCGACATCCATCTGACATAGAGTCCCCTAATCGCTAAAACATTAGTCACTTTGATGAAAGTTACTGTCAGCATAGATATACACTTATGAAAGCACACCATCTCCTCCCTTTCCTTCTCTGAAGGAAGCGGAGAAAAGGGATTGCATGAAAGACCCTACATGATGGCAGAATCGGAATTAAGTTGCCAATGTTGTGAAAGTATCAGATGCCCTACATTTCTTATCTAGGTGAGGTACCATCACTGAGACAGACTCTAGTCCTGCATCATTTATGCAAACCTTCCTGGCATGTAAAATCTGTGATGCGAATAGGTTTATGGGTCTTCCCCGGAGTTGTTTTATAAATACACATATGAGTAAATAAACAGTACAACAGGAGTACCACTTCACATACTCCAAAACGTCTTTGCTCATAGAAGTTCTAGAACCCAGAGTTTTTGTTTTTCAAAATTAAATTAAAAATCAAAATCTTTATTCAGTTATAAATATAACCATAAAAGTGCATGAAAAATAAATACAAAACATAGCATGACTAAAAACAACAGAAACATCAGTTAAAATACGTGTTACAGAAAGAGGATAATAAATACAGCAGCAAGCTCCTAATAAAATACACACGGTGTTCTAACAATGGCAACGACTGAATCAAACATGGAGTACCTCACTTTCATCACAGCTCCTAAAAAACCGGGCATTTAAAAAATAATATGTATGTTAAATAGTGGATGAAGGAAAATAGATAGTAGCTCAAGGAACATAGGAACCGATCTAACTTGCCTAAGATTCAGGGACTTTAGTAAAAGCTTAAGATACAGTCTCCCGGGGGACTTAAAATACCTGCAGACCATCCTAAAATGAAGGGTATCCCGGGGAGATATGTTGTCGCAGGCACCCAATGAGCCTGAAAGACTCTGACCCCTCAGAAACGCCATAAGGTGATGCAACATATTGAATCTCAGTCTGGTCAAAAGAAATCTGTCCCTGTCATTCTTCACGATAAATAAGTAAGGTTCCATGGACTGAACTGTTTTTAATGACATGTGCACCTGTACCATAGGATTAAACGGGTCTGACTGTTCTCTGCTTAAAAGTTGGCCCTCACCCATTTAATGTCTGCAGTACTCAAGGTCTGGGGACTATAAAATAAATCTTGCCTGCCCAGACTTTCTTAATGTCTGCAATCCATGGGATTTTAACAGCATGATCAAGCAGAGGCAGAACTTGAGGATCAGCCTGTTCAGGAGGGATGACTCCCTAGTCCAGATCTTAGCCCAATATTAATGGCCTAATTGCAATCATACCTCCTATATACTGTACTTCCAACTCGTCGTGCACGCAAGATGCCGGTGTACTTTGGGGGACCTGCAGCACACATCTAAGGAACTTATTTTCAGTGGACTGGATGATGACCATTTTCATGTAACACCAAACTTCACTGCCATATATATGCCATATAGGGCCTAAGAAACACTTAACCTGATAAACCTTAGTTAGTATTCTGGGTGGGCGGGACCCCAATCTCTGAGCAAAACTCATAACAGCAGCATTTGCCTTTACAAGTTCAGTAGTGATGTTTTCAATCAAGGGCTTCCACTTTTAATCAGAGTCAAACAACACCCCAAGATAAGAACAAATTAGGACTTTACCCAGATATGAGTGCCCACCTTTAATGTGTTAGATATGGTATTCCTCAAGCCAATACTGTTACATAAGATTTAGTCAAATTAACTGCAAGGTCCAAGCTAGCCATGAAATCTAAAAACGTGTCCAGTAACTGTTGCTAACCCTAGGCAATCCCAATCATGAGGACTGCATTGTTGGTGTACAGTAATACTTGAAGCGATCTTGGCCCAGCTTAGGTCAGACAGCCCCCATAGAAAGAAGGACACGCTACAGCCCATTAACATATAGCGTGAAAAGAAAGGGGGCAAGAATGAACCCCTGTCGAACCCCCTTCTTGTGCTAAAAGGCTGCATGCACACTAAACCCTGAGAGTATCACATCAATGCTTTCGTATGAGTGTTTAGGTCTCTTAAGAGGAGCACAATGTTAGAATCCACCCCATAACAAGAAGTAAACACCACAATGTCACAAGGTTGACCCGATCAAAGCCTAATGTTAAATCCATGAAGGCCCGGTGGATTGACTCAGACCGGGCGCCTGTTTTCATGTTTCTGTCCAGGTATACGTTCAGAACATTGGTCCGTGGTCAACCTTCCCAGCCTGAAACCATATTGAACATCTTGATTTATATTGTTCTCAACCGCCCACCCCATCAGTCTATCTAAAACCACTCTACCCTAGACCTTCACTGTTGCATCAATCAATGAAATTGTCCGCTAGCATTGGGGATTATTGTTGTCCCATTTTACATATATAGGGACAATTACAACTGTAGACCATGAGAAGGGGGACCCTCCCTAACTGTGTCGCTCAAAATCATTGTCAATGCTGGGACCCACAATTCAGTATCATCCAAAAACAAATTCAGGGGATTCCCATCAGGTCCCAGGGCCTTGTTTCATGAATACCCTTGCTAACTTCCTATGGCGTAAAAACTATGGGGCCGATTAGGATTGAGGTGAATCCGCATTCTCCGGGCCGGTGGGAGCCACCGCCGGCCCGGAGGATGCAGATTCACCGCTGCGGTGCCTACTAAGACCCCCCGCCAGATTAGGATGGCTGGGGGGTCATCGGCGAACGGGAAGACCGTACGCCAATTTTCCCCCGCGGTCGCCTTCCGACCGTGGCGGAAAAGCTCTAATATGGTGGCGGTGTCTATCAGACACCGCCAGCCTTATTAGGTTGGGGTAGAAAACATGCTTTTCCACTGCGGCTTTTCCGCCGTGGAAAAGCATGTGGTCTTTGGTGTTTGGGGGCCCTTTGCGGGCCCCCAGGGTGTTGGGGGGTGGGGGGTGCACATGGGGGGTACCTATGTTACCCCCCAGCATTTACATGCACAAAGCGGCAGGCACCGCGCAGTGCCTACCGCTTTGTGCATGTAAATGCAAAGCATGCATTTTTAACATTGCGGCGGGTGCTGCTTCAAGCAGCACCCGCCGCAAGGTTAAAGATATGGGATGTGACCGCCAGGGTGGCGGTCCCATCCTAATTGCACCGGAGGGACCGCGGCTGCCCCTGCGGATGGTCCCTCCACCTCGGGGGTGGCGGACGGACGCAGGTCCGTCCGCCATCCTAATAGGCCCCTATATTAGCTCTTCCCCCATCAGCACACCCAGATCCACATTATCACCATTAGGTACGCAGTTATACACCCCTTCAAAGTGCGCCACCCACTGCTGCTCAGTAATATGATGGAATAAAGCAGGAGCATTATCACTTGCAAGAGGCAAAGTCGATTTATTACTTAGTAGTCCTTAATATCGCAAAATTAGACTAGATCATCCCAGGAACTCTCTCTTAGTCTATTCTTACAGCATGTGAGTTCCATTTTATACCCCCTAGAGCAGGCCACCCAACTATCTTTGTCTCTAGGTATCTGCTTCAAGACTTGCTTCAAACTCCGAAGGGTCTTAGAGCAGTTACTTTTAAACCATTCAGGCCCATGGGACCTTATATTCGAAATAGGGACCTGGGGTTAGGGGGTGCATTGCAGTTAAGTATTTATTGTGTTTAGTTAAATCTTTCCAGGGGAAGCTCTCTAAGCATTTTCAGGCCTGCCAGCTTTGGGAGGGCTCCCCAGGGTGGGACCCAGGGGTGGGTGTTGGTCTGGGATTGGGTACAGGGTGGGGAGCAGTGGGAACAATGAATAAAATGCCCTCACCACGATAATGTGGTTGATTTATTGTCCACAGTCCTTAGAAAATGCATTTGAAGAGTGGTCTTCATAAAGGTGAAGATGACAGGGCGGTGGAAAGAAGTTATCTTTTTTAACATGGAATGTTATTGGTCTTAGAACAGACAGAGATTTGTGGCCATCTATTTAGAAGAAAACCATGCCCACATTATGATTTTGCAGGAGACTCATTTGAGTTCAAGCGAGAGTTGAGCTTCCTTCTCTAAATTCTGCTGCGTAGTGTGGAAAAGTAAATTTTGCCATGTTCTGTGTCCCTACGCTTCATCCATCATATGTTATGTGTGCATGACCAATATGCATATGTTATTCCCCATTTCTGATTAAAGACGCAATTACAGTTGTGTCCACCTCTAGTACGTTAGTTTCCAGTCCTCGTGAATACTACGAATATCAGGCCTATGTAAGTAATGTTGCCACGTTTCTCAGTGTGCACGTTATTCAATTATAAAGTCCCCGTTTCCAGGCCTCAAAAGGGCCCGGACCACAGATTCAGCTCCTGTCTCCTGAAAGCCTCGCTGAGGAGCGATACAGCCCCCACCTGTATCCTCGACCCTTCACTTACTTCCTGCCTTGCAGTGCCCGGTGCACCCCGGCTCTGCCTCTGAGTCTGCCAAAAGTATGTTATAGTTCCAGCTATCAGTTCAGTCCTCCTCCTCTGCATTCCTAAGCTACTGAACTGCATCAATAGTTTCCGTCATTGTCTAGCCTTCTCGTCTCCATGTTAGAGAAATACTGTATTTAATGGTCATTTAATATTCTTCACGCACTACATGTAGAATAATGCATGGTCCAGTCTTAGAATCAGGTTAGCTTTTCCCCTCATGACTTCTAGTTTATATCAACACGTTCCCTAAACATTAGATACCAGATAGGGTTTAAGTACATGTCGCTCCGACCCTCCAGACTCTAGTCTCTGCTCCTAGCACAGAGTTCGTAGCCCCCAGCTTCTCCTAGTAAACACGTCATTGCCAGTTTTCGCGCACCATTAGGTTAGAGGTCCCGGCTCCTTAGGTAGCCCCCTCCTATGTGTCCGCCCATTCATGACATATTCTGTTACGTTTTGCATCACATGTCTAAGTAAACTCCCAGTTACACCTACTTTTACTCTTATCTCTCGCGACTGCTACGCGTCACGCCTTCTACTCCACCTACTGTTACGCCTACTGCAATGTAATGCTATGTGTTTGCGCTATGTATATAAATCAATGTTATGTTATTAAATGTTAGCGCGCTCATCCCAGACCTAGCCCCAGCAGCTGCTGGGTCACCCTATGCAGGTTGTCCTGATCCTGTCCATATGCTGTAATAAACCTGCAGAAACTCCTACTACCTCGAATCTTGACTCTTATTTATTGAGCTATCTGTTATGCTATAAGTCTAGTCAAAAATAGGGTATTATTTATTTATTTACCACATAATGGCGCCCGAATAGGGACTTGCCCTTTCCCCACGCGTCGGTGAAGCCACGCCGACCCCCTGACCCTCTGCAGTCGTGACGGAACCATACTGGCCAAGTGCAGATATTTCTGCTTCAAGTATCCCTCAGGCCCACGGAGGAGACGGAGGAGGCGGTCCAGCATCCGAACGAGACGGTGGAGGAACGCGGCGAGTCCCGACCAGAGCCCAAGCCGAGAGTCCAAGGTCCGAGGTATCCGGAGGCCCACCCGTAACTGATGTCCGAAGTCCGAGGTTCGTCGTCATAGTCCAGTCCCGTCCGAGGCTTTCCGTTCCGTGCTGCCCGGTGAGTACCATTGCTGGGGTAGTATCTAGACAGGGTCAGTCTAAATTGACTCCTGGTCCGTGGGTTGGTGGTACCCGAGCCCACAAACGAAGTGTTCACCTAGGTGGATACGGGTCTTGATGCGTTCCTTTATGGGACCGGTATGTTCCGTACTGTTACAGCAGTGCATCCAGTAACTCTAGTCTGTTCCGTTCTCGAGAATTCTGTTTTGTTTCTGTTTTCAGTATTTTCAGGTAGTATTCTGTTCGAACTGTTATTTATAATGTTGTTTAATGTATTTCCAATGTCGTGGTATGCCTGAATTGTTTTCCCAATTGTTATTATTTTTCGTGTATTGTATTGTGTTCCGATTCAAGTTTAGAATGCCGCTCTTTTCCAAGCTACGTCAGTTAAAAACTAGAAAGGGTCTGCTGGAAGCAGCAGTTCCTGTTCCGCCTAGGGACAGTCCAGGTCACTTTATGTATCAGAAACATGGCATAAGCGCCATATTGTATCTAGATTTATGGGTAGAGTATACCAAACAGTTAGAAGAAAAGTATAGATGGCCCGTATCGGGTACATGGGATGCCGAATGTATCATGCGAGTAGAAGAAGCATTATGGAAAAAGAAAGCCAGACAGTCACAGAAAGATGCCATCGAGTTATGGCGTAAGGAAGCTCATAAAAGAACGGAAAAGGAAGTCAGAAAGTCAGAGTTAAGTAGAGAATCCCAAGAACGAGCCCAAGAAAGAGAATTAATCGAGATAGGTGAACAAGTTAAAGTCGAACAGTCAGACAGACAGAGGCATGCCCTTATTAAGGGTATGTATCCTCTCCTTGCCGAAGGCTTGCCAAAAGCGACCCCAGAGGCACCCAGTAATTTCCCGCCGCCATTAGTTCCGACCAAGCTGCGTCACAAACCGACCGCAGCTGATATTTTTATTTCGTCCTATTTGGACGACACAGTTCCAGAATATGCAAATCCAGTTCGCGCTCCACCTGTCCCTGTAAATCAGGCACTTCCCGTTTCTCCAGACACCGGAGTACCTGTTACGGTACCCCCGGGTCAGCCTGCCATACAAATTCAGCCCACGTTACAATTACCGACCCTGCAAGCACGAAGAATGTCAGTCGACGATTCTAGTCTAGGGGCCGCAGGAGGGGGTCCTCCTCAAACCCCACCGCCACACAAGCGTTTATCAGCACTCGAATTACATGCTCAAGCATCACAGCGTACTCCAAAAAGTAATAAGTCTGTTACAGAAATCAGGCAAGCCCTTGCTGAATGCGTCTATGACGCAGTCCCAGGCGAGTATAATATGGTTTTATATTCCGTACGCGTAAGAAGGGTGACCGAGTATCTAGTTACCTTGCCGAATATGAAAGAAGATCTAGACAGAATATATCGTTTCATCCGTACAGGGGATGATCCAGAAAGTATTGGCGAGATTATGTCTCAAAGGAAAGCCGAGATTCAGCTCATGATATTAAAGTTCCTGATCAATTGTCTAATAAGAGAACAAGATTACCCGTCTAAAGATCCCGCCGAAATGAGAATCCTGACAAGGTGGAGTGATAATATAGCCGAGGGTAAGCACAAGACCATTAGTGCCATGGAAAGTATGTACAAGAAAATTCGTAAAGAAATAATAAGGTTACACGAACAGCGTAAAGCAGCACAAGTAAGCGAGAAAGAAAGTATCTCTGATCCTGAAGAGGAAGACGAGAATCCCGCCAGAATAGCGTATGTAGGAAAATCCAGATTTCCAGATCGCCATTTACGCCTAGAACCCAAGTCTGTTTTTCATCATCCAACACCAGAACAAGGTTCTCTAGAACAAGTATTTCAAGCTACCGATCACATTCTGAAATCACGAGTCGGTTATAGTGAGTTAAGCACCATGCACGAACAAGAACTAGCCCGATCAGCAGTCCGATGGATTACTGATTCTACCACTTTTCCAGACGAAGTAGTGGCACAAATGTTTCTGAAACTGCCCCCAGCCGAGCAACGACTGGTGGGTATGTATATGATCCAGCACCTCATTACTCTGTATGAGGGTCAACATTCTGATCCAGGCCCGTTACACGATATCCTGAACGAGTTACTCCAGTACAGATGGAGAGGTCTAGGTACCGATTTAATTAGTGTCATTCTAGAACAGCGTCACAAGTATAGAACGTTCCTGAACCCGCATTTTGTTCATGTCTCACCCCCAGAAAGTAAACCATTCTACATAGACAGACAGAATCCGCTACGAGAAGTCCACCCAGTCCAAGGGGCGGGTGGCGTAATGCAACGAGTGTTTGTATACACTCCGATTTCAAAGATGGAACTCCTTGAAATGAAGAAATTAATTCCCTGTCATGACAAAGATCCAGCGGGGTTCCATAGAGAATTAAAAGACATGCTCCGTATGGGAGAATACACGTACCCAGATATAATTAAAATGTTAAAGGTTCTGCTACCCGCAGGGGTGTATGAAAAGTTAAAAGAAAAAGAATGGGAGGTGGGAGAGAAAAAGATCGATTGGACAGCTCTAGAAGCTGAAGACAAGGCACGAGTACCAGGTACCGGTCTTGGAGATAAATGTAAAGAATTACCAGAATTATTGATTCAAGTTCTACCCAGATTATTGACAACTAGGAAAGAAGACTGGGATGCAATCTCAGCCTGTAAACAGAAACAAGATGAGGATATTAGTGATTTTTATTCTAGATTTGAGAAATGTTTCAGTATTAATAGTGGTCTCAAGACAAGTAGTGAGTCATACCCTCATCTTTTCGTTACCAAATTAGTCGAGAATTCAAGTCCACAAATTAAAAACCGAGTTTTGAAAGTCGAAAGCACCTGGCAAGCAAATACTCCGTCCCAGATGCTCCAGATGCTTCAGTATCACCAGAATAGAATCAGGGAAGAGCAAGAACACGAAAGAAAACGTATGAAAGACACGAAAATGAAAGTGCTAGTTGCACAATCTATTCCTCAAGACAGTCAGAAGAGGGGTCCGAATCAAGCCAGTCATCTTGCGGCTCCCGTTAAAGGGAACTGCAATTATTGTAAACAGCCAGGTCATTTTATAAACGAGTGTGCAGTTCTGAAACACAACATAGCTACTGGTAAGACTAAAGAAAGACCACGTCCGCCGAGACAAGAACAAGTTTCACAGATTCCTCAGCCACAGAATGCACAACAGACAGTTACAGTACCGCAGCCTATTGCTGCAACACAGCACGTTACTTCACAGATGTACCAGTATGCACAGTCCGAGTATCCAGAGTACCAGTCATATTCATGAAACAGCCTAGAGAGGGAGGTAGGCTTGCCTCTCATCGAGATACCTGTAGACCAAGAAGGTCCCTATGTTCACAGTCAAGTATTAGGGAAAGACAGAAAGTTTTTGATCGATACAGGGGCAAGTAGGACCACAATTAGTCACGCCGAAGTTCCAGGGGCTCCGCTCTCAGGCTCAAGAAATGTTTCCCTTGGATTTTCAGGAAAACCCATCGTTAATGAGATTTCAAAGCCAGTTACTTTAGAAGTAGGTCCATTGTCCCGTACTACTGATCTGTTACTTACTAAGTCATGTCCAGAAAATCTATTAGGCATTAAGACACTGAAGGAATTAGGTGCAGTTATTTGCTGTTCCCCAGAGGGAATACGTCTGTTCCTACGTGACTTTAAGGGTCACTATGTATTACGAGATTTTGATTCAAGATTGTCTAATGTTCCGCAGCATTTATGGGCGCAAGGTCCAACTGATGTAGGTTACATGCAAATCACACCCTATCGTGTGACTCTCAAACCAGGTGTAGTGTTACCACGAATCAGGCAGTACAGATTGCCGCCTGAGGCTGTAGCAGCCTTATCCAAAATTATTGACGAGCTCATGGCTCAAGGAGTAGTTGTAGAAACTGACTCCAATGTATGTAATTCTCCGATCATTCCAGTCATGAAACGTACTGACCCAAATGCACCCCCAGTATATCGATTAGTGATTGATTTACGAGAGCTTAACAAATGTATTATTCCTCAGTATCCAGTTGTTCCAGACATTTCTTCCCTGTTAACAGCCATTGATCCCGAAGCCATGTTTTTCACTGTTATTGACCTCAAAAATGCATTTTTTAGTGTTCCAATTCATCCAGACAGCCAGTTTCTTTTCGGATTTTGTTTAAATGGAAGGAGCTATATGTTTACACGCGCTCCTCAAGGTTTCACAGAAAGCCCTAGTATTTACAGTCAAGCACTCAAGAGACAACTAGACAATATTCACATGCCAACTGACACTGCCCTGCTCCAGTATGTCGATGATCTACTGATCACAGCCCGTTCTGAACGTGCTTGCGAGCGAGCATCACTTACAGTTCTGTATTTTCTAGCCGAGATGGGGCACAAGGTGTCACCTTCGAAGCTTCAATTCTGTGTCCAGCAAGTGGTATACTTAGGACACTTGCTGTCCAAGAGGGGTAGGCAGTTGACACCCGACCGTATCCAGCTAATAGCGAGTCTTCCCCAGCCCAGAACCCAGAAGGAGGTACGTGCCTTTATCGGCCTTACTTCTTATTGTAGACAATGGATTCCCCAGTATGCATTTCTAGCCAAGCCATTGATACAGTTAACGACACAGGAGGCAGCCGTATCGACTGTCCTCCCTTGGACATCTGACCATACACTTAGTTTCAACGAGTTAAAGAAAGCCCTATGCCAAGCTCCAGTTCTAGCTACACCGAACTACAGTAAGCCTTTTATACTTTTCGTTACAGAACGCGAAGGTACAGCATTATCTGTTCTCACACAAGATCAAGCAGGTCAATACAAGCCCTGTGCTTATTTTTCGAGCACATTAGATCCAGTCGCCCAGGCGTTGCCTGCGTGCCTCAAGTCAGTTGCAGCCACAGCACTAGCTATCAGACAAAGTGATTCCATAGTTTTAGGACATTCCCTGACAGTACAAGTTCCACATTCAGTAGAAGTTCTTTTAAACCGAACACAAACTCAACACTTGACAATTGCACGTTTAACAGGTTATGAATTGACACTGTTCCAGCCACACATAGAAATTAGACGCTGCAACGTCCTGAATCCTGCTACACTGTTACCATCAGTTAGTTCAAATCCAGACGCACATGATTGTGTGGAAGTAGTTAACATTACGACAAAGCCAAGACAAGACCTGACAGATATTCCGTTACCAGATCCTGACCTGACACTTTATGTGGATGGTTCATGTATGAGAACTAGTACAGGAGAACTAGTCGCCGCGTATGCAGTGACTACTGACACTGAAGTTATTGAAACACACCGTATTGATACTCTGTCCGCTCAAGCAGCAGAGCTAGTTGCTCTGACACAAGCCTGTATACATGCCAAGAACCTGAAAGTTAATGTTTACACAGATTCACGTTACGCATTCGGAGTTGTACACGACTTCGGAGTGCTCTGGCAGGAGAGAGGTTTCATGACTTCTCATGGAACCAAGATTCAGCATGGTCTCCTTATTCAAGCCCTGTTAGATGCCATACATTTACCGACATCTATTTCTATCATGAAGTGCAAAGCACATACGAAAGTTACTGACATTATTTCCCAAGGTAATGATTTAGCAGACCGCACAGCCAAGCTTACAGCACAGACTCCAGACATCCCAGTTAATCAGACACATATTCCAGATCTGACCACATGCATGACAGTTAAGGACCCTACTCAAGATGTCATAGATATACAGTCACATGCTACTCCCGATGAAATCAAGAAATGGTCTGTACAAGGAGGGGTCCAGACAGATCAAGGATGGTTAACGAAGGGTAGAGCCACATGGTTTCTCCCCGATTCTATGGTTCAAGTCATTATCAATACCGCACATAGTCCAGCACATTTAGGAGAAAAAGCTATGTTAGACAGTATCCAGAACATTTGGTTTAACAAGCATTTACGAGCTGCAGCCAAGCAGAAAGTCCGTACCTGTATGATATGTTGTCAGTTTAATCCAGGTAAAAGTGTCCCGGTGGAACAAGGTGGTTTCCAGCCCCCTGACCACCCTTTTGAGGTCCTCCAGATGGATTATATTCAGATGGAGCGATGTCGAGGTTTCAAGTATGTTCTTGTAGTTGTATGCGCTTTGTCCAGGTGGACAGAAGCATATTCAGTCCCAGATTACACAGCCGCGACCACTGCCAAGCAGTTGGTTCGTGAATTCTTCCCTAGATATGGACTCCCTAGAGTCGTATATTCTGATAACGGCCAGCCATTCTCATCCGAACTCATGAAACATGTTTCCCTTTTGTTAGGGTACCAGTGGAAGTTCCATTGTGTACGCCATCCAGAAGCAGCTGGACTAGTCGAAAGACATAATCAGACTCTGAAAATCCGTATAGCAAAAGTCTGTAAAGACAAGGGTGTGGACTGGTTAGTAGCTTTGCCAGTCGCTCTGTTTTACATGCGTATGGTCGCACATTCCAGATCAGGTCTGTCCCCGTATGAGGTCGTTTTCGGCCGCCCCCCTAACATGTGGGGTACTCCTAGACCCCGAAGTATTACCGATGTTTCATGTAATATGCTGACAGATTACCTAGCTTCCTTGATGTCTGCCCTCAACTCATGTCGTTCACAGGTTGCCGCCGCATTTCCAGACAATACCGAGGTGGCACCGCACGAGATCGTTCCAGGTTCCTTGGTGATGATCAGAAATTTTGACAGATCAAGTCCGCTGGAACCACGTTGGAAGGAGCCACGTCAGGTCCTCTTGACCACCCGGACTGCCGTCAAGTTGGAAGGCAGGAAGGGGTGGGTCCACCTTTCTCATGTAAAACTTTTCAATCCATTGAAACCAGTCCTCAAAAGCATTTCCAAGAACATTTCCCAGGATTCGAAGGATTGCCAGAACATTGTTTTGAAGGACTGTCCCGCACAAGACTTTGATACAACCCCTCCCTTGTTAGAGAAAACTCCGCAACAGGAGTATAAGTTAAAGCTCAGGTCTAATAAGTCAGCCAGTTTGATTGTATAAGTCCTCCCCTAGGTGAAACGGTTAGACTGTTTCTGACATGTATAAAATAGACCCCCATAGTGAGAGAGTCAGTCGAAGTTCACTTCAATGTATCGTTTTTCTGAGTTTCATATTATTCATCAGTATAATGATTTCCTGCACCAGCTATGCTTTCTATCTGTGTTTTTCAGTTCCTCATGTAAATATGTCTGCTCATGCTACAGTAGAGCACACGTTCAGTGATCTGCCTCCTCACGAATATTCATACCGCCTCGCCATGCGTAATAACACATTTATCCGTATGTTACATTATTCACACCAGACCAGCAATGCCACTAATTGTTGGGTGTGTGGTCGACTCCCCCCTTTCCAGACACTGAAGGGAGTTCTGCCACTTTTTCCTTACCCATTCTCACACAATGGTTCGTGTGGAGCATGGTCCACGTTAACGTCATCCTCAACAGATATGTCTTTTCTTAATAGTACATGTTTCCCAGACAAGCAAGGTTTCCCCCATAGAACAGGTTTAGATTTAGAAAATGAAGTATATAATTTAGGTAATTATTCGTCGAATTTCATGGTTCTGAATGTTCAGTCTGATACTACTCCAGACTCACCCGCTATTTCAGTACTACCAGTCAAAGGCGAATTATGTGTCCGTAGTTATGGTTCTGTACATATAGGACATAGTGAATGTACTACTGTTATCAAGTATAGTGACAGTAGGAAATCTATTTTTAAAGCTTCACGTCATTCTTATTTTGTTTGTGGTCAAACTGCATATGTCCGTCTGCCCCTCGATTGGGAGGGAACCTGTTACATTGCTTTCCTACTGCCACCTGTTTTTCTAGCCCCACCTGACTATCATAGGAATTCTTTCTTAGTACACACTAGACACAAGAGAAATCTCCCGATTGTCGATTATACTGAAACCGCCGCAGAGCAATTCATTGATATAGATAAAGGTGTTTTCCCTTATTTAGGTACAGTTGTAAATAGTAAGCTAATCCGTAGGTTAACAAGAACCCTTGAAGCAGTAGTAGATGAGACTGCCTCCGCTCTAGGTAACTTAACTGAAGAGCAATCCTTTATGAGAATTGTCGTTTTACAGAATCGTCTCGTCCTTGACGTCATACTGGCCGATAGGGGCGGGGCCTGTAGAATTCTCGGATCCAGTTGTTGCATTTTCATTCCAAATAACGCGCCGTCTGTTTATTCAGCTATAACCAGACTCCATAAAATTGCCCATCTGTTACATCAAGATCCAGGCACCTGGACATGGTCCGGTTGGTTCTGGAATATAATTTCCGCATGGGGATGGAAAGTCCTGTCCTTCCTAGGTATTGCAGTAGCGATTATATTCAGCTGCTGCCTCTGTATACAATGTGGCCCTGCGATTTGCAGCATGTGTGCTACCTCTTGTATTCCCCGTCCCAAGCCCTGTTCTAAATCCCGTTCCAAGGCAATTCGAGACGAGCAAATGGTACTGTATGAAATGATAGACGGTATCATGAATATTGATGTTTCCTGATGGAAACGTAGTGACAAGGAGGGAATGTGGAAAAGTAAATTTTGCCATGTTCTGTGTCCCTACGCTTCATCCATCATATGTTATGTGTGCATGACCAATATGCATATGTTATTCCCCATTTCTGATTAAAGACGCAATTACAGTTGTGTCCACCTCTGGTACGTTAGTTTCCAGTCCTCGTGAATACTACGAATATCAGGCCTATGTAAGTAATGTTGCCACGTTTCTCAGTGTGCACGTTATTCAATTATAAAGTCCCCGTTTCCAGGCCTCAAAAGGGCCCGGACCACAGATTCAGCTCCTGTCTCCTGAAAGCCTCGCTGAGGAGCGATACAGCCCCCACCTGTATCCTCGACCCTTCACTTACTTCCTGCCTTGCAGTGCCCGGTGCACCCCGGCTCTGCCTCTGAGTCTGCCAAAAGTATGTTATAGTTCCAGCTATCAGTTCAGTCCTCCTCCTCTGCATTCCTAAGCTACTGAACTGCATCAATAGTTTCCGTCATTGTCTAGCCTTCTCGTCTCCATGTTAGAGAAATACTGTATTTAATGGTCATTTAATATTCTTCACGCACTACATGTAGAATAATGCATGGTCCAGTCTTAGAATCAGGTTAGCTTTTCCCCTCATGACTTCTAGTTTATATCAACACGTTCCCTAAACATTAGATACCAGATAGGGTTTAAGTACATGTCGCTCCGACCCTCCAGACTCTAGTCTCTGCTCCTAGCACAGAGTTCGTAGCCCCCAGCTTCTCCTAGTAAACACGTCATTGCCAGTTTTCGCGCACCATTAGGTTAGAGGTCCCGGCTCCTTAGGTAGCCCCCTCCTATGTGTCCGCCCATTCATGACATATTCTGTTACGTTTTGCATCACATGTCTAAGTAAACTCCCAGTTACACCTACTTTTACTCTTATCTCTCGCGACTGCTACGCGTCACGCCTTCTACTCCACCTACTGTTACGCCTACTGCAATGTAATGCTATGTGTTTGCGCTATGTATATAAATCAATGTTATGTTATTAAATGTTAGCGCGCTCATCCCAGACCTAGCCCCAGCAGCTGCTGGGTCACCCTATGCAGGTTGTCCTGATCCTGTCCATATGCTGTAATAAACCTGCAGAAACTCCTACTACCTCGAATCTTGACTCTTATTTATTGAGCTATCTGTTATGCTATAAGTCTAGTCAAAAATAGGGTATTATTTATTTATTTACCACAGTAGAGAGCTATGTGGCTTCAGGCCAGGTAGAGTAGTGTAAGGGAGTGCCGATCCTGGTAAGGAAGGGTGCTGGGGTCAAGGTGACATCTTAAACAACTGATAGTTCTGGTAGGTAGGCCTTGGAAACTATGAGGTGTGCTAGCTTCGATTTTTTTGTGGGTTGGATTTCATAGTGGAAATTCGGAAGATCCTCACTATATTGCGAATCTGAAGGTGAACCTAGTAGAGGTAACGTTCCAATGGTTATTGGGGGCAACTTTGACACTCTATTGGGACCCATTTTAAATAGATCCACCCAGAGGAATTCTGTTCAAGCCCCTAGGATGAGACAGGTTCTTAGAAATATGCTCCAGGTTGTTGGGCTAGTAGATGCATGGAGGCAATTTAAGGGCCCAATACGGGGCTATAGATTCAATAGCAACAAATACAGGCATTATTCTAGGGTATATGTTTTCTTGTAGATACGGTTTTGGCGGTTAAAATAAAAGAGGTCACCAGCTTCCTGTGCATATTTTGGATCACTCATCAGTCTTTATGTCTCTTAAATGCCCTGGAGATAATCAAAATTCAAGGTTGAAGTTAAAACCAGCTATCCTCCTTAATCCTGGGGTTGTCTCCACCTTGAAAAAAGCTAGTGCTGACTTTTTCCTTGACAATGCTGGCTCAGGGTATCTTGGAGTAATATGGGAAGCTTTTAAAGCTTTAATCCAAGGAGGTTTATGAAGTCAGGCACATTTAAAAAATAAGGCAAAACAGGCAGAACTGTGTAGATTGGAGCAAAAGGTGGGGGCCTTAGAGGTGCTATACAGAGGCAAAATATGGGGTCATTAGTGATAGGGAAAGCTGGAGGAGACACGGTTAAACTATTAAATCAAGTTGGAGATGAAGTGCAGAGAGGGGTGGTTTACTAGGTGTATGAGACAGTTTGAGTATGGGGAGCAAGTGGTTGTGCTGCTGGTATGGAAGGCAAGGGTTGAGAGATCCAGCAATGTCACCAGGGAGCTGGTTATCAATCCCCAGGGAGATGTTTAGGATAAGGTTGAGGATATGCAGGGACACCTGGTCTCTTTATTCTCTGTACTGTATTCAGAAGAGGTTTACCCCAATCCAGACAGACTCAGAGATAAGTTGGTGGGCATTGAGCTCCCGGGGGCTTACAGCGGATGCCAAAGCATTCTTGGAGGCACCAATTACTCAGGAGAAAATCAGAGAGTTTTTGTCACATATTAAGAACGGAAAGGCGGCAGGTTTGGATGCCTTTCTGTTAGAAATTGGATTTTTGGTAGGCTAGGGCATGTGCCAAAGCCAGGCAGAAACCACCACTCTAGTCAGGGTAAGGAAGTTACACTCCTAAAATAAACCCTGCTCACCCCCTTGGTAGCATGGCACAAGCAGTCAGGCTTATCTTAGAGGCAGTGTGTAAAGCATGTGCACATAACCAACAGTAATATAGTGAAAGCACTACAAAAGAACACCTCACCAGTTTTGAAAAATAGCAAATATTTGTATTTACTTAAGACAAGACCCAAAACGATACAAAAATACACAATACAGTACTCAAAAATCTTCAGTTATCAAAATATGCTTGAAAAACAGTTCCCTGATGTCGATAGCTCTGTCTTGGGCTATCACGGCGTAGCGAACAAACAAATCGGAACAGTTCTGTCTGATCGCGGTTTCGCGGGCCAGCAACTGTGTCGGGATGACCCGCAAACAGTACCTTTTAGAAATGCAGGGCGTCGGCGACCTCTCGTTGAACTTCCAAAAGCACGGCGTCGACAGGCGTTGGTTCCGGAGGTCGGTGCAGGAGTCGTTGGGGCATTCGAAGTCACACGTGCTGCAGATCGATCTCCTCTCTGTTGGAGTCAGGAGCATTGGCGTCTGTGGGCATTGGGTGCTGCGATGCGAAGTGCAGCGGTGCAGCGTGCGGTGCCGTCAGGTCGCGGTGTGAGCAGCGGCTCGGTGGCAGCGTCAGATGGTGTCATTTGTGAGACCAGGGTCGTGGTGTGAGGTGAATGCGGTACTCGCCAGTTGGCAGGTCACGGTGCAAGCAGCGGCGTCATCGTTGCTGAAGCACTGTCGTCGGCTGACGAATTGGAGTCAATGGCGCCGGCATCGGTAGACCAAGGATGCGGTGCAGGATGAGGGTGGTGCGCCATGTAACTTTACGAGCGGTGCCCTCAAACCACTAGGTAAGCAGCAGCATAGATTTTGGTGAGGAGCTTCGTCATCAGGGATACCAAGCCGTCGTTGGGAGGCGGTGCGGAGTGCGGTACCCACAGATCGCGGTGCGAGCAGTGGCTCGGTGGTGGCATCAGCAGGCATTGCTAGTGAAACCAGGGTTGTGGTGTGGCATTGCGGTGGTGCCCTCTGCGGTGCCTCCAGGACATGGAGTCGCCAGTGGTATCGTAGACAGGGTGGGGTTGCTTTTTCTCCTGTTGCAGCACAAAACACCCAGTCCCCAGTGCTGAGGGCAGAAGAGCTTGAAGTCTTTGGTGTTCCTGAGACTTCTTGAACAGGGGGCACGCTTTACCTCAAGCCCTTGGAGATACTCTCAAAAGTAGATTGCAGTCCTTTCATTGCCCAAAACAGAAGCAGCCATTGCAGGCCAACACAGCAAAGCACACAGCAATGTGGTTGTTTCTCCTCACAGCTTCTCCAGCTCTTCTTCTTGGCAGTCTTTGTGATCCAAAGGAGTACTAAAGTTCAGGGTTCTGGACCCTAGTATTTATATCCCAAAATCTTTTGATCTCTTAGGCAGGGTGTGTCTGTGCCCAGCCAGAACCAGTTCTGCCTTCTCTGGTGTGACTTCCTGGCAGGAGGTGGAGACGGCATGGTCAGAGGCAAACCAGGGCGTTTGTGGTGCAAGGAAATCCCCCCCTTCCCTAATTGCAGCCCAAGTCTATTCAGCCCTTCTCTGACCTACCTAGATTATATGGAGCCACTCCTGCTCCCCAGCCTTCTGTCATGGGCCGGGGATCAGCTCCTTCCCCGCAGCTCCTCCGTGCTGTCCTCTGCCTGCGGTCCTCCCAGGCAGGGTTCGAGTCTGCACCTTGCTGGTGCCTATTGCCGGTACTTTTTTTTCCTGCCTTATTGTGTCACTGTGTTATGCCTTGTTTGGATCATATTTCGTTTTTGGTTTCTGTCCTGTTTGTATTTTGACTTGGTCCCCGCTGACTCCTCTCTGTGCCCCCTCATCCTTTTGCTCTCAGCTTCCTGCCCACGCCGCACCCGCCTCCCAGCTGCTCCTACCTCCCCCACCGCTACTTAATAGCGACTGCTGGGGAGAGCGCGAGCTAGACCCCTGACCCTCAGCCAGGGATCAGCTCCTTCCCCCGCTCCTCCTCTGAGACTCCTCAAAACCTGGTGGTTTGATCAGTGGCTGCGTCATCTCCTCTCCCTCTAGCGCCTTGAGACCCTCACGGGTGAGTAGCGCGCTTTACAAATGTTTGATTGATCTAAAACCCAGACAGGCAATCCACATTCCAACAGAGGCACACGGCATGACTGAGCAAGAAAATACCCACTTTCTAAAAGTGGTATTTTCAAACACAGAATGTAAAAATCAATTTCACTAAAGAATGCATCTTTAGATTCTGAGTTCAGGCATACTAAACTTTATTTTCCTACCTAATCCCCCGGGCCAGTTATGTTTATAAGATGTTATAAACAAACTCCCCATTCTGTCCTATAGGGAACAGTTGGCCTTGCAATGGCGAAAAACAAAATTGGCCGTAATTCGCTATCAGGACATGCCACAAACACCTGGGCATGTCCTACCTTTCACATACACTGCACCCGGCCCACAGGCGAACTTTGGGCCTACCTTAGGGGTGGCTGACATGTAAGAAAAGGGAAGGTGAGGGACTGGCAAGTGTGTGCAATGGCCAAGTCGACATGGCAGTTACAAACTGTGCACAGACTCCGCAATGGCGGCTCTGAGCTACCTTTTCAGGGCTACTCACGTGTGTGGCACAATCAGTGCTGCAGGCCCACTAGTAGCATTTGATTCACAGGCCATGGCATACTCAGTGCACTTTACTAGGGACTAACAATCATGGAAACACCAATCCATGACAACATTTACCACAGGAGCACTTGCCCTTTACCACTCAAAACGGGAGGTGGGAAAGCAAATACTCAGGGGAAACACGTGAAAAAATGCCAAGTCTAACACTGTCCATCAGAGTTCTATAAACTTTTAATGGAGGAGATTGTTACAGAATGGGAGACACTATTTAATTCAGTATATGAGGGGGTTGTGCAAATCCCCGATTTGTGGAAAGAAGCTATAACTGTTTGATCTGAAAACCTGCCAAGGATCCCAGGAAGGTAGACGTTTATCACCCAATCTCCCTGCTGAACATGGATTATAAGGTTTATACAAGTATTTTGGCAGGGAGACTGGCTAAGTTAGCTCTCCAGTTAATCCACTAAGATCAGAAGGGCTTTGTGCCAAAGAGGCAAATTCATAAGCTTATTCAAAGGTGACCGGATCTATTAATTTAGTCACTGCTCGCTCGATTACCTCGGCAGTTGTCACAATAGATGCTGTCAAAGTATTCGACAGAGTATATTAGGCATATCTGTGGGAGGTTTTGTCAGCATTGGATTTTAGTCCTTGCTTTATCTCTACACTCCAGAGGCTTTGCGAGAATTTTTTGGCTAGAGTCCTGCTTAATGGGATATTGACCAGGAGTTAAAGCATCTATACAGGCACAAGGCGAGGCTGTCCCCTGTCTCCATTCTTGTTTGACATTTATATTGAGCCATTTGCCAAGCTACACAGAAGGAATAGTCAGGTAATCAATTTTCACACCTCTGCCTTTTCTAATAGGATTGCGTTATACGTGGTCGATCTGGTCATTTACACATCAGACCCTGTTCAAACTATGCCTAGGGTGGAGAGTCTGGCAGTGGAATTTGGGGATCTATTGGGATATCTACTGAACAATTCTAAGTGGAGGTAATGTGTTGCAATGTGAAAGGCTGGCCGAGGAATATATGGGTGGAGATTAAATATTTAGGCATTGTTAGTGTTAATCCTTTGGACGCATTATCACTGCTCAACTTAGGAAGGGTAGCAGAGAAGGTGAATGCATTACTCGGCAAATGGAAGAATCTGGCACTGACAATTTATGGGCGTTTGATTTTGATCAAGATGTCGATCTTCCCTAAATTGACATACCTTTTTAACTTTATCCCCCTCACATTTCCAGGATCGAATATTGACAAGATTCAGGGGAAAATAACTAGCTTCATATGGGCATTTGGTGGGGCAAGACTTGTATGGAAGAAGGCATAGGCTAAAGAAGGGTGGCCTCTCTTTCCCTGACCTGTATCTGTATTGTATGGCTTTACACTTTCAAAACTGTAGGATGCTACTGGATATGCTGAAATGTTCAAACTGGGGAGTTGCTATTAGCAGAACTATTTAGGTAGTCGAGCACCACTGAGTTCCTATATAATTTTGGCACCTCAATTTTTTTTAAACGTAATGGAAGGTCCTAAAAGCCGCAGCATTATGTCTTTGGTTTAGAGCCAGGTAGATCTTGGGCATTGACTACGATTTCAATTTCTCCACTATCCGGGATTCCCCAGGTACCCCAAAGTGCGTGAGAGATGGGTTGAGACTTCCATGAAGGAGGGCTGGGATAGCTACCTGGGGTGAGCTGATGACAGTGCAGGGGTTATTACCCTGGGAAGTTTTAAGAACCAAGACTGGGGTTCCAGATTTAGGTTCAAATATGTGCAGTTGTCTTCCTGGCTCACAAGTGTGGCTCAGGAGATTGGGAGAGCCTGGGAATTTGAGTCCATACACCAGGATGTGAGCCTTAAAAGTAAGGAGGTCGCCACTCGGTACTGGACGTCTCTGGAGGCTGAGGATAGAAAATTGATGGCAAAGTGTGGGAAGGTACCTTTCAGGGGACTGAGTTGGTACTAATATGGCAACATTCATTGAAGTTATTGTATTTAGTGATTAAGCCAGCTAATCTTAAGCAAAATCACCTTTTTTACCATCAATAGACTATACTGGACCCCCCAAAAGATTGCAAAATGTTTACAGGAGCTGGCCCCAGATGTAGAAAATGTGGCCTTTTCAGAGCCAATGATGAACACATCTTTTACACTTGTCCTGGGATCAAGGTGTTTTGGGAAGAATTTGAGAACATTCTAAAGGACAATTTGGGGGTCAATATCACATTAAATCTTGTGTTAGTTCTAATGGAGGTGAATCCAGCCTCATGTAGCCTACTGAGTAGAGCACAGCCTCTTGAATTACATTGTGCTTCTAGCCAGGAGGGAGATTTCTAAACACAGGACTGATCCATCTCCTCCATGCACTAAGGACTGACCTTAGAGTGGTAAATCAGACTTGCCGTCCAGATACAGAGGGTAAGCCTGGCGGAGCGAACAAGGTATAGGCTGATTTCACTAGATGGAGTGGAATATTGGGTGTAGAATGGATAGAACGACAGGTCCTATGATTAGAACGAGGCATCGCTCTGTGTGGCAGGCCAGTAGGTTTGGATGGTGTGGTTGGGCCTAATGCAAATGCAACAGACCGTGAGTCGGACAGCAACTGAAAATATTTCTTGCACATGCAATGGTGATATGAGGACAAAAAAAAGAAATCCAAAAGAAAAGGGGAGCTGACTCAAGATGAAAACAATTATTAAGGCACAAATCCTGTCTTTGAAGGTAGGCAAAATACAGGGGCTGATTGAGTTTACAAGTTTTTCGAAGGAGTAGACAAGGTTATGGTTGCTTAACAATGCATTTATCTCCACACCGACCCTGGTGTGCACCATATGTAACTCCTTTATAAAAAAGCACTTGGTCTTGGTGATATTTAAGAACAAAGGGGGCTCAAAAAGCTCACATTTAGAATCACCAACTAAAATGACTTTTTCAAACCCATGCTTATGGCATGACAATGTGTCCATAGCTGTATTTAGAGATCTAAGACTGGATAACTCCTCCATCCACGCTTTGACATTATAAACATTGATGAGAGCAAATGATGTGAAGCCATGAGCAGTTAACTTCAATATTTCTAACACATGTGAGTCCCAAGGCTAGATCCTTAAATTACCCACCAATGTTCAATTAAACAAAATTAATCAGCCCCCTTTTAGCCTGCCCTCCCACAGTGGGCACTGCAGGTGTAAAATATGTTTTATACCCTTCCAGGAAGAGACGGTTTGACTTTTACCATATTTCCTGGATACAGATCACCTGGAATTGCCTAACAAAGGAGACCTAGTGATCATCCTCAAATTTTTCTGACAGTCCCGCATGATTCCAAGATAGCAGTAGGCCTGCCTGAGGGTTATAAGCCAATTTATCAACCGGCAGAGAAGAGTTCTGGAGGACACGAAGAGGTAGCGTCAAGAAAGAATTATTAAGTCAATCACATGCCTCCAGATTACTGCTCTACCCAAGTCAAGACTATACAGAGAAGACGTAAAAGTGCAGAGGACCAAAGGAACCACCCAAAGTAGGTAACCCAGAGCCCCACTGAGACCTCCGTGGGGTCCGGTTTACTTACTTTGGATGGTTCCTTTGGTCCTCCGCACTTTTACTTCTTCTGGGTATAGTCTTGACTTGTGTCGTGGTTCACATACCACTATTTTAGTATATGGTTTGGTATCTCCCTGGTGATCACTTACCTGTTTGTATTGCAAAGTAGTGTGTGCATTGTGTATATCTCCAGCTAGGAGATATCTGTATGTGTTAGTGAGTGTCTTTTAATATATACATATTTTTATAACTACTTAGTCTATACCTATAAGATTATGTTCTGGTAAAACAAGCTGCTTTACACTCCTTCTGGACTAAGCCAGAAGGCTGCTCTCCACGGCTACCACTTAGAGAGCTTTCTAAGGTTGTCTAAGACCACTAAAATCACCATAAGGGTCATCTGGATTGGTGCAAGGTGCCCACTTACATAAGTGTACACCGTATAGCAAGCCAGCTTCTCAATTAGCCATATTGTCCCTAAACACCTTATTGAAGTCCTTCACACAATCAACAGACCAAGCTCCATCATGGAAAAAAACTGGTCTAGTCTCTCAGTTTGCATAGCCATGTGAGCATGAATGCTCCCACTTTTGGGAACCAGGGCTTATTATTCTCAGGCTCTGAATAGGATGAGTTGGCTGGAGAGCCCCCGTGCCATAAAAACTGAAGGCTTAAGGGCTGCTGGCAGGACTCCCTCTTCTGAGCACCAGCCCCCCTTAAAGTTATGGTGCTGGTGGAGTTCAAAGAGGTCCCAAAGTGGACAGATGGGACAGGAAAGAACAAATACAGAACTGTTCTCTGTCAAAGATAATCACCTCTTAGCTAGCTCAATCTTATTTGACATTACCACCACTGCTCGTGTTAAGAATTTGTCAATCCTGCTAACTCAATGTGCCACTTGTGGGGGTAAATATTTCAAGGGGGCAGCCTTTCTTTTCCCCATACTTACCTGGTATTAAACAAGGATGGGGAGCGAGGCACAATTCTCCAAAATAAGGCAACCACAGAGATGTAAAACAAAACACAGAAACAGTACCTTATCAGCGCTCCAGAACTGAAACCAAGAGGGATGTCCCAGCTTAGCCAATGTCCTGCGATGATGTGCGAAGTCGGGTCCGGTCTTGGCCTGATCTTTTCCTGGCCAGCGCCTTGGCATGTCCTGCCCTGCAGGGTAGTAAAGTTCTAATAAGCCCAGCATCAGAGATGCCGGCGGTGCCTCCAGGCCCATAACAGGCTAGTGTTTGTGGTACCCAGCCGACCAATGTGCTGAAGGTATCCCGTGCTGCGGGATATTAAAGCACTAATAAGCTCGGCCTCAGGGTTACGGGGGACGCCTCAAGATGCAAAGCAGGCTGGCATTTGGGGTCCCCAGCAGCCCACAGCTTTGAATATGTTCAGTTATATTAATAACATCACCCTAAAAATGCAACAACCCTACATACTCTGTAAGTGATCCTCATCGTAACACCTAGGGGTGTGTGTTTGGCAAGAAAGGGAAATTTCAGCATTAAGTAATTAGCTTAACGTAACTCTTCATATCGCAGTCCATTGCGGGAAAATAACGCTGTGTTAACTAAGTGTTCACAACACAGAGGTACCATGCGATAGGCCCCCGACAACGCGTCAAATGTCTGCAATAAAGTCATCGCGATGCTGCAAAAATGCAAAACACGAACGCAAACAAACTTGCGATAAGGCCAATTGCGATACAAAAAGCAGCGAAAACCAGAGGCCAGCCTGCAAATCCCACACATCTGATGGGAAAATGCACTATAAAAACAATAAAAATAACACACCAAAAACAATCCAAAGTGCGCGGCAACATAGATGCACCTGGACCACGTGCAGAGGCCAACGTGAACCCCACAAGACCTCCAGACCACCAGCAAGGAACAAAGGGGTCAGGGAAGACCAAGGAGAAGAGGGAGAGGAAGACGGGGTGCAGTCCGTAGGCAAACCAGATCAGCGTCACGGAGGTGAAAGGACATTACCATCAACTGACCCACAATTGGCCTACCGTGAATGCAGTCGGAGTGTCGAGGAGGTCAATGGAGGAGGCTTAGAGGCGCTGGCATTATGTGAAAACCAAACTAAGGACAAACCCGCTGCCAACAGGAAGGCAGCAATGGCGACAGGAGGTGGGAGTCCTGCACCACAGGAGGAGCTGGAGGAAACCGAGGACACAGTCATTAGTGTGGAGATGGTGCAAGGAGCTGAGAGTCCGGAAACAGCTGGAGAGGACCTGACACAACAGGGCGACTAATGACCAGGGACTTGCGGTATTTGGGGAGATGGGAAATATGGCACACATGCACAATGATGTGTACCACACTGCACACCCACAATGACCCTGGATCATGTCCCAGAACCCCGTGGCACACTGCAGCACACACACAGAGCAATAACAGCACATCCACATCGACGACAATGTGGTACAATGTGCAAACCCGAAACTGCAGGACACAACTGGCTCCGTACATGCGCATAAACAGTCCAACTACAAATAACAGAGCAGGACACTGTGAGATGGGAATGTATGCGTACAACCTCACATCCATCATGTAGTCCAAATGTCCACTGTCCATCATCAAAATCCAGCTCCTCCCAAACAGTCACAATGTACATTGCCATACAGTCTGCATGTAAACAAGAACAATGCGCCAACATATATGTCAACACAATGTCCTCATGCATCTCCCCTTCACATTGCAGAGGGACAAACAACACCTCCAGCAGAGCAGACCAGACAACTCGTGATGCTGGAGAGGTCCACCACACCTTTGACACCGACGCCCTACAGCAGCTCATGGACATCCCAGGCAATCCACTACGAGGGCAGCCAAGCTACATAGAGGAGAACCCAGCCCATGCACAGACCGCACAGACCACACAGCAGGAAGCTCCCGCAATCACGGCTGGCTCACAACACTTCACCGAGCCATACATGCCATTCCAATGCCATATGTCAGAATGCCAAAAGGATGTGGCCGAACCGGTACGGGTGGGGTCCAAACCCATGGAAGATGAACTAGACCACATACCTTGGTGTCTAATACCCTTCAGGGACCACCTACACCCCTCAAAGGAGACCCACACTGCTACAGATACACATATATCTATGCATATTTACAGCACAGAACCACGCCCAGAGGCACGCAATTATAATTCGCACACCCACGTTGGCTCTGCGTACGACGGCCCAGTCCACTCCCCTTACGTATTGATTGGCTGACCACAAAGCTACATGTCCAAGCTCTAACCCGCTGCCTGTGGTCATGTGTGCGTCCGCTGTACACTGCGTAATGTAATGTCGTAGGGCCCAGAACCCTCATGCATATAACATGATCACAGGGACACACACAGATAGTATGTGGAACTGGCTAGGGGCACGTGCGGCCGGCCCCTTTATTGGCAGGGCCCCATGTAGAGTGACGCCTGTGCTGAATGTGTGTGGGGTGATTGTAAGCCACCCGCATGGAGTGGTTGGTGCTGGCAACAAATACAACAGTGAACACCAATAAACCAGAAACTGAAAACACTAGCATAACAGACAACTGCTGAACAACATGGAGGTAGCAGGAGCAAGTACAAAGGTCACCCAATATGCAAACAAAAGTGTCTGTGATTTGCAGTGCAGTGAGGTTGTGGCACTAGAGCTGAGCGCGTTCATGTGTACAGATTGACTAGGATTGTGTCCCTTCGGAATATACCTGATGCAGCTTCAGTGGGGTGTGTTACACATGTATCATCTTCCTCATGATCGTCCCAGGTCTCCAACACTACCTGAGGTGACATTGCTGCGTAACCTCTCCAGAGCACAAAACTCAATCAGTAACTGTCCATGGGTTGCGGTGCCCTGAGTCAGTGACACCTGGAGTGCTGAGCAGGGTATCAGGCAGATGATGGCATACACGACAGGTGTGAGGAACTCTGTTAGTCTACCAGTACGACTGTTACGATTTTGGCAGATGGCGGTTGGAGGTGGTCCTGGCGATGGAGGCCTGTGCCTCATGCGGTGACGCGACGTCCGGGCCGGTCAGGACTTGATTTGATGTGTGAGCCCTCGTGGACCGGAGAGCACAGGGTCACAGACACATGGCGTTGACAAGCCCAAGGCCATTGTCTCAGAGGCCATCCAATATTGAATCAGACAGGGTCCCTGACTTGAGCTGCACAGAGTTAGTGGCCCTGGATGCACAGTGGCTGGCACAGGCACACCGCCACGGGACGTGATTTGCGGTCCACTGTGGTAGGACCACGCGGACTGAGCGGGTCCTCGACGATGTCCAAGAGGAATGTGGTGGAGGGTTGCGAGGGACAGTGGAAGGTGTCCTCCAGGGCATGATGCAGAGGGCAGTAGCCGTCGGGAAGCAGCAAATGGAGGAGTGGAATGCTACAGCCTCATTTTCACTACCAATTTGGTATCCGCTACATGAGGATGAAGACTAGCCCCTAGTCCATAGACTCAGACACCACCAAAGTTCTACCAGAGAGTGTCTATCAATGTGGGGGAAAGTACTTAGTGGCACCGGGGCTGAGAGGGGATGCAGTCTGCGATGATGCCAGTACAATGATATGAACTCTGCCATTGCTAAATCAAAACTCAGTCCCAAATGTGTGACGCACTTGACCACAGTGTAGGCCAGTGGCAGCCGTCAGCAGTGGCCCACAGCCACATGTCGTTGGCTTGCTATGCACAGAGTGAGTGACACCAGGGCAGATGTCGGTAGTGTTCGATCACCTCCGTAACAATGAACCTTTTTTCCTCCTGACTGATATGCTTACACCTCTCCTTGCGTGCAATGATATGTACTCTGCCATTGAAAAATCGATACTCAGTTCCAATTCTGTGACCTACTTGAGCAGAGTGTAGGCCAAAGGCAGTAGTCCGCGTGTGCCGACAGACACCTGTGGTTGTAATGCTATGCACAGACACCACATCGAAGGGAGTATAGTGACATAAAATCTGCCATAAATAATGTTATCTGTCATAGTGTAATCAAGACTCAGTTCCAAATGTGTGACCTACTAGTCCACTGTGTATGCCGGTAGAGTACATCAACGAGAAAGGAGTACTGCGGGTGTTGCTCGTGATGGTCGTAGCAGGTTGCCAGGGTCGCGTGCCTCGGGCTTGGTGCTTGCAACGGCACGTGGTGAGCCCTCTTCGACATACGCCAGTGTCGGCAGGTGAGCAGTGAGGCCTGTGTGTACAGGGGCAGCCAAGACAGGTTTGGGGACCAGCGGCCCGGGGTGCAGCAGGCGCACAGGATTGCAGGCAACACCGATCACGGCGACGCCGATGGCCTCGTGGTGGGGTGAAAGGCACCACCCTGGCAGAGACGTTAGGCATTCCGAAGAGAACCACGCCCAGAGTTACGTGCTTTTTATTAACACCCCTAAGCTGGCCTGGCGTACACCGGGCCACCCCACTCACGCTTACGGGGGGGATGTAACAAGCTACATTTCCACAAGCTTCCCCACTGGCTGGGGTGACATGGTTGCGTCCTCTGTCCACTACACTCCAGTGGTGTATGTCAACATGGATATGTGAGTGGTCTGCATACTGCAGTCTGTCCATCACATCCACGGCACACTTGGTATAGTGTACATTCTCATTCATGGGTCACTTGCCGCCTTCGCACATGCCTGGTCCCCACTTCTTCCCACAATCTGCTATTGTGTGGCTGTGGTGCCATGCCGTTGATGGATTATGTGCATGGCTAGCCCAGGTTCCCACAGTAAATTGTGCTGTTGTGTCTGGGGGGTGGGCATGTTGTTTGGCATGTTGTATGTGAGATTGTAACGTGTGCATTCCCAGTGTTGCGAGTTGCATGATTGTAGAGTTTAGGTGTGTGTTGTGTTCATTTGGTACTTGCCAACGAGCAGTGCATTTCCATGGGTGCCATCCTTGTTGCGCTGGTTGATAATGGACTGTCGGTAGATGTAGGAATCATGCACACTGCCTGGGTGGTTGTCATCGACGTTGGTGGAGATTTTCCGGTAGACCGCTATTGCCTGCAAATTGATGGAATACGTGTGCTTTCTGTTGCGGTAATTGTGTGCAGTATGCCAGGGGGCACAAGTAGGACACGTGTGCAGTCAATTGCCCCCAAAACGTGGGGGAAGCCAGCTATGGCTGGCCGTGCTGCACATGTTGGCCTCTGGTACTTTCCAACCAACAACTGCCGGGGTCGGAGGAGTCTCACAGCCAGCCAAATCCAAGTTCCTCACAACGGTTGTGGATGACATCATCAGCTTGGTACCCCACTACCTATACTTCCCCCACACTGAGCAGGAACAGCTGGAGACCAAACAAGGCGGCAGCTGTTGGTTGAAAGGTACCAGAGGCCAACATGTGCAGCACGTCAAGCAGCTTTGTCTCAGGTGGGATGTTGGTTGTCCGCTTTGTTGGTACCGTCAGCCTGTAGGCAATGATATTCAGGATGCCGAGGATGGTTGTCCTTTTGAGCCTCTAGTGGGCAATGGCATTCTCTGGTGTTGGGTCTGTGAGGCTAGTGCATTTTCTGAAGGTCGGCTATCTATCTCTGCCCTGCCTCCGTGTTGGTCCGGGTGGCTGTGGGAGTCCTGGGGGTGGTGGCGGGGGGTGTTGTGGCCCTCTTGGGTGTTTGGGCTGCATGCTCAGTGGCTCCATGGCTTCTGTTGCCCTTCAGGTGTGGCTCTGGCCTTGGCTCCCTTTCCTGGTGCAGGCTCCCTTTTCTGGTGCAGGCTGTGGTCCGATTTTACACCAGATCAGAGCAGGTGTTAATTTCACACAGCTAACGCACCTTGTCGAATGTTTTGTGATCTTATCGCCGATCTGGCTGGTCGTTGAGAATGTTGCGGAGTGGTGTTGTCGCGGCTTTTTGCACGGGAACGCCTACTCTACATCTCATTAGCGATAGTTGCGGGGCTCATCTGTGGCGATGTTTTTTGCGGCTGCTATCGCAGGTAAAGTGGTGATATGGGCTATTAGCACCAGCTTGTGAATGGGAAGATAAATTTATTGCGCCTTTGGTCGAGATAAATTGCCGATAACTCGGCGATAAGTCTTTGAGACTATGCCCCTATGAAAGTGTCAAATTCTTCTGTACTTTCATACAAGATGCATTGTTCAAGTACCACTCTATTACTGCTTTGGGTAACTTACAGTTTTAGAAAAAAACATCACAGCTTTCACTACAATTGATACTCTGTTCCAGTGAGGAGAGTTAAATATTCGGTTATTTATTTATTTATTTATTTATTGAACAGTTGTCTGTAAGGCTACCGCACCCCGTGGGTTCTCTTTACAAAATAAAAAACAACAGGAAGCGTGTCATAAAGCCATTGCTTAATGGCAATGGTGTAGAAATTAAAAGATGTGAGGAGTCATGCTGAAAGGCAAGAAAGAGAAGAGTTGAGTATAAACTGCACACACTTTAAATGGTGTTCCCACATTAAGGCAGGCGGTACTTAACCTAGTGTAACCTCCGTTAAGGCTGAAATGCATGTGTAAATAATGAAAGCGACTTTCCATTTTACTTTCAGTTTTGCTTCCAAGCAGCTTTGACTAATCTAACCAGCGCTTCCAGCCAAGTCAAATATGTGACAAAGGTTGTTTGCACTGCATCGTGCAGAACAAGGTTTCACTCTGTTTCAGTAGGCAGGTTATGACATGACTCTGTGCTGAATAACAGCACAGAAATGCACTTGTTCATTTGAAAGATCTAGGACAGAAAAGGTCCATTCTGCAAAAAAGTGGAAAAAGACACTGTTTTTAGAATTTTATAATGTACACAGTGTTTTGAACCACAACCCTCAAACCAATACTGTCAAGGAATTAGAGCTTGTTTTCAGAGCGCTGGACTACCTAAATTATGTTAATGAATTCTGAATATTTTACCCAAACATAAACAAATGTGCTACAGATGGCATATAAACATGCACCCCTTCCACGTCATAAAACGCTGCAGTATTCAGAAGTTCAGCTCATAAACAAATCCCGATCTCGCATATTTTAGTGACCTCTAAATTTGCTTTCTTGTTGTTAAATGAACTTAAACTGCAGTTTGAATTGCAGTGGGCACTACTCTTTAATGGGTCATTGCCTCCTGCTATATTTGGGGTGAAATCTCTTGTTTCTCTTCATTTAATATGCAGGCTCCCAGACCTTCCTGGAAAGTTTCACTTGTGAGGCCCAAAGACTCTATATTTTTCAATTCTTAAGCGGGCCTTGATAAATACTAATGCCTCAGCCCTTCATTTCATTGTACAGGTTAAATCTTTGATGTGTCAGCAGGCTTTGTGTAAAGACTGTTGTCACATAAAAAAGAGATTATTGACACACATTTCGATTCCAGCACTCTGAAGAGTTTGAAAACAACGGCCTACCAGTCAGGAGCACTTTATCTTAACAATCATTGGCAGCGACAATACAAGTGGCTTGTGAATGAAAGTGGCTTTTGTGTCATTGATGTGTTTAGGCACTCAATAATTCATCCTACATGCACTCATGCATCCATTCACCATCCACTGTCTCATTCAACAAACACAAAACTCAACAACATATGCAAGATAAATTAAAGACTGCGGGGGAGATTTACAAGCCCCTTGCGCCACTTTTGCGTCACTTTTAACATGGGAAAAGTGAAGCAAAAGTGGCGCAATGGGCTTGTAAATCTGCCCCTGCAAGTGCAAAACATAAAGCATTCTGCCATCTAAACATGGTGAGCATATGCTTGCAATAACAAAATGAAATACAGCAGCAGCTGTCCATCTTGCAAAGGTACTGTAAATAGTATATCTTTGTTTTTAAGTTGAAGTATGGCTGTCACATTTAGAACCAGCATGTTGGCCAACTTTGTTAAAACAATGAAACACTGTGGACAACATCATTCCATAATGGTCTCTTGGTTTAGAGGAAAGGCCATTGTTGGATGAGACTCATTGCATCTGAAGTGAGCTGCAAGCTAGTGACCCATTAGGACTGTCTGTGGAGCGGCAGTATCCTCTTAAGAAACATTAAAATTAAATGAGGAAGAGCACATAAATGAACAAGGAACTATAAAAGTTGAAAAATCAAAATGAAAGGACTGGTCAACCAGCCCTTACACTGAAGTGCACTAATTTTCGGGTGGGTATATACATGCTATCAGAAAATGCTGTCATGCCAGAGCCCAAGAGAAAACAACAAATGACTGATATGGACTGAACTCTTACCCCATGCAGTTCGTTGGCATGGATGGAAGCAGAGTGTACATGACACCCAGACAAACAAATGAGACATATATATCACCCTGGTTAGTTATAGTTAGGTCAGCGTTTACATAGGAAATACATTTTTTGTATTGCTTATAACTTGTGCTGTTTGACAAATCTTAACAAAGCTTTGTAAAATGGTGCTCTTTTTTGCTTAGACCATGCATGGAAAGTTTCAAGGTGATCCATCAACCAGGGGCTGAGAAAAAAGGAGGTCCTAAATTCAAAATCCCTGTACATTTTCCAGAGACTTTTGTCAGAATTGTTTTTTAAAAAAACTTCAGAATTGAATAACATCAGATTTGACAAGAAGCTAGATCTTGTTCCACAACATGTGTCTTTTTGTGATATGGTGTACATCTGTTCAGTAGTTTTTGAGAAATTAAGGTGCAAAAATATTTGTACATCTGGACGGTTGGGTTAGAGGGACTCTTGCAAGTGTTCCTCAACCCCAATTTTTTTAAAATAGAGAATTCTGATTGGACCAGGAATGTTTAGTCAGACTTCCGTGGGAGCGAGCACTATCATTAGCTGCCAGCAACATAAGAAAAATTTTGCAAGCGGCCATTACAGGATTTGCCGACTATGGGGCCGATTAGGATGGCGGTGATTCCGCATCCTCTGGGCCGGCGGAAGCCACCGCCGGCCCGGAGGATGCGGATTCACCACCGGGGTGACAGAAAACACTCACCGCCAGATTAGTATGGCGGTGGGATCAGCGGCGGACGGCAAGTCCGTCCGCCGCTGACCTGCAGTGTATGCTGGCAAATATGGTGGCGGTGTCTGCAAGACACCGCCAGCCATATTAGGATGCATGCGGAAACATGCTTTTTCACAGCGGCTTTTCCGCCGTTGGAAAGCATGTGGTCTTTTGTGTTTGGGAGCCCGTTGCGGGCCCCCAGGGTGTCGGGAGGTCGGGAGTGCCTATGGTACCCCCCAGCATTTACATGCACAAAGCGGCAGGCACCGCGCGGTGCCTGCCGCTTTGTGCATGTAAATGTAAAGCATGCATTTTTAACCTTGTGGAGGGTGCTGCTTCAAGCAGCACCCGCCGCAAGGTTAAAGATCCGGGATGTGACCGCCAGGGTGGTGGTCACATCCTAATTGCACCGGAGAGACCGCCGCTGCCCCTGCGGACGGTCCCTCCACCTCGGGGGTGGCGGACGAACGCAGGTCCGTCCGCCATCCTAATAGGCCCCTTAGTCCCCTGTCCTGAAGTTTAAAAAAAATATATATATAAGGGGGCAGTTTAGGGAAAACTTGCCCCCTTGGCACTGTGGTGGGGGGACCACATCCATGGGGCCAAAATAAAAACAAGTCTGCAATTTTGCAACGAGCAATGAACCCACAGCCAAGATTTTGTTCAATGTGGAGGGGGAGAGGAAAGACCCCCCTACCCATGCCTTTCTAGGCTCTGGGTACTCCATTCCCCAGAGACTGTTTAAAAAAAAAAAAAAAAGGAGTGGGGCCACAGGGCCATCTCTCCAAGCCTTTGAAGTCCCTCGGGCCGATTGGTTAAAAGAACGGGGAGGAGGGCTGCACACAGAAGCCATTGTAGGTCACAGGGGCCGAATCCCCAAGACCAAAACTAAGTTTAAATGGAGGGGGAGGCGTGCAGCCCTCCTTCCTGAGCCTTAAAAGTCACAGGCCTGGCTCAATTACTGTGTCCCGGGAGCCCACCCCCAGGACACTGTAACTCCCAGTAGTTTTCCTGCCTTTACTAGCCTGGACAGCGAAACATGTGCTTGCTCCTGCCTGTTGAGAGTATTTTTAAATCTCCCAACAAACTAGAGCAAACATGTCTTTTCTGCCTGCAGTAGTGTGGGCAGGAAAGGCAAGTCTTCTCCCAGCTGGAGGAAGATTAAACAGGCTCCAGCTGGCTGGTAGCAAACTTCTGTTCTGTTTCCCCGCCTGCAGTACGTAACAGATATTGCCGCCACCTGGAGGGAGCAGGCAGAAAAATGATACTCCCTCTGGGCAGGAACAATGCCGGCTCCCACACCATGGAAAACACAAGGAGTTGATGGACGGAGCGCTGACCTCACCTCCAATCACAGATCTGGGGTAAATCCATCATCGTTCTTTAGCTCACTTCGCCACCCCAGTTCAGAGACAGATATATGCAAATTGTTAGATCTGGGGGTCTCTAGTTGGCAGAGGTAGGTACCAATGTCCAAATAGGGACCCTTGCTTCCAGTCAGGGTAAGGGGGATTCGCTCTTTGGATAACCCCTGCTCACCCCCTTGGTAGCTTGGCACGAGCAGACAGGCTTATCAAAGGCAATGTGTAAAGTATTTGTACCACCACTCTCAGTAACACAGTGAAAACACCATAAATGGACTCCACACCAGTTTAGAAAAATAGCGTATTTTTATCTAGACTACACAAGACTACACAAGACCAAAACGACAAAACCTCAAAATAAGTCTTTAACAATAGTTCAACGGTTTGCACCAAAATAATCCAGAGTTGCGTCATTTGTAGTCCAAAGTACCTGTAGATGTGCCAAAATTTCTAAGTGGAGACCCTGGGGAGGCGGTGCGACAACCTCGCTGCATGCAGCGGGCGGGTTGCGTCGCATCCGATCTGTATGGAGAGCGATGCAATACCTTGTATGGATTCTGGGGTGCAGGTTCTATGGTGGAAAGAAACTCGCACAGGCACGATGCGACGATCTTCGGGGGGACGACGATCTTCGGTGCAGCGGCAATCCGCGGCGCAGCGTTGATCTTCTTTTGTTGCGGCCCCTCTATGCAATGGCGTTGGACTCTTAGACAATGTTCGCAGCAACGTGATGCGGTCCGCAAGAAAGCGGTGCAACGGTTCTCACAGCGACGACAGGCTCTGCGATGTGCTCCGCAAGTTAACGATGCATTGGTTCTTGCAGCGGCAACAGGCGCAGCGACGATCTTTGCGGCGACGGGAATTATCTTGCACTGTCGCCGATGCACTCCACAAGCGAGCGATGCGTGCAAAATTGTAGATCTTCTTTTCTTCTACTTTTCAAGCTCCCCAAACAGCAGGCCACAACCTCCAGAGGCCCCACAAATGGATCAAGCACTCTAGGCGAGCAGCAGAGTTCAGGGGCGAAGCTGGGGGTGAAGTCCTTTTGTGCCTCGGAGTTTTAACAGGAGGCCAGCTCTTCTCAGGCCCTTGGAGATCTCTTCAATCAAGGGGACACAGCAACAGAAAAGTCCGTCCCCTCTGCTTGGCAGAATAGCAACTGTAGGTCATCCCACAAACACACAGCAGGACAGTGCTTCCTCTTCAGTCTTCCAGCTTTTCTCCTTGGCAGAGGTTCCTTCTTGATTCCAGGATGATTCAAAGTTCTGGGGTCTGTGTATCCCTTTTTATACCAATATTCTCTTTGTTCTCTGAAGGCAGAGAGGTCTTTTCCTAGTCCAAACCAGTTCTGGTCAGTCCTGAAGTACTCTGTATACATGACTACCTTCTTTCCTTTGAGAGAGAAGGGCAGGGTCGTCAGCCGTGCAGCAGGTGGTGGAGCCAGCATTGTGGAAGGCAGGCACAGCCCTATTCAAGCCCAGGTGCTATCCCCTTCCACCACTCAAGATGTAGATGAAGCTATTATTCAGCCTATTGCTGACTAACCCAGCCTCCTGGAGCCACCCCAGCCCCTGTCACTCACAAACCAGACAGTCAATTCACAAACAGTCCAAGGCACACAGAAAGGTCAGACAAGAAAACAGCCACTTTCTAAAAGTGTTGTTTTCAAAGACAGGATTTAAAAAACATCCTTCCTAAAAGATGGGTTATTAAATTCTGTGTTCTGGAATACCATACTTTAATTTCCTATTTTTCTCCGATGGGAAGATATGCAGGTAAACATTATACACAGCATTCCCCATTCTAGCCTATGGGCAAGATAGCCTTTCAATAGTGAAAAAAGAAATTGGCAGTATTTCACTATCAGAGCATGTCACCCACACTAGTACATGCTCTACCTTTCAACTACACTGCACCATGCCCAGGGGGGTACCTTGGGCCTTCCATAGGGGTGTCCAATGTGTGCAGAAAGGGAAGGGTTAGGCCTGGCCAGTGGGGACACTGGTCAGATCAGCATGGGAGTTAGCAACTGCACACAGTCACAGCGGTGGCAGGCCTGAGATGCCATTTTAGGGCTACTCATGTGGGTAGCCAAATCAGTGCTGCAGGCCCACTAGTAGCATTTGAATCACCAGCCCTGGCACACTCAGTGCACTTAAAAGGGACCTGCTGATGAAACAAATATGCCAATCATGGATAACCAATCACAAAAACAATTTACACAGAGAGCATATGCACTTTAGCACTGATCAGCAGTGGTAAAGTGCCTAGAGTCCTATTGCCAACAACCACAGGTCAGGGAAAATAAAAGAGGAAGAAGCTAAAAGTTTGGGAATAACCCTGCAAAAAAGGCCATTTCCAACACAAATCAGTCTTGACCCTGTGCCACACGGGACCAGTCCAGCCCAAACTGCCAAGCCATGTCTTCCCTGGACTGGAAGCAAGCATCCTGGGACCGGTTTCTGGCTAACCGCCCTCATCAGCCAGGCTAGCTAGCTCCCACACCATGCCATGACCTGGCTGGGGCAGCAGGAGCCCTGGGGCTCCTTCTGCAGCCCCCAACATGGTTCCCACCGCCCCAGGTGGGCACCGGGCACTAACCTATAGTTTAAAAATGCCCCAAGGGATGGGCTCTCACGCATAAATACATGTAACCTGTGGGAAAAGGCCCCTCTGCTTAAAATATGTCCCCAGGTGTTGGGATCCGTAGGGCCTGAGAAGGCTTGTAGATGGGGCCACATGCCCTCCTCCCCTGTTTAATTGCATTTAGCCCCAGAAGTTAGGGTCAAAGGAAACTAAAAAATTCCAGAGAGTGGGGCTGAGTAACCCCCTCTCCTGTTTAATTGTATTTGGCCCCAGGAATGAGGTCCAGGGGGCCTACCAAGGCTCGAGGAGGAGGGCTGCATGCCGCCCTCCTTTTAAATTGCATGTGGCCCCGGGGGACAGTGTCCCAGGAGTAGTGTCTTGCAAATTAAAAATGATGGAACTCTTTTGGCTCCAGATGGACTCCATAGAACTCAATCAGCAATCCTAGAAAGCACAACTACTCATCTGTGAGGGTCTCAAGGCGCTAAAAGTGTGGGGTGGGTGAGTCTGCGGTTCAGACAAAGAGACAGGTCTTGAGGTCCTTCCTGAATTGTGACAACAATGGTGATTGCCTGAGGTGCAGAGGCAGGGAGTTTAAGGTCTTCGTAGCAAGGTAGGAGAAGGATCTTCCTCCATCCGTGGTCTTGTGAATCCATGGGATGTTGTCCAGGGCCAGTTGGGCGGAGTGGAAAAGTCTAGTGGGAGTGTAGAAGGAGAGTCGGAGGTTGAGGCATGAAGGTTGGGCATTGTGGAGCGTTTTGTAGGCGTGTGTGAGGAGCTTGAAGGTGATTCTTTTGTTGATAGGTAGCCAGTGTAGGTCTCTCAGGTGGCCGGTGATGTGGTTGCATCATGGGATGTTCAGGATGAGTCTTGTGGAGGCCTTCTGGATGTTTTGCTGTTTTCTTTGGAGTTTCTTGGTGGTGCCAACCTAGAGTACATAGCTGTAGTAGAGTCTGCTGCTGATGTTGCTGATGAGCGCATGAGTGAGCGTTTTCCTGGACTCTGTGGGGATCCACTTGAGTCTTATGAAGCATGCGGCAGTAGCTTCTCCTCGAGGGAGTGCTGCAGACAGATGGGCAGGTGAGGGGCAGGGTGGGGGTAGTAAACTCCAGAATGCAGCCAAACAGAGTTGTGTATATATATAAATAAATAAAATGAATTACATTGCGTGCGCTGCAACGCCACATCGTTTTATTTATTTATTAATATACACAATCGTTTTGGAGGCACCTGCACTCACCTCCCACCAGCCACAGCAGCACCGGGCTCCAGCTTCCTTCCTCCCCCTCCCGCCGCCACAGCCCACGGCCACCAGCAGCCGCAGTGCGGAGGCGGAGAGACACCTGAAAGACTACTCAGCCCAGACGCCCCAGCGGCAGCCGAAGCCGCACCTACCACGGTCCGCGCCAGGAGGCGCTTCAAAAGGGACACAACCCCTGTGGAGCGGGGGCTCCGCAATGGTTTTGGAGGCACCTGCACTCACCTCCCACCAGCCACAGCAGCACCGGGCTCCAGCTTCCTTCCTCCCCCTCCCGCCGCCTCAGCCCACAGCCACCAGCGGCCGCAGTGCGGAGGGGGAGAGACACCTGAAAGACTACTCAGCCCAGACGCCCCAGCGGCAGCCGAAGCCGCACCTACCACGGTTCGCGCCAGGAGGCGCTTCAAAAGGGACACAACCCCCGCGTCGCGGGACCGCGCGCGGGACCAAGCCCGTGCTAAGGGTGGGCCCTCTACGGCCCTCAGAAAGCCGGATAAGGACGGGACGGGCCACCCCCTTTTTCTGCCACATTGAAGGTCTACTATCAGGAAGGTAAAGACCCCCTCTAACCGATTTGTCTCCATATTTGTGGACTTGTCCATATATCGCCGCCCTATATCCCTTTATCATCATAACCTCCAAGGGGGACCATTCAACTAGCGTAGCAGGCATTGGGCAAATGTTCTCCCTGTTAGACGAGTTAAACGTCCTATGTAAAACCAACTATGCTACACTGGAAACTCCCCCTCCGCCCAAAAGTGTTAGTACACTACCAGACAAGGCTACACTCCTAGATCCCCCCACATTATTGAACAAAACCTGCAGCCCGAACACTCAAAGTATTGAACCCCCTCAGGTCCCATCTGTGAAAAGGAAATATAACGGTGTCAATCAAGGTGGAAACGACCCCAAAATCCAAAAATTGTGCCTAGACTCATCCACTGCTAATTCCTTAATGACCCCAGCGATTGTTGAGCACCCAGATGCCATAACACCTCCTCCCCACTTGCACATACTACCCCTTAATGAACAATTGGTTAGCTCCTTGATAGCTCCGTTGTTAGAAAAATTAAACTTGTTAGGGGATAGGCTTTCTGGATTAGAGAAAGCCATCAAGCCAAACCTGCTGGCTGACAAATGTAGTGACACATCCAACCGCCCTAAGTCACCTCCTACTCACCTAGGCTCTAAACCATTTGTGCAGGATAAAAGGCGTCAAATACAACCAACTGGCCCTAGTGCATCAGGGGAAAAAAATAGCTAAATACCCCGCTAAAGTCTCCCTTCCCCAGTTGACCGCACCTAGAGTAGTTCACAACAAAGTTAATTCTATTCATTTACCACCGGAAGCGGCCCCATACGTGTGCATCCTTGTGGGTGTACCTGCTCTTCCACTTGGAAAAACTGAGACAACATGACTTAGTTAATAAAACCAAATTCTGGCTGTCATAAAATAGGCCACTGCCTCGTAATTTATACGGAGCAATAAGGAGTGTCAGAAGGGTGGGCTGGTTGGGCTCCCTTCCTAAAGATGTTGCTGGGGACTTGGTACTTGTGAGATTTAGAGACAGAAATATTGTCCCTTACTTGAAAATTTGGCCGCCTCAAGAAAGAGACGGCCCAATATCCATATGGGACTTACATGACTTCTATCCCAAAATTCCGTGTTTTCCTCCTCTTCCGAAATCATACCCCATGTGGCAGGATTCATAAAATGCATCATGAATTTTTTGGGAAACACCTGGACATGTAACAATGACTAACCACGAACTCCAATGACTAACCACGAACTCCTCTGATACTTGGAGTGGAAAATAATTTTTATGACTGGGACCCTGCCTTACTGTATCTTGGTCTCTTAAAGTGTTTTTACTATAATCTGGATTGTAATTTGTATGTATTATGAACTTTTATGGTTTTGTATCACAAAAAACGAATAAAGTATTTTTGAATTTGAAATATACACAACTCCGTTTGTCCGCATTCTGGTGTTTACTAGCAACCACCATGCACCTCCGCAACCCCGCACCACCGCCCCACAGCACTCCCTCGAGGAGCCGCTACAGGCAGGCAGAGCGTGTGGAAGCAGGAGGACAAACCGGTGAATTGTGGTGTAAGAGTTAGAGCGGAAAGCACTGAAGTCTGGTTTAGAATGCTGAGTTTGCGATTACACACAGAAGAAAAAAAGACATGTACTACTAAGCTCCATATGCGGCAAAGTACTTTGCCTGTACCCAGGCTGGGTAGGACGCTACAACTGGTGATGAGTTAGGGGATAAGTAACTCAAAGATCAACAGTGCTCTCCCAGAGAGTTTGCTGTGGTCCAAGCAAACTGCTTGTGCATGGCACGTGTGTTGCAGTCGAACTGAGGAATCAATGCTAACATATGTGGAGTCAAAGCACAACTCCGGCCACCATAAAGAAGCTAAAAAGTACGAAAGCATTGCAAAGAAATCTTGGTATTTCTTTCGAGAACCTGCTGGTCAGTCCATACGTAAAGGTATTGCACTGCTATGCAATATATATATTATTTTTAAAAAATGGTTCACTGGGTTTCAAATTATTGTAATAAACAAAAAAAACTTTTTTAGAAGTTCCAGTGCTCATGGTTATATTGCGAGAAAGTGCAGTGGGGAGAAAAGGCATTAAAACAAAGTGCATCACAAATTAAAAGACATATGACTCCTTTTTGATTATTTTAACAATATGCTAGGAGTCTATATAGGTCTATTGTCTGCGGCATTCCAACGTAGTTTAATGAAAAGTCATCATCATGACAAGAGCAAGACTGACCAGTATCTGGTATCAAGGAGAATGGTCCTGAAATGTTTTGCAGGAACATACAAAGGGGCACACATGTGTCCTTTTGTGAAGAATAATCCCTTATTAAATTTGGAAATCCAAGTTTATTTAAGGAAGAAGGGGTCAAAAGGAACAAATAGCCAGCGGAAAAGACTGTAGATACTGCTATCAGGTCCAGAACCAGAATCAAGGTACCTAAGGTGGTCGAAGTGTGAGGGTCAAGTAGCCGAACGTCGAGAGAATGTCCACTCATGGGGTGCTGCCTTGTGTGATATTTAGGGGTCGTGCAGATGTTCTAATGGGGCCTCTGCATCTACGGCAACAGTCCGAAGAGGAGAGACCACACAGTTTTGATCTGTCCAAAATGGCCTGTCCGAGTTTATGCAATATCCAGTAATTTGTAATCTAAAGCATGAATGCTAAAGGCAGATACAACCAGGTTCTTAAAGAGCAGCAATTGATAATCACAAAGTGTAAAATAATGTTACAATTGGAAAGTGGAGAAGACAAAGAGAGAGCAAAGAGAAACCTCGGGATAAAACAAATATGTACACTTCAGAACCTGAGTAAAGGGAGTCGATATGACTGCAGCGTCAGGAGCAGCAACCCAGGCCAAGCACAGGGGTTGTGCTTACAATGCTGGTGAGTCTTGCCAAGCCAACTGCAGGGCCGTTAATGGACAAGAACATAGCAGTGGGCGACAATCAGACCAGTCGAAAATATCTTTAAAACGTGAAACATTGTTTTCCAATGGAAGCAAAGATGGAGGATGTGTTTCTGAAAGTCATAAAGGATGATCCAGAGGCCAGCGCATCTCAAGGACTTAGATGAATCACACGAAAAGGTTCAAGATGAACAGTTGAAGGAGCAGAAAAAAGCTCCACCCTCAATGTCAGCCACTCCCAGAAATGGCTACAACGCTGCTGCTTTCTTGAAACCACCACCAACATTTGATACCGCCAACAGCAAAATATTGATGTTAGATGGACTACTTGGATAGAGACATTTGAAGAGTTCATCGATGCACTTGAAGAGACTGATAACACAGAGAGTATCCAGTAACTTAAAAACCTGGCTGGTGATGATGTAAAATAAGTCATAAAAAGAATGCCACAAACTGATGAATAAGTCACATATTGTTAGATTAAAGAAGTGTTTAATCTCAAGTTTAGTCCAATGTCAAATGTTGATCATGAAAGATACATCTTCAACCAGGAACACCATAAAGCTGGTGAAACCATTGATGAAGTTGTGGAGTGACTCGACACACTCATCAGATATTGTAAGAACCAATTAATTTAATGAGGAAGAAGCTATGAGGGTTTTTGATGGTTGCTTGTCAGATTCATTCAGATGACGAATGCTGAGAGAAACTCTTAGTCCGGAGTGAGTGCTATGGTTGCCAGAGATGAAGAGCATGCCAATAGACAAACTGCCAACATGGAGGGTGGTGATGCCCAGAATTAATCAGTCGTGAGTGCGAAAAGCAAACTGAAGTCAAAGATTGAAGGACACATGGTGATGTTTATCCGTAAAAAAAACAAAATCGTTTTTCAGATGTGAATTTCCCTTTCCACAAAAAGGTAAGTATCCCACTCTCTGACAAATTTGAAAAGGTTGTGGTAAGGAGAACCATTTTGTGACAGTTTGCAATGCTAAGAGAAATGCAAGTGCATCACTGCCTAAAAACAAAATCGCCACCAAAATGTTCCTGAAGCAATGTTCGCTCCACACCCACAAGTCCAAGCGGCGACATCATTTAAGACAAATTGACACAGGACGACGTTCATTGTCATCTAAATCTTCGTCAAACAGTTTCTCTGTATAAATGTCAAGTGAGAGAGAAGGAAAAGATTGTGCTATGTCGATGTTTAACTCATAAGAGCATACCAAGTTGGGCTGGCTGCTTGTGAGGAAAAATGTCAGGCAAAGAAAGATTGACATGCCAAAGCACCAAAGTCATTCAAACATTGCCCTAGAATTAAACTGACAGTGAATGGTTGTTCAAAACCCTTCATTATCTAAAGTGGTGCATCGATAAACAGTATGCCTAAGGAGAAATACAATTAATTATCACCATTACCGCAACTTACCACATTGAAAACCAAAGTGTATACAAGGGTTGCATTGATGACCTTAGAAAGTCACGGTTCATTTGTAGCGACAATGAAACACAAGAAAAAGTTGGTACAAGCATCCATCCATGTGCTTCCAGCCTAAGTGTCCATTGTCTGTCTACTCAGTTTCAGCACTGTCGCTAATATGGGACTGATTTCTGTAAATTGCAACATGAAAGCTCATCACAAAATAGTAAGTCATCTTCCTTTGTTAGTTTATGGTTTAGGAAAACTTAAGACTATGAAAGTGAAGTTGCATGTTAATTAAGACGTCTGTCCTGTTGCTTAAAGACATAGATGAATTGCTTTTCATTCGCAAGAAGCTGTTGAGAAAAAACTTAAATTGGTACTTTAGCATGATATTATTGATCGTACTACTGCTCTGACACCGTGGATTTCTCCCATAGTAGCAGTGCCCAAAAACGACAGTGAAGGAGCTGTACGCATATGCACTGACATGCGTCAAGCTTACAAGGCAATAGAACGAGAACGACATCCAGGTCCGCACACTGCTGACATGATAACGCAATTAAATGGTGCAAACATCTTCTCTGATCTTAATTCAAATAAAGGCTATCATCAGTTAGTACTTGAAGAAGATTGCAGGTACAGTGTTCATTATATGTAAAATTTCTCCAAAGAAAGACTACTCCCAGTAAATATACAAGGCCTGAAGGTACCAGAGGTCATACTATCCACAGCCGTCATACTTTGCTAAAACAAATTCATATAGCCTACCTTCTGTAGCTATTGAAGCACATGTAGATGTGTAAGATGTGATGGACTGCGGCGTTAGCCTTCTTGGCTTAACGCCGCGCTCTGTCACTTCCGAAACATAGGGCTGAACCATATTTACAACAATACAGCGCAGCCCTGCGTTTCCCCTGCACTGGCACTAATTCCAGCTGCCTAGCACCAATAAAGGCACCCTTGCACCATAGTACAATGGTGCCTGCTTTGGGAGGAGTAATTGTTTATGTGCAGGAAGGTGTAGGGGCATGGCGTTTTGTTGTTTCTATTGTGCCGCACAATGCCGCACCCATAGCAACAGCAAAAGCTAGAAGAAATAAAGCATTTCTCATCATTTCGCCATGTTTAGAATAGGTTTTTTTGGTCGTAATTTTGGCGCTGCCTTCTATTTATGCCACTCTTGTAAATAGGGGGGCAGCGTCAAAATCAATATGTGTTGCGGCGGAACGCCCACCGCAGCACCCATTTCCAACCACTTTCACACTGGCACTAATTCCAGCTGCCTAGCACCAATAAAGGCACCCTTGCACCATAGTGCAATGGTGCCTGGTCTGGGAGGAATAATCGTTTATGTGCAGCAAGGTATAGGTGCATTGGGTTTTGCTGTTTCTATTGAGCTGCACAATGCAGCACCCATAGAAACAGCAAAAACGAGGAGAAATAAAGCATTTCTCCTCATTTTGCCATGTTTAGTACAGGTTTTTTATGGACTTAACTTTGGCGCTACCTCCTATTTACGCCACTCTTGTATCTAGGGGGCAGCGTCAAAATCAATGCAGCGGAAAGCCCACCACAACACCCATTTCCCACCACTTTCACAGTAAGTAAAGCGTGAAAGGGTCCCTAATATACAAGGCAGCAGGCTTAACAATGCCTTGTAGATAAGGCAAAGCCTGTATCGCCACAGGAATGTCATTGAAAGTTCCTGTGATGATAGGGGCTTGAAAATATGCCCCTTAGTATCTACCACATAGAATTTTGCCCTGTTCGGAAAATAAATTAGCAAAACGAAACTACTTGTGTCTAACATACGGGACACAAGTGATCAACTGTCACCAGGACACAGCATTAGTCGTTTACAGAAACATGTATGATGTAGTAAATACCTCTGCACACCTATGGCTCAATTGAAGCAAACTACACCCTCACGTCCAAAATGGGCTCAAGGATGGGTTTTCTGCTATGTAAATAGCAGTAAATGGCACAAGACACAAACAGCATTAGCCAGCAGTCGCTCGCTCTCTTGTTCATTGTTCCTTTTTTTTTTTTCTATATTTGTTTTTATTCCACAGCATAATCGAGACAAAAAATACATAAATCAATTAAATTCATAATTCATACATGTACATTCATATAATCAGCAAAAGGCCCCCATATGTCCATACCAATCTTGCGTTTCCTCACCCCTTTAACCGCACATAAGCTGAACTCAAGATTAAATAAACTAAACATTCTATTCCTCCATTGAAAAAAAGATGGAGGTTCCACTTATAGCCAATCAGCCGCAATACATAACCTTGCTACGGTCATAGCAATAAATATTAAGTGACGATATTTAAAGCCAGAACCACCCCTCCTAAATTGCACATCCGAGCCTAACAACATAGTAGCAGGAGTTATAACAATCGGTTGACCAATAATATCACTTAAAAATTTTCCAAGATTAACTATAAAGATTCTCAATTGCCCACAGCTGAAAAAAATATGTAGCATATCCGCATCATCAAACTTTTCCCATCCTGTCCAGTTTTCCACTTAGCCATATGCCGGGGTATAATATAAATTTAAAACGTTTTATAACATTGTGCACGCAGATTGGCAGAGAGTAACGATTCCTTTGATAATGTAATAACATAATCTAACGATGAATTCTCAACCCCCAAAATTACCGACCATTTATCAGCTTTTTTCTGTATATCATCTTTCCTATATGCCATTAGTAGCTGATACACCTCTCCAAGTTTTTGCCTGACGTTGTGTGGCGTTTATGATTAAATTGGACATAAGTACAATCCTTTGTCTCATCATGAAATCACGTATTTGCAAATATTTACAGAATTGTTGTTTCGGCAAATTAAACAATCGGGACAAATCAACATAAGACATTAATACACCTGTTCCTATAAAATCCCCCAATCGCACAATACCTTGTACACGCCACCTTCCAGCCACCACATCCCAAAAAATGGGAGGTAATATTTTAATAGCATTAGTTGGGGTATACCAAGATATTTTCCCCAATTGGCATAATTTTCGAAACTTTTTCCACACATTAAATGCTGATATTAAAACCTTAAACCTAGTGAGTTTAAAGTATCTTCCATCTACTTCTTTAAATAAGGATTGGCTCGCCTCTGTTCCTAATAGCATTTGATAAATTGAAGGAGCTTCTGCCTTATTAAGTAAATCTTCTCCGGTCAACATTATCCGCATCCTTAGCAGAAAACATGTATAAAAATACAGAACAAAATCAGGCATAGCTAACCCCCCACAATCACAATCGTTCTATCTCTTGTAATGCCAAATGGGGATCTGAGGAGGCTATCGCAACATCATCCGCATAAGCGAATACTGAATATGAAATATTCTGCACTAGAAATGGTTTGATCAAAACAATATTAGCTAATAACTCAATAAACAGATTAATATAAAGTGCAAATAATAATGGTGAACAGGGGCACCCTTGTCTGGTGCCCCTGGTAATGTTGACTGTTTCAGGTGTTAGACCCATCATTGAAATTTTAGCTAGTGGTGAAGTGTATAACACCTGAATGGCTGTGAGAAAGCGTTGACCAAAACCTGAGAGTCGCATTAATTCCCACAAGTATTTCCATTCCACACGATCAAACGCTTTTTCTGCGTCCAATAAAATCAGAACCAAATAACGTTTCTCAACTTGTGCGATATCAAATAATGTCACTACCTTATTGATGTGCGAAGTGGTGCTACGACCTGATATAAAACCATGTTGCATTCGCGACACCAATGACGTCATAACTCTAGAAAGACGAGTGTCCAATATTTTTTAATAGATCTTGCTCTCACAATTCAATAATGATATTGGCCTATATGAGCCTACTAACTCTGGATCTTTGCCTTTTTTATTAAATACTACTATGGTAGCTTCCTCCCATGACTTCGGTGCCCGTCCCGCTTGTGCAGCCCTAAAAGTATCTAGCATATCAATTTTAATCATACCAAAAAAAACTTGTAAATCTCCCCGAGTAATCTATCTGGCCCAGCGGCTTTTCCTGAAGCTAGACCTTTAACCGCTATCTCTAGCTCTTCCATAGAGATTGGCTCTTCCAATGGTAATATATCATTGGGATCTAGATATTTCACAATCCTTTCCGTTAAATTAAAAAATTATCTATAACCCTGCGCTTGTCCAGTATATAAGTCAGACTAAAATCTATGAACTATTGATAGGATCCCTTCAGGTTCTTGACAAATCACCCCATCTCTATCTTTCAAAGCTTTGATCCTACCCATAGCTTCTTTCCTTCGTAACTTCCATGCCAGACAGCGGCCGACCGATTCCCAAAACTCATGCATTTGTTTTTTATTAACTAAATATTTAAGTGCGTTTTCAGTGTTCCAGATCCCTTGAATTTTAGCCCTAACCTGTTCAGTAAATTCTTCACATTCCTCAATATTGTTTGCCCTTAATCTAACACCTTGGACTAGTTTTTCCTCAACCTCCTTAAGATTTACATATAGCGCACGCATCTCCACCTTTTTCATTCGATTTTGCCCATAAACAAAACATAATACTTCCCCCCTGAAACTTGCTTTAAATGAATCCCAAACAATAGAGCAGTGAGTTGAATTTCTGTTATTAATAAAAAATTCACTAATCCATCGGGTCAACTGTTCCTTAAAACACTCATTTGCACAGAGTTTACGGTCGAATGAGAACGACCTTATAGGTGGGCATTGAATTTCAACCTTTAATGTCATTACCATCGGGGAATGGTCAGACGTAATCCTCGGTAAAACTTGGATGCGGTCTCATCTTTCAAAGAAGAAGACAAAAAGAAATAGTCTAAACAAGCAAATTTCTTGTGGGGATATGAATAATAGGTAAACCCAGGAATCACTGGGTTTAAATGACTCCGAAGTTCGATTAAGGCATGGTCATTAATAAAATCATAAAGAGCTTTAAAGACACGAGGTTTACGCCCTTTATACCTTCGTGGACCTCCGCGCAAGTCTAAATTCGTTAAATTAATATTTATGTCTCCACAAAATATAAGCGGTGCACCCCATGATGCTAATTCCAAATGTAACTCTTCCAAAATAGAAGCTTCGTCCAAATTGGATCCATATACGGTACAAATTGTGAACCTAACCCGCCGAAAAAAACATTCCGCGATAGCCCACCTTCCACATTTGTCAGCTAGACATCGTGTTGTTGTGACCCTATTTTCTTTAGCTAAGATTGCTACTCCTCTAATCATAGATGATTGATAGGAAGCAACTATTAATGATTAGCTCAAGTTTTCTAGAAGTGCCCTTTGTGTCCAGGGTACATGTGTTTCCTGAAGAGAAACCACATCTGGCTGGATGTTGCAAAGCTCAGCTTCTCACGATTCCTTTTACTCCAACTGTTTAGACCAGAAACATTCCAAGTACAAATTTGTACCCCAATAAGTACCATGTTAATTGCATATACAATATTAGTGTAAAGGCTGTCTCCCAATATCGAAGGCAACAAAAAAACAAAATAATATATTTGCATTGCCAACTATTCATTTTATTCATTTTTCGATAACCTGTGGATTTTTCCCCCTTTTTCCCGCACCCTAGTGACCCATCACCCAATCCCCCCCACCCCTCCTGACCAAGCCCTCCCCTCACCCCCCCAAACAAGGCTTTAGGACTGATAGTCCTGTATATGGAGACTAGCGTGTACCCCCTTGCTGACTCCCACGACTCTAGCTATGTACAGGAGTACAATGGCATACAGAACCAACAAAAAAATAGAATATAGCCCAAGTAATAGGCTATATACCAAAGCACACCTATACCTATATAGTCATACACTACTCTGTTGCAGCCACATAATACAACTATTACCCTTCACTAAATAGATTGTAGAAAACTTTTAGCTGACCCCTCAGTAGTAAAGAAGTGTGTACGTTCTTTATATATTACTTTCAGTTTTGCCCAGTTCAGCAAAAAAGACTGTGCACCCTTGCCTTGAAATTGAGCAATTAATTAGCGTAACTGCCATCTCAATTGCACAGTGTATCTACAAAAATCAGGTTGAACAAAAAATTCAAAATCCCCCCCAGACCTTTTCTTATAGGGACGAGCAAGCTGAAAGACCTCTTCTCTTGCAAAAAGCTGTTGAGTGACATAAGAAAAGCCCTGGGTTTTTCCTTTGAAGGATCTGCATTAGGGAGAGTACGTCTAAAGAAGGGAAAACTGTGTGCCCTCTCCACCTCACGATCCCAATCCCATTTTAAGAGTTCCGGGAAGGCTTTTTTAAATAGTTCCACAATGAAGCGACGGGGATCTTGTCCTTCTCCTTCTGGAATCTGCAGAATGCGCACATTATTCCGTCTTGCCCGGTTCTCCATGTCCGCCAACTTCCAAGCGGAATCATCCCTCACGGCCTGCAGAGAGGCAGTCACTGTTTTTTGTTGAAGTAAATCCTCCTCTAAAGTAGAAATCTGGGTCTCAACCTCATTGACCCGAGCAACAAAGTCCGCTTGAGATTTCAACATTCTGCGCACTGCATTCTGAAGTTTCCTACAAATATTCTGTGTTCTTTGATTCTCCTCTCTAGTTTCAGTGTGAAAGGACATAATGGACTGATAAATTAGGGAGAGAGAAATGTCTTCTTCAGGGATTGTGTATGTTGATATCTGACCCAGACCTTCTACATTCGGTCCGCCCTCCATCAGCATCAAATCCAGCTTCCTACGGACAGTGTCGGTTTGATTGGTTTGGTCTACTAGATCTTCCAGTAGCAAGCTGCTATGTTCACTGCCTTCATTCAGACTCATTTGAGCAGCATGATGTACTAAATCCTCGCATGATGACATTGACTGCTCGGATAATGAATAATAATCCCCGGAATCCCCATCATGTAGTTAAGTCTCAGTCATATTTATTAAACTGCCTCCTGCCCCCTCTAAGCAGAGATGCTGCGATGGCATCTTGCCTATCTTGCCTGCTCGTCGCTTGCTCAAAAGGAGCTAATACCAGTGTCTCCTCCAGAGGAATGTTTGCCTCGTTTACCACTTGACTTGAAATCTGAGGCACTGCCGGAGAATTTTGAATTGCAGTTGTGTTTTTAGCAATAGATGGCAGGAGAACAGTCCCTTGCACATGTGTAGCCAAGCCGTCATCTAGAGGTAGTGGAGGTAAGGACAGGAGGGGCTGTTGTTGTTTGCCACGACGTCTCTACTAATAGAGAAAATAGCTGGAATTTTCTTCACCTCTTGGGCGGCTTTCCCCTCTTCAGTATCCTCAACAACTTTACCCTGTTCAACATTTACATTTACAGGAAGTTTTTTTACCGTCCGTTTTGCTCCCTGTTTTGCTCACCTCTGAACTGTCAGCACGGCCAGCACCCCTGCCTGCTCCAACTCCCCTACTCTCCTCCATGGTTGTTATGCCGGCTGCGGAACCTGGCTCTAGAGGAGGAGCCGAATTCTCCGGAGCACGGGGTCTCCCTTGTCCGCCCTTCGGTGGCATGCTACTCGTTGTTCGTTACTCGGCACTTCACTCTGTGGTCTGCAGTTACGACCGCTCTCACTCTTCGCAAAAGCCCTTCTTGTGCTCTGTGTCCACCTCCTCTCCTAGCAGTCTTTCCACCCAGCGCTGCTCCCTCCCCTGCAGCCACCAGGAGAGAGGACGCCAAAAGTCTCGATCCCAAATCTCAGAGCGGAAGCTCGGCAGAGCTCAGCAGAGTTACGAAAAGAATAAGAAAGAGAAAAACATGCCACCAAACGCCTCGGCTCCCGGTCTCAAAACAGGATACCGGGGCTTTATACTACGGCAAGCAGACAGGACGCTGTTATATTGTATAACTCGGCTATCAAGGCTGCAACAGTGTATCCACGGGAATCGCTAGCCGGGAGCAGCAAGGAACGCCGTCTTACATGTCCGCGATAGCGGGCGCCATCTTGCCTCTCTTGTTCATTGTTCCTGTGCTCCTGCAGTAGGATCGCACCCCAAACTACTCATAAATTCTCAAGGTAGCGTAATCAGGTAATTTTGGTAATGTGGCATTACAATTATAATGCATAATTGCCGAAATTACTCCAGTCACTCCAGAGTAATTATAATTCTCCCAGGCATAGTTTTACATTGGCTGTTTAATGTCGCTTGGACCCTCGCTTCTGTCCTTGACAGTGATGTCTCAGCAAAAGAAATCTTGATTAAAAAAAAGAAAATCTGAGTGTCAGGCTTGGCGCCTGTACGCAACTAAAGTCACTTTGGAGGAGACCAGGAGAAGAAGGAGAAGACTTGGTGCGAGGTGGAGGATAATCAGAAGAGCTAAGATAACCAGAGCAATGAGAACCCAACCCTGACAGAAGAAGCAGGACCTGGGAAACCTAATTCACAAGGACAGGGATGGCCAAAGCCACAGGGGACCAGGAACAAATGTATGAGGAGGAGCAGGACTGTGAGAAACAGGACTGGGATGTCCGGCATTGGGACAAGGCTTTTTAAGGATCACAAGGACTTAGTAGGATGGGGAACTGGGGGAAAAGGACCTAGTGGACCAAAGCCTGAAGAATCAGAAGGACCAGGGGTAGGAGGAATGGAAGCCCCTGGACCAGCAAGACAAGGAGGGCTAGAAGGGTCTGAGAGCCCTGACCAGGACCAGAGGGATGAGGTGGACCATTGCTAAGAGTCCATAATTTGATGGACATACCCAAGAGGACAGGTACATGGATCACAATAGATAGAAGGATCCGGAAAACAAATATCAGCTCAAAAAGCGTCAGGTGGGGGCAGAAGAAAAGGGCCACAGCTTGGAAGGAGTAGTGCTAGCAGGACCAGGAAGCACTAGATAGCCAGGACAAGGGGAATAGCAAAGCACAGGAAGTACAAGGGGGCCTGGGTCAGAAGGTCCTTGAGGGTCAGACTTAGGAGGACTCTAAACCAGGATGACAAAGACTATACAGACCAGGGTGACCTATAACAGAGGAACTGGATGGATTAGGACAGGGGGGGGCAAAAAAAGGACAAACCCAGGAGGATCACTAGTAGGACAGCCATGACAGAAGGGACCAGAGTCAGACACAAGAAGAAGGGTGAACCAAGAAACTAGGAGGCCTAGTAGGGCTGGGTTGGTACAGCAGGCCCAGGGAACTAGGAGTACTAGAGGAACCAAGGCCAGTGGGACCAGCACCAGAATACCAGATTCAGGAGTACCAGTCAACTACCAGAACTAAGAAGATGAGGACCACATGGACCAGGTAGGAAGGAGCAGCAGGATTAGCAACAAGCCAACCAGAGGGAATAGATAAAGTAGGTGAGCAGGACCAGAAGGACAGAGGAACCAGATTTTGGGGAGGAATATGAAAATGGTCAGGACTGGGAGAACTTGTGAAACAGGAGAACTAGGATCAGGAATACCTGGGAATAACAACTGGACAGAGGAGGACCAGGAAGTTCTAAGACTATCAAGGCCAGAAGGTCTGGACCCTCAGAACTAGGAAAGGGTAGGATGATTAGTGGTGATCAAGGGCAAATTATTGCAGAACCATGAGGGCAAGGAGAACTAGGAAAACACAGGCCAGGAGGACCAGGACCACTGGCACTCTTTCTCTCGTTGAGCATTTCATTACTAGCTGTTCACTTTCACTGTTAGCAGAGTATTGTTCTCCTTCTTGTTCTGGCTGTTTTCTGTTTCTTTCTGCTCTCCGTATTTTCTTGTGCACTCTTTTTCTACCTCTTATTGGCTCAGGTCTCTGATTCACACTTTTACCCTTCGGCTCACTTTTGACAATCACTATATCTTTGTCTTCATTTGCCACCAGATTCTCAGTTTGGACTGAAACAGTCTGATTCTTGTCTTCCACAGCAAACTGTTTTCCTCTTGCAGTTCTCATAACTCAAATTTTCAGCTTCACCCTTTGAATCTGAATTTCTCGCTTCTCTTCCTATTGAGTGTCTGTTTGATCTTCTTTTTTAGTCTGATCTTAATTTTCAACACCCACCTCTTGATTCAAACGGCACACATGAGCTTGAAACTGTTAATCAGTGGTTGTTGTCACCACTTCTTCATCTGCAGTCTTAACCCTTTTTGTGTGAATGGTGTGAATCCACTCTGGCAAACCTCCACACTTAACAATATTGTTAGTCAGAAGTATAACTTGACACAGGCTTTTCCATCTGTGCTTCATGAATGACTTTCAGACATGCTTCTTCATGTACACCCATTCAACAAGTTGCAGGGAGTGGCACAGTCTTAACTTTTATGAAGGAGTCACCAAATATCCCCGGATGAGATATAGAACACACAGCATCAAACAGACTTTGCAGTTTAGTTCATTGTCATCACTAATAGACAAAGGTGCAGATTTTGGGAAGCATAAATCCTCATGGCTCTGCTCATCAGGACCTCATTATGAGAGCGTCCTGTTTTCTTGTCTGGAGTATTTCTCATGCTCATATGCAGAAGAAGAACTCTGTCAGGCCATTTTGAAGATGTTGAGTCACATACTTTCATCAGCATTGATTTTAGAGTGCAATTATTTGTCAACAATTCTTGATGCTACTGGAAAGTAATTACAAAGGAACTTCTGCTCAATTTCAAAGCTGGGCATATTAATTGTAATAACTTATTGTTAAAATTAGTACCTTTATCTGATTCTAAAGCAGTTGGCAGACCACATCTAGGAATTCATATTTTGGCCACTGTCACGCTGTCAGCTCTCTTAGTTGGTACACTTCTACCCACTTAGAGAATACACACACTACTACAACTACTGGCATCTCCAAGAAATCGAGTTGAACTCTGGTGAAAGGACATTCAAATTTTCCTACATGATTCACGGTCACAATGGTCCTTTTGTAGGGATTGTTTGTGGGCAAGTAACACAAAGTTGGCATAAATCTTTAGTAACAGATGTAAACGTACTATTATTAAGTAAATATTCATTAAATAACCGAACCATAGAATTGTGTCAAATTGAGTTGGACCACAAATCAACCTACTCATAGAAAACAAAATAAAATCAGGAAGAATGTACTGTTTGTCACCTGTAACCCAAATATCATTCTAGTCTTTTGTACACCTTGCCATGTCCCACCTCCTTTTCTCATTATCTGCTGCTGATCTTAGAATTCTTTCAGCTCACTTAATTTTTGTATTGGTGTCTGCTGAATGTGGCTCTTTTTGCAGGGTCATCCCTGAACTTTTTGCCTTTCTCCTGTATTTTTTTCTGACCTGTTTTTGTTGGTTTTATGACTCTGGGTACGTTTTCACTGCTGATCAGTGCTAAAGTGCATATGCCCCCTGTAAATCATTGTAATGGATTAGTGATTCCTTGGTTAGCTTATTTGATTTACTTGTCAGACCCTAGTACAGTGTACCATGTGTGCCCAGTGCCTGTAGATCAAATGCTGCTGGTGGGCGGCTTGCAGCACTGGTTGTGCCACCCACAGAAGCTGCCTTGCAAAATATGGCTTAGGCCTGCCATTGCAGAGCCTGTGAGCAGTCTGGGACTGACATATCAACTTAGCAAGTGCAACTACTTGCCAGTCCCTAAACCTTTATTTTTCTACATGTTAGTGACCCCTAAGGTAGGCCCAAGGTACCCCCATGGGCAGGGTGCATTGTATGTGAAAGGTAGGACATGTCCTGATGTGTGTGGCATGTCCTGATAGTGAATTACAGCTAATTTTGTTTTTCACTATTGCAAGGCTACTTGCTCCCTTAGGCCAGAATGGGCAGTTTGATTATAACATCTTGTAATCCTAACTGACCCAGGGAACAAGGTAGAAATTCGAGTTTAGTATGCCTGAACTCAGAATGTAAAAATACTTCTTTTAGTGAAGATGATTTTTACATCCTATGTTTGAAAATACCGCTTTTAGAAAGTAGGTATTTTCTTGCCAAACCATCCAGTATGTCTCTGCTGGGTTTGTGTATTCCATGTCTGGTTTGTGAGTGACAGGGGGCTGGAGAGGGACTTGGCTCCAGCAGTCTGATGGGGCGGGCTTGGATGAATATGACCTGCATTGAACAGAATGTAGGGGAGGAGATTTCCTTTCACTGACCTGAGCCCTCATAGAATAGAGAGTAGGGAGCAGAGATTTCCTTTCACTGGCCTGAGCCCTAATAGAATAGAGAGCAGGGGGAGGAGATTTCCTTTCAGTTACTTGGGTGAGGTCTGCTCTCAAACAATGCTGTCTCCACCTCCTGGCGGGAAGCTGCACCCAGGAGGACAGAACTGGTTTTGACTAGGTACAGACACTCTCTGCCTTCAGGATTTTGCAGTATAAATATTGGGGCCCAAGGCCCCAGGACTTTAGATCAATTCTGTGAATCAAGACAAACCTTTGCAAGGAGAAGAACCGGAGAAGCTGAAGGAAGATTACTGTCCCTGTGCAGTTTGCTGTTGGGGTTGGCCTGCAGTGGTTACTTTATTGCCAAGGAAAGGAGAAAAGGAACTTTGTGTGTACTTTTACTATCTTGCGGGAGATCTCCAAGGGCTTGAAGTTGAGCTGGCTTCCTTTTCTGAAGTCTCAGGGACACAAAGACTTCAACACCAGCTCCCCCTGATTTCCCATGCTGGGAATTCTACCTGAATTGAGGTGCCTGCTGTTGTTTGGGCCCTCTGAGAGACTGCGTGTTTGCTGGGAGACGGAAGTGCGACGCAATGAGGAGAAGTGTGTCACCACCGCAGCAGTTGCCATCGCATCGCCGAAGAAGCGTGCAACTGCCCCAGCTGTTCGCCGTCGCATCGCAGACGAAGTGTGTTGCATCACCGGAGAAGCGTGCCGCTGCCACAGAGGTCACCGTCAAATCACCGGAGAAGCGTGTTGCAGGGCCTGTCGTGGCTCCAAAGTTCATGGATTTTGCCGCACGGACGTTAGCGTGCATGCATCGCATCCCTGTTGTCGCATCGCATCAAAGACGCCATGTTGTCGCATCACATCACCTTCTCTCCGGTAAGGAACCGACGCATCACCTCCCCTCTGTTGCAGTAAGGAACCAACACATCACCTCCCCCGAAGCGAGGAACTGATGCATCACCTTCCCTGCGACCCTGTTGTTTGTATTGTGTGACGCAAGGTACTTTGAGAGTAAAGTGTTGCATTTACCATTATCATTGAACAAAGCTATTTCTACCATTTTAAAGTCTTATTTTTGATTACATTATTGTGGATTTTTGTTGTTTGGTCTTGTGTTAAGTCTAGTAAAGATTACTTATTTTTCTAAACTGGTGTGGTGTCCATTTGTAGCGTTTTCACTGTATTATTATATGTGTTTACAAATGCTTTACACACTGCCTCCGAGATAAGCCTGTCTGCTCGTGCCAAGCTAGCAAGGAAGTGAGCTGGGGCTGTTTTAGAAGTGTAGCTCCTTACCCAGACTAGAAGCAAGGGTCTCTTTTTGGACAAAGGTGCAAGCCATCGCCAACTAGAGACCCTCATTTATAACAGTGTCAATAGAAATCAGAACACATTTGCATTTTTAGTTTTACATTGTTTTCGTTCATTTGAATTGATTGTAGTTGAATTGAGGGCACAGTACTTTGCTGCCTCTTCAGCATATCTATTACCAAGTGTAATAAAAATGTCTGATCCTGACTTATTGTCACAGATGAGGCTAGTAGACTAACTTTACAGAAGCCGGATACAGAAGGAGCGATGCAGGAAGTGGAGCGGGATGCAGAAGGAGTGATACAGAAGCTAGTTTCTCCCTTCCTCCTTAGCGGCCACACCCACGAGCTTGTAATCAAACACTCGCCAAATGAGACCCCCACAGGGGAAGGGAAAAAAGGGAGAAATAAACCAAAACACTGTGGCAGCCAGAAACCATCTACAGCTTGGGTTGGAGGAAGGTTAAACTTCACTCTAATATCTGTATCCGGAACCTTTAAATAAGAGACATAATAAACACACATTAGAGTTCCCCCCTTGCTACTGAGCGTGATAGGCTATATATATATGTAACCATAAAGAGCACTCACTCATATATGCTGCCACTAGCATCCAACGAAAAAGGCACAAAAGAAAACAAAAAGAAAGAAAAGAAAAAGAAATACCAAAGGCTATTGTAGTCCTGTATCCAAAAAGAAAGTCATTTGATGATTAAAGGCAAGGAACCTTTACTTATCTGCCAATGGTATCTGGTTCATAGATAAGCTGAATATCCTGGAAGCTCCGAGTTCAGTAGGTCTCAGACTTGGTAAAGGATTCCACCTTCTTGCAGATCCGTGGCAAAGCTCCAAAAGAAACACAAGAGCCCTGCTAACTATCCTGGAAGAAGTCGCTAGTTACTTCACTAGCGGGACACCAAGATATGGGGCGGGATTCTGGAAGGGGACGTGTGGCTCGACAAAGCGCAAGGCAGAAGCTCTCACCATTTCGCCCAGCGAGATTTAAAGGAATCTTTGCAGCGCGGATCACCGACGCTGCAGAACAGGGGCAAAGGTCACGTCTGCACACCAGCGCGTTCGCGGCTTGCCAAGGACAGTCTTGTAGCGGGCTCTGGGACTCAAAAAGGGATTACCCACGACTCCAGGAAAATGCCGCTGGGTACACAAGGAATAGCCTACGGAAAAATCCGGTAGGCAGCAGGATAATCCAGGCTCCTATAATACCTCCGTGAAGGACTCCACCCAGGTGAATAGCTGACAAGCACCGAACAGAGGATAGGGAGGAGCCTAAAATAGGAAGCAGGGAGTAAACGAAGGAAACAGAAGACAGATCGAGATTCAGGTGTTCTGGGAGATGTAGTCTCAGCCTTTCAATCCCGCATTCAATCATCCTTATCTCGCTATGATTGTGACACTTATGAGCTAAGCATTTCACCACTGGGATTTCTTAAGGCAGTTACAATTCTAGCAAATTTAGAATGTATGTCCCATTTCGAATGGACTACTAGAACAAGTCATGAAACGTCTTTCTGACCACAACTACCCAAAATCACGTACCACGCCAAAACCATATAGGCTGTCAGTGTAAATTGAAATACTCAAACCATCAAATATGCAACATGCTCCTGTAAGGGCAAAGAATTCTGCCACTTGTGGTGAAGTTACGCCAGACAAGTATGATGCTTCCATGTTATTTGAAATGGTGCAAACTGTGTTTGCTGCTCGCAATGTAATAATAGTCTCTCAGACAAGAACCATCCACAGATAGAATCTGAACATGTTGTTTAAGAGCAATATCAAGTATTTCAGGTCTTTGGCTTTGTTCACAGTTCTGTTACCTCAATACAGTCAAAGTCACAATTACTGAAATTGACATCATTTTCCTCATCTCTGGTGACAACTGGCAAAGGGGTTGCATGATGAAAGCTACTGCATCTTCGGATTCAAATATTGTCAACTGTCAAAATGATTTGCCGATATTAAATAAGATGACTGTCAGCTGCTGAGTTTGTGTACGAGGCAGTAAAATCTCAACTGAAAGAGGACTAACAAAATATGTGTGTAATCCATTACAATTACCTCACTTTGTTCATTTTCAATACAACCAGCTACAACCGATTTCAGATGTCCAGGAAGTATGGCAGCAATTAGATTTAATGCGGCAGAGAAATAAGCCATGTATCTCTTGATTTTACCTTTCTTTTGGGAAAGAAACGATATAGCAAAAACTTTCCCGTGACAAAATAAGTAAAAATCCCTTCTCTAATTCGGCATTCCTGGAGCAGGTGTACTACAGAGTTTATCTTGGAGTTCAAGTAAGGCAGTCATGCATGTCGTGTTGTGATGATCGCGGTCAGCGCCTGAAAACACAGGACAGCAGGTTCGTGAATTTACTTTCTTTATTCTTCTCATGGGAGCGTGTCACAGCACGTCTGTCCTCTTCCTCGTCCTTGGCTTCACTGTCCACTTCCTGTCCCTACAGGATGTGGTGTCCAGTGACCTGGTCACTGCCCTGTGACCCACAGGGTCCTAGTGCCCTAATGTCGGTGGTCACCCTACGGTCAAGCTCCTACAATGCATTCGTCATTAAATGGCAGCGCATCAGAAACATCGCTGTGAGTGAGTCTAAGTAAAGGCTTTGCTATGAGGGAAACGTTTGAAATCCATTGCCTTAAGTCACCAACCATCTCTAGGAACATCCTCAACATTCTTAGAATTGTAGAAACATATTCTCTGGACACTTTTCTCATGCATTTCTCAATGTGATGACCCAATTAGATCAATTCTTTCATACAGTACTGCATTTTGTGTGAGATACTTTATGACCACTATCAGGCCGATAGTCCAAGAGAACAGTTGTAACCAACTTGCAATCTTATTTTGTTTTAGATCCAACCATCTCGTTATCAATATATTGCACTAGCACTGAGTCATAGGACAATTGTAGATCATCCAAATCTGACTAAAGATTGAAAGCATTTCTGTATTCCCTTTTGGGATACAGCACCAAACCAGGACGTCATTGAAAAATCTAAACACGAAAATTACGTCTTTATGACGATGAATGAAAAAGAACACAAGTCGATTTTTTGTGTACAATTCTGCATCTGCAGAAATCTGACACAAAATCACAGCAGAATTTGATACCACAGGACAAGATAGAACTACAATGTTATTAATCTTTTGAAGATCTTGGACCAATCTCCATATGCAACATGTTATTTAATTGCCCATCAGAGGCGAGGTATTTGGACTGTCTACCACTTCTTTTATAATTCCCTGTCCTATCATTCTCTTGATTGTGGGCTTCATATACTCCTCTGCTTTCCATGTAAGGTTGCATTGAGGAGAATGAGGATAAAAGTGCAATTGAGTTCACTTTAATTCTAACTGGCTCTGCACTTTTAACTTGTCCAATTTCCCTACCTGTGAAACTCCATACCTCATATGTCACTGTGTGTTGAAAAACTTGAGGTAAATCATCTTTTATGAGAAATGGGAATAAATGGACTCTAGACTCTTCTGATTTAGTTTTGAAGGGTCTGAATTGCGAACTCTTCCGGCATACAGTAAATCATGCAATTCGTTTTCCAAATAATAACCTGGTAGTTGTAAAGCGCTGGGGGCTGTCGGGAAGATTAAGCGAGCTATTGCCCAGAGTCACATGGTGCTGGGCTGGGCTGAGCTGCTGACCGCGCCGTTGATAGCACCGTGAGCCATGTCCTTCGGAATCAGCGGCCCTCAACGCTGAGCCACGCCTCTCCCCCTGCGCCGTAACTCTCCCCAGAGGATATCCCTCCCAAGAGAGTTTACAGGACTCGTGTCACATATTATGAACTCATGGTCGTTCTCAAGTGACACCATTTTTAATGGAACATTAACTGAGACCGGATTTGTTATTTGTCTATTACTAATACCAACAACTTGAATTTGTTGACCATGGGGTTAAGCACTCTTCCCTTAAATGACTGCAGAGAATCCGAAATGCGGATGCAAGGCTGTTACTGTATATACTTACATTTCAATCGGTGTCCTCTCACCTGCCCCTACATCACCCGCTTCCTGTGGATCATATTTAAGGCATTATCTATTGCCTATATGGCCTTTTCAAACACCGTTCGTACGTTTCTTATGGGCAAATGAGCCCTTCAGGCCCCTTCAGCGAGCAAAACCCAATTAAGCAATTCTGTCCATAGTTGGAGGTTAATCATTTAGTTACCTGTTCTCCAAATTCGTGGTTCAACTTCGCTCGAGCCCCAGCGAAATTCTTTTCAGGAAAAAGTAAAAGTTCAAAACCAGGTTCTTCTACGACAGAGTTTATAGGTTTGTTATCCTGCAGTAAAACTGGGAAGCCCTGTTTGGGTACCTATGTCCTTTAAAAATCCTAAGCATAAACATGAACATCAACATTTTAAACGACTAGTCTGTCTAAAGTAATAGTACCCAGCAGAATTTCTCCATATTCAGTTTGCAGTTTGTAAATATTAATCTTTCTTTCTGACACTTTTGGTTTCACTGCAGTAGCAGCAGCATTATTAGCAATTGTGTTACAGTTGTCAACAGGAGTGGACACAGTAGGCAAAACAGACACAAGGACAAGACTAGCAGTATCAAACCCACTCATCCTTGCCACTTCATTATCAGCTACTGTTGGAGTTTCAACAGGAGTGGGCAGAGTAGGCAAAACAGACACAAGGACAACACTAGCAGTACCAAACCCACTCATCCCTGCTACTTCATTATCAGGTACTGTGGGAGTTTCAACAGGAGTGGACACAGTAGGCAAAACAGACACAAGGACAACACTAGCAGTACCAAACCCACTCATCCCTGCTACTTCATTATCAGGTACTGTTGGAGTTATTGGCAATGTATGCACACCCATGCCGGCTGCACCCGGCCTCCTGCTCCTTCTTGATCAACACATTTAGACCCGCCGTCTACCCCCTAGACGCGGTCACCTGGTACTGCTTTGCGCCTTTCCTTGCGCCCCAGCTTTCCCCAAATTGCTTCTTCCAAGTACCGGCATCTCGGGTAGGGCCGGAGAGGCCAGGACCAACAGCAGGACGGCCCCCTCTCCCGCCAGGCCGGAGCCCCATTGACTGCCCTCTCACCTGATACTGCTTTGCGCCTTTCCTTGCGCCCCAGCTTTCCCCAAATTGCTTCTTCCAAGCACCGGCATCTCGGGTAGGGCCGGAGAGTCCAGGACCACCAGCAGGACGGCCCCCACTCCCGCCAGCCCGGAGCCCCATTGACTGCCCTCCTTGTTCCAGGATGAGCCAGTCCCCGTCCAGAAAGGAGCACCCGACATTTTTCTTGGCCGGGACCCCGCCACCCTGCCAGTTCTACCTTTACCAACAGGGATGGGTGGGTGGGCAACTTCCTTCTAACTGTGACCCGTGGCACCCGAGGCAAGAGGACAAAGAGGGCTTCTCCCTCGTGGTCTGTGTTCTTATCCCTTTCCCTGGGGAGGGGTCGCCTGCGAGCTCTTCCTACCTTCTCGCCTTCCCTGCTAACCCCTCCCACTCCCCTTGCCCATGTACGCCCAATCTCTTTCTCCCTGCCTCTCGCCCGTAATGCCACTAAAGGACCCCTCCCCTAGGCGCGGGGGGGGGGGCTCTCATCAACACATTTAGATCTCTGATTGCCATCATTATATGTAGGAGACCGTATGTCCAATAAATCATCTAAAAATGTACCTTCTTCGTCTGAATTACTCTCAATATTTTGCTTTTCTTTTTTCTTTTCAACAGTCCCATTATCTTTTTTCTTTTGGCTGTACAATTCACTATTGCAGAAACCACTCATACACTCAGCGAATGTATGTTCTCTCCATGCCCTTTTCTGCATGCCCCATTTTAGCCAATAGCTCAGAGCATTTTTAACCCCTTCGACGCTCATGACGAGCTGGGCTCGTCATGAGGTAGCCTCCTCGCACGCTCATGACGAGCCCAGCTCGTCATGAATAATGGGATTTACAAATTCTCAGCGTGCCAGCTGAATTCCCCAAGCACGCATCAGGTTAACTGTCCATGTCATTCTTTTTTGTTCCTTCTCACTTGCAACACGATCCCATTTATTCAGTTCCTCATATTGTACTGGCCTTGGCTGTGGCTCGGCTCTCAGAATGGGTAAGCCACTCGTCCCCTGCCCTAGAGCACCCGCCCGCCCCCAACCAAACCCTTCTGCTTTCTCGAAGTGCTAGAAGCAGAAACATAAAATGGTATTTATAATATCATTTTATATTTCTGCTTCTCGCACTGTGAGAAATCAGTGGGGCAACGCTCTTCCGCCCACACGGAGAAGTCTCCCCTGATTGTTGCTCTCATCATGAGACCAGAGGAGCCTTCATTCAAGCCATTTTGAGAGCCCTGTTCAACCTACCTACTTCTACAACCTTGTTCAGTAAGTGGGTTTTGGCATTTGTGTATTTTACCACATTAGGTCCAGAGTCTGTAGCAATGTATTGTTTAAATTTTATAGATAGGAAGAGGTGAAGCTCCCTGTTGTCTTTTTTGAACCATCTTCTCTTGAAGTGCTATTTCTACACTTGTCAGATGATAGTAGAGAAGTATACTCTTATGTGACCTGAACTGATTCCTTTCAGCCGGCGGAGAGCCTGTGTGTTCATTAGAAGCCAACTATGAGACAAGAGGTTCTTCCAAATCTAAAGTCAGTGGATCACAGTTTGGGTGCCAGGGGGGCGGGGTTATGGGGTAGGTGGGGGGTCCTGAAGATATTCAGGCTCACTCTGCAAAGTTCTTGTAAGCTTCCTAGGCAGAGGCATTGGGAACGTTCTCAGCAACATGTATGATATGTAACTTGTAATATTACTCTGTTTCCTTTCCTCTTGTTGGGATTTACTTTCATTAAGTCCTTAGAGTTTGGTCCAGCTTCTGCGTTTGCTTGGAAAGTTAGTAAAACAGGAGCTTCGTGCAGGGCAACCTTATAAGATTGCTGGGTTGGGAGGTGTAGTTTAGTTAAGGCATATCATCTTTTTGGGGGGGCACTGGAATGCCTATTGTTATTACCATGATTCCACATCAGCATGATTTTCAGATTCCTGAAATGTGCTATGTTTTCATTGGAGAATGTTCAATTATATCAGCCTATTAAATGTTGAGAGGTTTCACACTAAAGTTAATGTAATGTCTAGGGACTTTTGTAAACTAAAATTAGTCCGGGCACAAATGTTCATCTCAGACCCACATTCGCAGAGCACGTGAACTGTGTGAGGCCATAAGGGTGGGGATATTCATGATTAGGTCATGGTATCCTTTCTAGCTCTGAAAACAGCCTCCTATCCAGGAGCCCACCCAGAACATGCCAGGGTAGCCTAATGGCCAGCCTGTATTGACAATGGCCAATTTTGGTGTTAACCTGTAGTATATTAGCCGGCCTCAAATTTCCAGGAAAAATAGTAAACATGTTTTCAGTGTTGCTGAATATATTGGTTTAAACAATTGTAAGAAACTAGGTTGCTGGGTGAGGTGGGTAAAACCCTACTCAAGCAGGAACCACAATCCTTGTCAGGGTGAAGTCACAAGCAAACTCCAAATTAAACTGGGCTCAGCCCACTGGCTTGAGACAGAGCAGTCAGGCTTAACGTAGAGGCAATTTGTAAAGTATTTGTGCAATACTTCAAACTGTAACACAGTAAAAACACATCATATAAGGATACCACACCAGATGTTAAGAAATAGAGTAATCTTTAATAAATAAAACAAGACCAAAACAACAAAAGTCCAATCAGTAGAACGGGAGATATGCAGTTTTAAATATTTCAGTGAAAATAGCACCTATTGTGGCTATTTGGGCGCACCAGACTCGGACAAAGTTACAAGTCCAGGCCGACCACGATGGAGTCCGGGCTGGCTATTGGGACCCAGGTAAGCCCGCTGATCCTTAAATCTTAATTACGGAGCTTTGCAGGGTCCAGCATCTAGGATACGTCACGCAGCTGAGGAGATACGTCGGTTCTGAGGAGCTGTGATGCAGGTTCCTGCATCATCGCCGAGAATCAGGTTGACGACTGCTTGCGATGCAAAGTCCAGCGTCGAGCATGCGTCGCACAGTCAAGGCAATGTGTTGGTTCTGAGGAGCTGTGAGCCTGCACTGTAAGAACATGTGTCTCATCAAGGCTACCATTGACAAGGGATTTACGATGCTAGGATCTGCATCAGGGACGTTTCGCAACTGCAGCGGTTCCAATGCAAGCTGCGAGATTGATTCAGACTCCTTGTGCTGACAGAATCATCACAGAAGAGGCTGTGCTTTTGTTCTGCTTATGATTGCACCGCACAGCAGTGGAGATGCGTCAGTCCTGCTGGATCCACAGATGGGCTGGCAGAGCACCTTCAGGCCCACTTCCAAGGGTCCAGGACTTGGGTGGCACCACTTAGCAGGATAGAACTCAGTGATGGCAGAGTCCATATGCTGGGTTCAAGGTTGTTGGAGCCTTCTATCCCTGAAGCTCTAGTCAGGAGACCAGCCAGCTAGCACTTGGAGTCAGTCTGAGGGCAGCAGTCCTTCAAAGCAGTAGTCTAGCAGAGTAGCATTCCTTTAAGCAGCTCAACAGTCATTCTTCCTGGCAGAGTATCCAGCGGGTCCCGAAGTGTACTGAAGGGTCGATATCTGAGGTGCAAATTTAAACCTTGGCCTTCTTTTGAAATGGCAGAAGCTTCTAGAGGTTTCCCTTTGAAGTCCTCAGGCTTCCTGCCTTACCTGCCTGTCTCCAGACTAAACTACAGAGGTTATGCGGCTGTGTGTGTGGAGGCATGACACAGCCTATTCAACTGTAATCAGGGCATTACCCAGCTCTGCCAGTGGTGGCCCATCCAGGCATACATGCGCTCTCTATTGTGTGACTGCCTAGGAGAAATACACAAAGCCCAACTGCCAGTTATACCCAATTATGTGGCCCAGAGACAGGCTGCAGGCACTAAAAAGGTAAGGCAGGAAAATGCCAACTTTCTAAAAGTAAGACTTATACAATTGTTCACATGGAACTAATTTTCAACATTAATCGGTAATACAGCATAATCACTGTTGTGATAAGAACCAGAGATCAGTACATTTGTTAGGTTTAAGTCATCAAAAGAATATTTGTTACACATTGTAAAAAGAAAAAAATAAGCAATATGATGTGTAGAGTGAATCCCAAGTAAAATACCATAACTAAGAAAAAACGTGAAAAAGTGAATATGGTCCAAGGTATATTGGTTTGACAAACAACCATTTAATGGAGTATTTCTAGACAATACAGCAGCACTGTCTTAAAGCCACATAGTCCCGTAATCATCAATGGTTTGTCTGCAAAGCTGTTGATGGCGTTTCTACCCTATTAAAATGAAAAGGTCTCTTCAGGACAAGAAATAACCTGGGGAAAACTGATCTCCTAGACGGGCCAGTGACAGTCTATCGGGCCCCACTGAACATACTCGTGTTCCTATTAATGAGGCCATTTCCCTACTATAAAGTGTGCCATATTCATATCACGGGCTCTGCCCCGTGAGTATTCATTGGGCACATTGAGTGGCACTTATTTACAAATGTATCTGGGACTATGCTCCCACTACGATCCTCTCCAGTTATTATTATAGGAAATAACAATCCAACACCAATTTCTAAAAATATTTTTATCTTGAAAATTACTCCTCAATGACAAAAATCCACAAGAGTGTTCCAGAGATATGAATTTTTAAGGGAACAATAAATACATGTTTTTTGTTCAATCCTAGAAATCATTGTAATGTATAACACTTGCAGTCAAACTTTGCAAAGTTTGGAAAACGTTTATAATGCTGTAAACTATTACTCTGGCCCGCAGTGGGTCACCAATTCTGGCAGGGAGCATGTCACAGAGGCCAATGAGGCTTGACCAGACAGTTACCTTACAGTCCAAGAGATATCCAGTCCAGTTGCATCATCTATGGGTGCACTACCCTAGACTATAATGGAGTGGTACTGATGCAAGGTATACAGGATGCTGAAGGATGCTGAGGATGCTGATCTAGTAATCAGGCTCTTCCTGGAGCTACTCCTCTGTTCACTGTCATGGATGGATGACTTTGGGCACAGGGGTTGATGTCCATCAAAGTCCGGTTGAGTCCATCCAAAAACCAATAGCCACTGGTCCACTGGTCTCTGGGTAACCGCCAAACCAGCTGTTCCCTTTACTGGTGATAACTTTCGACTTGGATGACCAAACTTCACTCCGATTACTCTCTCGGGTCCAGCGTTCCAACTTTTGAGGGTTGGGACGAGGTGTCCCAGGCTGCATGTTGTCGGTTAGAACCGGTCAGATTTTTTTGGCTACCAACTCGCCAAAACGGGCTTCTTCAGCTTTTTTGTCCCCGTAGATGTAACAGGAAGTTAGCCATGTGACTCTTGGGGTCACCTTTTCTGTTTGAGGCTCGATAACAACGTTTCCTCGAGTCGGGCACCCCAGGCACAGTTCTTGCATTGCAAGCCCAAGGGGCAGCTGGTGCAGTCCAGTCTTGGTGCAGCCTCTATTTGCTGGGTGCAAGAAAGAGCAGGGCAGTCCCTCTTCAGTCCACTCTTTAAAACAGACGTGATTTGTGGTCTGGGTGCCAGGGGTGCCCTTTGGGCATGTGGTGACTACCAGCCAATGGGCTACCAGATCCCCGCCCACCTAGTGATGACTTCCTGGGAAGTGTGGCATTTAGTAAGCCCAGGATGCACTACACTGTCAACTCCATAAATTGCAAAAATCTCTTTTGGTGTGTTGAGCTCCTAAGCCCATCCCAGAGATGTGGCTACATGGGGGCTACACCCCCAGAGGAAAACCAGTTTGACAACAGCTTCCCTCCCACTGTTCTTGATGCCAACCAGTATGCTGGAACAAAAGATCAGACCCTCTCCTGTGGGTTTACCATTTGCCCTTCAAAGGTGGCTTCCCCGTTAAATCTTGCCTTTTAGCCTTTAATTAAGAATCCAAAACGGAAGCCATGTATCATAGTTTAATCCATGTATACAACCTCCTTCAAATCAAGCATCAAAAAACTATCAACATATTTTGAGTTAGCAGTTGTGCTCCAGTTTGTACAAGACATAATGTAAATAAAACAGCATTTATGTTTTAAATGGTTAGCACCGGAAAAATAAGCATTTTTGTCCCTAACTTCAGATGTTTTCCAATCCTCTCATAAAAGGTTCTCTTTCCTACTGGAAATAACAGGAAATTACCTCAACAAACAATTAGCCGTAATGGATTGGAAAGGGTTTTCATTGAAGCAATAGAAGGTCAGCCATCTCAAATTGTGTGCTTTTTTATCTCAGTAATCCTCACTAGACAATTCTGTGAGGAAGAAAGAACAGAGGAATGGAGGATCCAAAGGCCTCTCTTCACAGGAAACAGGAACCTCCCATGGAGAAGAATGGAGGGGCCAATAACAGCACTGGGGGGGGCTGGCTGCTATAATGTAAGTTTAGATACAGGACATGGCAGCCTGCCAGTGCCCTCAGAGCCCCTGCTACACTGATTATTGTTATTGTTGTAATTGCATTTGCCTTGATGACTGATCCAAGATGAAGAAAGTTGTTTTTTTCTGTTGTCGGTTGCTTTGTGGATGTTAGTGAAGTCTCTGCTCCTGGAGTGTTGCGAGTTACGTTTTAAATTCATTGTTTGCTTTCAACACTCCTCTCACTTGCACTGCACTGCATTGCATTTTCCTACTGTTTGCTTATATGGACAGCATTCTCAGTGCTGTAACATTTTTACAAGTACCTCTTCATTCTACCAAGAACATGTTTTCAAGGAAAAAATGTTCAGATAGGAAAGGTAAATGAGAGAGAGTATTATTGATCAGAATCTGGAACTAATTTTTTATTTTGTGGAGTGCCAGCTGATAGTTCCGCTTCAAGTGATTCTGAAGAACATGCAGGACAGCAGGGCAGTCATGGTGTCCCTTCTCAAGCACACCCTGTGATTGGCTGTGTAGCTCAATCCAAAGTACAGGTCTCTTGTAATGAGGTACCACACACAGCACAGAAAGGATGCTCATTCCACAGCCCCCTAATAGCTTCCAACCTCTAATTTCTCCTTTCACCAGAGATGCTGGATGTAAAGTCGATATTGCAAATATTTGGATTGGGAACAATTTCTACCCTCCGAGGGATGTGTGGACAATGCAGGCAGAGGTTGTCTATAAGAGAGCAATCTTGCCCATTGCAAAAGTAGAGGAAAGACTGCAAGTCTGTTGGTACTGTGTAAATGGTGGTGACAAGTCTTTGAGGGGTCTCCATTTTCTGTAGCTCCTATCTACCAGATGAGGGAGAAATGTTGCTCCAACTTCACTTATTTAGGTCTCGCCTACGCAGCGTGCATGCGCTGAATAGGAAAAAGACCTGTAGCAATCGCTATGGTTTTTGTCCCAAAACGTGCATGCTTTGCATTGCCTTCAATGGCAACGCATGCATGTTTGGCGATTCCCTTGTGGAAGCGAGCTTGACACCATATGTTTGTAATTAACTTGCAAACACATGGTGCCCGTGGCTCGCTCCCACAAGGGAATCACTTTCACTTTTGCAGACACTTTTTTAGGCGTGAGCACTTGTTAACATATTGCAAGAACTCGAACCTGAAGGTTTTGGAGTGCTTTATATGAGCACCAGTTACATTACACAAACCGAACCTAGAGCCGAGCAAAGCTTCAGGCTCGAGCTCTTTCGGTGGCTCGCCCCCCCCCCCCCTCTACCCATCCCAGCCACTAAGACAAGTCATCAAGGGCCCAAGACCACTTCAGGGTACTCTGAGCCAGCAGGGTGTGGCAGCTCAAGGCTGTACTCCACCGCAATACACCAAATAAGGCAGCGTGTTACAACACATGAGCACGCGCCTCCTTTTGGGGCAATGCACTTTGTGGTGCCCTGCAAACCTTCGAAACACGCAACACCATCGCTAACTTCAGCCAAGCAGCCACCTAGAATTGTGAGGTCTGGATATTTGGCGTGCTTAAAAGAGGCATTTCTAGCGAATATTCCTCCTTTAACAATGCGAACATTACCCGAAAACAGTAGCAATGTGAATAAGAAGGGAAAAGCTGCAGTTTCTTCGTACTTGAGGGACCCCTCCATTGTGAGCATTAACAGAAGTTGAGACAACAGGCTTGGTGGGCGTGCCCCTGAGCCCTCCCCCCGCCACCCCAAGAGGGCTCATGGATGGACAGTGCTGAAAAGATTATAAAGCTCTTAAGCCGCAGGAATACCTAAAAACGGGTCTCACGCATACGACAGAAAACACATTTTTAAATCTGCGCTTCGACATCCTGCCATCCTGCCAATACTACCCCACTTGGCACCTTGCAAAAGGGGAGCAGAAGAACACCTTTGCCATTGTTGCAGAACAGGGAAAGAGGACCTAATACATATAATCTGCATCTGCCCAAACCTGATGGACATAAGGTGCTCCTTACTCCAAGTATTATGGAACCAAAAGGGCATAACAAACTGCAGGCAGGCTGTGATGCTGTGCTTTAAACCTGAAGAGATCCAGCTAAATTGCAGACTAACAAAGTATTTTGATATAGTCGCCAGAAGACTCATGAGCTCGCCATACGGTTCATCTGAAGTACAGCAAGCAACAGGATTTCAGGAACAGTACGCTAAGACACTTGCCAAGTCACAATTACGCTTTGGCATACTGAGGCACATTCACTTTACAAACTTAGAAAAGGACTATACCCATAATGTAATTGAGACTTTTATGATTTTATAGAGTGTAAAATACCTTTTTCTTCTTATTCTTTTATAACATAAATGTAAAGCACGGCTTAAATGATTTTTTAATGATGGAAGTTTTTAGTATTGTGAGTTTTAATTAACTGTACAATAAAGTTATTCTATTCCTCCCCCGCCTCTCTTTTTTTTTAAATTGCTCCTCTTGCATTCATAGATTTCCATTCACTTAAATGAAATGACACTCTTGAGATGTCACAATTAGCTCCACAGGTAACATATCCTGCTCACTCGTACCCACTGCCACTACTGAAACTATACGACAGAGGAGAACGAAATTATGCTGCAGGATTAACTACATTATGCGGCAGGCTAATTATGCAGCATATAATACGGCACATTTTATGATTGTATTACTTCCGTATTTTTTCATTTATACACATGTTGACCCTGTCTATGCAAATGTTTCACCCTTCATCCTATTAGTACAAGTTTAACACCTACATACACAATCTAGTGAACAGAGCGAACACTCTATTCGCACTTAACTGGCAGCCCCACTACAGTAGATTTAGGGGCCTAATATTGTTTGGATCCCCTCCAGTTTCATACACATAAGGCACAAAACCGTTCATAAATTGCGGTAAGTTGTAAGTACTCTGCAGCCGAGTGAAGACATTCTACAACAAGCATTGGCATAGCCAATAGGTCTCGGCTTTGGGACCTTATAAGTGTTTAATTATGCAGCACATTATCCTTGGTGCAACAGCAACTGTTGCATGGCTAAACACTTATAATGTCCCAAAGGCGAGACCTATTGCTTGTTAATTATTTACTTATTTGAAGTGCATTACATCCCCTCCCCAGTGGCGTAATTTTGCATTGACGACCCTAGCTATATTTAGGTGGGCTTCGTTTTAATGCTTTACTGACATCTTTGCTGTCATGTTTAGTCGAAAAATCTTCAACTTTTGGATAGTAGGGTACACATTGATAAACCTTCAGCATCAGGCATTCAATATCTGTAGTTCTGCTGAGAGTAGTTTCTTTTTGCTTCGGACTTTCTCGACCTTCAGTCTGTCAAATTCATAAGAGGCACTCCCTCCGACACCTCCTCACCCCTTCCCATTCGCAGTAAAGGCAGAGCTCATCTTCAGCAAAGAGCGCCCTCACAGGAAGCACATCTTCATGCTACACAAAATACTGAAAACCGATCAGTCAGTGCAAAGAGCCAGTGTTTGCCTCTCTTTTTCATCTTTGGTCCGATAAAGCTTCCTATTCTTTAAAGATTGCTACATCAATCAATAAAAAGAATTAACTTGGGCAATGATTCATGATATGTGTTGTACAAGATAGTGGTACTCTCTGCCATTCATTACAGTGAGAAGTTGTTAACTAGAAATGAAACGCCTGGTCTTTTTTAGCGTGTGAAAAAGCGAAAAAACACCTTCCATTTAAGCTATCGCTTTGACTACTCCTGAAATCAGCCTTTGATTGGTTTCTCTCACTGAATCGTAATTTCTGGACATTCCAAAACACCCACGATAGGTAATTCCCCTTTAATCTATGAATGTAACAGCACCTACAGTCAAAATGTCAAATTAAGAAATGTTTAACAGACATTGCTTTCAGTTCTGTAATTTAAAGCGGTTTGCTGGGAAATTACGAGCAGCCGAAGCATGAGCAGGGCAGCCGAGCAGTATGGGTTGGATTCCCCTCTCTCCCTCATATACATAGCGTTTTTTCTCTGCATGCATTATATGCCTGCAACAGAGAAGCGGCTTTATAATTTAAATGAAAAGGACCTCTGGCAATGGGGAAATGAGGCTTGAAGATTTTCATGAATGGAGAGAACTGCTTAGCTGTGACTGGCTTGTTTTCTTTTCTTCCTATTCACGTCGCGCGAGCCCCACCTTAATGCCTTAAAAAGCATTTTGTTTCGTGGCAGTCAGGCAAGTATCTGTTTGATGTCAGAAACCCTTTACTCCGAGGAACTTCCCCGACCCCTGTCTTTGCATACGAAATGACTGACTGTCACAGGAAGAAGCCGCTGCTTGCACTGAAATCATTTTTGGGGCACATTTGACGCTTTCAACATACCTCCGATAGCGACCGGCTTTGCTAGACCTAGAAGAAAACTTTACATGACTTATTCTATGCAAAAATATATCTATTTAGTATGGAAATTATAGAATTAATCCTATGCAGTTTAATGTTGTCCCTTTATGTTTCCATTGCTGATAATTGTGGATGCGGTTTTTTGTGCAAGTGATTTTTGCACGAGGTAATAGTGCACAATTGTAGTGCTAATGCAAAAACTGCACGCAAAAATCACGAATGAGCATTTGCAGTTTCTAAATAGATCCAAAAGTGGCACCATGTATGTGCGCCATAAATAGTCACCACCCGGGTCACCGACATTCTTCAGGGCAAAAGAACAGGAGTTGAAATGTTATAGAATTCAACAGTATTCAATAACATAACTGTACAGTGCAAAAGAATATTATCAAATTCCGAGTCCTTAGTGTTGCTGTTAGAACAGGGGTCACCAATTCCACCACGGTAGCTTGGGGCGAGGCAGGAAGGCACCCAAAGGCACTGTGTAAAGCGGAAGTGCAGCACACAATTGCACTGAGACAGGGAGGCATACACAATAAAATGACACGACACCAGATTTGTTGTTTCAAAAAAGACTCTTTATCTAGACTTTCTTCAGTGCAGGTAAGTAACTGTTCCTATATACTTGGCATCAATTCAGGTATTTAGCATTTCTCTTACATCAGGCAAATATCACTTTTCAGATACTAGGCAATTGGGGTCAACATCTCTCCAGTATTACTTCAATGAACATAACACTCTGCTCAGGGGCAGTCTAGGCAATAACATTTGTTAGTGTTAGAGAAAGCGGTACAAGAGCAGCTGACTGAATATTTAGAAACTAACCACCTTCTGCATGATACACAGTCAGGATTTAGGCCTGATTTTAGTACAGAATCAGCTTTGTTGGAAGTGTCTGAATCTATTCGCGAGTGTGTGGATAGGGGCGAGGAGGCCATGTTGGTCCTCCTCGACCTATCCGCAGCATTCGACACTATCTCACATGACACTCTACTGATTCGCCTGCAGGAGGTGGGCTTTGGAGGAATTCCCCTGGCTTGGGTCAAATTTTTCCTGTCAGGCAGGTTTCAACAGGTTTCCCTCGGACCCTTTGTTTCCACTAAGAGACCATTGAGATGGGGGGCACCGCAGGGATCTGCCCTCAGTCCTCTTTTATTTAATGTGTACCTAAGGCCATTGGCAGAGCTGGTTGAATCATGGGGCGTCAGAGTGATCTTTTATGCTGATGACACTCAGCTTGTGTTTTCTTTTAAGGATCACTCTGACAGCTCCCTGGCCCGCTTTCGCCACTGTCTGGTTAACATCGCCTCATGGATGTCCACCAACAACTTAAAATTAAATACCGACAAAACGGAGGTGTTATTTTTTAATAAAAAATCTGCTATTCCCTCCAATATCTGGTGGCCATCTCAACTTAATCCCCCTCCTGTGCCTGTTCAAGCTGCCCGCAATCTGGGCTTTCAATTTGACACAGCTCTTTCCTGCAAGACCCAAATTAATAAGGTTTTATCATCCTGCTTCGGAAAACTCCGAATGATAAAAAAAATCATCCCTTTTTTGCCTTTTGAGTCCCGTAGAACAGTAGTACATGCACTAATCACATCCCATCTGGATTACTCAAACAGTCTGTATTTCGGTGCCCCTGCATATCTCATTAACCGTCTGCAAATCGTGCAGAATTCGGTGGCCCGGTTGATTTGTAACATTCCTTATCGCCACTCGATTTCACCCCATCTGGCCAAACTACATTGGTTACCTGTGAGATATCGCATTCAGTTTAAGGCCCTGATCTTTGCCTTCAGAGCTCTCAATGGTTGTGGCCCCGCATTCTTAAGGCACAGAATCAGGCGGTCTCTAGCAACAAGGGATCTTAGATCCAACCATCTTTGCCTTATGTTTTGCCCTCGCTTCCGTCTGACTCGCACAGGTGGTAGGGCTTTTGCCGTGGCCACTTCCAGATTGTGGAACTCACTTCCAGATGAACTTAGATTCCTCTCATCTGAGGCTGTGTTCCGCAGGAAACTCAAAACTTGGTTCTTCTCTCGGATCTAGCCTGACGGAATTCTCTGATGGACCCTCTAGGACTTCACACGCTGTCAGCGCCGGGACACCCCCGTTGGGGGTAGCTGTTCGCGCTTTACAAGTGACTAAATAAATAAATAAAATAAATTTCCTGTAAACATGGACCTCAAATGGGGTTTGGTCATGACATTACACCATCTCTTGTGCATGGGGGTTATTGACATAGCTCAAAAGATGCCTAACTGGCACAACAGAAACATCAATAGTATCTAAGGGGTCGACTCTAGCACAGTATATTAATCATGGAAGTCTTGTGCCCAGTTCAGGCGGCCCTTAACCAATTTCCTCCTCACTCTAGGCCTTTAGGGCCCACAGGGCTTTGTAGGGTTAACTAGGGCCAACTGGGCCCAGCGGCAATCTCAGGAGGGGAGGGGCGGACACGGAGCTGCCTCTCTGATGTTCCGATGCTCCTCGGCAGCCCCGCGGTCCTCGGAGACTCTCCGCCCTCCCCCAGGGGGGTTTTACCTTTGTCTTGGGCTCTCTACGTGCTGCGGGACAAGTCGGGGTATTGTACCTCCAGTAAAATACATGTAGGTTTCTCATTATATGTTTTTCCAAAGTTCATTGCATAGCAAGTGTTTCTTCCCTTTTTACCCTTGCTTGCCCACGTCACTATGAGTCATCACCCAATCCCCAGGGACTATAACTGTGACATCACCTGGCCAACCTGGCACTCGCCGGCGACCCCGTGACCCGACCAGTCCTGTGTTCGTGTCCTCGCCTGTGGGCCTATTATAATTGTAATCTTTAAAATAAATGTTGTTTGCGTACCCTATTATTGGTGTACTTAAGATTCCCCCCACAACAATTTGGCGACAAGGGTCAACAAGCTTAAGGTTTCTGCCATTTAAGGCGTCGTCGGCCCGGCTTGCTTGAATCCTGATGGTGCAATGAGCAAGGGACTCACATCTGAGTATACCCTTCCACGCATATGGTGGACAAAATGATTCAGAAAAGGGGGTGGTGATGAACAGAGTGCCTGAATTAAGCAGACCACTCTTACCCAGTCCAAAGATCAGGGCTTGATCCATCACCGTTTTTTAGCTCACTGCACCATCCCAGCTCAGAACTTGGCTATATGCAAATTAGTCTGTTTCTGTCCCAGTGCATGATGGGAACAGGGCAAACCAAACTAGCAAGCCAATTCATTTTGTCCACCATAAGCGTGGAAGGGTATACTCAGACATGAGTCCCTTGCTCACTGCTCCATCAGGATTCAAGCAAGCCGGGCCGACGACGCCTGAAAGGGCAGAAACCGGTCCCCGGAAGCTTGTCTCCTTTCTGGTGAAGAAATGGCTTGGTAGTTTGGTCTGCCCTGTTCCCATGATGCACTGGGCCAGGGACAGACTAATTTGCATATAGCCAGGTTCTGAGCTGAGATGGGGCAGTGAGCTAAATAACGGTGATGGATCAAGCCCTGATCTTTGGACTGGGTAAGAGTGGTCTGCTTAATTCAGACACTCTGTTCATCACCACCCCCTTTTCTGAATCATTTTGTCCACCATAAGCGTGGAAGGGTATACTCAGACATGAGTCCCTTGCTCACTGCTCCATCAGGATTCAAGCAAGCCGGGCCGACGACGCCTGAAATGGCAGAAACCGGTCCCCGGAAGCTTGTCTCCTTTCTGGTGAAGAATTGGCTTGGTAGTTTGGTCTGCCCTGTTCCCATGATGCACTGGGCCAGGGACAGACTAATTTGCATATAGCCAGGTTCTGAGCTGGGATGGGGCAGTGAGCTAAATAACGGTGATGGATCAAGCCCTGATCTTTGGACTGGGTAAGAGTGGTCTGCTTAATTCAGACACTCTGTTCATCACCACCCCCTTTTCTGAATCATTAATGAATTAATAGATGGGCTTATTAATGAGTGAATTAACGTAGGCTTTTAAAATTAGATATATTGCTTACATTGAAATTAGAATGAATGCCTTATAGTGGTGAAATGTAATGTCACGTTGTGTTAGTAATCCATTTAAACATGCAAGGGCCTTGGACATGCTGAAGCCAGTAGAGCCCTAACTATATTTTCTTTGGTTAGCTTTAGTCGTGAAGGAATGATTTTCTGTCTTCGGGAAAGAAGCTGTCATCAGCAAAATGTTGAATTGTGAACTCTAAATGTTTGCAGAGATGTTCCCATGTGTTTCAGCCTGCAGGTGCAAGGCCACAGGGCTCGTTAGGTAGAAGAGTCCATTGTTTAGGAGTTAGGATAGTAGGCGCGAGTGCAGAGGAGCTGCCAAAGATTTTGGGAGTGCAACATTTACATGGAAGGTGCCTGGGACCCAAGGACACACCAAAGGACGCTTGATGGAAAGGTGCCATGCTGGAAAAGTCTGAAGATTTTTACCTGCCAGAGGTGCATACCTCTAGGCGTGTCAACTGTTTTTGGGATTTTGTACTAGGGACAGCACCCGAGGGTGGAGAGCAGATTTGGTTAGGCGATTGACAGAGCAGGATGTAGGTAGCTGTAGAGAAAGTTTGGGAAACTTAGGGCAGAGTGGGGTGTAAGAAGGAGCATCTTAGAACAAACTCGATAGTTAGACTATCTGCCTAAAGAAAGTGAAGGTACTTCTTTGGAAGTCTTCACTGCTGACACCTTTAGTCTTGTCTGGAGGGAATGTTAAGTAGGGATGTCACCTTAGAGTAGTGTAGGGATAGACTAACTATTTTCTTTTCTTTTGTAAATGCAGTCCAAACTTCAAGGAGGGACTGTTCTTGGTTGCCTAATGTTGCTCCAATTGACTTTGCTTTTTTTTCTGAGTCATCTGAGAATCCTGCGTAGGATTATGTTTGTATTAGTGCCAGTCTATTTTCTGAATCTTTTGTTGAGATGTTTGTATGTTCAACTATTTTTGGCTTTGTAATAAACCTTTAAAATTTCAGTTTGTAGTCAGTGGTCCTTTGAGTTAATTTGGATTCGATTGTAAAGCTGTTCAAACTTATTGTTGTAGAAATCTTCCTTTATGCTTCTAGAACAGGGAAAAAGACCCAGTCAACCTGGTTTGGGCTTCTAGAGATGGGTAAGAAAATCTAGATGAAAATCCCAGCTTCCCCAGTTGGTAGCAGTGTAGGATCGTTCCCTTTCTGAAGTAAGGAAAGATCTGATCTAGATTAGGATAAGAGTTTCCTAAGGCCCATAGAAATTAGGAAATGATTGCTCAGTGGATTGTCGGCGGAAGACAGCGTTCCATGGAAACCGACACAGAGGGACGGTGCGGCAAAAAGCAGCAGTTCGTAGGAGAGTGAGTATGAATAGGGTTATACGCTATTAGATTGCGGTGTTTATATTGTGTTGTGTTGTAATGTCTTGCGGAGTTGGAATGCCTGTTGTATGAAAGGAGATCAGGTTGTGAGCGCGCGCAGCCCGGGAAAATCTTAGGCTCAAGGAGCAGCTTAAGTGGTTCTGGTGTATCGAACACCCATAGTAATTGTCGACCATTGTTAAGGGGATCGATCGCCCGCTGGACCGAGATAGGGGGAACGAATGTGTGAGTGCGTGAGTAACTGACGCTGGCCGTGAGTTGCTGTGTGGTTGTAACCTATCAGTGAGGTGACTCTCCGGTCGTTTCGTGGACAGACAGTTGCCAGTTCGATGACAATTACGCGACTGTGGACGTTCAGCCAGACTATGGACGTACAGTCAGTGAAGTGATTGCTTGGTCGGAAGTGATAATTTCGGTGTATGTTTGGGAAGTGTGTATGAGTGAGAGACCAATTATAAAGGAGGGGAACTGCTGCGAAACAGAGGCGAGTGACATCAGGAGGAGCCACACTGGGATAGGGCAGTTGGTGTGAAGCCGCACTGGGATTGGTGGATTGTCATCAGGAAGTAAAAGAGCGCTGCAGAGAGAAGAAACGCTGGTTTTCATCATGAAATGTTTTAAGGTTTTGCTAAATTTGTTCAGGAAAGAGAAGAGGTTAGAACGCCGGGGGGGAGAAGAGGCCCTGCCTGAGGATACTCCGGCTCATTATATGGCTACAATTGTTGGGTTGCACACTATATTGTGGCTCGAGAATTGGGCTAAAATGACAGATGGAAATGAGGAGATGACTTTCCCTAGATACAGAACTTTCAGATTGGAAGTGTTGTATCAGTTGAAGGTGATTATGGCTTCTTTGCGACCTTTCCCTAAGCTGACACAGTTTGAGGCATTGAATGCATGGATCAGGGCGCCGCACAAAAGAAACAGGGACAGGCGACAGGAAAGAGTGGAGAGATCAGGTAGGGCAGTCCAGGACGCGAAGTGGGATGCATTGGAAAAGAGATGGAGAATACAGACGATTGAAGGAGACTGGTTGTATCCACTGTTAGTTAAAACGGGGGATGCGCAGAAAAAGAACCCAGAGGAAGACGACAGTGATACAGATGATAGCTTGATAGAAAGGCTGTTATCTGAGAGACCACCCCCATACAACCTAGAGTAAGGCGAGGAGAAGTCAGCCCCGGTCGAGGAAGTGAGGGTACCGCAGGTTCCTCCTAGAACTGAAATAGTGGGACAGCTCTCGGCGGGAGAAGGGCAGAATGTGGAAAGTGTCAGTTCTCAGAGGTTGCCGGATGCTCTTACAGTACTGGTTACCATTGGCCCTATAGTGTCAATACATAACCCAGAGCAGACGCGAAGTGGAAGGGACCATAATCAGTGAAAGGAATAGGGTGATGGTGGATGGGGTGAGTCAAATGCCAAGGCCTACAGAATGGAGTACCCCATTGCCAGCGACAGCAGATTCGTCGAGAGGTTCGATGGTCTTAAGGGGCCCAAGACCAAAACCTCTCGGAGAATTGAGGCCAGATTTGAGAACATGGGAGACAGTTGAAGGGGCGCAGAATGACAGGCCAAAAGAGGACTGGGACAAGGGAAGCGTCGAGAACAGGACGCCTTTCAGAGGCGTATGTGAAGTGAACAGGTGCAGAGAACAGGACAGTGCTTGTGAAGAGAGGAGTAGTGGCTCTAGTCGAGGTACTTTGAGTGCAGCAATAAAGGCAAAAAGAATTGATGTGATGCGTTTGAAAGCAGAAGTGGATGAGACTGTCGAAGGAAACTTGCCTTTAGAGAGGATTGAGCTTTACGAACCAGATGAATTATTGTTTGTAGCGAAGGATGTGACTCGGAAGGCTAGGTCGACCCATGAGAAACTGACTGAATTAGCAAATAAGTATGATGTGGATTTGTCCAGGACAAAAATGCTGCAGGAAAACCACAGATTGTATTATACTGATCAAGACCTAGAAGAGAAGAGGGTGATCGGTCTAAAGACTCACATTCGGGAACTGGTTAAAGGGATACAAGCTTGGAGTAGACTTGATAAATAGGAAGAAAGATGGTCAATGAAAAAGAGTGTTAGAAGGAGTACGACTGAGACACCTCCTCCAGGAGGAGGAATGACAGGAATTGAAGCATACCCTTTGCGGGAGGTGGCCAATGGAGGATATGTACATGTGCCCTGGAGTCGGGGAGATTTGGCTGCCTTTACGAATGATTTCCCAAAGCTGCGAGAGAGTCCAGTTGAGTGGTACAAGCAGGTAGAGAGGTTTGTTAAGATCTCGAAGGTGCTGTGGATTGATCTGAATACCTTGTTTGACATTGTGGTTCCAGGAGACTTGTGGGTAGCATGCAAGGTTGCAGTCGAATGGCCCACTGTGGAGCCAGATAGGGATACTGCCACAAATGGACCGTCACCTCTTGTAATGAAAAAATATGAACAATTGATTACGTGGTTGAAATCTAATGTACCACCGCAGGATATCGACTGGGTTAAGATAGATCGGACGGTAGAGGAGCCTAGAGATACAGTGCATGAGTACTACGAACGACTATTACAGGTCTTTAAGCAGTACAGTGGGTTGGATGTGATGGATCCTAGAGACATGGGACAGTTTATTTCAAAGTTTGTTCTAAGGTTGAGGCCTGATATCAGTCTCAGGATCCAGCAACATTTGATTTGTTGCAGAACAAACCGCTGTATGAGATTTTGAGGTATGCTAGATACTGTAGTGATAAAATTGATTTGAAGCATACAAAGCTCAAGGACAAGCTGATGCTGGTCCAGATGCAATCTGCTGACAAGGGAAGTCAGGTTCAATCAGGGGGAGGTACCATAGGAAGGAAACAGAACGGTCAGAAACAGGGAAATGGGGACAACTCTAAGCCAAGGGTAGAGGTAGCGACGTTGAAAAAGTCTACCGAGTGCCACCAGTGTTATCAGGTTGGACACTGGAGACGCGAGTGTCCCTATAATCCTGCAAATCAGGGGCAGCAGGAGGAGGAAATAAATCAGGAACAGGTACCTCAGGTGACGGCGACATCAGTAGCAAAGACTAAGTCGATAAAAGGGAGGATTTCGGCTCCTCGAGTACAGGCTCCCCAGCCACCAAAAATATCGACAGGAACTCAGACTTACCGGCAGATGCCTCTCTTTGAGGAGAGCGATGATTGTTTCCTAGACCCGTTGGCATGACGGTGCCTGAGAGAGGAGGAAGACTGCACTCTTGGGGCAGTCTTGGAGGTAGACCAGAGGGGACCATTTGTAGAAGCTGATGTTGATGGTCACCCTACCTTCTTTTTTGTTGATACTGGTGCTATCCATTCTACTGTTAGATCTGCAGCAACCTACCCCTCTTGGGACAGACGATCCAAATAGTAGGTGTTGCTAATAGGAAAATGACAAATCCTCTGACAGAACCGATTCCTGTGAAGATAGGAATGTTCAGGGATATACATCAATTTGTGGTGTGTGATTCAAGTCCTGTTTGATTGCTAGGGAGGGATCTCCTGTGCAAGCTTAATTGTACCATCTATTGCACCCCTAAGGGAGTGGAATTGCAGACTAATGATGATGATGATGCTACCTTTAAGGTCGCGAATCAGCATGTGTGCATAGAGATGTACCCTGCCTTGACAGTGGAAGAGCTTCCTTTTGATTTGAGAGACTCAGTTTCACAGGTGGTGTGGGACTTTACTGGAGAAGACATAGGATTGATTAAAGGTGTTGAGCCAGTTAAGATTCAGGTCAAGGAGAATGTTGATTTCCCCCGAACACCTCAATATAATTTGACCCCAGAAACGATTGCAGGGTTAAAGCCCGTGATTGAGTCTATGATTAAACAGGGAATACTGAAGGAGATATTGGGCCGCCCATGTAACTCGCCAATCATGGGATTACAGATGCCGAACGGGAAGTTTAGGATTGAGCAGGACCTGCGCCGAGTGAACAGCATAGTTGTTCCCTGTTTTCCAGTGGTACCGAATCCATCCGTAATCTTATTTCAGATCCCTTGCCAAGCTGAGTGGTTTACCGTGATTGATCTCTGTCAAGCTTTCTTCTCGATACCTCTGCATGAGGAGAGACAACTTTTATTTGCTTTTAAGCTGGAAAGTCGTGTTTTAACGTGGTGTTGTATCCCTCAGGGTCCAAGGTGCCTGGGACCCAAGGACACATCAACGGACGCTTGAAGGAAAGGTGCAATGGTGGAAAAGTCCAAAGATTTTTACCTGCCAGAGGGGTGAACCTCTGGGCTTGTTGACTGTTTTGGGGATTTTGTATTAGGGACAGCACCCGAGGGTGGAGAGCAGATTTGGTTAGGAGATTGACAGAGCAGGATGTAGGTAGCTGTAGAGAGAGATGGGGGAACTTAGGGCAGAGTGGGGTGTAAGAAGGAGCATCTTAGAACTAGCTCGATAGTTAGACTATCTGCCTAAAGAAAGTTAAGGTACTTCTTCGGAAGTCTTCACTGCTGACACCTTTACTCTTGTCTGGAGGGAATGATAAGTAGGGATGTCACCTTAGAGTAGTGTAGGGATAGACTAACCATTTTCTTTTCTTTTGTAAATTCAGTCCAAACTTCAAGCAGGGACTGCTCTCGGTTGCCTAATGTTACTTGAATTGACTTTGCTTTTTATTCTGAGTCGCTCGAGAATCCTGCGTAGGATTATGTTTATATTAGTGCCAGTCTATTTTCTGAATCTTTTGTTGAGATTTTGTATGTTCAACTATTTTTGGATTTGTAATAAACCTTTAAAATTTCAGTTTGTAGTCAGTGGTCCTTTGAATTAATTTGGATTCGATTGTAAAGCTGTTCAAAGTTATTGTAGAAATCTTCCTTTATACTTCTAGAACAGGGAAAAAGATCCAGTCGACCTGGTTTGGGATTCTAGAGATGGGTAAGAAAATCTAGATGAAAATCCCAGCTTCCCCATGTGCCTCCCCACTTCTTAGATGAACCAGGAAAACCACCAATGAAGTGGAAAAGCTGGCTAAGAGCCTTTGAGAATTATATTGTATCAATTGATGGCAAACAATATGACGCTGAAATGAAAAAACTTTACTATTTGGTCTCCTTGGAAACACCGGGCAAGAAATATTCAATAGTCTGCCAGAGTATGAAAGTCCACCTAGAGTTTTCATTCCATTAAATCAATACCAGGAGGCAATTAAAAGACTAGAGAAACAGTTTTCAGAGGAAAGTAATGTGATGGTTGGCAGGCATAAATTTGCCCTAAGGAAACAAAGTGAAGAAGAAACAATTGTGGAATATATTGAAGCTTTGCGTGTTTTGGCTAAAGAATGCGAATTCGAAGAAATGACTGACATTTACATAAGGGATCAGCTAGTGTTCTATTGCTACTCTAAAAAATATAAGAAAGATTGCTTGCTTGTAGAAATCCAACGTTGCAGGAAGTGGTGGACATTGCGAAGAGCACAAAAAAGGGCATTAATTTCTATGAAAGAACTGTCAAAATGCGAGTACTAATTCTAAAGTTTTTTTCCTACAGGAAAAGAAGAGAAATGAGGAGAGGACCTATGACAAAAGTAAGAGTAACAAGAAAATGGAAGGTAAATTATTAAGTTATTTCAGATGTGGCTCACATGAGCATTTAGCTGATTCTAGAAACTGCCCTGCTTTAGGTAAAAAATGCCTGAAATGTAAAAATATGGCCATTTTACTACATTGTGTGAAACAAAAAGGAATTTGAGTCAGGTAAAAGTAAATGCCATAAATGAATTCGAAGAAGAAATGTGTGCCAATATCATATTATCTGTGGACGTAGTAGATGGTAAGATAAAAGGACCAATAGGGAATGTTCTCATTGGTGATATTAATTTAAAAGTCACCGCTGATTCAGGATCACCAATAACAATTATTTCTGATACGATCTTTGAAGAAAAATGAAAGAATGTCGAATTAAACTAAACTGATGTTAACCCAAAGGCTTTTGGGGAATTCAATATTGATATGGTGGGATACTTCCATGATACTCTTACATTTAACGAAGAATGATTAAGACTAAAATATATGTAGCTGTACATGGTTGAAATTTAATAGGCTGGAAAGATTTAGCAAGGCTCAAAGTTATTCTGAAATCAGGTGCAGAAGACCCTATCATTCTAGATGAGGAGTATAACAATACCATACAAGATGGAGAAAAATGTGAAAATTTAGAAATCATTTTGGAAAGTCACAAAGATGTTTTTAAGGATGAAATTGGATGTGTAAAAGGTTTCAAACATACAATCAAACTTAAGAAAGGTGCCATTCCTGTGGCACATAAGGTAAGAACAGTTCCATTATCTGTAAAGGATGAACTTAAAGTGCTTCTGGAAAGATTATATAGCGAGGGAGTCATAGAAGCAACCGATTCCTCAGAGTGGGTGTCAGCAATAGTCGTTTCAAAGAAAAAGAAAACAGGAGAGATCAGACTATGTGTTGACCGTAGGTCACTAAATAAAAATATTATCGTCAATTGCCACTCACTACCAACAATCCAAGAAATACTAACATCTATTGCTGGATCAAAATATTTTTCGCTTATAGACTTGAGATCAGCGTATGATCAAGTGTGTTTGTCTGAAGAATCCATGAATTTAACTACATTTGTAAACCCATTTGGGGCATTCAGATACGTTAGGTTGCCATTTGTATTAGTATCCGCATCTAGTGTATTTCAAAAACTGATGGACATCTTGTTGAGCGGAATTAAAGGAGTAGAAGCCTTTCAAGATGATATCTTAATTCATGTAAAAACAGAAAAAGAACACTGTGAAATTTTAAATGAGGTATTAAAAATACTAAAAGCAAAAGGGATGACAGTGTCCAAAGACAAATGCAAATTCATGCAAACAAGTATTGAGTATTTGGGCCATGTGCTGTCTTCAGATGGAATAAAACCTAAAAATGACTTAATAAAGGCAATAAGAGATGCACCAACACCAAATGATAAAGAAACCCTAAAATCATTCATGGCTCTTAGTGAATATTACGTGAGATTTATATTGGGTTATGCAGACAAAGTTGCCATTGATAGCATCTAAGGGGTCAACTCTAGAACAGTATATTAACAATCATTGCAGTCTTGTGCCCAGTTCAGGCGGCCCTTAACCAATTTCGTCCTCACTCTAGGCCTTTAGGGCCCACAGGCCTTTGTAGGGTTAACAAGGGCCAAAGGGGCCCAGTGGCAGTCTCAGGAGGGGAGGGGCGGACACGGGGCTGCCTCTCTGATGTTCTGATGCTCCTCTGCAGCCCCGCGGTCCCCGCAGACTCTCCGCCCTCCCCCAGGGGGGTTTTACCTTTGTCTTAGGCTCTCTACGTGCTGCGGGACAAGTCTAGGGCTCTCGCGCTCCATTGAGCAACCACGCAGGTGATGTTAGCCGGTCCCGGGCCTTCGAAGTCTCCTCCAGCCCGGGGACCAATCAGGATGCAGTGGGGCAGAGGCGCGCCCCCAGCCGCCAATCGCAGCGCGGCTCGCGGGGGCGTGGCAGCCTCAACCAATGGCTGTGCGGTGGCTTGCGGAGGCGCGGCTGATGACGCAGCCGGCACCCCGTCACGTGACGTGACCACGCTCCCAGCAGGTACCAGGCTGCGGCAGTTATCAGCGGGCAGTTGCGCTTAGAGTTCCCAGCAGCAGGAGATAGTTCTGGGTTGGCTCAGCGCTCAGAGATTACAGCGCTTAGGGGCAGACAGTTCTGGCAGCAAACAGTTCTTGGCAGTTCGGGGCAAAGTAGCGCTTAGGAGAGTCACATCGCTTGGCAAGCAGAGCCCAGTAGGACCTTGGGGCATCCAGCAGCAACAGCCTTTAACAGTCCAGCGCTAGGTGGGCAAACAGCACTTTAGGAGCTCAGCACAAGGGGCACAGCGCTTGGATATTATAGCGCCAGCAGCACAGTACCATCAGTAAAGCGCTTAAGCGGTACAGCACTGTTTACCTGGTCGCTCCCTCAGCAGTGCTCACAGCAGGCAGTCCCCTCCTTTCTCACAGCGCTTGATGGGCACAGCGCCTTTTTCTGGGGGGATGGATGGGAGGTCCCAGTGCAGGTTCTTGGGAAAGGAAGGGGGGGTTGAGTTGGTTGGTTTCAGAGGCAGGATGGTTCCCTGCAGCACACTGGAGGTGGTTCCCTGGGTTCACCCTCGCAGGGCTCAATCAGCAAGCCGGCACAGTCCCTCATCTAACTTAGGAACAGCAGTGCCTATGCTCAGTCAGTCCCAGTAGTGTAGGCTCCTTCCCTAGGCCCAACCGCCTATACTCCTGCAGAGGTTCCCCCAGGTCCAGTGGTGCCCCAACTGACTAGTTCAGTTCCCTCCTTTACTCTTATACCCCTAGGTCAGGTGAACCTCCTGTAAAGGCGGCAAAGCATAACCCCTCCCAGGACTGGAAGGTTCCAAGAGTTTCCACATGTAGGGCTATGGGACAAAAAGACGGGACGGCATAGATACAGTATCAGGATGTCCCAGCCTGCTCCTAACTACTATTTATTTATTTTATTAAACTTAAAATGCGCGCAGCTACCCACAATGGGTTTCCCGGCACTAGGGACAGACTAGAGAAGAAGTAGCAGAGTGAAATTGCAATTAGAGGAACCTCCGACATTACTGCTGAAAGAGCCAGGTTTTAAGACCCTTACGAAAATGGAGAAGATTACATTCCGTCTTCACGGTCACGGTAGGGCATTCCACATCTTAGGCCCCAAATGGGAGAAAGAGCGACCTCCCATTTTAGCCAGACTAAATCTGGGAACGGCGAAATCTCCGTTTCCAGAAGATCGTAATTTTCGGCTGGGCTTATAAGCCTGAACTAAGCCCTGTAGATAGTTGGGAGCTGGATGTATGACATTACAACGCATGCTTTAACATCGCATGCTTTTACAACGCTGTTTTTACAACGCATACCATTACAACGCATAGTGCTTTTAGGCGCTGGATAGTGAATTGTTTAATTTACTATTCCAACTCCAGTCCCCGTGGATAGTAGGGAAGGTGTTGGATAGTACATTAAACACATTCCCTATCCTAGAGCGCCCCCCAGGGCAATGCGTTGTAATGGTTTGCGTTGTAAAAGTTGCGTCGTAAAGGCACTGCGTGGTAAAAGTTGCGTTGTAAAGGATGTTTCCCTTGGGAGCTAAGCCTTGTTTAATTTTAAATAGGTGACACAGGGCTTTAAATGTAATTCGGTGGAGGGGCGTGGCCAAGATGGCGGAGTGAGGAGGCGCACCCCGCGCGAGCTCTCCCGACTTCGAGCCCCTAGGCCTCGTTTTCGCACGGATCTCCCCCCGATCTATGGCCCTAACGATAGCTGAGACTCTGGAGCACCCTCGACTTGCTAGGAAACCCGGCTGGACGTCCTAGGTGCAGCGGAGAAGCGCCGGAGGCCGAGCGGAGGCCGGGGCAGTGAGGAGGAGGGGCCTGCGGCAGACGCCTTCGGGGAGGAGAGGAGGCCTTGCGACCCAGGCTGCGAAAGGCCGGAGTACGGCAACCGCTGCGGCTGGGCGAGTGCAACGCTAGCGGAGCCCCGAACGGGACCCTGGGACGGGGGCCAATACAGAGGGGGTTGGCAGCGGGCCCCGAGTGACACAGCCGACGAGGGACCGAGGCACAAGACCGGAGGCGCGGGGCCGGGGGCGCGGCCTGCAACTGGCGCGAACCGATCCCCGCGGCCGCAGAAGGTGAGCAGATAGAGGGCCAGAATTTGCTGGAGGAGCAGTGGTGGACGAGCGCCTTGGGGCGCGAACGCTCGGCGACCGGAGACAGGGGCAGCCCAGTGCTCGAGCCGGCCCGGAGAATACGGGCTCGTCGGGGCACGACCGAGGGAGCGGCTGCCTGCACCACACTACGGAGAGAAGTAGAGAACCCCAGCGGACTGGGCTGGGTCCTCGGTGGCAGGGAGACGCGGCGAGCTGCGGATCCTGGGCCCCAGGACTTGATCTGCTGAGCGGGAGAGACGCGAGTGAGAAGCTGTCGGCCCCCCTTCCTGGTGCATCGCGAGGGAGAAGCTCACTGGGGGGCCGAGGAGACCTAGGCCTGACCGAAGACCCCAGGCTGGCTATCCGAGAGGCCACCGAGGCCTCAGGTAGGAGGGCAGAGGCCTCCGATACTGGGGGTCGGGAGGAGCTCAGGCCACGCCGCCCGCTAGAGACTTGTGCACAAGTGATCACCCCCGACAGCGAAGACGACTGTCCAAAACTCGCGGGCAGGTCGGTGCTTCGCGGGGACTCCGGTGGGGATCTTGCCGGGCAGCAGCGGGGGCCAGATGGACATAGTAGCCCCAGCTACAGCACCAGTGGTCTGAGGTCCCGGAGGGGCGCGGAACAGCGCAGCGCCGGACAGGTTGACCCCCTACGTGACTGCACTGCCACTACTGGTGGCTGCCACACAGCGACTGCACCTGGGAACGTGGTGGAGGTCGGTGACAAGGAGGGCGGCTGGCAGCCCCCCCTTCGCACGGTGGACGGCCGAGGGACGCCGGAGGACATAAGGTTCTGCTCAGGAGGTGCCCACTTCAGCAATGGCCAGCAATAGAGGGGTAAAGAAAGGGGAACGGACATTGCCGGAAATGATGAACAGGAACGCAGCGAAACACGACAAGGGGCAGCACTCTCCTGGCCCCTCGACCGGCTCGCTTGATGCAGGGGATAGAGAGCCACCGGTCACCAGGTCCTTCCTAGAATCGCTCTTTAGTTCCATCCGAGAGGATTTTCAGACGCTGAAACAGGAGGTGGCCGGAGAAGTCCGGGAGGTGCGGAGAGAGGTCGACAGCCTAGGTGAACGAGTGGCGGCCATGGAAGACTCCGGACACTCCAGGGATGAGGAGATCGGGCACCTGCAACAGGAGGTGCTGCGCTTACGGGAACAACAGCTGGACCTCCAGGCACATAACGAAGATCTTGAAAGCCGGTCCCGCCGGAACAACATACGGGTCCGGGGAGTGCTATCCAGGGAAGAGGGGGAAGACGTAGCCGGCTATCTGCCGGGACTGTTTCGGGAGATATTGGGTGAGCCGGAGGACTTCCCTATACGGATTGACAGGGTACACAGAGTGGGCACGACGCGCCGGGCCTCGGCGCCCCCACCTGACATACTGGCATTCCTGCCGGACTTTCCGCTCAAGGAGCGAATCCTTCGTGAAGCACGGAAACAGCAATCGCTGCAATACCAGGGGCACCCGGTCGCTCTCTATCAAGACCTGTCGATGATCACGCTTCAGAAACGTAGAGCGTTTAAAATAGCGATGGACTTTTTGAGGTCCCATGACGTGCAGTACTCCTGGGGACATCCCTTCCGGCTCATCTTTCGATGGAACGGCGTCCTACATCAACTGCGGTCCCTTCAGGACACATGTGAAGTGCTGGGGATCACCGCGACGGATGAAGACGCTCCTACGCCACGTCGCAGGCGTATCACCAGAGACGGCTGGCAGAGAGTCCCTGACCACCGATCCTCGGCCTCCTCTACTAGACCAGACTCGCCCACCATCCGGGCTGGCAGGGACGATGCGCTACAAGAGGCGGCCGGAGACACTGTCATGACAGGGGCGGCGCTGACGGCCTAAGATGTCTCCGGGGGAGATCCACTCAGCCTTCTTCGCACTGCAGGTTTGGGGGCTCGCGGGGTGGGGGTGGCAGCCGGGGGTGTGGTGGTCAGACGCCCACTCTAGTACTTTACCACAGACTCGTTCTTCGAGGACCGGACTGGGACTATGATGTTCTCTGGTTTTGAGTGGGGTTCGGGGAGGGGGGTTCGGGGTAGCAGGATGTTTTGAGTGTTTGATTGGGGAGGGAGGGTTGGTGGGGGAGGGGGGAGGGGAGGTTTTGGGTAGGGGTTGGGGAGTTGGAGGGAGGGGGAGGGATCGTCCAGTGCGCTCTACTGACCCGAACGCTGTTCGTGGCATGCAGGTACCTTGTTTCGCCCAGAAATGGATGTTACGCTTTTATCTACACCTCTCCCTATGCCTCTTGGGACTTTTAAGATAGTGACTCTCAATGTCAGGGGCCTCAACATCCCGGTTAAGAGGCGGGCAGTCCTATCTCTCCTAGAGAATACACGGGCAGACATTTGTCTCCTTCAAGAGACACACCTACTTTCCCAAGACACCCACAGACTGCGCTCACACAAATTCCAGACACAATTCTTCTCTTCCAGTAACACTAAGACTGCGGGGGTGGCAATCTTGGTAGCCAGACACTTCAGGGGAGAGATCCTTCACAAACACGCAGAGCACAAAGGCCGGCTGCTAGCCTACCGGTTTAAGATCGGAGGAGTCGCTTTTACAGTCGGGTCCTTGTACAGCCCTAATGAACAACAAGAGCGCGTTTTGCGATCGGCGTTGGAGGATATTACAGCTTCGCAGGATAGACATGTTATTATCGGAGGAGACTTTAATCTGGTCTTTGACTCGGCCCTGGATAGATCCGCGCAACGCTCCCCGCAGGTCGGGGAGTTCTCGGTCGGGTGTAGGACGTAATTGTCAGAGGTGGACCTACACGATCTCTGGCGTCATATGCATCCCGCCGATAGAGGGTATTCATATTACTCTCACGCCCACAAGACTTACGCGAGACTGGACCATCTTCTGGTCACGACTCCAGTACGGGCCTTGGTCTCGGAGTCGGACATGGGAGTGCTATCCTTATCAGACCATGCCCCGGTCTCCACCACGCTGTGTCTTCCGCCGGTATCTCACCCTCCAAAAATATGGCGCCTCCGCGACACCCTGCTACACAGGAAGGTAGTTGTTGACCGCATCGAGGGTGCCATACGGGAGTACTTGTCCCATAACGATAATCCCGATTCTTCCCTAGCAACGCAGTGGGCAGCCTTGAAGGCAGTCCTACGGGGGGAATTTTTAGCCATCTCCTCTGCTGAAAATAAAGAACGGCAGATTAAGAGGGAGGAACTTACCCTGCGGGTCCGCGAGCTCGAACAGATGCACCGCCGGACGGGGGCCCCTAGGATCTGGAAGCAACTTAAGGGGGCCAGGAAACTATTGGCAGCCCTAGATCTCGACCGGGCGGAATATGCCGTGCTTCGCTTGCGCCATGCCTACTACACCGGGGGGGACCGCTGCGGTCGACTGCTGGCTAACAGGCTCCCAGTGGCGCATCAGAACCGGCAAGTGAAAGAGATCTCTGACTCCGCTGGGGTGACGGTCACGGAGGACGCCGATATAGCTGATACGTTCCGTAGGTTTTACGCAGAACTATATATGGGAGACCCACCAGATGAGACCGTGACGTCAGCATACTTAGATGCGGTCGCCCTCCCCTCCCTAGACCCCTTGCAGTCTGAACACCTAGAACGGGACATTCGGATAGAGGAAGTGGTCTCTGCCATCGCCAAACTTAAGCACGGCAAGACCCCGGGGCCGGATGGTTATACTCCGCTTTTTTATAAAACGTTTTGCACGACGTTGGCTCCGCTCCTTACCCACCTATTCAACTCGTTCGCCACTCCAGGAGCCATTCCGCCTGATCTCCTGCGAGCCTGCCTCACACTTATTCCCAAGCCCGGGAAAGATCGGACGCAATGCGGCTCTTATAGGCCGATCTCCCTTTTGAATGTGGATCTTAAACTGTACACGGGGATCCTTGCAGCGCGATTGGGCCCCCCCCTACCGGGCCTTATAGACCCGGACCAGGCGGGATTCGTTCCAGGGCGACAAACTGTGGATAACACTAAAAGGATTGTCCACCTTCTAGAGAAGGCTTCCCGGATCCAGGGGGAGAGAATGATGCTGGCGGTGGATGCCGAGAAGGCGTTTGACCAAGTGCATTGGCCTTATCTCGAACGAGTCTTGCTAAAGGCGTAGGAGACAGGTTTCGCTCCATGATCCTTAATTGCTACACTCTACCCACGGCGGTAGTGTGGGTGAACGGGTATAGTTCGAGTAGTTTCAACAAGTGGGAGAGGTGTGGCGCCGCGGCCAGGGCGACTGATGCTGGAATCTGGGGATCAGGGTTCGATCCCCGGCTCCGGCGGCAGGTTAGCCCAGCACCATGTGACTCTGGGCAATAGCTCGCTTAATCTTCCCGACGGCCCCCAGCGCCTAGAGACCCTTACGAGTGATTGTGCGCTTTACAAATGTGGATTATTATAACATCGAGAGAGGTACTCGGCAGGGGTGTCCGCTTTCGCCCCTGCTCTTCGCGCTTTATATGGAACCATTCGCCCAGCGGGTGCGCACCAACCCGGCGGCGACTGGGATACGGTTTGGGGGCTTTACTCATACCATCAGCCTTTATGCGGATGACGTTATACTATCCTTAGATGAACCCAGAACGGCCCTCCCGGCATGCATTGAAGAGCTGGATCTCTTTGCTGCTGCCGCAGGTTTTAAAATGAATATGGGGAAATCTGTGGCCTTGGACATCTCCCTTGTGCCCGCCACCAGATCTCACCTACAACGCCTGTTCCCCATGCTCTGGTCATCGGATCTGGTGCCTTATTTAGGACTCCAACTGGCCCCCACCTTGCCTGCCATGGTGAAGGCTAATTATGCCGCATTGGGCAAAAAGATCCGGGAGGAGCTCGGGCGCTGGAACTGCAGCACTCTTTCCTGGCTAGGCAGGATAGCTGCTGTCAAAATGACAGTCCTCCCCCAGGTTCTTTACCTGTTTCGGGCCTTGCCGCTCCAGCCGCCAGTTGGGTGGATTCAACAGACACAAACAGATCTCTCACGCTTTATCTGGCAGGGCAAGAAGCCCAGAATGCGCAGGGCACTCTCCATGTTAGCCCCTGAGGCCGGAGGGCTGGGCATACCGGACCTGCGCAAATACTTTCAAGCAGCACAACTGCGTTACCTCGTGGAATGGAGTAGATGGGAGTCAGATAAGCACTGGCTCTTTCAGGACCAGGCGGTGGCGGGACGGCCTCTGCAGGAGGTGCCATTCCTGCGCCGGATTCATCGCCCCGTGAATCTCTACGCCTCCTTTGTCACCAGAGTTCTGTTGCGAGTCTGGGATGCCACTAATATTAAGCACAACCTCACTTCCTTCCCATCCCCACTCACACCATTGGTGGATAACGTGGACTTCACCCCGGGGATGGAGAGGGGGGCTTTTACCCACTGGAGAGCGGCCGGCTGTCGCGCTCTGTGTCACATGTACGGCCCTGAGGGGGTCAGCCCCTTCCCGCACTTTAGACAGGAGTTTTCCCTCCCGGAGTCTGAAAGGCTCCGTTATATGCAAGCACGGCACTGGGCACTGCATCCGGATGTTAGGGGGTCGGCCGATAGACAATTCCTCCCCTATGAGAGATGGCTCATGACACGCACCTCTGATGCAAAACTGATCACCGATCTTTATAAGCTACTACAACCACTTTCCGCACACTTCTACAACCCCGGGAGGGAGCGCTGGGAGCGGGAGTTGGGCAGAACACTAAGCCATAAAGAATGGGAGCAGATATTTTACAGAGCTCGGCACTCGGCATACCACATGGGCCTCACCGAAACACTGACCAAAGTCTCTACATACTGGTACTACACACCGGAGCGGGTTCACGAAATGGACCGTAGCAAAGACGACACCTGCTGGAGGGGGTGTGGGCAACAGGGCACACTGACACACATTCTGTGGGACTGCCCGCTCCTGGAGCCCTATTGGAAAGAAGTGTTAGATGAAATTGATTCCAATTTTAATACTGAACTGCCACGCAACATCCTGTTGGGCCTCCCAAACCGTCTAATGTATCCCCTCAGATCCCGCAGGGGCAGACAGATAGCTACCGCGCTGGGTTCTGCAGTGCAAAACATCCTGCTACACTGGCGGACCACCACATTACCCTCCATCACGGGCTGGCTGCATAGATTATGGCATGTGCTAGGCATGGAGAAAATATCACTCACAGTAGCAGGGGATGTGGAGCAATTTAACGACTTATGGCAACCGTTCCACTCTCTGCTGCTCACTGAATTTAAGGAACTCACCTGTCCCAAATATCTCCTCCTATTACGACTCACGAGCCCCGCGGACCCAGCCAACTGAGGGGATGAGGGTCTAGCCTCTCTCGCTATGGGCGTTGAGGTATACAGCTAGGAACGGATCTGCGCACTGGACGATGGGGGGGCCTGGGGGGATTGGGGATCCGGGAGTTGGGGGTTCGGGGGGGAAGTTGGGGGAGGGACAGTTGCAATATTTTCGCCAGGATGCCTATCCTTTAGTACCGCTACTGATGATCCCACGATTGCACTGTACTATGCAGATACTCCGTAAGGGACACAGCCTTACTCGCATGGACCTGATACCGCTTGTACCCTGTATGTTTGACTCAATGTGTTGTTTTAAAAAATAAAATACTTTAAACCTAAATGTAATTCGGCTAGGGACTTTAAGCCAATGAAGGTCGTGAAGTGCTGGTAAAGCGGAAGCTCTCCTCGGAACATTTTGGAGAAGCCGGGCAGCCGCGTTCTGAACAACTTGGAGTCTTTTAGTTGTCTTCTGGTCGGCTCCAAGATAGAGAACGTTCCCGTAGTCCAGGCGTGAGATCACAAGTGCCTGGACCACGCTTCTCTGTGTCGAAGAAGGTAACATCCACAACATTTTCTGAAGCCATTTCAAGATGACAAAACACATTGAGGCCACCTTCACGGCCTGCTGTCTCATAGTAAGATTCTCATCAATGAGAAACCCGAGGTTGCGTACCACGGCCACGGGCAGAGGGAAGGAGCCCATGTCAATAGGCCAATGATGGGGGCCCCATAGGTCCTTGCCCTTGCCCAATATCACCACCTCGGTCTTGTCACCGTTAAGCTTCAAAGAATTTCTCTTCATCCATTCAGAGACTCGAGTCAGACCCACTTTCAGTGCTGAAATGTCATTGCCCTCCTTGTTGGAGAGAGAGAAAATAATTTGGGTATTGTCGGCGTAGGAATATAAAATGAGACCAGCTTCTTCAATGATGGTTGCTAAAGGTCTGACATAGATATTGAATAATGGGGGACTGAGTATTGACCCCTGAGGAACTCCATACGCCGATGAACAAATTTTAGAGGAGACAGAGACAGAAAAGACCTGGAAAGTGCGGCCACTTAGGAAGGAGGCTAGCCAGGCAAGAGCAGAACCCTCCACTCCCAGGGACCGTAGAGTTTCAATGAAGATGGAATGCGACACAGTGTCAAACGCCGCACTCCGATCAAGTAAAATGAGGGCAGATGTTTCACCATGGTCGACACTGTGTTGCAAACTCTCGGTCACACCCAGTAGTGTGGTTTCGGTAGAATGATGTGCTCTAAAACCTGACTGGGATGGATGTAAAAATCCCGAGCTCTCCACCAAATGGGTTAGTTGTGTGTTAATATGCCTCTCCAGGATCTTAGAAAGAATAGGGAGCAATGAGATGGGCCTGAAATTTGAAAAATTGGCTACATCCGCTCCAGCTTTCTTCAACTAAGGTACAATCATGGCGTGCTTCGATTCCTGCGGAACAGTGGATTCCAGTAGCGACAGGTTAAGAAGTTGCATTAACACGCGGCGTGGGCCGAGGTCCAATTATTTTAGGAGTTTGGCCGGTAATGGGTCGCGTGGAGAGCCAGACTTAATGCTATTAAGGCAGGAAGAGAAGGAGGTGTCATCAAACAACAGCCAGTCAGTAAGTTTGGTCGAGGAAGAAGGCAGATATCACAGGAGTCAATACAGATCCAGATGACAACGTATCATCAGAATCAAAACAATTAAGTGATTTGTAAATGCGTTCTACTTTCTCTATAAAAAATTCTGCAATAGAATTGCACTGAGCCTTGTCTAGGACGGGAGGAGCAGGTGCCTGGTCCGCACCTGTTAGTTTTTTCACCACCGAAAAAAGGGTGCAGGGGCAATTCTGGGCAATCGTGACAGTATTAACAATGAGTGCAGCTCTGGCCAATTTACAGTGATGATGGTAGTTTTTAAGAACTTCCTTATAGGCCACTTTACGGGAAGGGGAGTAGAGACGTTTCCACTTCCTTTCAAAGGTCTTACAATTGGATCTCATACGTTTTAGATCTTTAGAGAACCAAGGCGCCGGAGAGCGATGAGAAGAAGAAGTCTTAAGTGTCAGAGGGAGAGACTCATCAATAGCTGAGTTTAACCAGATGGATACTGCGGCATTAGACACAGATACAGAAAACTCAATGTCAGGTAAAGTAATCATCAAACGCCTGTTAAAACTGGGTATATCGAGTTTACTCCATCGACGAATATACTTCTTCTTATTGCTGTTAGAGCAGGACGGTAAATTGGTCCGAAAAAAGGAAAAATAAACAGCAAAATGGTCTGACCATTCTAGAGGGCGAGCAGAAGAAGGACATTCATAAGGAAGGTTGGAAAGGACAGGATCTAATAGATGCCCAGCAGTATGAGTAGGCCCCGCGTTACACAAGTGGATATTGAGAGCTTCTAGCTCCGACAAGCACTGTTTGCTAACATTGCATTGTCCATCCTCAAAATGAAGGTTTAAGTCGCCAAGAATAGTAAAATTGGCGGCCTTCAGGAGTATAGGAGCGATGGTTTCTGCAAAGGATGAAACCCAGGCGTTGGAATTGCCTGGGGGACGATAAATCAGGAGGCCTGACAGAGTGAACTGGGGACTAATAGCTAACTTAAAAAGTCCAGCTTCACAATCTGGAAAAGGGAGGGCCTCAAATTTGCATGTATAGTTAGATTTAAATATTATGGCAATGCCACCCCCTTTACCAGTATCCCTGTCCTTCCTGACTATTGCATAGCCATCAGGAATGGCCATAGCAATGTCCGGACCAGAGCTTTCATGGAGCCAAGTTTCAGTGAGAAAGAAGGCGTCGGGTTTCCCTTCAGCTATAAAATCGTAAATATTCTCTTTATGCTTAGGGAGTGACCTACAATTTATACTCCAAAAGTGGAGTTTCTGGCAGGAGATGGTAGGCTTGAGTACACCAGATCGTCCTCTGGATTTGCCACGTTTATGTAGACGTTTCATGGAGTTACATAACAACATCTTGCCAGTGGTAAAACCACAGTATGCACAACTAAAGTTATTCATAGGCAAAATGCAGGTAGAGCAGCGTATCGATGAAACATATCTGAGCGCTTTCAACTCCTCACTAGTATAGATGATAGTAGAACCAGGAGAAGCGATGGCAGATGTAAAGGAAGCAGAGCAGGTAGCCCCTAGGCCCGTCCTGGCGTGGACGGGCGTAGACGGGCTTACCTCTGGCGCACCTCCGGCGCGCCTGCATGTCAGCCCTTAAGAGGGGTGTGGTGAATGTCCCACAGAAAGACTAGCACGCTCCCCAAGATGGCGTCTTGGGAGCGTCACGAGCCCTGGTCCCACACCAAAGATGGCGAACAGGGGGAAAGACAGAGCACGAAGCTCACCAAAGTGGTGAGTGAGTTCACAATTAGTGTGCAGGCAATGCGAAAAAGTAATTACACAAATGATGAGCGGGATTTCCAATCAATTATACATTTAAAATCGGGTCGTTTTTTAAAAAGAATAAATGCCGGTCGGCACTTCCAGCAGCAGGGTTTTCCTTCAGCAAGAAGTAGCGCTAGTATAGCGCTAGTGCGTGTATTCAATGGCCACCCCGCAGTATCAGGGGCCTGTAGCAGCCATGTTATTGGCAGAAAGCACCTGCACCTCAGCACTGTTTGGCAGTGGTAAGGCACCCAGAGACCTAGGTCCAACAAAATACGGTGGCAAAAATAAGGCGAAAAGGACAAAAAAAATGGTGTAAGACCACCCTAGGGCTGGCAGGTCTAGCAGTTGCAAATTGACTGAGGAGCCTGAAACTGAAAACCCTAGCAGTCAGCTTATGGCATACATAAGGTAGAGTCTAACCTCAGTTAGTCACAAATTGGATTGTCTTTTAACCAACCTTATTTTTTTAATCAACTTTTCTGATGAGTTGAGTGTATCAAAAAACTGTTAACTTGAAGTGAAATCTCCAAATAATTCTACTAAATACCAGATGAATATTACTAAACGTCAGTTATTTTAAACAATTGATAGTGAAGTAGGCTGGAAATCAATTTGGTTTATGATTGACTGCGAGTAGATGCTACTGTATGTTCTGCGTAAGGGGAATAGGGATGTTTTCTACGTTCCAATTGCCTCAACCTTAAAGCCTTTCATACTATATAGTTATTTTATTATACACTTCTGTTGAATAGGATAATCATCCCATAACCCTGTACTTTTGCCCTGATGAATGCATGTGACTCAGTTGATGGCAGGTTATGGCTCAGAAACCTGTTGATACCTTTGGTGCAATGTGGGCTGATGATTGAAAGTGGTTTGTTTTTTATTTTATTTTGTGAGAGACCTTACCTTACCTTACCCTTGCTCTATTTTAGTTTGACAGCAAGTTAGTGTAGTCAAATGAGACTGCCTACCCTACAAATTATCTAAGATACTCTGGCCTCTGTTCATACATTTTTTGCCAACTTTATTTCACTGCCGAAGCTTGCTAAAAGTCTTATTCCATTTAACATGACGGGTCCCAAGTGACGACGGTATTATACAATCTCAGCATGAGACCAATAATTGTTTCATGTCTGCCACTGGTCAGGAACAAGAGCTAAAACAAGGATTACGACCACTATCCTCTCACTAGTAAAATTATTTACAGGCCTGTATTTTTGTGCCACAAGCCCATCACAACATGCAATATTGTTAACAAAGAGGATAGCAAAACTTACTTTTTCGACTCCATTCAGTTCCCTATTAATGTTGATACTACCGCAAAGTAGTCAACTAAACAAATTTCAAACTGTTACAGTAATACAACATTTGTTTGCATAACCTCTTTATCATCTTAAATAACACATAAAACCAAATTTAAATATGTATTGCAATCCATGACAAAGCTGGAAACATATACAATGTAAATTTCATACAGAATAAACGCATTCCAATTTTAATAAATGTTCACTCAAGGAAAGAGAAAAAATACGATTCATGTTTGTCCAGCTAACAAAAACACAAACTAATTTCTCTTTACCAGTCTCCAAACAACTGGTGGATTGATTTCAATTTCAAAACTCAGATTTAGGAAAAAACAGCAAATTAATGGATCCAATAAAAGCATTACATGACCCCAAATGGAGTAGTACCAGACTGGAATCAGTCTCGAGATCCTACGACAATGGAGTAAATTGTTCATGTAGCTGCAAGTCCTCATTACCTCAGCAATAGAAGATCTCCCCAGGTCAGATAGGAGTAAAATTGTCTGTAAGCACAGATTTTAGAGGAACATATTACGTGCTAGATATCCAGAGGACACCAAATTAAAAAAATGCACCATTGGCTTTAGTTTTAATGTTAAAAGTCCAACTTCGGATGAACCACATCAAGAGACAGAGACCTCTTAAGCCCTAAATGCATCTTCCAGTGATCTTCCCTTTATTTTTATTATACAAATTAGGCTGCTAAGAAATACATTAAGTGGATTTGTCCCCTTCTCTTAAAGATATCTAGTCTATTTACATGGGAAGATGTGCCTACTACCTACTGTTCTATATCTCAGACCTATAATTTCCCTCTAATGGAAATGATCTGGAATGCTACATTCTGTTCAGCCTGTTGCTGTTGGAGGACACTTCTACCAAAGAGCCCTTGACAAATTGTCTCAAATTCTCAAAATTATTCTGTGATTGCATGATCCAAACAAAAGATAACTATCAAGAAGCCTGTATGACCCTGCTGGGAGACACGCGTAACTACAACATATTAATCTCTGACCCAATGCCCACACTACAGAAAGAGATCAAGAGCCTAGTTTAACCTTTTCGGTGCGACCGCGTTTCCCCCTCCGGTGCTGGGCCGTAATAGAAATGGGCGTGGTCATGACGGAACGGTTCCGTCATGAGCACAGCTCAACCGACGCTCATGACGGAACCGCTCCGTCATGAGCACCGAAGGGGTTAAACATCCAAGGGGAATGGCTGAATAACACAAAAAGAAGGTGCATTTCTAATGGTTCTTAACCCTAGAACCCCATATTTTTATACACAACCCAAAATAAACAACTTGTACCACTTCCAGGGAGTACAATTGTCTCGGGATAGGTTCTGGTTTAGAACCACTGTCCGATTTTGTTGATTGGTTCCTTTACCCATTGGTGCCCACGATACAGTCTTATATAAAAGACACCAAACACCTACTCAAAATTCTTGAAAGTATTGATTTTGACTCTGAACAACAGCTACCCATAACTCTGGATGTAGAATCATTGTTTATGAGCATACACCAAGAGAAGAGCATCTAGATTATTTAGGACTTACTATTAGAGGGTGATTGGCCTTTTTAGGCTCCAGTCCATTGGATCATGAGCGTAATGCGGATGGCTTTGACAAAACAATTCTTTGAATATGAAGTCAGCTCTTACCTACAATAACATGGGACGTCGATGGCAGTACCTTCGCTACTAAGCGTAGCATGTTTGTATGTTCACAAATTTTAGAGAGATCATATGTGGTCTAACAACTCATATGATGAACATGTGATCATTTGTCCGTATATTAGTTATTGGAAGAGTAATTATGAGATAGCAGAGAAATGACTGAATTCTTGCAGCCTTTTCCTAAAATTCATACTGAGTACAAATCACAACCAGATACTGATTCTGGATGTTAGAATAACTGCAAAAAGAGGGAAACTTAAAACAAGAATGTACAAAAAACTTACTGATAGGAAAAGTCTCCTTGATTCTGAGAATGCAAACCCATGGTCACTTCAGGAAAACCTATCCATAGGACAGTTTCTAAAGGTCGGTAGAAATTGCTTTCACTTCACAGATTATAAGACAGAGGTAAACATCCTAGCTGAGAAACTTACAGCCAGTCATTGGCCTAAAAAGATCGTACATAGGGCCAACTTATGTACGGTAACGTAACAACCACAGAGAAGCACTGCTGGAGGACAACAGTTAAGACACAACTGACTTGCATAAGTACATATAATTCTAATTCTAACGCAGTCAAAAAGATTATTGCAAAACATTGCCAGACCTTGAACAGTGGAAAACTATACTATGAAAACTCTTATTCTTCTTTAAAAAATATGAGTCTGGTCCACACAAGACCTAAACAGGAAAATAAAGTACAACACACTTTATGGGATCCGCCCAAAGTTGTGGAGCATTTTCCCTGTGGAACTTGCTCTGTATGTCATTTTACAAAACCTACAAAAACATTTGACTTAGGCCTTGAAACTGTGTGGAACAATGGACCTACACTAACAACAATTCAACTAATGCGATAAAAAGTATAAAGGCAAGACCTCAAGAAAAGTAATACTCTGTATAGGCGAACTTCGCAGTAACATCTGATGCCAACGCCCAACAATCCACCTTACTGCACTTTACCTAGAAAGTAAGCACTCAGAGTAAGACCTGTACTGAACAGTCATTGAAGAGATTGACATTAAACCTAAGATGTCCAGGGTATTACTAGTTCATGAACAACAAGGGATGTATAGGTTGCGCACCTACCTTACAGGACTGAATGACGACATCCCATGGTCCCAGATCAACCCTTTGTAATAGAAAAAGTTTTTTACACTCCAGAGGACTAATTAGATTTTTTCTTTTGCCACCCTGTTTCCTACCTTTTTCCAACAATATCATGGAAAAAGGAGTCAGTCACAATGAGGATATATATGCACCATTTTAAATACAGTTCTAAATGTATCCCGGGGTGTCTGCAACTTCACCGAGGTACACACACCAATGTTCATATGTGGCCTAACAACTGTATTTAAAAATATAAATTTAAAGGAAACAATATAAAATGTGTTTCTTTTGAAAAAGCACAGTGAAATACTACAGTATAGGGTTTCACTGTGCTAAAGAAAGATTTTTCATTTTCCTTTAATTCCTTAGTTCCTGAGCACTCCAATTGATGAAAATGTCTAATACGACAATGAAACTCAAGCAAGGCAGCTGTCATGATCACTACCTTTCCTATTTATCTGACCGACACGTTATTGGCATGCCAGCGCACTGACGTCATCATTCGTGGTGGTGCAATGATGTCACAACATCTCGACATTTGAAACACAAAATGATACCCTATAAAATAAAACTCAGCTCTATACACCACTCGTCAGCAGTGGAGAGGTGAGAGGTGGCCCAAGCAGGTGAATAGGAACCATGTTACCCATGGTGAAGTAAGTGATAATTTCATGCTGGCAAGAAAAAAAACACTAGAGGATAACACATTGCTCGCTCTAGTGTGTGACTACTGGGGCATGCCCCACACTCCTCCCATGTAGCCTAGTGGCTGTATATAAGACTGAAGGTAATTACCAGTCCATGACAATGTAAACTAAACCTCTCTTTGGATGTGCCAAAAGAAGGTACCATTCTCACTGAAAACCGATATCATGATACAAGTGTGAGCTCGATTGGCATGCACCTGGACCAATAGCATATACATATATTCTCTTTCCACAAAAATACGTTTTGTTATCACCAATTTGAGTGAAATATACTGAGAGTACATCAGAATAGTGCATGTATAACAAATAATCACAGAAACCTAAACATAATTTGTTTTGTCTTTTCTCTTACAGGAATCCAAGAGAGGACCCTGATCAGATATAAGGGCACTATTGTCCTTTGTGCATACCATATATGTGTTGCATGTTGTGTGTTGTCCTGACCAAATGAGTTAGGTTGGACTGACAGACAAATACCTCATTCTTGGGCATAGCTCCTAAGTTTTGAGAAAGCCACCTTGACGTAGGGCTGACATATATATACGCTTACATGTACTGTGTAGGACCATTGCCTCCCTATACATCCCCCTAATTTTCCTTTTAACTATACTGGGAACACTGGGACTAAAAGGGATACTTTGGTGTGCCAAGGTACATTTAATCTAAGACCCCAGCTGGAAAACATATCCAAAGTGCTCCCTGGAATATATTTGAGTTCCTCCTGGTGTTTAGGAACCAGGATGAGATCCGATGATGAATTATGACACCAATAGAGTGCGTGAGGGTGTACTTGACAACAAAATATGATGTCCTGATTACGGGTGTAGCTTCACTATACAATAGTGATCGTCCATGATTCACAGGAGTATCAGTCAAATGTGTAGGATATCTTTTGTGTAAATTTATGTAGTATGGAAGGCCGATCCCATACTTCCCACCTGTCATCCCTTCCAAGGCACCGGATTAGATTCCGGGTATCTGCGGTTCTTGTAGTATTAGCAAATAAATAATGTTCTACCACTTTAAGTGAAAAGTGATTACCTCAACCAAAATTGGTTGGTATTGACTACTGAAATAAAGAATAAAAAAACAACTGCATCCACCACCACAATGATATGCCTTACTGAAGGCATACTCCTGTAATTAGATCTATGCTTCTTTGTTTGAATACTACTTAAATTAGCAATGGTTTGTAATATCCTGTGGCATATATTGGGTCAACACAAAATCAGTCTTCTGCCCTTTAGACAGGGCAGTAGCCATGGGGGGGCTTGAATAGGCTGGGCACCCCTATAAAAAGGCCTGTCCCCCCTAAATGCACCTGCCAGCATGTCAGCGAATGCTTTCAAAACAAAAGCTTGCACTACAGTGCTTATGGGACTTGTGAGGTCCTCCCACAGGCAGCAGCACAAAAAAAATCATGAAATGGGCCTCAGCTTTTTCTCAGATGCCTTTCGCTTTTGCTGAGTGTTTGGGAGAAAGAAACTACCTGGAGGGAAAATCGCTGTTAGCGCCACCGTCGGAGGCTTTTGGATAGGGAAAGCAGCTACATTGTAATGATTTAGCACAGGGCGATAGGAGGAAGCCGAATTCTCATGAGCCCTACTTGCCACGCCCCCAAGCCTAACTGGAACAACATTTCTCTGCAGTCTGCAGCACCTTTTGAGACTACAGCGGCAAAAGACACACTGGCAATAAATTAAGTTTAGGGTCAGGTTAGGTTTTGATTCTGTTTATAGTTTGGCACAGCAAACTAAATCTCACCCATTATCTCTGTTCGAAGTAGTTTTATTTTAATCAGTCATACTCAGCCTAGAGTGCCTGTTGCTGGTATATGGGGGTCGAGCAGGTTAGGTCCTGCCTGCGGGGCAATCTATAAATAGCAAAAGGATTGGTCTGACAGGTCAGTGAGTTGGTTATTGTTGGCTGTTTCTGGTCTTATTTCTGTGATATTACCACAACCATTGCCTGCAGCTAGCACAAATGCATGCAGGCGCCCATCCTTTGCAAAACAGCCATACAGTGTGTCTCTGTAAGCTCGTAACTGCTCTGATATGCAAATGTAGAGTTTTCTAGTTATCTAAATTGCTAATGAGGTCACGTTGATTTTGATGCTCGACTCCATTTTCTTTCACTGTCTAACCCTGGTGCTGAGAAGAGAGACAGAGGTTCTGTCTTCTGTGATCCCAGATCCCATGACTGTGCGCTCAAAACAGATCTTTGAAAGAGAGTGGGTGAGAGAAGAAACTAAGGGGCATATTACCAAGCAGTAGCGAAAAATATCGCTAAGCTTGGTTAGCGGCTATATTTATATCGCCGTGCTTCGCCTATTTTTATCGCTTAGGAGCCTTGCTATTATCAAGGTTTATCTCCTAAGCGATAAAAATCGGCCAAAATGCAAGAATATCGCTGAAAAGTCAGCGATATTCATGCATTACCGAGCAAATGCTCTTAGCCATGTTATCCACCTACCATTGGATAACATGGCTAAGAACTGCTCTGGGCTGGCGTTAGCTTTTGGAGATAATCGCGCTTAGCGCGATTATTTCCAAAAGTTGGTAATAGGAGTTAGCGATGTTAGCGACTGTTTCCAGTCGCTAACATCTTGGCACGCCCACTTTGCATGTCATTAGCGATATATATCGCTGACATGCAAAGTGGGCCCGCAGCAGCTCGCTATCTCCTACTAGGTGTCGCTAACTGGTGTTAGCGACAGCTAGGTAATAGGGCGATTAAATTATCGCTGCTTTAGCGGGAAAAATTCCCGCTAAAGCGGCGATAAGGCCCTTGGTAATGGTACGCAGACATAATATCGAACTTTTAATATCGAAGTGACATAATATCGAAGTTTAAATATCGATGATGAAAAATATCGGAATCACAAATATCGATTACAAAAATATCGTAATAAGTATGTGTGCTGAAATATCGATAACAAAAATATCTAAGTAAAAATATCGTTGTAAAGAAATATCGATAAATAGTAAAAATATCGAAATAAAATATATAGTAATAATTATGTAGTAATATGTGTTATTGTTGTGTAATAATTAATAATATTTAGAATTTATTAATAGTAATGTGTACCTATAAAATATAATAAAAAAAATAAAAAAACATATATAAATTTAGGAGCAGGATGTTGGGTTAATAGGGGATAAGGGTGGGGAGTGTATTAAAAATGTATATATTATAAATATAAAATTGCAGAATTTTCATTTTAATTAGAAAATATTAAAAAAAAAAAAATTTAAATATACATTTTTTATAAAAATTAATTATTTGATATATAAATTTAGGAGCGGGATGTTGGGTTTATAGGGGATAAGGGTGGGGAGTGTATTAAAAATGTATATATTAAAAATATAAAATAGCCGACATTTTATTTTAAATTGGAAATTTTTTAAAAATTAAAATTTCAATTTTTTTTTATAAAAATTAATTTATTGATATAAAAATTTTGGAGCGGGATGTTGGGTTTATAGGGGATAAGGGTGGGGAGTGTTTTTAATTTTTTTTATTTTTTATTTTTTTTGTACAAATATAATAAAATTACAAAAATATTTTGAAATTAATAATTTATAATTTACAAAACAAATTTTTATTTAAAATATATGTTTTCAAATATATTTTTTACAAATTTAGATTTTTGAAATAGATGTTATTTTTACAAAGGGGTATTTTTAGGGTTCAGGGTCAGTTTTCAGTTTTTGGGTAAAGGGGTATTTTTAGGGTTCAGGCTCAGTGTAAGGTTTTTGGGTAAAGGGGTATATTTTGGGTTCAGGGTCAGTTTTCTGTTTTTGGGTAAAGGGGTATTTTTAGGGTTCAGTGTCAGTTTTGGGTTTTTGGCTAAAGGAGTATTTTTAGGGTTCTGGGTCAGTTTTGGGTTTTTGGGTAAAGGGGTATTTTTAGGTTTCAGGGTCAGTTTTCAGTTTTTGGGTAAAGGGGTATTTTTAGGGTTCAGGGTCAGTTTTCAGCTTTTGGGTAAAGGGGTATTTTTAGGGTTCAGGGTCAGTTTTCAGTTTTTGGGTAAAGGGGTATTTTTAGGGTTCAGGGTCAGTTTTGGGTTTTTGGGTAAAGGGGTATTTTTAGGGTTCTGGGTCAGTTTTGGGTTTTTGGGTAAAGGGGTATTTTTAGGTTTCAGGGTCAGTTTTGGGTTTTTGTGTAAAGGGGTATTTTTAGGGTTCAGGGTCAGTTTTCAGTTGTTGGGTAAAGGGGTATTTTTAGGGTTCAGGGTCAGTTTTGGGTTTTTGGCTAAAGGAGTATTTTTAGGGTTCTGGGTCAGTTTTGGGTTTTTGGGTAAAGGGGTATTTTTAGGTTTCAGGGTCAGTTTTCAGTTTTTGGGTAAAGGGGTATTTTTAGGATTCAGGGTCAGTTTTGGGTTTTTGGGTAAAGGGGTATTTTTAGGGTTCTGGGTCAGTTTTGGGTTTTTGGGTAAAGGGGTATTTTTAGGTTTCAGGGTCAGTTTTGGGTTTTTGTGTAAAGGGGTATTTTTAGGGTTCAGGGTCAGTTTTCAGTTGTTGGGTAAAGGGGTATTTTTAGGGTTCAGGGTCAGTTTTCAGTTTTTGGGTAAAGGGGTATTTTTAGGGTTTAGGGTCAGTTTTCAGTTTTTGGGCAAAGGGGTATTTTTTGGGTTCAGGGTCAGTTTTGGGTTTTTGGGTAAAGGGGTATTTTTAGGGTTCAGGGTCAGTTTTCAGTTTTTGGGTAAAGGGGTATTTTTAGGGTTCAGGGTCAGTTTTCTGTTTTTGGGTAAAGGGGTATTTTTAGGGTTCAGGGTCAGTTTTCAGTTTTTGGGTAAAGGGGTATTTTTAGGGTTCAGGGTCAGTTTTCAGTTTTTGGGTAAAGGGGTATTTTTAGGGTTCAGGGTCAGTTTTGGGTTTTTGGGTAAAGGGGTATTTTTAGGGTTCAGGGTCAGTTTTGGGTTTTTGGGTAAATGGGTATTTTTAGGGTTCTGGGTCAGTTTTGGGTTTTGGGGTTTTGGGTAAAAGGGTATTTTTAGGGTTTAGGGTCAGTTTTGGGTTTGTGGGGTACAGGGGTACAGGGTTAAAATAAAATTTAATTTACATTATTTTCATTAAATTAAATTACATTACATTAAATTAAATTAAATTATATTATTTTCATTTAATTTTAATTAATAAAATTATTATATATTTACCAATACTTACGTTGTAATGGTATGCGTTGTAAAAGTATGAGTTGTAACGTCATACATCCAAATAAAATATACTGTTTGAAAAATACATATACAATGTATATATTCAAATACATGTTGTTAGTAAACCATAGTTTAGTATTTATATTAATATAAATATATTAATATTACATTTTGTAACAAACTTTTTAATTGAAGAAAATATTGTAGAATAGATTTATTTATATACATTTTGTTAAACATTTTGTTATTTTTTTTACACCATTTCAACATTTTTACACTTATAATAATAAATAATATGTATTTTATAATATTTATTTTTATAATTTTACAAATTGTGTACATTTTTCTAAGTAATTTAATACAAATAAAAAATTACTATTTTTTCATAGTATTTCTTGGTTTTTTAAATTGACAAATACTTTGCTTGCATTAAATAATAAGTGTGTAATTTCTATCATTTTCTTTACTTTTGGGTCCTTTATTTTGTAACCGGTTTAGGTCGTTTTGTGTCATTTTGAGGAAGTTCAGCTAGCGGTTGGGAAACACTTCACGTCTCTGAAGGTAAGGTTTATTTCATATGTTTTAACTGTGTTTTACATTAATTTTGAGAGTAGTTTGGTCGTATTTAGTGTTGTTAGAAGTAAATGTGTTGTATTGGAGATTATGATATGTTGTGTTTGCGGATGTACATGTAACGTACTTTTTAGTGTTGTATTGGCTTGTGTGTAGAGTTAGTGTTTCGATGTTTAAGTTTATTATTCAAAATATTATGTTGCTATTACTTTTAGTAGGACTGTATGTGTTATTTTATGTGGGTGGGAATATTTCTTTTATGTCTTTCACTTGCAGGAGTTCCTGATGTCCGAAGGAAGCGTTTTTTTTGGGGGAGAAGTGTTCGTTAGTTTTATTAACTAATAGTTTGTAGACACTTCTTCACATTTTTCGGTTTTCCTGGAGCGTTTTTTCTACATTTTTACATTTTTCGGGTTTTTTATGGTATTTCGAAAGAGCTTCGTGGAATGGATTTATCTATTTTGGGACACGTGTATTTTTTCATTTTTTTGGGGTAACTGGTATTCGAAACTGGATTATTTTGGTGGAAATGGATTCTACATCATTTGGAATATCTTTGGTAAGTTATTTAAATTTTTTAGATTTGTGGGTGGGTAATGTTTTCTTGATTATTGTTTAGTTTTATTTATTTCAAAAATAATTAATGTGTGTATATATATTTAATTATATAATATATATTCCATACATTAATTTTTTCCGAAATAAATTATATGAATGTAATCTTATTGTATTACAACATTTTTCTATTGAGATTGTTTTTGGATTACAGTAGTTTACAGTAGTGTTTTGGCTATTATATTGAGGTATTCCATGCCTGTTGTGCTAGGGTACAGCTTTACTTGTTGCTCTAGGTATTTGTGCATTTGTTTTGTTTGTTTGGATGTTTTTGGAGTTAGTTCAGTAATGGATTGCTCCATTCTGAATTCCTGATAACTTTGCTCTTTTTGGAGGCATGTAATGAATTTTTCTAATGTTGGTTTAGTTCGGCCTGTTGATTGGAGGAAGGCATTGTGCCAACCTTCAACTGTGTTGTTTGTTTTAGATTCTCCATTTAAGGTGGTTCTGTAAACATTCCACCAGGGTATTAAGATTTTAGGATTTCTCCTGTGGCCAGATCTATGGAGTCTACCTATCCAAGTGTCCTCAAAGTAGTCTAAGAGAGGACTTAACTTTGCTTCATTTTGTTTGTAAAATTGGCTGTCTATTAAAAGGTTGTAGTGTTCGGCCACATCTGTTTCAGGGACGTAAGCTAGTGCTATCAGTTTTTTTATTTGATATGCAAAAGATGAGCTTGTAGCATATTCTATGCTTAGAGTAGTTTTTTGTAAATGCCTCCAAAGACACTGATTAAAATGATAATAGCAGCCTTGGATACAAGTATGGGGGTGTATTTTTAAAATAGCTGAGAGCATTGCTTGTTCAAAATCCAGTATAATTTTTTCAGGGGAATAGTCATTTGTTTTTTGTTTGATAATGTTTAATAAATCCATATATGTTGAATTAGTTTTATTTGGAAGCAGTGCATATAGTAGAGGTATGTTACAGTTTTGATACAAGCCATGTATTGTGTAAAGTTGGTAGAAAGGTCTGGGACAGATGTTAAAAGTACCGTCCATCATCCAAATTTGGCATTGTTGGAGTTTTATTAAATTTATAGCAGTACCAAAGATTATCATTCTTTTCTCATTGTTTTTATTGTCGTAAATTATAAAAGGTATTTTGTTTAAAGTTATAGTTTGGCCATGAGTTAAATTTATATCACTATATGTTTTAGGTGGTGGAGTGGTAGTAGTTGTTGCTTTTTTGGTACGTGATATTGTTCTTTTGAGAGAAATTATATTAGGCATTTGGGTAGTGGCTGTTTTTGGGATTTGTGGAATTTGTTCTTTTAAAATTAGGCTTCTAGGTTTTTGGGAACCTGTACTAGCTTCTTTAATGTTTTCTAATGCTGTTCTGACTTCTATTTCTGTTACATTTGGAGGGTGATTGTGTTCCCTGGTGTAAAGGACAGTTGCTTCTCTAGTTGTTGCTCTTCCATAACATTTGTTAGAGTAATATTTGCAACATTTCCAATTTACTTTCATCCCAAATTGTTTCTCTTGGGTATAAGTATAACCCATGTAGCAGAGTAATAGTTTCCCTTTTTGACTGGTAACAAATTCAGCTCCTTCTGTCATTTTCTCCTTTTTAAATCTATAAGAAATATATGGTATAGTTATTATAGTTCTAGTTATATGTATTTTAAGTGGGAATTATCAATATTTATCTTGTGCATGCTTACCTTTGGTTGAAGTTTAGTCTGTGATTTTGATGTTCTTTACTCTTTTCCTTGTGGTCTGTCTTTTCTGGTGTTTCTTTGCTTGAAAAAAAACATTTATATGTGTTAATTGTTTACTTATATTTTTTTTGGTAGCTTTTACATGTTTTCCTATAAGTTAAAGCTTTTACTTATTTTATCTTTTGGAAACGTTTTTGGATATACTTACTTTGGTAGTTGTTTTTTTGTTTCTTGAATTCTGTTCTCAGATATTTGTTGTTAGTGGATGTTGTAGTGGTGCTAGAAAAAAATAAGGATATATGCATAAATTATTACAATATGTTAGCAATTTTTAATTCTTTAGGAGTTACTGTTTGTCACATCATTTAATTGACTTACTTTGTATTAGTTGCTTGTTATGCTGAGTTTTAATGCTGTTGTAGGTGTAAGGCAATCTGTTCACTTTTCTGTTGTGGCCTGTATTTTCTTTGATGTCTTTATCTGTAAAAAAAATATATAAACATTAAAATCCATATTTAGAAACATATTTTTGGTAGCAGGTCTGTTTGCTGTTTTAATGTTAAAGCTTCAATTAATTAATGTTGTTCGAGAAAAAATAGAAAATAATTACTTTGTTAGTAGTTTCGTACTTTTCTTCTTAGGTTTTTCTGTTCTTTAGTAGTGAAGATTTCTGTAGTGGTAGGAGATAATATACAATACATATGTATGAGTAATTAGTCCTTTTTACTAACTGTGTAATTTTAGCAGTTCTTTTAATTAAGTTACATTTTGTTACTTACTTTCAATCCTCTTAATGGTAGGTTGAATCTTAGTTTTCTTGTAGGCGTCCTCAAATGTATCCACAGTATTCTTTCCTGTCTTCTACTTTTCTCAGGTAATTTGTTTGTTGGATGTAATTGTTTATATAGTGTTTTGGAGTTAGTAATTAGTTAGCTATTGGTGAGTTTATGTTTGTACTGTTTTGATTCGTTGGTTTGTATTTTTGAAAAACTGTTGGTGTAATTAATTACCATATATGGTAAACGTTAATTAATGTTGAGCATACATACCTTTATATAATATGTTAAAGAAATAATTTATAAATGTGTAAATCATTTATTTTACAATGTGAAAATATTTTTATTTATAAATTGTTGTAAAATGTTAGTTCTAGTGCTAATAGTAATTTTTTAATGTTTAACAGTGTTATAGAATAATAATTAAAAAGTTCGATATTGCTTAAATAACGATATTATTGTAGTCGATATTTTTACTCTCGATATTTTTAACGTACTGTTTATAAATTTTAATTATCGATATTTAAATATTGCGATATATATGTGCTCGATATAATTGATATCGATGTTTATGTATTGCGATATTTTAATTTCGATATTTGTGTATGTGTTTAAATAAGTATAGGATGACGATATATTTGATGTCGATATTTTTGTGTCGATAATTTTGTACTACGATAATGTGTGTTCCGATATTATGTCATAGATTCCTTGGTAATATGCCCCTATTTCTTTTGCATTATAATAAAAAAAATCGGTGGGTGAGATATGTTTCTTGTAGTGCTGCAGTGAATATGTTTCTAACCCCTATCCATTCAAGTCCCTCTTAGTTTGCTCCTGAAGAGATTAAACTACCTGACATGACTTCTTCTCTTTGAAGAAGGAATCCTCCACTGGCTTTGCTCATCCTAACAGCTCATTGTAATAGAGAAATACATGCTCTTACATCTTTATAAGTGTTCAGAACTGCAGGCTCAACTTGTATTAGTGAAGTCACTGAAAATACAACTTTTAGTATTTTTCAGAGGGCCGCATTACGAGTTTGTGGATATAGACATGCAAGGCCAGTGTTTGTATTGAAAGGGGAGAGGGAAAGCAACGTCAATTGCCGGAAATATAGATTATGGCCTGATACCAGTGCTAAGCAGAACTAATGGCAGTGTCAAGTTTGTTTATTGTGTTGTAGTGATATAACGTTTCATACACTCATCTAGATGCTAAACAACATGTATTTTTGTGTCTGCATGTGTGTTCACTGATATGTATGCTGGTTGGTGTGTGAGTATGTGTGTTTCTCTGTGTGATTTATGTGGGGAGGGGAGCCTGTCTTTCTATTGACAACCTAAAACAGACTAATAGTTTTGTTGAGTCTATCAATTTCAGGGCAAACATGCCTTTATTTTTTGTTTAATCCTCTAGTCCAATGTGAATTAATGGAGACAATACATTTTCATGACTTCTTTGGTACATCTCCCTCTCACCTATTTCAACATGTTGGTGTGTATGGTGTGTATGGTCATTTGTCCACTTTCAAAGCTCAGAAGAAGCACACTTTTTTGACTGCTAAATGGCTGGCTACTACTGAAGGATTTAAAACTTATCCTGCCAACCCATTTTTACATACCCAATCAGGAATGCAGCACACATATACTACAACATGGAGCACAACACAAAGTACACCCCATATCAAGCAGAAAGACAGACCACAGATGCAAAGATAAGTCATCATGATTACAGCACATAGATAAAAGTCATGCATACTAAGCATAAAATACACAGGTCACAAGAAACAATACATAGACAAATCAAACACACACATCATGCACAGCTATATTGTCAGGTACACTTCGTCTCTCCCCCTAACTGCTGCTGGTCCAGACAGTGTTCCTATGTAGAAATAGTTATTAATGTTTCATTTAAAAGTGGGCATTGTTATTGTTTACACACCATACCTCAATTTTCAGTGAACCTCTACTGTCAGAAAGGAATTAATTAGTAACTAGGGGGTAGATGTATCAAAATTCCATTTTGCGATTTCTAAATAGCGATTTTTAAGGAATCGCTGTTTAGAAATCGCAAAATGGAATGTATGTAGAAAATCACATTTTTTTTGCGATTCCTCAGTCTTCCTTATTTGCAAATTCGCAATTTGCGGATTCGCAAATAAGGAATAATTTCCCATGCATTCCTATGGGCCAGGAGGCCCATAGGAATGATTGCGAAATATTTCTTAATTTGCGAATCGCAATTTGCGAATTCGCAAACTGAGAATAATTTCAAGGGTGCAGGGGTGTCTCAAAGACACCCTGCTGCACCCCTGAAATTTACATGTGTGTGCATATGGCGCACATACATGCCCTATGGGCATGTATGTGCATCACATGCCACCTTCACAAATGGCAAATAGGGCATTTTTAAATGAAATCGCAAATTACCACCAACTACAAGTTGGTGGTAATTAGGGATTTCTTAACCCAAATTTGCAATTTCTAAAACCCACATACATCGCATTTAAGGAATCACAAAATTTGCGATTCCTTAAATGCTTAAGCAAAATAAGGAATCGCAAATTTTTGAGATTCCTTATTTTGCGATTTTTTAATACATTTCAAAAAATGCAAAAAAGCCTTTTGCGATTCGCAAAGGCCGAAATTCGCAAAAGGCTTGATACATCTACCCCTAGGTGTGTATCAATCTTGACCCCCAGCCTCCACAGGTCACAGAAAATGTCACTCTCATGCATGTCTTGTACAACATACAGCGGCTAAGGCGTATTCAATACTGTTAAGTCTAGTCATCTCTTAATAAAAAGGCATGCAATGATTGAATCAGTAGTGGTGTAAACAAAATTGCTCTTTTCCACCAAAACTGTCCAAAAACTGCCCATCAAGTACTGTCCAAAAACTGCCCATTAAGTACTGGATTCTTTTATTTGTGCCATTTCAGATGAATTGGCTTTCGAACAAATTTAATTGAACATTTGTCTAGGACTGCAAGTGCACTACTTGAACTACTTGAAGAAGGCAGGTGCCCTTGCTACAGTCTTATTTTTTAGCATTGTCCATGCTGTAGAGGAAATGAGCGGCAACATTGGTACAAGTAGGAACGCTTGAGAATGAAGTAGGTGGCTCCTTATGAAAAAGTTTTGGGCGCCAGACCTAATTTATTTATTGCAAATTAAGCCCCGTCCCACTGCTTTGTGAAGCAAACCTCAAACTCTTTCTTTAATTTTCAAATGATCAGTGAAGCTGCTCCTGCACGGGTATTTACAAAAAGTATCCTGATGTGGGGATAATCATAAGGCTGCATGCATAACTTTATGACACATAATAATCAAATGCTTGTTTTGGCTTTTCAATTATCCCTTTTTTGAAATGGGTCCCCTTCTTAAATGCTATTTCTTTTTTTTCAATTTATACTTCCCAATAAACGTTACCATCCCTGATCCACTTTTTATATCATCATACCGCTCATATATCTGTATTCCCTTGGTACTTTAAACTGGACCTAGGATGGGAGAAGTAGTTTAGTAGCAAACAATGCCATCACATGAGTAACTAAGACTAGTACAGTGACACAGTGGGGCCCACACTGAAATTGAGAAGCTGACTCAGGGGCATCAAGAATGACTTCAGGGACAATTACAGGGAACTTCCAACACTGTCACTAGCACACTGCCAAAGGAACACTTACAATGACATGGAGTGATTGATGTAGCCACTGTGTCAAATAGGTACAGGAGCACTAGCAAATGGCCACTTACAGTAAGATAATGGGATAGACAAATCAACACTGAAATTAAGGCACTGGAAAAAGGGTACATAAAGAGGACCATCAATACTAACATGTTAACTGTGACATTGGGACGTGGACATGGTACACAAACACTAATGCTCGGACACCGACACACGACAGTTATGCTGGGACACTGACACAAGGATGCCAGAGCACAAGGATATTGCCACTGAACAGTGGGACATAGTATTAGACTGTGACATGATATACTGACACAAGGACACTGACTGGGGAACATATCATTAGTGTACCCGTGAATGTTGACACAGGTTACTGATTGAAGGACACTGACATGGAGACACTGCCATTGGGACACGGGCACTCAAACACTGATCAGTGGCACCAACAATAGCATCGGGATGTTGGCAATGTGGCACTGGAAGTCGTTCATTGACATGAGTCACACATATTGACACTGGGACACATTAGGACATTAACACACCTGCACCTCAGTGATGCTGACATAAGAACATTTTCCCTGGGACAGTACCACTGGGAAATAGATAATAGACCACCAACATGGGGATAGCGACTTGGGGAAAAAAATACTTGCAAAAACATTGATGCTGATCCAATGCCATGGGGCAGTGACATCGGGAGATTGTCTTAGGGACTTTAGCATATAAACTCTTAGATACTTATGCTTGAACATAACACCAGGTGATACAAAGGCACGTACTGGGTGGACAGGTCACTCAGGTACTGATTTGTGGTTGCTGAGATAGGTCACTAACACTGGGATACCAACACAAGGGCCCTGACACAGGGATAAATAAATATCAATCAATCAATCAACATTTGGAGAGTGTGGCACTGTCACCCCTTGGGGTATTTGGACACTGGGGTGTGAGGTATCTGTTGAAAAGCCAGAATTTGAAGATACAGCGGGAAGAGGGACATAGGGTTACAGACCCAGCAATTTACACTGAGACACTGACTTGGACATTGGGCACTGCAACACTACCAATGGGTTACTTCCCAGAAACCCTGTTTGGGTATCGACAGACACTAGGAAACATGGACACTGACACAGAAACACTAAAACTAACATGAAATTGATATACTGACATGGGCACAAGGACAATGGCACAGAAAAACTGACAGAGGGGGCAATGACACTGGGACACTGGTGCCAGGGCTCTGCAACTGGGACTTGGGTAGATGGGGAAATAGGAACAATGCCATTGATACTGCAGCACTCATGATAGGAGAAAAATAAAGGGACACATACACATACACAATGTCATGGGGATCCTAATCCAGTGACATTATTAAATCCATAAACACTAATGCTGAGGCACTTAGACATGGGCGTCATTACTGAGTCAGAGATACTACATAAAAAGAGCATGAACAACAAGCATGGAGGTATTGACCCTTAGTCATTGACTTTAGATCGCTACCACAAGGAAAGTGTTGCATGAACCCAGACACTGGAACACCAACACAAGCACACTACAAGGGATATATCGACAAAGGGACAAAGATACATCAATACTGAATCGGAACTCTTGCACATAAATAGAGCAGTCCATCATTGCCACTGAGACACAGCCACAGGAGATAAGTGGCACTGGAAATGTGACACTTGGAAAATGCGCACATATTGATGGAGATATTACCACTAGGACACAAAGGCAGTAAAAGGGACACATGTGGACGTCAGGACACCAACACTGGTAAGGGAATATTGACATTTTGACACTGATAATATGATACTGAACTACAGACTTCCACTAAAATCATAACATTGACACTGTAGTCCTCACAGTTCGGAGATAGAGATATACGAACACAGGGGAACAAACACAGGCACTAAATATTACACAAGACCACTCAAACTGAAGCACTAATGCATGGAAACAAATATAGGGAGACACACCAGGGACCGCAAACATTCAGGCTATAGAAGTAAGAATAAGCAAGTCCAAGGTCCCATTTAAACAACATTTTTTAACAGCACCAAGGAGGCATAGTGTTAGCAAGTGCTGAACATCAGCAATACCTCCTTATGTTCTTTTTTGAGATAATATGGAAGCCTGTTACCAATGACCCATTGGTCCTGCCTAAAATAACCCAAATATCTGCCTGTTGCATCCTGTTTTGACAGAATACAACTTTGCATGCTAGCAATAGTGAATACACATGCTTTCTACTGTCACAGTCCAGTGGGGCTTCAAAGAGGACAGACTTGCTGCATGGGGAGGTTGCTGAAACCTAAGGCTGTCAAGTCTTGATTCCACTGCCTGCCTCTTTCTTCCATCACCCTACACTTTCTAGCTCTTTTTAATACTATTTTTTCGTCCCTGTTCTTTGTTGCCATTTTCTGATATTTTTATTCCTTCTTAATTTTTCTTTTCTGCCCGTCTTGCTTTTGGTCTGCGTCAAAATCGAATGGTGAAAAATAAATCTGGATCCCGAAAGGTACCCGAAACCAACTACACAAATCAAGTACCAGGCACAAGGCTCTGAAACTTTGACTGGGCAGCAGCCTGGGAAGTTCCTGCTGTCGTAAATAGTAGAAGGGGTGATTACCACACTCACTCCTTCAACTATGCCCATGCTCCCCCAACATGCTATGTTTACCATGTATATCTCTCCTACTGCCTGTTCCATTGAAGTTACTCTGGCTGAAGATGATTTAGAACTCCCTTAGAAACCCATTCAATTATTGTCAATTGTTGTTTAGAAAATGTACCTAGAAATGCTGCATTGGCATTACTTTTCCTCAAAGTCGTCTTGAGGGAGGGCACACAGACCCACGCATAATTGCACTTATGCATATAGTTTTCTTAAATTTTACTAGAAATAAATGCATGGAAAATACCCTGTAACACATCAGTGGCGGCCAGCATGACTCGCGGGTAGCAGGGCGGGTGCGCGTGGGCGGGTGCAGTCTGGCGGGCACTGGGGGTGCATGGTTACACAATACAAAACATATATATACACTTACCTTGCCGCCAGGTCAAGCGTCTCTGCTCCTGCTCTCCTTGTGGGGCTTGTGAAACATGAAGCCAGGAAGAACAGCCAGGATCGTCTGACCAATCACAATGCTGCAATTCAGCGTTGTGAGCATCTTGGTTCGATGCTCAACACTGGAATGGGGGCCGTGTGCATGTTCTCCACTCAGGCTGTAATGCAGCCTGCATGGAGAACGGGGAAAGTGCCAACGACTGGTTTGGGCAACCCAAAAAGGACAACCAAACAGTCATTGCGCACCTTCCCTGCCCTACTCCGAAAGCAGAGCAGCTCCGCACAACGCCTGCCTGCAAAGAAAACATAAATGATAATAACTCAAATTTATTATCATTATATATTTCCTTTACTTCACTGCTCAAAAGCAGTAGGGTGACGCTCCTCCGCCACAGTAGAGGAGCCACCACTGAATTTAATTAACGTTTCCCAGTGTTCTTGCTCACTGTACTTTACAAGGTACCATTTCCTATTTGTTATAACTAATAGTGGAAAATGTAGAATAATGGTAACACTTTAGAAAAACTGCAAAAGATGCTGCATTTTTTAAAATCTCACCATATTGTGCCTTTAATGTAAAAAAATACTGCGGGGGGACCGAATCACTGTCAAATATTGTGAAACAAAACTCTCCTGTAGGTATTCCTTGGGTCCATGCCCCCCCTTAACATTTAACCCTGGCTACGGGCCTGCCTCTAGAACCACTATTCCTTTCCAGCAGAACACGACGTTTGCAATGTACAATGGTGCTACACAAACATCCCTTGCACATGGCCCTGTGAAGGAAAAAAAGTTTGGAAAATTCTAGGATAGCTCACATCCAGCATTCAAAATCTAAACGGAATTAAACCGTTTTTGACCTCAAATGTTGTACTTTAATGCACTTGGATTTCTATTTTCCAAGAAGAGGTAGGTTCACTTTTATACCTGAACGACTACGGCTATGTGTACAAAACATTTCTTTAAGATTTAATTTTTAAAAAAAGTTGAAACTCGTCTATAACTGATTTGCTTTTTCCATTACCGACCCAGCTGGTAAGATGAAAACACTTCATGTTTGTTCCCTTGGATTAGTTTAGGCATTTTAATGGGAAATATGATTATGTATAACAAGTGGGATAAACTTCCCTGTTAGGGTACTGTTTTTATCAGAAAATAAAATGAGTCATTAGTTTCATTTTTTCGGACGTGCTTTTCATGGGTTACTGTAAAGTGTAATTCCTGACATATAAATGCATCACATTACTCACATTCCTCCTTCATAATAATACGAGGCAGCTGATGTCCACATGAAGGCAATCTTTAAATGCTTCCCATTGACTATAACGCCTTTGTAATGCATCCTGTGCCCAGAAATTAACACGCAATGACATCATGCCTTTCAGAGCTCATGTAGAGGAAATGGTGGTGGTCATAAATCAACAACGCGTTTTAAGGATCAAAGATATGGGTTAAACCTTAATTTTTTTTTAAAGCTGTGGGTTTTACGGTTATTGAAATGTTTATCTAAATTTACATTGCACCGTACTTTTTTTGAGGTCTGGCTACAGACAGATTCAGGTATTTTCCAGATCTCATCTTGCAATACTTACAACATGCAAGCATGCAGAAAGAGAACTTTGGGTGAGCATATTTGTATGTTTCCTGCACATTTTTTGCACTGGAGAAAAGTAGCTCTGGGAACTATAGCACTGCAAAAGTCCAGCTGATAGGAAAATACATGGATACTGTGCTCCCCATGCAGTGGTAAGCAGTTCCCCAGTCCCAGGTGATCTGACTAATTAGTGCTGTATTTCTCCCTGTTTGCTCAGGCACTGCAGTGGTTGAGTGGTCTTTATTATCAGCTGTTGTATATCTGTGAACTCAGCCCGAAAACTGTTGGATCCGGCCATTTCTGCAGGGTAATTCCAAATGTTTTGCCTTCCTCCTGTATTTATATGACCCTTTTTATAGAAAGAAGGCATTTCTCTATGCTTATGACTTTATGGGCCAGATGTAGCAAGCTAAATTGCGATCGCAAACGCAGAAATTCACAGAATTTCAGAGTTTGCAATCGGAAAATCGCATTGTGCAATGTAAGGAAGAAAAAACCCATTTGCAAAATAAGAAATCGGTAAAATCGATACCATCCATTTTGCGATTCCTTATTTTGCGAATATGAACTTACAGAGTCCCAAATTGCGACTCCCTATTTGCGAATTCGCTATTAAGGATTTGCAAACAAATGTATGAAAGTACAATGAAATTCGCTATTTGCAACTCGGAAATTACCACCAACTCAAAGCAGGTAGTAACCAGGTGCACAGCATATAAACATGCCCAGAATGCCTCACTATTTTACACAATGGCAGCCCTGTATGTCATAGCGAGGAGGATGCGGATACAAGCAGCAGCACAGAGAATGAGGAGGCGACAGGAACGCATATACAGAGTGCGCATTACCCTGTTCCAACTGACAGAAGAAGAAATACATGATAGGTACAGGCTTGACTCAGCTAACATTCTAGACCTGATATTTGACCTGCATTCAATCCTCGAGCATCAGACACGCAGGACCCACACAATTCCAACACATGTGCAGGTCCTGTGTTCATTGCAACTACTTGCATCAGGTAGTTACCAGGGGTTTGTAGCTGCAGCCGGAGGGGTCCCCAAAAGTTGCCTGTCACGCTTCCTCAGCACCTTCCATACTACTGAAAATGCACCATTACATTCAGTTTCCCACCACGCAATAGGAACTGCAGAAGACTAACATGGATTTCTTCCAGGTAGCTCAGTTCCCACATGTCATTAGGTGCATTGATGGGACACATGTTGCAATCTGTCCTCCCTCAACCACTGAGTATGTGTATTAAAACCAAAAATCCTATCATTCCATCAACGTCCAGGTCATTTGTAATGCCTCACACATCATCACTGATATTGTTGCCAAATTTCCAGGAAGTACGCATTACTCCTACATCTTCAGACATAGTGGAATCTATACACGTCTGACTGAGCGAGATTTTGGAGAAGGATACCTGCTAAGTAAATGCATGTGACACACTCTGTTGTACACCTTGGATGTATTGGAAGTGGGATGTAATTCATGTTTTTTCCTTTCTCATGTGGGTGACAGCGCATATGCAGTGCGTTCTTTCATACTCAACCCATTTCTCAACCCAACTACCCCAAATGAGAGGAGATACAATGCTGCCCATAAATTGACGCGGATTATGGTGGAGCGGTGTTAGAACTGGGGGTCTCTAGTTGGCTGAGGTAGGTACCTTAGTCCAAATAGGGACCCTTGCTTCTAGTAACGGAAAGGAGGGATACACTCTTAGATAACCCTTGCTCACCCTCCAATAGCTTGGCACCAGCAGCCAGGCTTATCTTCAAGGCAATGTGTAAAGTATTTGCAACCACACTCCCAGCAACAGAGTGATAACACCACACATGGACACCATACTGATTTTATAAGAAGAGTGGTATCTTTATCAAAAGAAATACGATGAGACCAAACAATAGAAATCCAATAACTGCATATTCATAATATTTCACTTTGCTGGTTATTAGGCCAACAATCACTTGTAGGTTCTTGCGGTATTATTGAGCTGTTCACGATGATCTAATGCAGCCCTAATGCAATGCTATGCAGTTCAAAATGCAGTTCGTAATGTAGAAATAAGACAGTCCTTAATCCAAGCACTGATGCAGTTTGTAACGCAGGAATAATGCAGCTCGTAATGCAAGAATAATGCGGTTTGTAAAGCAAGAATAATGCACTTGGTAATGCAAGAATAATGCGGTTCGTAATGCAAAAATAATGCAGTTCTTAATGCATGAATAATTCAGTTCGTAATGCAAGGAATAACGCTATAAGCCAATCTGCGTTATCAGATCGGGCACCACTAGGCCCCAAAAACAGAGACAATGGTCACTTAAAGAGGTGGTCCCGGTACTGCTGGGCAGGTACGGGCCGCTCGGGGACTGAGAGCGTCTAACACGGTGTAGCGGGAGAGAGATCGGAGCACTCCTGTACTCCTCCTGCACACCTCCCCAGGCCAACACACGCTTGTGGCTCCCGACGGGAGAGTAAGCATTACCTGGCGGGGGTGCGCTGCCTCTCTCTCTCTCTCTCTCTCCCTCTCTCTCTCTTCCCGCTCGTCAGAGGTTCCATCTCCGTTGCTAGGCGATGTTGTATACGGACGGGTTACGGCACTGTCTTCTCCTCCGTTAATGATCTTGGGCAGATTCCTCTTAGCGAACAACAATCACGATCCCTTTCACCTTGCAGCTTCCTTAGCTTCCAGAAATCCTTTAGCACGTTGCGGCTCGGGCCGGCAGCTGCGATCCTTACTCATAGCCTCAGTTATGATGACGGCTTGGGCCACAAAGCAATGAAGCAGCGTGGATAATGTTTCACACTGCGGGGGCAATGCGGTCACGGGGCACCTCGTACACAGTACCACAGACCACACAGCAAATATACTTTGAGTATAAGTACAGGGGCTCTGTACTCATGTTTTCAGAGCACTTTAGGGACTGAGGCTGAATCTCTGTCAGAAGGACTGTCTGCTCTGCACAAAGCACCCATCTGGACTGCTCTTCTGCTGTACCCCTGCGGCCTGCTCTTATCTAGGTGGCCAAATGACACACTGTATTGATTTTCTGCTTGTTGACCTGTTGCCAGCTGCTGGTTTCACTAGGCACTGCTGGGCTGCCATGAGGACCCGCCATATGGCCACTTGCATTCCTGTGCTGGTAGGCTGCATACATTGCTGGCATTTAGAAGGGACTGTCATTTTGAAAATCACCTTTATGTGCTGGCCTGCCGCCTGTCCTGAGTCTTGAAGCCCCGCTTGTGCTCTCCAAGCTCTTACTGGCATGCCTCCTCCCTGTTTTTGTGGGAGGTTTTCATTCTAGAGATTACATGATACCCTCCACATCTGTTTTCAAGGAGTGTTGGTGGCAACAAAGGTAGCGCGGGCTGAGCGCTCCACAATTCTGTAGAGCTGCCCTTGAAGTGGGAGTGCTGTGTCGAGGCAGACGCTCTCTGTCTTCAGCTGGGAAACCACTTCTCAGTGAGATCTCCGCCGGCCACGGTGAAACCCAGCAAAGGTAGCCCATCCCCCTCAGGAACATCAGGACAGGCCAAGCATGAGAACTGGCATTAAGGCGCCAACCCTAGAGTGGTGCTGTAGGAGAGTAGGGTCTGCAATCCTATGATCACCCAGATTTTTGCTTTTTGCTTCACTGGTTTACGACTTTCCCTGGCTGTGGGCCTGCTAATCAGACCCACAGCCTAGCTGTTCTCTCTAATCCAAATTGTACCCAGGTACTGAATTGGCACTGGGCCCTCTCAAGTCCCTGTACCCAGGGCTGAGGTGCACCCAGGAGTCTCCCAGGGGCTGCAGCATGTATTATGCCACCCCTGGGCTGACTAACTAAATCAGACACAACTGGCTGCTTGACAGCTGGGGCAGAGTGGTGTACTCACCCTCTGCTGTAGATATAGTATTCCTATATCTAAACCTAAATGGACACACAGATATCCTATCAGTCACTCCTATGGCAGGCCTTAACAATCCTGAAGGCAGAGTGCTTGGAATCGTGTGAGATGGTGCTCTGGCATGAGCTGAGCCTGTCTACGGCTTTCGGGATCCATCCCTTAGCCGTTTCCATGATATCGCATACCATATACTCTTAAGTGCATTATAATCCTCGCGGTTATATGCCAACTCTGGTATCGCTTTATCAAAACATGTCGAGTAAGGTGTCATACGAATTGGAGTACTAACCCCTCGCCAATTCTGGCGACGGGGTTAGCATTCCACCCTTCTAGAGGGACACGACATGTATGTAACCTGTAACCCCGGTTAAAGTCAAACAGAGCCTTAGCTCCACAAAATGGATGCTGCCACCGAGACACAAGTCTGCCCTCCTGCTGCTGGGAGTCCTCCCAGAGCAGGAGGCAAGGACAAAGGGTTTCCTGCCAGGGGCGGTGCCAGCACCGTCCCAGACAGGATTTTGTGTATCCTAGGTAGGCAGGGCTTCAGAGGAAGGTGACTGCAAGTGGCACCCCGTGCTCACTGTGCATAGGCCGGCTGAAACCAGTTCCAGGGGCACTCCAGCCCCTGGCCTGGGGAAAGCCCGCCAAAGGAGAGGGGTGTAACCACCCCCCTCCTAGTCCCACCCATAGGGCAGGACTTAGTCGCGTGCCAGCCCCTTTTTGCAGGATAAAGGTAGGAACTGGCCCCCTTCCAAATCAGATCATCTTTGAATCCTGAAACTACTTTCTTCAAGAAGGAACTCAAGACGCTTCCTAAGATTTCTCCCTTGTGACTAAGGAGTAGTCACCCTGCAGCAGCAGGCACCAACCAAGCATCGCGGTTTGTTGCCAGTCTCTCCTTCGGATCAAGACTGCTCCAGCACGACGAGAACCGGCTTCCCTGGCACCTCTGACCTCAACCTACATCATCAGCCCAGCTGTGATCCGTGGGTGTGACGAGACCTCGAGGGACCGGCCATCTTCAGAACTGCACGACGCTTGTCCAGCACGACGCCTGAGTGACCCTCGACTGAGTGCCTTGGGGTAAGAGAAGCCCCGACCCTGAGCAGCTCCAGCACCGAAGTTCAGCCCCCCTGCATCCACGAGATCGGCGTGGGGCCCTTCTGCTTTTTGCTGCTCACCGCGTTGTCCAGGTCGCTTGCCCGTTGGCTAGTGGCCTCCTCACGATGCTCCACGACAACTAACACTGCTGGTCTGGTTGCTCCAGACTAGCCCGTGCTCCCCTCCAAAAGAGGAGCACCCTGGACCCTCCTGGTCCACTCAAGACGCCATTTTAGGTCCACCGCGTGGGCCTTGCATTTGCCAAGACTTGTTGCCCAATCCTGGGTCCAGCGACGTCGACAGCAAGAACCTTCATGGGACAGCTCGCACCTCCATCCTGGTCGCCGACAACGCCTCCTGGTCCGAGAGACTGCAGAGCCCAGCAGCGCCCACTCACCTGACTGCGGTGACTTCGCCCGGTGCCATCCTGGTGCCCACTTAATCACTGGCTAGTGATTCAGAACCTGGTCCCCTCTGCTTTCAGGTTTTCTTCTTCCCTGATCCAGGCTTGGATCTCTTCAAACTTTTCTTCACTGGCCGCCTGCCAGCAACTTCTTCTTCAGGCTCCTGGTCCGTCAACGTGGGTTTCCGACGCAACTTGAACCCTATGCAGCCGCAGCCCCTGGGCTAGGTAAATCCAGCACTCCTGTGCCCCAGCATAGTCCAACACTCCAAGTGTTCGGATCCACTCCTGTTTTCGTCCCAACTAGTCGGGTTCGCCCGAGAACAGTAACTTTGCAACTGCTAGCCTCCATAGACTTTTTCCCGCCTTACGCGTGAGAGTTCCCACTCTGCACACGACGTCCACAGGCCTCCTGCATCTAATCCCAGTGTTTAGAATTGTAGGCCTAGCGATTCCTGAGTCTAGAAAAGTATTACTTACCTGCTAGCAAGTTCGCATTCCACTTACTGTGTATATGGTTTTTCGTGCCCCTAGGGCATTTGTGTAAATTGTGCGACTTAAAGTATTTTCGTAAGAGTTTTGTTGTGTGCTTAGCTCCCTGACTCATAAAGAGTTCAGGGTAGACTTGTTATAAATAAATATACGTTTATTTTCATAACAACTTGTGTGGTGTCCTTTCACTTGGTGTTCAAGGGGTAATGTGATGGTAAAACAGCTGGCTTAACACGCCCTCTAGAGTCTTAGCCTTAGACTGCTCGTATCCATGCTACTAGGATAGCTGGTCTATAAGGTTGACTTACAACCAATCATCAATAAGGGTTGTTTGGACTGATACATAGTGATCACTAGAATAGTGAGCACTGCATATCAGGCCAACTTCTCACAGGTGCTGTCTGTCGATAGCTGAGGGAAGGCAGCACAGGATTTATTTTTCTTTGCCACAGCCTTGCTGGGAATAAACTGGACCCCAAAGCGGTGGTGGGAGGCAGCTGAGATTGAGCACTGGTTCTGATACCATGCTACCTGCGTGGTGGCTAGGCTACCCCCTCCAGGAGTGGTGCTGGACCAAGGTAGTACTCTTGCTGTGGGCTGGTATTATACATGTGGTCACCCCTTCCTGGGCGAGTGAGTCACAAGGGATTTCAAAATGCTGCTAGTGCTCCGAATGAGGAGTACGCTTCAATAGCCCTTGCTCTCGGTCTGTTTGCAAGTGTAGTGCTTCCCCTTCCCATATCTGTAAAGAAACAACTTTGGGCAGTTGTTCTTGGTTGGTGGTCTTACAGGGCGAAGCCTCGACAGAGGCTTCCGGTTACCACTTGGCTGATTTGGACTCTTGTCACGTTTGATAACATTTTTCTCTGATTACCGTACTTCCTGTAATAGGCCTGCAGGTGCTGTCATGCCCTAAGCGTGGGGCCTAATTTCCGTAGTGAGTGTAATAGGGACACAAGTACGCCGCCCGTGTGCTGGAATATCATGACAGTGTATGCACTGAGTTACTTAATGACCTCTACTGATATGCTCACAGCAATGTATCTAATTCTGGTGCTTGATGACGACATTTGGGAATTCATGAACTTTTTTATAACCAGATTTGCGTTCTTGCAATAATGGTAATTTATGGACTTTTTTAATATTTTCTATCTTTCAGGTCCTGATATTATGTATGACGTTTTGGAATCTTGCATTGTCAGGATAATGAGTACCATTTGAGTGACTGCATTAAATGCACAGTACTTATGTTTTAGTTTTTTTTGGTCAATGCTTTATTTATAATACACTTAATATTTTTATATCATCTTGTGTGGAGTCTCTTTTGTGGTGTATGCATTGTGTTACTAGAGTGAGTGGGTTGCGCAAACGCTTTACATATTGCCTCTGGGACAAGCTTGACTGCTCTTGCCAAGTTACCAAGGGGGTGAAGATTATCGTTGGTGTGTAGAGTGGTGGGTTCTGCCTGGTATAGGGCAATACCCTAGCCAATCAGAAACCCAATTGCTAACATTCACCATTTTTTAAAATAGATCCAGCCAGCACATCCATTGAGGGGAATCCACTGATATGATATGCCCTTCACATGAACTTAATGATGTGGCTGCTACATTACATGAACGGATGACTTCCCTTACCAACGTGTGGCGATGCTGGTCAGGCAATTTAATTGCATATTTGTAGGTGAAGCTGCCACCTTCCCTATTGCCAGGTCATAAACCACTTCACTCAACTCTGCTGCCTGTGCTGAATGATATCAGCCTGCACTTTTGGACCTACAGAGATTTGGAGAAGACTCTGGCTCGTAGTTTCGATAGTGGCGACGGTTCATGTTCCCCTGACTTGCTGGTGATTTGATTACAAGCTTGTGACTAAGACTATAGCGATAATCCGGAAAGCACAGGTGTGCTAAAGATAGGATTTTTGCCTTCATGGGATCGGATTTCAATGGTCAACAATGGACGACTGCATCCTAAATTAAATTTAGTTTTGGAGTCTTTTTGAATATAACCGCGTGATCATATAAATGAATCTTATCGCCCTTTGTCCTGATGAGGCCTAAAACTGTTTGAAAGGCCGAAACGCGTCGACAGTTCTTGATTTCGACACCATTATTAATTTGGAGATTGTGTGGATTCATTTGCCAGGAGCATTATTTGTTTTTGGAGCCATAAAATCTATTTGGCTGTTTTGTGCTCCCAGTTGTTGCTGGTGTTCGAAAAGGGAAATCAGGCTAAAAAAAGACATTGCCATTTGTTTCCTTGAAAATAATACCATTGGGCTTCTCACATAACCCTTTGAGTAAGGGTCTTCAACAATCGGATAATTGGTCTACTTGTCATATCATTCCTTACAAGACGAAATATTGTTGGGTTTGTTTGATCTGTAAAAAGAATGTGTAAAATGAATAAGGACCTCTAAAAAGAATTTCAAAATAATTGTTCAATTGAATGTTTTGTCCTTAAACAATTTTTTGTTTTGCTTTTCTGTTTTTCAGTTTTTGTGTTTAATTTTTGTGTGTAATGGTAATGGCCATTTGATGAACGATAAATAGAATAAAGAGATTTATCATACAATTGAGGTTGTGATTAGACAAATAATTGAATGTTTTTGTCTTCATAATTAACGTTCTTTTTAATGAAAAACCATGGCATCACTTTTGTATAATTTGCACTAAGGGTCCAGCTGCCCCAAATGCTCTTCAGCTGTAAATACAAGCAGAGAATGCTGGGCCCAAGACACTAGTTGTTAGAACTGGCTATTTCTGGTAGGCTAAGGCTGACGCCAAAGCCAGGCGGAAACCACCATTCTAGTCAGGGCAAGGGGGTCACACGCCAAGATAACCCCTGCTCACCCCCTTGGTAGCTTGGCACGAGCAGTAAGGCTAAACTCGGAGGCAATGTGTAAAGCATTTGCGCCAGCACACAACAGCAACAACATCCTAGGCACACCACAAAAGGAACTCCACACAAGGTTATATAAAAATAACTTCTGTATTGTCAAAACACATCAGATAGAAATCACACATGTACATTGTGCCAACTGGCACGGGCAATATTCACAAGGGATTTCAAAATGCTGCTAGTGCTCCGAATGAGGAGTACACTTCAATAGCCCTTGCTCTCGGTCTGTTTGCAAGTGTAGTGCTTCCCCTTCCCATATCTGGAAAGAAACAACTTTGGGCAGTTGTTCTTGGTTGGTGGTCTTACAGGGCGAAGCCTCGACAGAGGCTTCCGGTTACCACTTGGCTGATTTGGACTCTTGTCACGTTTGATAACATTTTTCTCTGATTACCGTACTTCCTGTAAAAGGCCTGCAGGTGCTGTCATGCCCTAAGCGTGGGGCCTAATTTCCGTAGTGAGTGTAATAGGGACACAAGTACGCCGCCCGTGTGCTGGAATATCATGACAGTGTATGCACTGAGTTACTTAATGACCTCTACTGATATGCTCACAGCAATGTATCTAATTCTGGTGCTTGATGACGACATTTGGGAATTCATGAACTTTTTTATAACCAGATTTGCGTTCTTGCAATAATGGTAATTTATGGACCTTTTTAATATTTTCTATCTTTCAGGTCCTGATATTATGTATGACGTTTTGGAATCTTGCATTGTCAGGATAATGAGTACCATTTGAGTGACTGCATTAAATGCACAGTACTTATGTTTTAGTTTTTTTTGGTCAATGCTTTATTTATAATACACTTAATATTTTTATATCATCTTGTGTGGAGTCTCTTTTGTGGTGTATGCATTGTGTTACTAGAGTGAGTGGGTTGCGCAAACGCTTTACATATTGCCTCTGGGACAAGCTTGACTGCTCTTGCCAAGTTACCAAGGGGGTGAAGATTATCGTTGGTGTGTAGAGTGGTGGGTTCTGCCTGGTATAGGGCAATACCCTAGCCAATCAGAAACCCAATTGCTAACATTCACCATTTTTTAAAATAGATCCAGCCAGCACATCCATTGAGGGGAATCCACTGATATGATATGCCCTTCACATGAACTTAATGATGTGGCTGCTACATTACATGAACGAATGACTTCCCTTACCAACGTGTGGCGATGCTGGTCAGGCAATTTAATTGCATATTTGTAGGTGAAGCTGCCACCTTCCCTATTGCCAGGTCATAAACCACTTCACTCAACTCTGCTGCCTGTGCTGAATGATATCAGCCTGCACTTTTGGACCTACAGAGATTTGGAGAAGACTCTGGCTCGTAGTTTCGATAGTGGCGACGGTTCATGTTCCCCTGACTTGCTGGTGATTTGATTACAAGCTTGTGACTAAGACTATAGCGATAATCCGGAAAGCACAGGTGTGCTAAAGATAGGATTTTTGCCTTCATGGGATCGGATTTCAATGGTCAACAATGGACGACTGCATCCTAAATTAAATTTAGTTTTGGAGTCTTTTTGAATATAACCGCGTGATCATATAAATGAATCTTATTGCCCTTTGTCCTGATGAGGCCTAAAACTGTTTGAAAGGCCGAAACGCGTCGACAGTTCTTGATTTCGACACCATTATTAATTTGGAGATTGTGTGGATTCATTTGCCAGGAGCATTATTTGTTTTTGGAGCCATAAAATCTATTTGGCTGTTTTGTGCTCCCAGTTGTTGCTGGTGTTCGAAAAGGGAAATCAGGCTAAAAAAAGACATTGCCATTTGTTTCCTTGAAAATAATACCATTGGGCTTCTCACATAACCCTTTGAGTAAGGGTCTTCAACAATCGGATAATTGGTCTACTTGTCATATCATTCCTTACAAGACGAAATATTGTTGGGTTTGTTTGATCTGTAAAAAGAATGTGTAAAATGAATAAGGACCTCTAAAAAGAATTTCAAAATAATTGTTCAATTGAATGTTTTGTCCTTAAACAATTTTTTGTTTTGCTTTTCTGTTTTTCAGTTTTTGTGTTTAATTTTTGTGTGTAATGGTAATGGCCATTTGATGAACGATAAATAGAATAAAGAGATTTATCATACAATTGAGGTTGTGATTAGACAAATAATTGAATGTTTTTGTCTTCATAATTAACGTTCTTTTTAATGAAAAACCGTGGCATCACTTTTGTATAATTTGCACTAAGGGTCCAGCTGCCCCAAATGCTCTTCAGCTGTAAATACAAGCAGAGAATGCTGGGCCCAAGACACTAGTTGTTAGAACTGGCTATTTCTGGTAGGCTAAGGCTGACGCCAAAGCCAGGCGGAAACCACCATTCTAGTCAGGGCAAGGGGGTCACACGCCAAGATAACCCCTGCTCACCCCCTTGGTAGCTTGGCACGAGCAGTAAGGCTAAACTCGGAGGCAATGTGTAAAGCATTTGCGCCAGCACACAACAGCAACAACATCCTAGGCACACCACAAAAGGAACTCCACACAAGGTTATATAAAAATAACTTCTGTATTGTCAAAACACATCAGATAGAAATCACACATGTACATTGTGCCAACTGGCACGGGCAATATTCACAAGGGATTATGTACAGGGCAGGGCCACATGGGCCACTGTCAGAATCAACACTTTTAGAAATAGCACTTTGTAGATCATAGAAAATAGGATATAAAATCACTGTAACACAAATTAGCAAGTATAGCACACCACCAGTAACTACTGGTAACAGGTAAGTACCACCTACGCAACCCTAACCACCTTAGGAGAATGTCACGCAGGGGACCAGGACCTCACTAGGACCACCTGTACTGGAAAGAACAACCACCTAAGAATAAAATAAATTTAGGGGTGTAAGCAAGAACACATTACACATGATGCATAAAAACATACAGAGGTGCAACATAGGAAGAACACATGATGCTTAAAAACACATTCAGAGGTGCAACACAGGAAGAACATATGATGCATAAAAACACATTCAGAGGTGCAAGGAAAAGGTAAACACATGATGCATAAAAACACATTCAGAGGTGTAGGGAAAGAGAACACATGATGCATAAAACAACACATTCAGAGGTGTAAAATCAAGGAAGACACATGATGCATAAAAACATTCAGAGGTGCCAGAACATAACTCAATAGCGCAAAAACACATGATGCATAAAAACATTCAGAGGTGTAAGATCAAGGTGCGTAATCATATTAAATGCATTACATTTCCTAGCACCACATCACATTGCACAAAACTCACATTAGGCAATTACCATCACATAGATAATCACATTGCGCCTAAATAAAATCACATACCAGCCCCATCTAGTAAAGGGACTAAAGAGCCCTGTGTCCAGAATGTCAGGGCGCCCTGCCTTGCAGCGCCAGTCAGGGGTGCGCCACTGGTGCAAAACCTAAACGTTGCAGGTGCCCACTACCTGCTGGGCACCTGGGAACAATCACAAGACCTAAACGGTGCAGCTGCCCACTAATTGCTGGGCAGCTGGGAATCAAAACTGCGACAGGGTCATCACTGACCCTTAGGCGCAAACTGCGCCCACTGCTGGAGCCACACAGGCTCTGACACCAAACACTGCGGCCAAATGCTGGAGCCACACAGGCTCTGGGCATATCACATGCCCCAAACGTTGGAGCCACACAGGCTCTGAAACTATATATCCCCAGGGCCCTCTAGAAGAGGACAATGGCCCTCTAAATCACGCTGGAGCATCAGGGGCTCTGAAACAAAATATGCCCTCAGGGAGTCTCTCGGGGCTCTGAAGAAACATGCGGCGTCGGTGGAGCCCCTCCTCAGGGGACTCAATAACGGAAATGCCCCCGGAGCCCTCTCAGGGCTCTACACACAAATGTGGGCATTGGAGCCTCGGGCTCCATCGAAACGTTGGGGCGGCCCACTGCCATCTGGGGCCGCCCTACCTCCACTCTCGTCCTTGTGCCTCTCTCCGGCACCAACAGCAGCCCCCACGGAGCCCCCCCAGCCCTTTTTACTCACCGGGCTGTTCCTCTGGCGGGGGCTCCTGCTTCACTCGCGGCAGGGGCAGCTTCTCCGACTGCGGGGCTCTCCCTTCGCTCTGGGAGCCTCGCGGTCAGACTCCTCCGGTTGCAACATTGCAAAGCGGACCGCGCGCTGGGTCAGGTGGAGGCGTGGTGGGCTCTCGTCCTCCCCCTTGATGGCGAAACACCCTCGGCCGCCGGTGGGGCTCTCCCAGCGCACGGGAGCCCCGCGAGAGGGTCCAAGTACTTCCGGGTCGACCTGTTGTCCCGCCTCAGCTTGCCTGACTTCCGGGTCGCGGCTGCGGCCAATCACAGCGCGGCCCTGGGGTAGGGAGGCGGGACAGCGCCTCCCTCTCGCTCTCCAGGCCGGCGACGGTGAATTCAACACGGGGCAATGCCGGGTGGGCACCGGCTTCGAATACTAAATAAAAACGGGCAAATAAGCAGCAAGGTCCGAGGCAGCACTAAATGCAGGGTGGGCACCTGCCTGGATCATAAAAGCGATCCCAAGCGCTATAACAGCAGAAAGCGCTCCCAGGTGCTTAGGACAGGAAAAACAGCGCTCCCAAGCGCTAGAAGATAAATCAAGCGCTCCTAAGCGCTAGCAGGAACCCACAAAGTCCAGGACAAAAAAAAGGGAGCACCAACAGCTCCTATCCAGGAAAGTCCTTCAGATTTCATGGGGCTGGGCAGGGTTTAGGGAGGCAAGTCTTCCCCTGAGCCCAAGCAGCAGCACGCCCGTGGCAGGATTCAAGTCAGAAACAAGAACATTTTGGAAGGGGACCCAGCCCCTTTTTATACAGAGAAATCCTTTGTCTAGCAGGGTGCAGGCAGTGTGAGAACCAGCTAGAACTGGTTATAGGGAATTCCTTTCACTGGCCAGGCTAGGGACATCAGACGCACCCCAGGGGGTGGAGCCAGCATTGTGTGGGGAAAACCCAGCCTCATTCATGACCCTCAAACCAGACGGTCAATCCACAAGCAGGCCCAGGCTCACTCCTCCCCCCACATCAGCATGTTAAACACTCCATTCACCACCGGGGCAGACCCTCCCAGACTCTTGGAGCCAGGCTCACCAGCCAGCCTCAGCCAATCACACGCCAGACACAATTTACACAAATATGCCAACTTCTAAAAATGGCCCTTCTACACTAGACACAATCATGCCGCATACATCATTACGCAGCATTCAATCTCACGAGTTCGCACATACCAAACTCAACCCTGCACTCCCCACACATCAGGAACTACCATGGGCATACATATTCCCCATTCATTCCTATGGGTGGGCAGGTCACTCACCACACATACACAGAGAGCTCACGCACTTTACACTGTACCACAGTGAAAAAGTGCACAAAGGCCTAAAATCACCAACACCAGGTTCCAGCAACAGGCTAGGAAAAAGCAAAAAGATTCGGGGTGAACCTGCCAAAAGGGCCAGGTCCAACACTAGTCTACTGGAAAATCACATTTCCATCAATTGCAGCCCATGCTACCTAACAATTTGGGAAGATGCCACTGTGATTTTTTCATCCTTTTCGTGCATGGAGGTCCATAAGTACCTAGTCAGCAATTACATTATCATGTGGGTCACTCCGCAATGCTCCCTGGGTGCAGTGCATTTTGACTTATAAGCAGCAACATTGTGTTGGCCCATAAATGGCTGCAGAGCGACAAGAACCAGTGCAGAATTACAGCCACTAAATAGCCAGCATAGTAAGACACACTTCAGGGTCAATAATGGCAACAGGATATTTAGGCTTGATTAACACTGAATCCCTTGTCTGGCAACATTGGTTGTTCTGACTCCTTTCTATTCACATTAGTTGCAGTCCAGCTAGACTCATTCCTTCACCTTAGTTGTACATTTCCCTAAGCCCTCATTATTTGTCACTTGTCATGGTTTTGTGCCTGAACCCTTAACCTTTTTGTTAGTTTGTTTCCCATCCAGATGATCTCCCTCCCATTGTTGCAGTGGTCTTCATCTGCAGCTATTGAGTTTGTTTTAAAATACACAGTTAAAGAGTACCATCTGCTTCCAAAGTGCTACGTGCATGTCTTAGTTCCCTTCTATTGTGTGCTGCCTTAGAAATTTATATTCTCTCATTCTTCGGTGGAGATCTATCCTTGATAAGTTTGGACTCAAGATAATGTGCCTAAGAAATACAGTCTGGATTTTCTGAATATCAATCTGCAGTGCTCTCTCACTCTGCCTCTGTCTCTCTTTCTCTCCTCAACTCCTTTCCACTTAGCCTGGGTCTCCATTACCATCCTCCATCCAATTTAAAGGGGAGAGTCAATGTCGTACGGGTTCTACTCCCGCAGTAGTAACAGTGCGTTTGTTGGACATCATAAATGTTGGGATGGTGCCAGACTGAGTCTATGTTCACCCTCAGGATATGCTGGCCTATAGTCTTGCTAGCCCACAGTGCCACCATAAGTACCCCTAAACCTAAGACGGTAACTAATACAATGGGCAACCTCTGAACATGACAACCCTGACTACCCAAGGAATCGTGTTAACAGATCTCGAAATCTTTTTCTCAGTCACTTGTGTACACCCAGAGAGACATACAAGAAACACACAAAGGGTTGGTAAAAAATGTATTGAACTATTGTGATTCTTGTATAAAATATATGTGTTGCGATGATTAATACACAGAAGCAGATGAAAGTGTAAACAATTCCAATGTTGTGCTAAAACAGTCTTTATATGCTGGCATATAGGTACTGTGTATAGTGTACTCCTTATATGTGCTCCCTAACCTAGTTGCCTAGGGCGGGTGATCTGCTAAAATACCCTACTGCATTATCTATCTCCCCTTACATGAGGGTGAATGTGTTCAGGTTCCCATCTTGGACGCAATTTGGACATCCCTACTTGCAGAGGGCGAAGAGGATTCAGCTGGGCTGAGACCCTGACAACGTCAACCGCGCAGTGACAGCAAAATGTTCCTCTGATTTGAATTCGGAAATACGGGTGTGTATATAATCCATGATTCTGTGTCAATGCCTCAGCCAGGCTGTCATTGTTGATCTTCTTGAGATAGCTATATCGCCTGACAGATAAATAACAAACAACAACATTTGCACAATGTATGATCAGTGCTTGTACTAAATGTTCAAGATGTTGTGATATGGACTTACAAAGTAGAAATGTAAGCAAAATGGTTTCACAGAAACTAATCCTGCACTGTCAAAAGCCATTGTGTAGAAAAGAAGGCAACTTAAGAAACGCATGCAAGTAAAATGTTAGTGTTTGCTCATGGCCCTAACCTGGCCACCTGACACCCACTAGTTGGACGTAAGTCAGCTAAGGCTATCGGTACAAATAAAAGCAATCCAGGGCAATGCTACAGGATATAGATGTCCATATAAAAAGACACTAAACATATAAAAAGGCAGAAAGAAGCCAAAGCATTCAGAAAGCCATCATTAAAAATATAAAAGCAAATACAAATCAACTTAAAAAGGAATGCAATTTAAAATGAATTTGGAACGTAAAAAACAGACCAAATTTAAAAGTTCCCACCAATTGAAACCGCCAATTATTTTTCTGTTCCGAGAGGTAGACTAAACATTTCTGTCCTCAGCAACCACAGACAATGATCACAGAGGCCCACTTTGGAGAAAGTCTATGGAGCAAACATGTGCCCATCCAACCCCACAGCAGCAGCTGAAAGAGTGACCACAACTAGAAGGAAATCCACAGACCCAGAGACAGGATCCAATTCACCAGGAGCAAAAGCTCCTAGGAAGGCTCATAGAATGCATTCAGAAGCAGTGGCAAACACAAGGGACGTAAGGGACGCCAAAACAAATGGGCCATAATGGGGCCCTCCAGTTCTGCCATGTCCAGAGGCTGAACCAGTTGCATAACGAGGCACAAGTCCAAGCATCCTCGAAAATGCAAAGCAGACAGCCGAATACAGGCTGCACGCAGTGTAGCCACACAGGCTGAAAGGACAAGAACCATTGCTCATTCAGTTCTTGAAGCAAGGGTGCACAAAGCATTGTACCAAGCGTTTACTCCACAGGAGCACATGTGGTAGTGCCAGTTCCATTCCATCTCAAAATGTGACATCCATTACAGAGCAGTAAACATAAAAACACAGCCCCGAAAATCAGAAGCAGGACCAGTGGAGGACCTCCAAAAACACTTTAAACTGTATGAATGATGGAATGACTCCATAGACCGTCTGAAAGGTGCTAACCAAACCAGAGCCTATGCATTTAAAAAAGTGTGCTACCCCCGCAGTTTTAGACATGTTAAAAATGCGGTGCACCAATTTTCCAAAATGTTGTGGGAAATTAGTGCGGATTAGCGACTGTAACTCCAAAGAAGACCTTGCAACTTGAAGATCAAACATCTCATTTACAGATGTTAAGGCCACATCTTTCTGAAATAGTAAGGCTTTCAGTCTGCTCAAAGCACAAAGTGCACGTTCAAATGTTTTAGCGAAGGCCAAAACGTTGCCTTCCTAACTGTATGGCGGAAACAGTGCTTAGGTACCGCAAGTCACAACGGAAGAAGCCGTGACAAGATAGGCTATGCCCGGTCTCAAATGCCATTATTTACAACAAGGGGTGGTGAGGGACAGAGTCTCTGAATTAAGCAGAATACTCTCACCCAGTCAAGAGATCAGGGCTAGATCCAACACCGTTTTTTAGCTCATTGCACCATCCCGGTCTCAAATGCCAGCATCAAATAACTCTCTTTAGAGAGTAATCTTAAAGCAGGATGAAACCCTACCACTGGGGAACCTTTCAAGTAGGAAGATAAGTTTGCCATGGACGCTTTACAAGTCCAATGAAACAAAACTTTCTTCTACACTAAGGAACAACTTAAAGCACTCTCGCAGCCAGAACCACTAAGAAAAACTTCAATTTCCCTATTCTGACAATGGAAACTGAAAGGTAATTCCAATTACTCATGGGCATACCCTTTCCCTAATGCTTCAGATCTGCACACTTGATGGTGCTGTAGATAGTATTGGAAGTAGAATGTCAAAAACAGCAGAGTAATGAAACCTGTGGATTATCCATCCGCGGAAGGCGTTTCAGCAACAGTGAAAGGTAATTTCTATAACTACTCTACGTGTAACATAGTGAATGTTGCATCTTTTTGTACCATGAGTATTTGTTGTTTCATAAGGTGGTATGGTGAAAACAGGCTTGTGGCATTAATATGTCACAATGGTACGTGACCAAAACAAAGTGACTGAAATGTCCAACTCAATAGCAAGATCGCTCTAAGTTTTGACTGCCCCTGTTGTAGTGCAGACATAATATGTTGTATAATGTCTATTGCCAATGATATTTTGTTACCCAGGGGTAGGTCCTAGAGCATGGGTACTCACAAACTTTCTCTCTGGGGCCAAATTTACAGTTTGGTTTGTGTCTGAGGGCTAGACTGGTGGGGGCGGGGTGAGTGGGAGAGGGGCGGGGCTAGAGGTTGAGGTTGATCACAGGTCCCTGCAGCGGACGCCTTCGTCCACTGATCCACTAGACCCGGCATACACACATCTCTCTCTCTCTCTCTCTCTCTCTCTCTCTCTCTCTCTCTCTCTCTCTCTCTCTCTCGGTCTCCCTCCCTCTCACTAGCTCTCTCTCCCTCCCTCTCTCCCAGTCTCCCTCTGTCTCACTCACTCTGACCGTCTCACTCCCTCTCTCTCTCTATCTCTCTCCCTCTCTCTCCCTCTCTCCCTATCTCTCACTCTCTCCCTCTCTCTCTCACTCCCTCGCTCTCCTTTTCCCTCCCTCTAACTCCCTCTTCCTCCCTTTCACTCCCTCTCACTCCCTCTCCGTCTCCCTCCCTTTCCCTCCCTCTCCGTCTTCTTCCCTTTCCCTCCCTCTTACTCCCTCTCACTCCCTTTTCCTCCCTCTCACTCCGTCACCCCCTTTCCCTCCATTTCCCTCCCTCTCCGTCTCACTCCCTTTTCCTCCCTCTCACTCTGTCTCCCTTCCTTTTCCTCCCTCTCACTCCCTGTCACTCTTTCCCTCCCTTTCACTCCCTCTCCGTCTCACTCCCTTTTCCTCCCTCTCACTCCGTCACTCCCTTTCCCTCCATTTCCCTCCCTCTCCGTCTCACTCCCTTTCCCTCCCTTTCTCTCCCTCTTACTCCGTCTCCCTCCCTTTCCCTCCCTCTCACTCCCTCGCTGTCTCCCTTCCTTTCCCTCCCTCTCACTCCCTCTCCGTCTCCCTCCCTTTCCCTACCTCTCACTCCCTCTCCGTCTTCCTCCCTTTCCTTCCCTCTCACTCCCTCTCCGTCTCCCTCGCTTCCCCCCCCTCTCACTCCCTCTCCCTCTCACTCCCTTTTCCTCCCTCTCACTCCCTGTCACTCCCTTTCCCTCCCTCTCACTCCCTCTCTGTCTCCCTCCCTTTCCCTCCCTCCCTCTCACTCCCTCTCCGTCTCCCTCCCTTCCCTCCCTCTCACTCCCTCCCTCTCCGTCTCATTCCCTTTTCCTCCCTCTCACTCCCTGTCACTCCCTTTCCCTCCCTCTCACTCCATCTCCCTCCCTTTCCCTCCCTCTCACTCCCTCTCCGTCTCCCTCCCTTTCCCTCCCACTCAGTCTCCCTCCCTCTCCGTTCCTCTCCCTCCCTCTCCATCTCACTCCCTTTCCCTCCCTCTCCATCTTCCTCCCTTTCCCTCCCTCTCACTCCCTCTCTGTCTCCCTCCCTTTCTCTCCCTCTCCCTCCATTTTCCTCCATTTTCCTCCCTTTCCCTCCCTCTCACTCTCCCTCCCTCTCACTCCCTCTCCGTGCCCCTCCCTTCCCCACCCTCTCACTCCCTCTGTCACCCTCTGTCATCTCACCCTGCCTGTGTGCCAGCCTGGGCACACACACAATCACAGCCACACCCGAGCACTTTACAGGTCTTTAAAAGATGTTAATGAGGCTTAATGTATTTCACCTCTTCTCAGGCCCCTCCAGCTTTACTCTGGCCATCGCTAGGATCGCCCGGCCCCCACAGAGCAGTAGAGTCTCTCTCGCTGCTTCAGACACACTTAAAAAAAAATTACAACACAGGTACGGGTCTGCGGGCCGCCACGGAAGGCTTGCCGGGCTGCTGGAGGCCCGCGGGCCGAACTTTGAGTACCCGTGTCCTGGAGGATAAGGTGGTCATACCGTTGTCAAATTCTGCTACAGCTTTTTCTAAATTAGCCCTGTCAATCTTGTGTAGTCTTTTAGTAGCTTCCTGCTGAGAAACGTTAGGGACCTCATTGTATATTGCATACAAAAAGTGTATTTGACTTGGTTTTCGAGGACCTAACAAGAAGTCATGTAGCCCTATGTCATCAGAAAGAATAGACAAGTGTTGTTTCACCTGAAACAATGGTGAGGTCTTAGCCAATCAAGGCACAACTTCTCAACACTAAGTTGTCACCACCATGAATGTTCTGTCTCCACGTAAAGACGGTCAGGCCTGTTGATCTTGAAATGCTTGGTTTTACCCAGAAATTATACCTGACATCTGTTAGTATATAACGGCCACACTAACCATTCCTTCCAAGTGGTATCTAATGAATTGTGCATGCTATTGTGTAGCCTGGTGTCTAGTGTTTCCTCTGTGTATCTTGTAAACTGCTGCCAGTTCACAAATTGTGCAAATGGTGTGCTCAAATGCTTGTTTTTAGCTAAACCAAGGCATTATATTTGTAGCACAGTTTTGTTCAGGAGAATCATCTGTTGTGGTAGAAGGCATGCTATAAACAAAGCCTTGTTCTCCTGAACCTGCCAATCCTTTGTTCCCCAAATTGATTTAACATCAATAGTGTCCTTGCAAAAGTCAAACTCTAGTGGGGACAGCTCGGACAGAAGAAAGTTGAGTATATCATTGTTTCTCAGTATATTTTTCTTCGTAGGTGATGGTGAAAGCATATAATAATAGCACACTGGGTCTGGCTGATCATAATCAGAAAAATAAGCAAACTTCTGTGCAAATGTTTCTGAACTATAACCTGGTGGTGAAGGGCAATGTTTTCATTGTGTATAATTAACGCCTTCAGCGCGGCGCGAATTTTCGCGCTGTGCTGAAGGTTCTAAAAAACGGGCGGGGCCGTGACGGAACGGTTCCGTCATAAGCACAGCCCAACCGGCGCTCATGACGGAACTGTTCCGTCACAAGCATCGAAGGGGTTAAAGACAGCACATGGAATACTTGCTTTATGAAAGAAATTATGACCATAATGTTGAAAACAAAAAATGTCATCATAGTAGTCACTCGTACTACATCTTGCAGGTGGACAGAGCAGTGGGCAGAAGAGGAGGGGGGGTAGCGGCTATTATCAACAAAATGTATCAGTTTACTTCACTGTCCACCATCCAAGTCCCGCATACTGAAATCTTAACTATAAAACTGGAATCACCCCAGTTTTCCCTAGTATGCATGGTTGTTTATCGCCCACCCCAATCTATGCCAAATTTCCCCCATGCATTTGGGGATTTGACTGCACAACTTGTGATCAACCACACGAGGGTGCTGATAGTTGGCGATTTCAATTACTGGCCCGAGAACAGCAAGGAAGATTCCTTATCTCGTGACCTTACAGACACTTTGGTCAGCCTAAACTGTACCCAGCACATACATACAGCCACGCACAATAAGGGCCAAATTTTAGACCAAATGTGGACCCAGAACCTAACCATTTCACCTATAACTATTATTCCTTGTGTATGGTCCGATCACTACCTGATCATGTTTACGATTTCGATAATCAGCTCAGCTACCACCTCCAAACCAGGCAGTATGACAGCCAGGAATTGGAATCGAGCAAATATAGAGAAATTTCATACTATATTAGCCAACACAGCCCCTCCGACTCAGTTCAACCTCCAGTCAGGCTACCAATCTTTCCATTTGGCTAGAGAATGCTTGCAATACAGTTGCCCCTCAAAAAAATATTACATCACGAAGACCCCACAACGCCCAAAAGTGGTTTTCTCCAGAGCTTAAAGAAGCAAAATTAAAACTTCGACAAGCTGAACGGAAGTGGAGATGCCACTACAACCCCGAACTTAAACTAATTTACTTACTCCTCCTCAGAGTATATAAATCTTACATACTTGTGTGCAAAACGGAGTATTTCTCCGTAAAAATTGCAAATTCAGCTAATAAGGCAAAGGAAATTTTCGCAATTGTAGAGGAACTTACTAGCTCGGCCAGAGTAACGGCACAGCCCGAGCAATCTCAGCAGCTCTGTGACTCATTAAATCATTATTTCTTCGACAAAATTACTGCAATAAAAGCAAGCATTCCCCACTCTAACACTCCCTTCACTCCTATTCCCAGCTGCCAAACCCCTGTGGCTTTTAGTCAATTTTCACCTATTACTTTTGATTCTTTCTCTGAACTAATGATTAAAGTCAAGTCAGGCTCCCCTCTCGATAGCGGCCCTCCCCACATCTTGCGTGAAGCTTTCACGGCCTGCCCTGAACCCCCTATTTCCCTCCTCAATTCTTCTCTTAGCAGTGGACAGGTTCCGGAGACCTTCAAAGTGGCAGAGATTCTTGCTATCCTGAAGAAACCTGGCACAAACCCTCAGGTCATGAGTAATTACCGCCCAATCTCTCTCCTACCCTATCTTGGCAAGATCTTGGAGTCTCATGTAGTAGGATGCCTGAGCTCCTTTGTAGAAGCATCTTCTCTCCTAGATTCCAACCAGGCCGGATTCCGTCCCGCCCATTTGACCGAAACAGTCACCCTGTCGGTCATGGACGATCTTCGCAGAGGAGCAGATCAAAACATCTCACAGGCTCTAATTCTCCATGATCTCTCGGCAGCATTTGACACGGTCGACCACAACATCTTGGTCGACCGTGTCCGAAGTGCAGGGGTCGGAGGTCAAGCACTGAAATGGCTCCAATCGTTTCTGTCAGACAGGTTTCAATCTGTTTGCCTGGGCCATTACTGCACCACGAAAGGTAGACTCCCTTGTGGAGTCCAGCAGGGTTCCTCTTTATCTCCCCTTTTGTTTAACCTCTACATGCAACCTTTGATCACTGCCTTGAGGGAGAGGAACGTGCTGGTTTTCAACTACGCAGATGATCTGCAACTAATTTTCAACTTACATTCCACCAGTTCATCTGAATCCCACTTGCGGGATTCTATGACTTATATTAGCAACTGGATGAACCTGAACCAACTTAAGTTAAACCCGAACAAAACAGAGTTGATCTTGACTGGCGGCAACAACATGCCTTGGAACTCCAACTTTTGGCCTATCCACTTGGGACCTCCTCCCGCCCCGGCAGTAACGGCGAAGAGCCTGGGGATAACGATAGGCAAGGATCTATCTATGAACCCACAAATCAACTCAGTGGTTTCCGCTTGCTTCTTTATGCTGAGGAAAATAAAGAAGATTCCTCTCAAAAGAAGGAGCCACTTTCGTAGTCCATGCGTTAATCATTTCCAGACTAGATTATGCAAACTCACTGTATGCCGGTATCCCAGCCTATCAAGTGCAATGCCTACAACTAATACAGAACCATGCAACCAGGCTTATATTCCAACTTTTTTCTCGCCACCATGTCAAACCCCTGCTGCAACAACTGCATTGGCTCCGTGTGAGCCAACATTGTGCATTTAAATTAGGCTGTATTGTCCATAAAGCTCTGACGGACACCGGCCCGTATTCATATCCAGTAAGATCAAGAAATACAGTCCCTCCCGCACCCTTCGATCATCCTGCCAAAGTCTTTTGAGCACCCCAAGATATAAACTAAATAAACATGTCGGGCTGTGTATCTCAACGCTGGTTCCCCAGTTTTGGAACTCTCTCCCTATCTCCTTACGACTAACCGACAACCATCTTCAATTTAGGAAGCAGCTTAAAACTTGGCTATTCATGTCCACCTATCTCATCTAACCCACTTTTGCTGCAGCACCCTGCCCTCCAGCGCCAAGAAACCAACCCGGTGTATGTTGCGCTATAGAAATAATTTTTAACATAACATAACTCATTAATACAGTTCATCAGAAGAAAGAACAGTAGAATACTCAAGATCTTCTAGCAATTCATGCACTGTATAAATATCCTAATCATCAGAGACAGTACTAGGGGTGATGATGTCATTCAATGATCCTTTAAACAAATATGGAATTTGTAAATGTTCTGTAGAACCATTCACACCATACAATAACCTATCCCAAACAATCCCGTCAGGAACTGGAACAGTTAAAAATTATCACCAGGGAAAGATCTTTTTGTGCTTTGTGTGAGGAAGAATGTGGTGTTAGAACCAAGTTCACCAGTTGTACTGCAGAGCGTTCTGGGAGATGGTGTCTGTTCAGAAGCAAGAAAATGACTGTCACAAAACAAATCCAAAGGACCAGGAAAAGTATCAAAATTGTAATCGAAAGGTGTATAAGCCAAAGAGAGAAAACATACAATTTATTTATTTATTTATTTTGCGATTTCTAAAGCGCCTGGTGACCCGTAGGCATCCCCGCGCTATAAATCTGTGGAGACCCAGAGAGGGGGGAAAGGGGGTGAATTATTTGGGAAACAGGAGGGTTTTAAGTTTTTTCCGGAAAAGAGCGTGAGAAGGTTCCAGCCGTAGACTGCGTGGGAGTAGGTTCCATCCTGAGGAGGCTTTGACCGAAAAGTGACGACCCCCGGTGCGAGCCTTCCTGAATTTAGGTACAATGGCAAGGTGTTCGGCGTCGGAGCGAAGGGGTCTGGGGGCCTTATATGGGATAACCATGTCTCTCAGAGCATCCGGACCAACACCATTGATGAGCTTATGGGCGGTACACAGGACTTTAAACTCTACTCTCTGGCGGACCGGGAGCCAGTGTAGGGCCTTAAGGGCAGGCTTGGCTGAGGCTCTGGGTGGAAGGTTCATAATGAGCCTAGCCGCCGCATTTTGGATGCGTTGGAGTTTAGCCAGAGTGAATTCCGGTGCCCCGAGATAAATGGCGTTGCTGTAGTCAAGCCGGGCTAAGATAAGTCCCTGGACCAGTAGTTTCCTCGATGGGGGGGGGAGAAACGGGAGGATCTTGCGGACAGAACGCAAGAGACCAAAACAGGTGCCAGCTGTTTTGGCAGCCTGAGTCATCAAGGTGAGATCAGGTTCCAGCCATACTCCTAGTGTTTTAATCTCTTTTTTTGGTGAAGGAATTTCACCAAAGGAGTCCGGCCAAACTGATGGTGGGATGGACGTCCATTTATTGCCCAGGAGCATGATCTCGGTTTTTGCACCATTTAGCTTCAGGGAGACAGTTCAGCAGGCTGTCTGGGTGGTTATCCAGATGGGACAAGGAGACGACTAGTTGAGTGTCGTCTGCATAATTTATTATTTTTATCCCGTAGGGGGTCACTACATCTTCAAGGGGGGCCATGTACACATTAAACAGGGTGGGACTAAGCGATGACCCCTGGGGAACTCCGTTCTTGAGTGATAGTGGTTCAGAACGTGAGTTACAGTCCCACACCTGAAAAGAGCGGTTGGATAGAAAAGATTTAATCCATGCTCGCGCCGTTCCCACAATTCCTGCCTTGGCCAGGCGGTGTAAAAGGACACGGTGGTCCACCGTATCAAAGGCGGCACTGAGGTCCAGGAGGATCACTGCCACTGATCCTCCTGAATCCAGGATACACCTTGCCTCCTCGATGACAGAGAGGAGGGCGGTGTCCGTGCCATGGCCGGGCCGGAATCCTGTTTGGGATTGACGCAAAAGATTGTTTGTCTCCAAAAATTGGGACAATTGCGAGTTCACTAGTTTCTCCGCCATCTTACTGATGCATGGGAGCAGCGAGATAGGTCTGTAGTTAGCCATGTCGTCCGGGTTGAGTTGGGGCTTTTTCAGCAGGGCCTTGACGACCGCGTTCTTCCAGTTAGGGGGCACCATTCCTTAGGAGAGAGAGGTGTTGATAAGGTCCTTGATGGTAGGGGCTATGATGGAAGACACGGTTTTTAGGAATCTAACCGGGGCTGGATCAAGGGGAGACCCACTTTTCATTTTATCCAGCGTGGAAGCTACCTCAATGAGGGAGGCTGCTCTAAAGGTGTCCAACTGAGGGCTGTTGTTGCAGGCCACTATATCCGTATGGATCGGTGGACTGATGGGAGGAAGGGAGTCCAGTATCCGCGAGATTTTATGGTCGAAGTAGTTGGCCAGATCCTTACTTCTGTCTGGGGGGGGGGGAGTGCGAGGAAGGTGCTGTTGGGATGTTTAATAGTTCTTTGACTATCAGGTATGATTCTTTCGACGAGTTAGTGGCGTTTTTTATTCTGTTGTCATAAAATGCAACTTTGGCTAGCTTTAAAGCTGATTTATAGCGTCTTACCGCGCTGTGGTACATGTCTTTGTTACTATGGAACCAGTCTTTTCTCCACAATCTCTCGGCCTTTTTACACTCTTTGCGAAGAGCTCTGAGTTCGGTGTTATACCAAGGAGCATGGCCCTTAATCCTCTTTTTGTTCTCCCGATTTTTAATGGGGATAATGGTGTCAAGGGAAGAGGAGATCCAATCTCTAAACTGAGTGTCAGCAGTAGAAGGATCAGCCGTGAGACTGGGGGTCGTGGCATTAAGAACATTGGCCCAGTCTTCCACCGAGAGTCTGGCCCAATATCTGTCCTTAGAGTAAGTTGTGGGTTTTTGAGGTTTCTTAAATGACCCTGGAAAGTGGGCAGAGACCAAGAAATGGTCCGTCCAAGGGAGTGGGAGGGAGTTTGTGAACTGAAGGGAAGGAATGTTCGAGAACATAGGGTCAAGCAGGTGTCCTTTCGAATGCGTGGCTCCTGAGTTAACAAGGGAGAGGCCAAGGGCTTCAAGGTCGCAGGTTAGATCAGATGCCCCTGTATCGAGTGGGTCATCGAAATGTATGTTGAGGTCTCCTGTTATCAGGAAGTTAGATGTTAGGTGGGCCAGGGATGAGACGGTTTCCAAGAAAGCGGCAGAGAAGGGGCCAAAATGCCCTGGGGGCCGGTAAACCAGGAGGCCTGACAGGGAGTTGGTCGGGGAAAGCTGTAGCATAAAGAGGCAGCTCTCCGACTCCTGGCTCTGAATCTCACTGGATCGACAGGTGAAGTAGTCTCGATAAATGATGGCTAATCCACCTCCTCTACCTAGGGGACGGGGTTGGGACATAATGAGGAAGCCCGGGGGTAAGGCCAAGACTATGTCCGAGTTAGAATGCCCTGTGATCCACGTTTCGGTGAGAAAGAGTATATCCAGATCGAGGTCGACAATCAGATGATTGATGAGTAGGGCGTGCTTGGGAAGCGATCTGCAGTTAAGTGTCGCTATTTTGAGGCCTGGGAGTGGGGCCGCCCGGCTGGGAAGGAGTAACTTTCCCGATTTACAAATATTGCAGCTAGTGAAAGGGACATTGGGGTCGTGCATTACATGGCAAGTGCTGTTTCTGGAAGGTCTGAGGCTGAGAAGATCTCTGCGGCAGTAGCTTACCCTTGTGGTGGCAGAAACCGGCATAGAGTCTGGCCCAAGGCCCAGTCGTGCGCGGACGGGCGCAGACGGGCTTGCCTTAGGCGCTCCCGCTGCGCTCGTCCGCTGCGCTGGTATGGCCGGCACATTTGAGGTGGAGGGAAATGGGCGTGGCCTTGAAGTGGGCGTGTCTACCCTTCGAGCGGCGATGGCGGATGGAGGGGAGATTCCCTGTCTCAGCGCTCAATCGGCTGTGTCAGGGGGCGTTAGGCGATCCTGCTGGGCGCTAAAGGCGAGCGCTTTGCGTGCAAGTGAGTGCAATATAAGAACAGTGCAGGTGATGAGTTTCAGTTTTTAAAAGCATAAAATACAACAACACACCTCCGGCTTTCCGCCTCAGAGGTCAACAAGATTGTGGCCGCGCTAGTAATCCGCGTTTAAGTACCACAAGGGGGCGTGGCCTCGAAGTGGGCGTGTCTACCCTTCGAGCGGCGATGGCGGATGGAGGGGAGATTCCCTGTCTCAGCGCTCAATCGGCTGTGTCAGGGGGCGTTAGGCGATCCTGCTGGGCGCTAAAGGCGAGCGCTTTGCGTGCAAGTGAGTGCAATATAAGAACAGTGCAGGTGATGAGTTTCAGTTTTTAAAAGCATAAAATACAACAACACACCTCCGGCTTTCCGCCTCAGAGGTCAACAAGATTGTGGCCGCGCTAGTAATCCGCGTTTAAGTACCACAAGGGGGCGTGGCCTCGAAGTGGGCGTGTCTACCCTTCGAGCGGCGATGGCGGATGGAGGGGAGATTCCCTGTCTCAGCGCTCAATCGGCTGTGTCAGGGGGCGTTAGGCGATCCTGCTGGGCGCTAAAGGCGAGCGCTTTGCGTGCAAGTGAGTGCAATATAAGAACAGTGCAGGTGATGAGTTTCAGTTTTTAAAAGCATAAAATACAACAACACACCTCCGGCTTTCCGCCTCAGAGGTCAACAAGATTTGAAATATCATTTGAAAGGTACAGGTGGGGTACTGGTGGATTAGATGAATCTGAAGAAAAGTCATCAAAGTCTATCAAGTAGCCCGAGGAAGTCCAATCTACTTTTAGCAGCTCTGCAGGATGTGTGGACCTGGGAGATGACTCGATCTGTGGTTAGAAGACGTAAGCAGCATTCACGCCAGGATTCCGAATTGAAATCTGTGTTTCTGTACAAGTTGACTGAATAGCAGTTGTTGAAGTAACAGTTTGAAGAGATACTTCATTGTTGGTTACTGCTATCTTTTGTTGGGGAGAGGAGGCTTCATCAGCGATTAAAGCTTCCATTGGAACGTCCTTATGGTAGTAAGAGGAAGCGAAAACTTTTTTTTAAAACTTTATTTGGGCCATAGGCCATAAAAGTTACAGAATAAAACATGCATGAAAACATTTCATTTCATTATTAGTACACTGTCTGTTTTGAGCTGGCGATCATTGTCAAAGGAAGTTTAGTACAGTGATTCTCTGTTGTAAAATAATTTAGCATCGACTAACTAAGAAATACACAATAAAAAATAGATTATGCTAATAAGCTACACCTATTTTTAGTCCACGTTATCCTAATAATGCAAAACAAACTGCAATTATATATCTGTAAAAAAAAATTGCATTATATGTCTACCAGAAATATTTGGTGTTAGATGCACTTTGATTTCAAGAGATTACTGTACCACAATCATGCAATTATATAAAGATCCTATTCAGAACCTTAATTAGCCTGTCTATTAGGTATGCTAATATTTAAACTCATCCATTAAAAAGACATTACAATATTCAATCAGGCTAAACAGTACTCCTTTATAAAAAACAGTTATAAACAATTTTAATCTATTAAAATTTTAGGCCCATCTTCTTACGTATGAATCCAACTGCAAGAAAATATCTGCTAAGAGTATAAATTATATGAGTTGATGTGCCGCTTATCAGCACTCTTACTACTTCCTCAACTTTCCTAAAACCAAATTCCTACAGAGTGATTGAATCCATGTTTTACAAAACCTACCATAAGCTGTACAAAAAACTAAGGGGCACATTAGGATGGTTGAGGAAGGACGACCGCCGTCCTGGAGTAGGCGGAAAAAGCCCTTTTCCGTCCGCCTGCCGCGGACAGTCCGACCGCCATATTAGGATGGGAAACACTCCGTACGCGGCGGAAGAGAACGCACCGCCACGGAATTACACCCGACCCTGCGGCGGACGTAACCAATCCAAAGACACCGCCGTACGGAATGACGTCTCCGACCGTGTCCCAAATCACGATGGCGGAAAACACACATAAAACCGCTGCGGAAAAACAACCTGCCTGAACACGGCGGATTCCCCACAGCTAACAAACCACACATTTCGAAGATACCCACCACAAGCAGCTCGCCCACATGGACCCAGCGCTACACGCTTTTCCAATACTCTTCGCGATCCTCCACCAGCAAGTCATGGACCATCATCGACGACGACGCAGGTACGCTACATACAATTTACTGTCGGAAGGGGAGTATCTGGCAGGGCAGTGACGTTGGGAGGGGGAGTGTCATGTCACAGGAAATACATTGACGAACGCACAAAAATATGCACAATTGAAGTACACAACCATGAATGCCAGCGACAAACCACAAAACATGATTTATTAGCTCTATTCAACATAATAGGTGCATCATATCAGAATATCCAAGAGCATGGGCATTGGGTACAACAGATCATGTACATCACTGGCATCAAATGAGAGGGGGTAAGTGCATCAACAGTCCATTTCACTGAACAGGTCCCTCAGAGGCAGCACATGAGAGGGGTTAAGTGCATCAACAGTCTATTGCACTGAACAGGTCCATCAGAGGCAGCACATGAGAGGGGCTAAGTGCATCAACAGTCCATTGCACTGAACAGGTCCATCAGAGGCAGCACGTGAGAGGGGCTAAGTGCATCAACAGTCCATTGCACTGAACAGGTCCATCAAAGGCAGCACATGAGAGGGGCTAAGTGCATCAACAGTCCATTGCACTGAACAGGTCCATCAGAGGCAGCACGTGAGAGGGGCTAAGTGCATCAACAGCCCATTGCACTGAACAGGTCCATCCGAGGCAGCACGTGAGAGGGCAGAATGCAGTATCAGAACAGCAACAGGGCATTGTGGACAACAGAGCAGGTACATCATTGGCAGCATATGAGAGGGCTGAATACAGTATCAGAACAGCAACAGGGCATTGTGCCCAACAGAGCAGGTACATCATTGGCAGCACGTGAGAGGGCAGAATGCAGTATCAGAACAGCAACAGGGCATTGTGCCCAACACAGCAGGTACATCAGAGGCAGCATATGAGAGGGCAGAATGCAGTATCGGAACAGCAACAGGGCATTGTGGACAACACAGCAGGTACATCATTGGCAGCACGTGAGAGGGCAAAATGCAGTATCAGAACAGCAACAGGGCATTGTGCCCAACACAGCAGGTACATCAGAGGCAGCATATGAGAGGGCAGAATGCAGTATCAGAACAGCAACAGGGCATTGTGGACAACAGAGCAGGTACATCATTGGCAGCACGTGAGAGGGCAGAATGCAGTATCAGAACAGCAACAGGGCATTGTGGACAACAGAGCAGGTACATCATTGGCGGCATATGAGAGGGCAGAATGCAGTATCAGAACAGAAACAGGGCATTGTGCCCAACAGAGCAGGTACATCATTGGCAGCACGTGAGAGGGCAGAATGCAGTATCAGAACAGCAACAGGGCATTGTGCCCAACACAGCAGGTACATCAGAGGCAGCATATGAGAGGGCAGAATGCAGTTTCAGAACAGCAACAGGGCATTGTGGACAACAGAGCAGGTACATCATTGGCAGCACGTGAGAGGGCAGAATGCAGTATCAGAACAGCAACAGGGCATTGTGCCCAACACAGCAGGTACATCATTGGCAGCACGTGAGAGGGCAGAATGCAGTATCAGAACAGCAACAGGGCATTGTGCCCAACAGAGCAGGTACATCATTGGCAGCACGTGAGAGGGAAGGATGCAGTATCAGAACAGCAACAGGGCATTGTGCCCAACACAGCAGGTACATCAGAGGCAGCATATGAGAGGGCAGAATGCAGTATCAGAACAGCAACAGGGCATTGTGCACAACAGAGCAGGTACATCATTGGCAGCACGTGAGAGGGCAGAATGCAGTATCAGAACAGCAACAGGGCGTTGTGCCCAACAGAGCAGGTACATCATTGGCAGCACGTGAGACGGCAGAATGCAGTATCAGAACAGCAACAGGGCATTGTGCCCAACACAGCAGGTACATCAGAGGCAGCATATGAGAGGGCAGAATGCAGTTTCAGAACAGCAACAGGGCATTGTGGACAACAGAGCAGGTACATCATTGGCAGCACGTGAGAGGGCAGAAGGCAGTATCAGAACAGCAACAGGGCATTGTGCCCAACACAACAGGTACATCAGAGGCAGCATATGAGAGGGCAGAATGCAGTATCAGAACAGCAACAGGGCATTGTGGACAACAGAGCAGGTACATCATTGGCAGCACGTGAGAGGGCAGAATGCAGTATCAGAACAGCAACAGGGCATTGTGGACAACAGAGCAGGTACATCATTGGCAGCACGTGAGAGGGCAGAATGGAGTATCAGAACAGCAACAGGGCATTGTGCCCAACAGAGCAGGTACATCATTGGCAGCACGTGAGAGGGCAGAATACAGTATCAGAACAGCAACAGGGCATTGTGCCCAACACAGCAGGTACATCAGAGGCAGCCTATGAGAGGGCAGAATGCAGTATCAGAACAGCAACAGGGCGTTGTGGACAACAGAGCAGGTACATCATTGGCAGCACGAGAGAGGGCAGAATGCAGTATCAGAACAGCAACAGGGCATTGTGGACAACAGAGCAGGTACATCATTGGCAGCACGTGAGAGGGCAGAATGCAGTATCAGAACAACAACCGGGCATTGTGCCCAACAGAGCAGGTACATCATTGGCAGCACGTGAGAGGGCAGAATGCAGTATCAGAACAGCAACAGGGCATTGTGCCCAACACAGCAGGTACATCAGAGGCAGCATATGAGAGGGCAGAATGCAGTTTCAGAACAACAACAGGGCATTGTGGACAACAGAGCAGGTACATCATTGGCAGCACGTGAGAGGGCAGAATGCAGTATCAGAACAGGAACAGGGCATTGTGCCCAACAGAGCAGGTACATCAGAGGCAGCATATGAGAGGGCAGAATGCAGTATCAGAACAGCAACAGGGCATTATGGACAACAGAGCAGGTACATCATTGGCTACCCAAGTACGTGTGTCAAGCGACCCGTCACAAGGAGATTAATAATACCTAGGTGGTTACGTTTGTCAATCTACACACAAACTTAAATGACATGAGACTGATGGCAACTAGACTTCACACCACAGAATCTGGTGGACTGCTTGAACAACTTGCCTCGGACACACCGCCAGCACCAGCAACAGGAGTGTAAGACACAGGTACCGATCTACTGACTGACACATGAGCCATAGACCCAGACACACCGCCAGCACCAGCAACAGGAGTGTGAGACACAGCCACCGATCTACTGACTGACACATGAGCCATAGACCCAGACACACCGCCAGCACCAGAAACAGGAGTGTGAGACACAGCCACAGCTGTGGTGACTGACTGATGTGCCATAGACCCAGACACACCGCCAGCACCAGAAACAGGAGTGTGAGACACAGCCACCGATCTACTGACTGACACATGAGCCATAGACCCAGACACACCGCCAGCACCAGCAACAGGAGTGTGAGACACAGCCACCGATCTACTGACTGACACATGAGCCATAGACCCAGACACACCGCCAGCACCAGAAACAGGAGTGTGAGACACAGCCACAGCTGTGGTGACTGACTGATGTGACATTGGGAATTGACAGACCTCTGAGGCAATTGCTCGTTTTAAAAAATTGTGTGATATTGTGTTTATCTGTATTTTTAAATTTCTGCACCTACCCTGAGCTACTTGCAGACATTTCCCGCCAAGCAGGCACCCACAAACAGCGGATCCTAGCGCTGTTGAAAGGGTAAACACCACACGGACGCCATCGCTGGTAACGCGAGGCCACGCCCACCCGCTAGGCCACGCCCACCCCCAAGCCTATGTAAGCGCTGACTAAGAGCGCGAGACATTGGAATTGACAGACCTCTGAGGCGGAAGCCGGAGGTGTAATTTGCTCGTTTTTAAAAATTTGTGTGATATTGTGTTTATCTGTATTTTTAAATTTCTGCACCTACCCTGAGCTACTTGCAGACATTTCCCGCCAAGCAGGCACCCACAAACAGCGGATCCTAGCGCTGTTGAAAGGGTAAACACCACACGGACGCCATCGCTGGTAACGCGAGGCCACGCCCACCCGCTAGGCCACACCCACCCCCAAGCCTATGTATGCGCTGACTAAGAGCGCGAGACATTGGAATTGACAGACCTCTGAGGCGGAAGCCGGAGGTGTAATTTGCTAGTTTTTAAAAATGTGTGTGATATTGTGTTTATCTGTATTTTTAAATTTCTGCACCTACCCTGAGCTACTTGCAGACATTTCCCGCCAAGCAGGCACCCACAAACAGCGGGTCCTAGCGCTGTTGAAAGGGTAAACACCACACGGACGCCATCGCTGGTAACGCGAGGCCACGCCCACCCGCTAGGCCACGCCCACCCCCAAGCCTATGTAAGCGCTGACTAAGAGCGCGAGACATTGGAATTGACAGACCTCTGAGGCGGAAGCCGGAGGTGTAATTTGCTCGTTTTTAAAAATGTGTGTGATATTGTGTTTATCTGTATTTTTAAATTTCTGCACCTACCCTGAGCTACTTGCAGACATTTCCCGCCAAGCAGGCACCCACAAACAGCAGATCCTAGCGCTGTTGAAAGGGTAAACACCACACGGACGCCATCGCTGGTAACGCGAGGCCATGCCCACCCGCTAGGCCACGCCCACCCCCAAGCCTATGTAAGTGCTGACTAAGAGCGCGAGACATTGGAATTGACAGACCTCCGAGGCGGAAGCCGGAGGTGTAATTTGCTAGTTTTTAAAAATTTGTGTGATATTGTGTTTATCTGTATTTTTAAATTTCTGCACCTACCCTGAGCTACTTGCAGACATTTCCCGCCAAGCAGGCACCCACAAACAGCGGATCCTAGCGCTGTTGAAAGGGTAAACACCACACGGACGCCATCGCTGGTAACGCGAGGCCACGCCCACCCGCTAGGCCACGCCCACCCCCAAGCCTATGTATGCGCTGACTAAGAGCGCGAGACATTGGAATTGACAGACCTCTGAGGCGGAAGCCGGAGGTGTAATTTGCTCGTTTTTTTAAATTTGTGTGATATTGTGTTTATCTGTATTTTTAGATTTCTGCACCTACCCTGAGCTACTTGCAGACATTTCCCGCCAAGCAGGCACCCACAAACAGCGGATCCTAGCGCTGTTGAAAGGGTAAACACCACACGGACGCCATCGCTGGTAACGCGAGGCCATGCCCACCCGCTAGGCCACGCCCACCCCCAAGCCTATGTAAGCGCTGACTAAGAGCGCGAGACATTGGAATTGACAGACCTCTGAGGCGGAAGCCGGAGGTGTAATTTGCTCGTTTTAAAAAATTTGTGTGATATTGTGTTTATCTATATTTTTAAATTTCTGCACCTACCCTGAGCTACTTGCAGACATTTCCTGCCAAGCAGGCACCCACAAACAGCGGATCCTAGCGCTGTTGAAAGGGTAAACACCACACGGACGCCATCGCTGGTAACGCGAGGCCACGCCCACCCGCTAGGCCACGCCCACCTCCTCTTTCCATAAATGTGCGTCCCACGCAAGCGCAGCGGACGAGCGCAGCGGGAGCGCCTAAGGCAAGCCCGTCTGCGCCCGTCCGCGGCCAGACGGGGCACGGGGCCACGGACTATGTCACCTGCAAGTCCCACGTGAGGCGGTATGATAGACAGGTATTGTTGGATCTATGCCCTAATACTGCACTTTCCTGTAAACACTCTATGGAAGCTATATCACTACATAGTTGCAATATATGTCCTTTCACTCCTGATAATTGCCTCACTACTTCTAATACGAAAGGGCTGCTAAAAGCGGCATTACTGAATTACAGATCCCTTAGGAAACATTGTACTCAAATCTATCATCTCCTTGAGGATGAGGAACTCGACATCTTGTTTCTCACTGAGACCTGGTTAGACGAGTATTCTGACCCTGTCATAATTGAGGCCATGCCACCTGGATATTCCCTCTCCAGACTAGATAGGAAGGATGTTAGAGGTGGAGGTATCGCTATAGCAACTAAGGCTCCTCTAGAATGCTCCCTATCTCCTCTCTCGATAGATCATAGTGAAGCAGGGTCCTTCACGATCTTAATAGGGCCGAAATACTCCCTCTCGGGTATCCTTGTATATCGACCCCCAGGAAGGCTTCATGACTTTACATCTAGCCTTATGGAGGCTACAACTCACCTAGCACTGAGAAAAACCAGATTGCTAGTGTTGGGAGACATGAATGTCCATTTTGACAACCCCCTTGATAATGAGGCCTCTGACATAAAGTCTGATTTGCTCTCCTTACAGCTAGAGCTTAAAAACCAGGATCCAACTCATCAACTAGGACATTTGTTGGACCCCATTTTTGGGAACTGGACGGGAGTACTCCCTCTGGCCCCTCTACCGATACCCTGGTCTGACCACTTCGTGATTCCAATGCAAATACAGATCGCTGCTACCGAACTCAGCTCGGACACTGCTGTTCGCTACCAATGTAGAAAATGGAAAAATTTCTCCCTTGACTCCTTCCTTAAGAAACTTGATAACGCTGGACCTCCAGGAGGGTCTGACTGTGAGACAGTATATAATCAGCTACAAAAATGTATCACAACAGCTTTAGATAGCACTGCCCCGATTCGTACGCTGACAAACACCAAAAGGGCCAACCAAGCTAATCCGTGGTTTACTCAAGAACTACGTCTTGTCAAATCCGCATGTAAAAAACTTGAGCGGACATGGCGTATCGACTTTTGCCCTAAAACTAAAACCCTTTATAAAAAAGCTCAAAAAGACTATTATAAAATCATCCGAGCCTCCAAAGCATCCCACTACAACACTCGCATTATGGAAGCAGAGAACTCCTCGAAGGAGCTTTTTAAGATCTTTAAAGAAATCTCTGTAATCACCTCTAACAATATTTCCCATAATGATTCGGTGGATACTTGCAATAAGATCGCTAAGTACTTTGCTGGCAAGATCACTGACATTTATGCCAACTTTTCGGGCAACTTAAAACCAGGACACGACTTTGTTGAAAGTGAAGATGCCGCTCCCACAGATATATGCCTGTGTAATTTCACGGTCCCTTCCCTGGTAGCCTTTGTAAAAATCTGCCAAAGTATTAAATCTGGCTCCCCTCGGGATCCAGCTCCTCCCAAAATAATAGCTGCTAGTATGGCTGCTCTGGAGCCCCACCTTAGATACGTGCTACAAATCTCCTTTTCTACAGCCTGTCTGACTGAAAACTGGAAAAAAAGCTATAGTACTCCCTATAAAGAAAAAGCCCAATGTGAGTCAGGATACCCTAGAAAATTTAAGACCTATATCTCTGCTACATTATCTAGCCAAAGTAGCAGAGAAAATAGTCAATACTCAACTCATGGCCTACCTCGAATCCTCGAATCCCAAGCTCTCAGTCTGGTTTTAGATCAGGCTACTCAACAGAGACTGCGCTCCTGAGAGCGACCGAAACTCTACGGGAAGGAGCAGATGAAGGCAAGACTATGGCACTCATTATGCTGGACCTCAGTGCTGCGTTTGACACTGTAGCACACTCCATCTTGCTACAGTGTCTAAACAAAGCTGGGGTCACTGGGAAAGCATTGGGCTGGCTGAAAGCTTTCCTAACCAACCGGAGCTTTCAGGTTCAGAGAGGCAATTTTCTCTCTGACAGCATAGCTTTAGAACAGGGGGTACCTCAGGGCTCTGCCCTGAGTCCCACCCTGTTCAACCTTTATATGGCCCCGCTGGCAGGGGTGGTCCAATCGTACGGCGTAGAGCTAGTCTCTTACGCCGACGATACCCAACTGCTGATCTCCCTGTCCCAAGCCCCCTCCTTGGCTGCTGAAAATTTTAAAACCTGTATGAGCGATCTTGCAGATTGGATGACCCAGCATTGCCTCAAACTTAACGGCTCAAAAACTGAGGTGTTAATAATTGGAGGCAAGGATACTAGCTGGACCAAGGAGTGGTGGCAATCCTGTCTGGGGTCTCTACCCACTCCTGGCAGAGAAGCTAAGAATCTTGGTGTCTGGGTGGATACCAAACTCTCTTTTGACAGTCATGTAAATAAAATCGTAGGTAAGTGCTTTGGGGTCATGAAAACTCTCAACCGTACCCTGGACCTCCTCCCTTTGGAGGCCAGGCGCACCTTGACTCAGGCCCTAGTAACCTCTCGCATGGACTACGGCAACGTACTTCTCCTTGGTACCTCGGAAAAGAACGTTAGGAGACTGCAGGTGCTACAAAATTCAGCAGCACGGCTAGTATTGAGACTACCCAGAAGAGTTGCATCTAAACCCACCTTGGCAACCCTTCATTGGCTGCCCATTAAGAAGAGAATTCTCTTTAAAGCTCTTCTTTTATGCTACAGAATTATCTCTCACAAAGCCCCGTCCTACTTGTCTGACCTAGCTGTTCCGTACGAGCCTAACAGAGCACTTCGATCGATGGGAAAGGGCCTCCTCATGATCCCCCGTATAAAAAAATCCAGAATGGGAGGTCGCTCCTTCCGTTCCCTGGCAGCAACCAAATGGAACTCCCTTCCCATCTATATTAGGTTAGCAAACAACGAAGCCACTTTTAGAAAACTACTAAAAACGTACCTATTTGACCTTTAGGCTCTTCCCCCTCCTTTGATCTCTGACCATTTCCTCAGCGCGGGGATACGCCGGGAGGCGTCACCAGGCGCTTTATAAACCCCTTTATTATTATTATTATTATTATAGACCCAGACACACTGGCCGGACATGTTCCTGTACACTGACCAACAAATACCATGCCTGCACCTGACACATGTGAGTGAACAGCAGCTGAGCCACTAGGACCACTGAAATGGTGAGCCACAGGGCTGTATGGGTCAGGAGGCAGGGTGGCTCTGGGAGCTGGGGACAGCTGTACTGGAGCGACATTGGGGTGTTCAGGTCTCAGTGGTGTGTGTCTCCATTTCTTTGTGAAACGTAGGGGCACCCCGGACATGCCTGTACTGGTAAGTGGAGTGGCATCACCAGACATCAAAGGTGTATCATGTGCTTGTGGTGGTCTGCTCTCTGGGGACGTGCTGGACCCTGCCTGCCGTTTGCTGTGGGCCTGCCTTCTGCCCTCTGCATCATGTGTAATGGGGGATGCAACAACAGTGTACTCCTTCCTCTGCTTTAGCGGGGCGTGGATGGGAGTAGAGGTATGGGGGGACTCCACCGCTGACACATGTGTTGTACGTTCCTTAAACATCATCCTCAGTGCAGCCAGGGGTGATATATGCCTGTCCTTGATGGTGCTCGTGTCCATGGGAGAACCCTTGGCCATGGGATGTGCCTTGGACGTCGGAGGTGTCCTGTCCCTGGAATGGCCCTGATCACTTGCCGGTGCCCTGTCCCTGGGTGCAGACTTGTCCATTGTAGTGTCCTTCTCCTTTGAAGCTACCTTGCTCTTGGGAGGTGCCCTTACCTTGGTACTGTCCTTGTCCTTGGGAGTGTCCCTGCTCTTGGGAGGTGCCCTTTCCCTGGTACTGTCCTTGTCCTTGGGTGTGTCCCTGCTCTTGGGAGGTGCCCTTTCCCTGGTACTGTCCTTGTCCTTGGGAGTGTCCCTGCTCTTGGGAGGTGCCCTTTCCCTGGTACTGTCCTTGTCCTTGGGAGTGTCCCTGCTCTTGGGAGGTGCCCTTTCCTTGGTACTGTCCTTGTCCTTGTGAGTGTCCCTGCTCTTGGGAGGTGCCCTTTCCTTGGTACTGTCCTTGTCCTTGGGAGTGTCCCTGCTCTTGGGAGGTGCCCTTTCCTTGGTACTGTCCTTATCCTTGGGAGTGTCCCTGCTCTTGGGAGGTGCCCTTTCCTTGGTACTGTCCTTGTCCTTGGGAGTGTCCCTGCTCTTGGGAGGTGCCCTTTCCCTGGTACTGTCCTTGTCCTTGGGTGTGTCCCTGCTCTTGGGAGGTGCCCTTTCCCTGGTACTGTCCTTGTCCTTGGGAGTGTCCCTGCTCTTGGGAGGTGCCCTTTCCTTGGTACTGTCCTTGTCCTTGGGAGTGTCCCTGCTCTTGGGAGGTGCCCTTTCCTTGGTACTGTCCTTGTCCTTGTGAGTGTCCCTGCTCTTGGGAGGTGCCCTTTCCTTGGTACTGTCCTTGTCCTTGGGAGTGTCCCTGCTCTTGGGAGGTGCCCTTTCCTTGGTACTGTCCTTATCCTTGGGAGTGTCCCTGCTCTTGGGAGGTGCCCTTTCCTTGGTACTGTCCTTGTCCTTGGGAGTGTCCCTGCTCTTGGGAGGTGGCCTTGGCTTGGGAGTCACTTTGGTGGGGGATGGCTGTGTAGCATGTGAATCCATTTCCACACACACCCCTAGATGATCCTGTGTGTCAACTCCAGTGTAGGACACGTCGTCTTCGGATAAAGAGATCACAGGCTTATGGGATGGTGTCTGTGCCCTCCGTGCCCTGCCTTGCTGCCTGTGGCTGCTCCTAATGTAATGACCTGAATAAGAGGCCTGGTCTGAAGACTCACTCTCCCCTGTAACATCAAGTGGTGTGGATGGTTGTACAGAAGTAGCACCCTGTCTATGCGACTGTACAATGGCTGAGGACACAGTGTTTGCCAATGACTGAACTGTTCTGTGGAGACCAGCAACATCGCCATGCATCCCCTCCATGAATGCCACCACCTGCCCCAATTTCCTGTCGCAGCAGATCAACAGCCTCTGCACAAAGTGCACTTTGTGTCACTGGGGCAGGGGCGGCGGTTCCTGCACCGAAGGCAACTCTGCTCCCCCTACTCTGGCGAGCACGAGCAGTACATGTTGCAGTGGGTGGCAGTGTGGGCCCTGTGTGCTGTGTTCCGACTGAAGGTGTCGATTGCCCACTCCCTGTCTGTGCCAACTGTGCGGACTCACCAACACTTTCTGAGGATGAGGGCGATGGTGTTTCCATATGTGAGTCCTCAGGGGCGGTCCTGTCCCCCTCTCCGGGGCTGCCCTCTTCAGTGTCAGTCTGCGTGTGTGTGACCTCTGATTCGGAAGCATTGCCACCACTCATCTCCGTCGTCTGTGGGTCAGTGCCCTCTGCCAAAGCTGAAATAGAGAGAAACGCGGTGTGAGTAAGTGCCACACTCACGTACTGAAGGACAACAGATCTAGGATTCCATTACATACATTGTTATTGTTATTGTTATTTTGGATTTGTATCGCGCCCAATCACCTACAGGTCTCTAGGCGCACGGAAATCGGTGGTAAGAACAATAACTTGGCAATCACAGAATAAAAGGCATCCACTGGCCCATATAGCACTCATGATTCTTCTGAACAGCAGTGTTTTTAGCACCTTTCTAAACCGTAGGAGGTTCCCTTCCCTGCGCAGCGTCTCAGGTAGCGTGTTCCATAACTGGGGAACTAACACAGAGAAGGCTCTCCCTCCCTTGGTTACGAGTTTGTACCGGGGACAGACCAATAACTGAGAATCTGAGGATCTAAGAATTCTCATTGGACTGTACACCACCAAGCGATCTTTAATGTAGGCGGGTGCCAGACCGTAGATTGCCTTGTGAGCTGTGCACAGATTCTTAAATTCCACTCGCTCTTTGATAGGGAGCCAGTGCAGGCTCTGTAACAGGGGAGATGCTTTAGTTCGTCTTGGGAGCCTGAAAATAAGTCTTGCAGCATCGTTCATGACGACCTGTAGCCTATTGGTCAGGGTTTTCGGCAGGCCGAGATAGAGAGCATTACCGTAATCTATCCTTGAGATAACAGTGGCTGCTACGATTGAGCGCATCATGGATTGGAAAGGAAGGGGGCTAGCTTCCGTAGCTGTCGGATGATATTAGTGCAGCTTCCCACCACAGAAGAGATCTGACTGGCCATTGATAGATCACAGTCCAGTTTGATCCCCAAGCTCTTTACATTCAAGCTAGGTTTTGGAGCTGGGCCTAACTCCGCAGGCCAGTAGAGGTCACACCATGGTGAGGTGGTAGATGGAATCACCAATACCTCGGTCTTATCTGGATTGATTTTCAAAAGATTTTCCGTCATCCATTGTACAGTGTACCTCAAGACATTCTGGGCTTGGAGTTGTGCGGCGCTTGTGTTATCGACACTCAGAAACAGCTGCGTGTCGTCTGCATAATTAAATACTCTGCAGCCCATGCTTGCCAAGGAAGCAATCAGAGGTTGCAGGTAGAGATTGAATAGAAGTGGGGACAGGGCCGAGCCCTGAGGCACCCCACATTCTAAAGTCCCCACCTCGGATGTTTCGTCCCCCAGTTGTATCCTTTGGGTCCTTCCCAAGAGGAAGGATTGCAACCATCTGAAGGCCAGGCCTTTGATCCCGAAGTCACTCAATCTATCCAGAAGCAGGGCATGGCTGACGGTATCGAACGCCGCTGAAAGATCTAACAAAATCAGGGCGCTCGGTTTCTTACAGTCAGCCATGCCTCTCAATTCATCCAGCACCGAGAGCATCACCAGCTCGGTGCTGTGATGAGCTCTGAACCCTGCCTGTCGTTCATGAAGTAGATGGTGAGACTCTAGGTACATGGACAAGGATTTTAATACATGCTGTTCCAGTATTTTTGAGAGGAATGGCAACTGAGAGATAGGCCTGTAGTTCTTTAGCACTGCGGGGTCTGCGCCCGATTTCTTCAGTAGAGGTCTTACACGTGCTTCCTTAAGTTCAGCTGGTAGATACCCCGTTTCCAAGGATCTGTTGAGGAGGGAGATGATACATTCCTCCAGTAGGGGGCGAGCTACCCGAAAGACACTGGGTGGACACGTGATGTACATGTAGCACACATCCTGCACACGTCCCACCCCTACTATCTGCACACATGTCATGCCATGGGACCACCGACCTCAACGGCATGTCCTGGAACCCTCAACTACTAAGCAAGTGCGCTGTCCACCTGGCAGACATGGATGCCAACGCCTACCCCGCTAATGGCACCAGCATGGTATTTCAGCTAAACATACGCACCACGGAAGCCACTACTGTGTCTGAGCACCAATACACGCATTGCAGGCCCAAGTAACATACACATACAATCTGCTTACCGCTAGTTTGCTGTGGTTCCACACTCAGCTGGGCGGACAGGTCAGGATGCGTCACAGCAATGATACAGTGCATAAGAGGGGTCATGGTGTGGCGGGCCAGACGTGTAGATCTCGGAATCATCCCCAGTGTCATCTCCGCCACATTATTGCTAAGCCTGGAGATGTCGTCCCAGCGCTTGTGGCAGTGTGTGTGTCGTCTATTGAACCCCTCCACTGCCCGTACATCACGTGCTATGGTCCTCCACATGGCCTTGCGAAGGTGCAGCTTTACCTGCCATGATGGGAGACAAGAGGGTAACGTAAGTGGACAGTATGACATGCACAAACATCGTAGTGACACAAGAGGGTAACGTAAGTGGACAGTATGACATGCACAAACATCGTAGTGACACGTTTCAACAAGCAGCCATGCTCAGCACTACACATGTAAAGGTCCCACAGCACACCGCCAGGCCTGCAGAAGACAGGAGCCACTGAACACCTCATGACCAACAACATGTACACCACTGTACTTACCACCTGTCCGGGTGCACCGTAGAGCCGTTGGTAGTGGCTGAGCACACCGTCCACAAGGACATCCAGCTCCGCTGCGGTGAAGGGACGCTACCGGGTCTCTCGCACTCCCTGCATGGCAAGGTCCTGGACTGTGGCACAACAGCAGCAGCGGTTGGTCAGCTCAGCAGCAGCAGGTCGAGGTGATGGTCACAGGCAGCAGCGGTTGGTCAGCTCAGCAGCAGCAGGTCGAGGTGATGGTTACAGGCAGCAGCCGTTGGTCAGCTCAGCAGCAGCAGGTCGAGGTGATGGTCACAGGCAGCAGCTGTTGGTCAGCTCTGCAGCAGCAGGTCGAGGTGATGGTCACAGGCAGCAGCCGTTGGTCAGCTCAGCAGCAGCAGGTCGAGGTGATGGTCACAGGCAGCACTGGATCAAAGCAGTGAATGTGTGCTTGTGAAAGTCACACATATATAGGGCCCAGAGCGCATGTCAGTGGCACAAGTCACCAGCTATTGGTTCCCCCTGGATGCCTCATTCGAAAAGGGCCAATGACAGGCCCTGGTGTGGCGGTGCACTGTTTCCGCCATTGTCGATGGCGCATACGCCCCCCGCGGTACCTCTTCCCATTGGCTGCCTGTGCACGTGCCATCACGGACACACATCGGCAACCGCAAGTGCGCACTTCCGCGACGGTTGCATATTTTGCAACAATGTTCAATCAGTGGCGCCACCATGGCGGTGCGCGCCTTCCACGGGGGAGGTGCAGGCCAACACATACTTGTAATGATGGAAATCGAAATGGCAGTTCATGACCCCCCTTACAGTCACATTGCATCATCCACCGTAGACCGACCGTCCCAGCCCGGTCACCCACCGCCGGGCCAGGCCGGTCACCCACCGCCGTCCCAGCCCGGTCACCCACCGCGGGCCAGCCCGGTCACCCACCGCCGGGCCAGGCCGGTCACCCACCGCCGGGCCAGGCCAGTCACCCACCGCCGGGTGTTCCATTCTAAACTATTTACAAATGCTACAGGAGATTGGCATCCATGGGAGAGCCCTCACCTGGCACAGGGGTTTTTCTGTTCAACAGAACCTAAACTATCATCTTTGGTTCTTTTATCTCCCGCACTGTACTATTAGATAAAGGGGGTCCCCAAGGCTCTTGTCTCAGTCTGCTAATCTCTAGCCAAGATTGTAAGTGGTTTCGGTTTAAAGATCAATACTAATGCAGATGAGAGACAGTTAGTAATCTCCTTTGAAAAAGAACTTGTTAAAAAAAACAGTGTTTATTAGATGAGCTGACCACAATGGCCTCATGGATGACAGAAAACTGTCTCCAGCCTAATGCAGAAAAAAAGAGATTATGTTATTTGGCAAGGCACAAATATGGTCTGCCGACTGGTGGCCAGCTGAACTTGGAAATTCTCCCTCACCTAAGTTGGTGGCTAAGAACCTGATAGTACGCATGGACCAACCTCTTACGATAAAAGAGCAGGTGATGTCTAGGTTTGGCTCCTGTTTCCATATTATGCACCTGCTGAGAAGAGCTCTCCCCTTCCTCCCATTCTCTGCAAGGAAAACAGTGGTCCAGGCCCTGGTGATTAGTCGCTTGGATTACAGCAACGTGTTGCTAGCTTCTGCTAACAAGACGTTGCTATCAAAACTAGAGTGGTGCAGAACACTGCGGCTTGCCTTATTTGTAATCTGCCTGTTATTAACATAAATATTAACATTAACAATGGCTATGTGAGTGGTTGTGTGGAGTTGTGACTGGTTGTATGAGAGGTACTATGGGGGTGTGAGTGGATGTGTGAGTGGTTCTGTGCATGATGTCATCAGTGATGTCATTAGTCATGTCACTTTAGATGTCATCAATGATGTCATCAGTGATGTCACTGACCAATATATGAGTGGTGTAATATGTAAGGTCATAAGCATTGCATTAAGGGAGCTTAAGTTATAGTTAGTTCAAGTAACAATAACGGCTGAATTTCAATAGTTTTGTACAAGTGAAATCTGAGCTTAACTACAATGCCCAGATAACCTTTGTTTTTTTAAATCTATTTCCTAACTATAACCTCCCTGTCACTTTAGTTTTTTTGTGTGAATTTCAATATTTGTAACATTTAATTTCCTAACTGTAACCTGTAACCTTTGAGATGTGGTGTGTGAGTGGCTATATAGGTAGGTGAGTGGGTGTGTGAGTGACTTTTATAAGTGTGTACATGGCTGTGCAAGTAGGTGTAGGAGTGCCTGTGTGGATCTGTGAGTAGGCCTGTGCGTGTCTGAGTGGGTCTGTGACTGGATGCATGAGTTTTTGTGTGGGTCTGTGAGTGTGTGTGTGAATGTCTGAGTGGGTCTGTGAGTGGGTGCATGAATTTCTGAGTAGGTCTGAGAGTCAGTGCGTGAGTCTCCGACTGGGTGAGTGAGTGTCTAAGTTGGGCTGTGAGTTGTTGTGTGAGTCTTTGAGTGGGTCTGTGAGTGAGTGTGTGAGTGGGTCAGTCAGTTGGTACGTGAGTCTCTCCGTGGATTTGTGAGTGGTTGTGTGAATCTTTAAGTGGGTCTGTGAATGGGAACATGAGTGTTTGAGTGGGACTGTAAGTGGGTGGATGAGTGTCTGAATGGGTCTGTGAGAGCATGCAAGAGTCTCTAAGTGGATCAGTTAGTGGGTGTGTGAGTGTTTGAGTGGATCTGTGAGAGGGTGTGTGAGTGTCTGAGTGTGTATGTGTCTCAGTGGGTATTTGTGTGGGTGAATGAGTGCTTGAATAGATTTGTGAGTGGGTATGTGAGTGTATCCATCAGTGGGTGCGTGAGTGTATCTGTCAGTGGGCGTTTGAGTCTCTGAGTGGATCTGTGAGTGGGTGTGTGAGTGACTGACAGTTTGTCTGAGTGTGTCAGTGGGTGCATGGTAAAAAAGTAGGGGGCACAAGAGGGCAGGTCCTCATGCCAGCTCTCCTTGTGATGTCCTTCTGTCTGGCTTGCCTGCAGTTTGTTACCCTCTACTGCCTTTGGTTTTGCTCCTCTTCTGCTCATTTACTGCTTGTTTTTCTGCCTCTCCTCTCCTCGATCCTGCCCTCTATTTTGCCTCATTTTGCTCCTTCCGCCTGTTATTTTTTTCTCTTTTTGCTCGCTCCTGACCTTTATTTTGCCTCTTCTTGCTCGTTTCTCAACTTTATCATGCCTCTTTCTGCTCTTTGATGACATGTATCCTGCCTCTTGCTGCTTGTTTCTGACCTTTATTCTGCCTCCTGCTGCTTATTTCTCACCTTTATTCTGCATCTTTATGCTCATTGCTGACCTTTATGTAGCCTCTTTCTTCTTGGTTCTGACCTCTATTCTGCCTCTTGCTGCTCATTTCTGACCACTATTTTGCCTCTTGCTGCTCGTTTCTGGCCTCCATACTGCCTCCTTCTACTCATTCTGCCCATTATGTTGCCTCTTTCAGCTCGCTCCTGACCTTTATTTTGCCTCTTTCTGCTTGTTTCCACCCTATATGCTGCCTCGTGCTGTTGGTTTCAAACCTTTATTCTGCCTTTTTCCGCTCCCTTCGGACCTTTTTGTGACTCTTCTGCTCGTTTCTGGCCACTATTTTGCTTTTCTGCTCACTTCTCACCTTTATCCTGCCTTTTTCTGCTCTCAGCTGACCTTTATTCTGCCTCTTTCTGCTCGATTCTCACCTTTATTATGCCTATGTCTGCTTGTTGTTGACCTTTATTTTGCCTCTTCCTGCTCTTTGCTGACCTTTATTCTGCCTCTTTCTGCTCTCTTCTGACCTATATTCTGCCTCTTTCTGCTCGATTCTCAAATTCATCTTGCCTCTTTCTGCTCATTGCTGACCTTTATTCTGCACATTTCTGCTCTTTTGTCAGCTTTTTTCTGCCTCTTTCTGCTTGTTTCTGACATTTACCCTGTTTATTTCTGCTTGTTTACTCACTTTTATTCTATTTTCTGCTCATTGCTGACCTTTATTCTCCCTCTTTCTGATAGTTTATGACATCCATTCTTTCCCTTTCTGCTTGTTTCTCACCTTTATTTTGCTTCTTTATGCTTGTTTCTGACCTCATTCTACCTCTTTCCGTTAATTTCTGATCTTCATCTTGCCTCTTTCTGCTCATTGCTGACCTTTATTCTGCACCCTTCTGCTCATTTGTCAGCTTTATCCTGCCTCTTTCTGCTTGTTTCTGACATTTAACCTGTCTCTTTCTGCTTGTTTCTCACCTTTATTCTACTTTTTTCTGCTCATTGCTAACCTTTATACTTCCTCTTTCTGATAGTTTCTGACATCCATTCTTCCCCTTTCTGCTCGTTTCTCACATTTATCTTACCTCTTTCTGCTTGTTTCTGACCTCATTCTACCAATTTCCGCTAGTTTCTGATCTTCATCTTGCCTCTTTCTGCTTGTTGCTGACCTTTATTCTGCCTCTTTCTGTTTCTCATCTTTATTTTGCATCTTTCTGCTCATTGCCAACCTTGTTTTGCCTCTTTCTGCTCATTTCTGACCTTAAGGTTGCCTGTTTTTGCTCTCTTCTGAACTTCCTCCAGGATTGTGGGGGGAGCCTCAAGACCCCCAACGTCCTAACCAGCTCCACACCTCCTATGGGAGTCAGCATTGCTGCTTCATGCAGGGAGTTGCTGAAAATGCAGCTCCCTGCTTGCAGGAGCAATGCTTTCATCCTCTTCCCTGTCCGCATATCTGGGTGCAGGGAAAGAGATGATACCTCCACCTCCAGTGGGCAGGAGCACTTTCACAGCTCCCGTCTGCTGGAACTGAAGTGTCTGCTTTTCCTTGGTGGGAGCTGTCACAGCTCCCGCCAAGCAAAAGCAAACACATGTGTCCCAGCGGTGGGCACCCGGGCCCATAGCAAGACCCGGCAGTAGGAGGTGATGATCCCCTGGGCACGCTTCAGCCGTGTGTAGCATAAGTGTTGGCTGCAGGGCCTGGCTGCAGTGGACGTCCTTCGTCCTTGAGTGGAGGGGGGTTGGCTACAGGCCTGCGGCTAGGCCTTGTGGCCGACACCCAAAAGGTAATCAATCTGTGGTTCATCTCCCTGGGACGCTTTTGGCCCTGGGGACTTCATCCCTTGGGGCCCAGTGCATTTTTGGGGGGGCATAGTGACCCACTCCCTGGGCCACTTTTGACCCTGAGGCCATATTCCTCGGGCCAGGCAACATATTTCAGGGGAGGGGGCATGAGGCTCCCATCCCCAGGCCGATTTTGGCCCCTGCTACCCAATCCCCCGGGGCCCAGCACATGTTATCAGGCCAGGGGGCATGTGTCCCACTCCATGGGCCAAATGTGGCCCCAGAGACCCCATCCACCAGAATCCAGTGCATTTGCTAGGGGAGGAGGTTTGTGACCACCCCATCCCCGGGCCCATTGTGACCCTAAGAAACACCGTGCCATGGGGCTCACCACAATATTTATTGGGAGATGGCATGTGGCTCTCCACCCCGGGCCGATTTTGTCCCTGAGGACCCCATTTCCTGGGTCCCAGCCATATTCTAAAGGGAGAGGATAGCATGCATCCCCCTCTCTGGGCCATTTTTGACCCCAGGGACCGCTTTCCCTGGGGCCTGGCCAACAGAGGCACCTACCATATCTTGTTGGAGGCCACGGGAGTCCCAAAGCCCCCACAGCTCCAGCCAGCTCCCCGAATCAAGCCAGCATTACTCCCTCCCTTAGGAAACAGCTAAAAATGTTGCTCTCTTCAGGCTGGAGCATTATTCAGATCAGCTTTCCTGCCCACATCATTGCGGGAAGGGAAACAGATCTGAAGTCTGCTCTCATCTGCGGGAGCATTTTTTTAAAGCTCTTACCAGCTGGGAGTGGACTTTGTGTTTGCTCTCGCTTGGCAGGTGCTTTGAAATTAATTCCAACAAGCAAGAATAAACACAGGTTTACCTGCCCGTCCTTAGCAGGCAGGGATCCCGTTATGTTCTGTAGTGGGCTCCCCGGGACTAATCAGGAGCCGGCCCTGGGTGATGTGGTCACCAGGGCCATTAATGGCTACAGGATGAGGGGTGTGCAGCCCTCTCCCCTTGAGCACAGACTAAGTGGCTGATTACCATGGCGACCGGACTGCACACCGACATTCTGTGGGTGACGATCTGACCACCCACAGCGGTCAAGGGGAAGACTGCCGTCTCTACTAGGAACAGTGATCCCGACTGGGCAGCAGTCAGAATCATTTTCCCGAATGGTGATGGTGCCGAGGCAGGCACTGCAGTCTCGAATACGAGATAAGGAGCACTTTCCCACTGCCAGCATGGTATTCGCATTGTAATGCAGAGGTCAGACTGCTGCCAGCTTGTTGGGTGGTCTCCTAACCACCACAATATTGGGCAGTGGTCTGACCGACCGCCATTATAAACAGCCCATAGTGTTGGCTCCTTTTTGGCAGAAGTTTTGAAAATGATCCTAACAGGTGGAGACAAACACATGTTTCTCTGCCTACGCCGGTGGGGGCAGGAAAACTTCTGTGTCCTATGAGTTGGTTCCTCATGATACAGCAAGTGAGCTGGCTGCAGAGGATCGGGTGCCTAGAGCCATTAACGGCTCAGAGAGGGGAGCAGAGCACCAGCTCCCTTTGTAAATTTAGGTTGCGGGGATGGACTCCCTGGGGCCTATAATGACTCAGGGATGGGGGCTGCATGCCCCTCTCCCCTTAATTTACCAATGCGGCCTGGGCTGGCATTTTTCATTTTTGCAATTCCACAGGAGTCCGTAGTAGATTGGGGCAAATATTTATTAAAACAAAATATTTGGCCTGGGGTCTTCCTCTGGATCCTCTCCAGGAGGCCTAGGGGGGCAGGGTATCCCTACCCTGCCCCCTTATATCTTTGATTTTATAACATTTCAGAAGAGGGTACTAAGTTCCTGGATCCGGTAATGGCTGCTGTAGGAGAGTAGGGTCTGCTATCCTATGGTCACCCCAAATTTTTGCTTTTTGCTTCACTGGTTTATGAGTTAATGTGGCTGTGGGCCTGCTAATCAGACCCACAGCCTGCTGTTCTCTCTCTAAATTAATGCCAATGCACACTAGGTGCATTACGAATTGGAACTGGTTCACCTTATTGGCCCCTGTAACAGTGCACCCCAGGTACCCAGGGCATAGGTGCTTCCAAGGCCTACCAGAGGCTGCAAGCATGTATTATGCCACCCCTGGCCTGGCCTCCATATTTGACACAACTGTTATGTTATGTTATGTTATTAAATTATTTATAGAGCGCACTAACACTGATTAGTTTCTTGGCGCTACAACTGGCTGATCACTCAGCTGGGGTAAGTCAGTGTAATCACCCCTTACTTAGGTATAGTATGTCTATATCTAACTTAAAATGGACACTTATCTTCCTATCAGCCACTCCTATGGAAGGCCTCATCAATCCTGGAGGCAGAGTGCTTGGAAATATGTGAGATGGTGCTCTAGCATGAGCTGAGCCTGTCTGCAGCTTTCGGAACCACGTCCTTTAGCTGTTCCATGATACTGCCATACCATATACTCTTAAGTGCATTATGAACCTCGCGGTTAAATGCTATCTTTGGTTTGGCTTTATCAAAACATGTCGAGTAAGGTGTCATACGAATTCGAATACTACCCCCTCGCCAGTTCTGGCAACGGGGGTAGCATTCCACCCTTCTAGATGAACACGACATGTACATAACCTGAAACCCGGGTAAAGTTAAACATGAGCCTCAGCATCACAAAATGGATGCTGCCACCACAGACACAAGTCTGACCTCCTGCTGCTGGGAGTCCAGCGAGGGAGGCTTGGACAAAGGGTTTCCTGCCTTGGGAGGTGCTAGCACCACACCAGACAGGATATTGTGTATTGGGTAGGACAGGGCTGAATAGAATGAGAAATGCCTGGGGCACACAAGGTGTCCCTGTGCATAAGCCAGTCCAAACCGGTGCTGGGGCTTCCCAGCCCCAGTCTTGGTGCGGAGATGGACAAAGGAAAGGGGGTGTAGCCACCCCCCTTCCTGGTCCCACCCAGAGGAGGGACGTAGCAGGTAATCCGGCCCCTAGATTTAGAATAAGAGTAGGAGCTGTGTCCCAAGACTTCAGATCATCCTGAACTCGACTTGAAACTAAGAAGAAAACTGGACTTTGCCATTCTGCTGCACAGAAGACTGAAGAGAATCTCCCTTGAGGCCAAGGAGTGACCACCCTGTGAATACAGGCACCAACCAGCAACTTGATGCCTGCTTTGCCGCCACCTCCCACCAGAGCCGGAGCCCAGAGCCTGACAAGACCTTGATTCCCAGACATCTCACAGCCCGATCCACAGTTCCTGAAAAGAAGAGACCCGTGGAGGCATCGAGAGACGTGGGACCGGCCATCTTGAAAGACCCCCAAGAAGCTGACTGTGCAGCACCCGAGAATCCATCAATGCTGTGCTTTGGGGTTTGAGAAGTTCCACTACCAAGCAGCATTTGCACCGAAGATCAGCCCCCCAGCATCTCCACGATCTGCGTGGGGCCCTTTTGCACTTTGCCACTTGACGCGCCATTCCGGCCACTTGCCACGCGGCTAGCGGCCATCTTGGCGACGAAACCTACAAACAACACTGCTGATCTGGTTGCTCCAGACTGGACCTTGCTCCCCTGAAAAGGAGCACCCGCTCTGACCTTGCTGGTCCGAGTAACAAGCTGTCTTCACTTCCTGCGTGGCTTGCATTAGCCAAGGCCTGTTTGCTCCAATCAAGTTGCCGACACGGCCATCAGCTAGAGGCTTTGTGGGACAGCTTTTGACCGACTCCTGGACGTCCTAGACCTCTTCGTGTCCACGTGGCTGCGGAGACAAGCTACACCTTTTCACCTGTTTGCATCCGACATCGCCTGGTTCCATCCTGGTTCCATGGTCGTCACTGGCTAGTGACTTTGAACATTGTCCCCTCTGCTTTCAGGTCTTCACATCTTCAGATCCATCCTTGGATCCACCGGAACTCTCCTCGACGACCCGCCTGCAGCATCTTCATCTCCAGGCACCATCGACCTGCGTGACGAAACCCGACACTACTTGGCACCTGTGCACCCGCTTCCTGGGGGTGAGGTAACTCAGCAACGCCAGTGTTCCTACTCTGGTACACACCTCTAGTGCCTAGATCTAAAGTTTTGTCCTTCTAGGTCAGTCAGAAGGTTCCTAAAACAGTAACTTTATAACTTTTACGCACCATTGACATTGCATTGGTGCATGCGTGTGCTTTAAGCGCTGCACCCGAGTCACGCGGGCCTTTCCCGACTTCTTCACTGTTAGTCCCGAACAGCTCCAGCGATTCCCCAGGCCCTAGGCCTATTTCCTTTCAGATTGGTGGTTCTTATACCACTATTTTAGTATGTGGTTTAGGTGGCCCCTAGGGCTCATCTATATTGTGCAACTTTTGTATATTTAAACTGTGTTTTGTTTTAACGCATTTGCTTCTGTGCTCATAAAGAGTATAGGGGATATTTGTAGTAAATAAATATATATATATTTTCAATATATATCTGTGTGGTGTCCTTTCATTTGGTATTGAAGGGGTTTGTGTATGGTAAAACAGCTTGCTTCACATGCCTTTACAGAGTTTAGCCTAAGACTGCTTTGTCCACGCTACTAGGATAGCTGGTCTATAAGGTTGACTTACAACCAATCATCATTAGGGTTGCTTGGCATGGTACCAGGTGATCACTAGAACTAGTGAGCATCATATAACAGGCCAACTTCTCACATTGGTGAGCAGCGGTTGGGATTTGAGCTTGCTGTTGTTTTACCATTACAATCTTTGAGAGTATCATTTGAAAGATCATACAGGTACATGTTAGGTACATATAAAACAAGACTAGTATACTTAAGTTCTACTGAACTTAGTTGTTGTAGAGGATACGGAGTAGCACACCCTGACTACAACTACTAGATAGGTTTAGTAGGTAAACACCAGTGTAGGTAGATTGCAACATATCCACCCACACTAGAGCAATGTCTGGAGCAGAGGGGTCCACTGGACCTGCCCCTGTTGAGAGTGACCCTCCAAAGGCACCATCCGAATTTGCTATGTTAAACTTTAAAGAAATGAGGCAAGCTGTGTACCTTAAGAGGTCTCAAGACGGGTCCAGCCCCTACCACAGCACACCTCAGAGAGCATTTAGACCAGTCTGAAGCTCTAAAGACCTCTAAAGCAGACCCCACAGGGAATGTTGAAGGAGGCTCTCCCACTGAAGATGATAATACTGACACCCCTGTCCCTGTTGTCCAGATAGATGAGGAAAACCAGAACACTGGAGATACTCAGCCTGAGGATGAGGAGGATGAAGAGGAGGAAGAAGAAAGTGATTCTGATGATGAGAGACTTAGTCAGGTGCCAGTCAGGAGACTTAGCCCGGCTAACTTAAGCCAATTTGGGACTGAGTCAGGGTCAAACCCACTCAGACCCCCAAGTGGACTTAACCAGGAGTCTAGGAGGAGAAGGAATCACTCAGGTGAATCCAATGCTTCCCAAGCTTCTAGAGGTTCTCATGGTCACTCCAGAAGGGGGATGACTAGCCCTCAGAGAAGGGAACATGAGGCCAAAATGAGAGAGGCTGAGCTTAGGATCCAGAAGCAAGAATTAGAAGTTGCCCTGGCCCAAGAGAAACTTGCTAGAGCAAGACAGCCTAGAGAGAGTGGATTAGGATCCACTGGTGGCAGCACTATCCCTAAGGATAAAGACAGGTCCTATGACAATAGAAACCTGAGTAAGATTGTGCCCCCCTACAAAGCTGGGGATGATATCCATAAATGGATGACTGCACTTGAGAGAGCCTGCAGAGTACAGCAGATCCCTCAGGATCAGTGGGCAGCAATCCTGTGGCTCTCCTTTGAAGGTAGAGGCCGAGACAGACTCCTCACAGTTAGTGATGGGGATTCTAGAAACTACCTGGTCCTGAAGAGTGCTCTGATAGATGGGTTAGGCTTAACCACTGAACAGTACAGGTTAATGTTGAGAGATACCCAGAAGACACACACTCAGGACTGGTCTGAATTTGTTGAATGTGCCACTAAGGCTCTGGAGGGCTGGTTGCTGGGAAGTAAGGTTACAGACTATGAACGATTGTACAATTTGCTTATGAGAGAACAAATTTTAAATAATTGTCAGAACCAGCAGTTGCATCAACATTTGGTTGACTCAGATCTGAACTCTCCCCAAGAATTGGGAAAGAGGGCAGACAAATGGGTTAGAACCAGAGTTAAGCAAAAGAACCAGAACCAGAACCAGGGTGGTGACCAAAAGAAAACAGACCAGAAGGGTGGGGAGCAGAAAGCTAAAGACCAGAAGTCTTCAACAGAGCCCCAAATTAATACTGAGGGTGGGTTCCAAGCTTCCAAGAAGAAGAAGAAAGAAGGTCAAAGAAAACCCTGGTGTAGTTCTTGTAAAAACACCTCTCACTGGACCAGTGAGTATAAAAAGGGTGGAGCCCCCAACACTGCAGCCCCTAAGGCACCTGCACCCAATAGTACAGTCAGCAGTGTTGGTCCACAAACTAAGGGGGTAGTAGGTATCACCTTAGGAACTGAGGGAGAGTCTGGCCTAGTCAGAACCCCTACACGGGCAGTTCTGATTTGTGATGTGGAAATAGATTTGTCCACTACTGTCAGCCCCAGTAATCTGGGCAAGTACAGGCAGACGCCTTTGATTAATGAAAAAGTGGCTCAAGCATACAGGGACACATGTGCCAGTGTCACTATGGTGACACCTAACTTTGTGGACCCTGGACAATACATACCAGGTGATAATTACCTGGTGACCAATGCCAGCAATGTCACTACTACACATAGTGTGAAAATTGTGAATTTTTCCTGGGGAGGGGTAACTGGCCTAAAAAGAGTTGTGGTTAGTGCTGATCTCCCAGTTGAATGTTTGTTGGGCAATGACCTGGAGAGCTCTCTATGGTCAGAAGTTGAGTACAGGACTCATGCAGAGATGTTAGGGATATCATCACATGTCCTTGCTGTGACCAGGTCACAGGCCAAAAAGTGCCTCTCTGAACCTCAGGTCTTGGATCCTGGAACAATGGACCAAGCACCTTCCAAGAAGAAGAACAGGAGGGTAAAGGCTGTGCCTTCCCAGCTGCCTACAAGTGAGGATCAGCCTTCACAGGAAGATGATCTTGAGACCCTTGAAGGAACTGTCCCTGAAGAACTTGAACCTGATCAGGTTGAGTTTCTGGGGGCAGGGGGACCTTCTAGGGCAGACTTGGGGCAGGTTCAGTTAACCTGTCCTTCTCATGAACCCCTCAGACAGCAGGCTGCTGCTGAGGCTGCTGGGAATGCTCAAGGTACCCATAAAGTGTATTGGGATGATGGGCTCCTTTATTCAGAGGGTAGAGACCCCAAGCCTGGTACAACCAGGAGGTTGGTTATACCTCTACAATTTAGGG